>NC_044304.2:53345327-53997915 GCF_007474595.2 Lynx canadensis
AGGGTTGATGGGGGGTGGGAGGGCAAGGAGCGTAGGTGATGGGCATTGAAGAGGGCATCTTTTGGGATGAGCACTGGGTGTTGTATGGAAACCAATTTGACAATAAATTTCATATATTAAAAAAAATAAACATCACGTGAAAAAAAAAAAAAGGATACACCTCTCCTGGGAACTTGATGAGTTCAATAACCCCAGACTATTTCTTTAGAGCAGGGCATTTAAGTGTCAAGTCTGGCTTATTTAATGGGTCCAAAGTTCATTTTTTTAGTTCAGTTGGATTCTCCCTAGTTCTAGTACCCTTTCATTCAAATCTATCAATATTAGTTAGGCTGTGATGTCATCAGTCATAAACCTTCATCTTTAGAGTAGGAGTCCTAGTCCTTTAAGACAGTTCACATACACTCAACATGCTTTTTGAGTAATTAAAACTTTTTGCTTCTGATTCTTCTTCATGACATGCCTTCATGGGCGAGAGACAGAACTCTCTGTACCAGCCAATGTTTGTAAGGACTTTAGCTTGTGAAAGACTGGATACATGTTAGTGTCACCCAGACAAAAAAAATATAATGTTCTAACTGGGGAAAGAAAACCAGAGAAATATCATAGGATTCATCAATTTTAGAAATAGTAAAGAGAATGAAATCCAAGTATAACTTAGGATAAATTGAAAGGAAATTTTAAAAATCAATAATCCCCCAAACCCAGGACACAGTTAGGTTTTGAGCTTCTTTAGAGCAATGCCATTCTTTTATTCTCCTTTCTCTCTTTTTTAATCCTCCATATAATTCTAGAGATATAATTGTGCTCCATGAATATTTCTGTGTTAAAAACAATTTAATTGAGGCTAAGGTTTAAAAGAGATAATCTTAGAGTTTATCTGAAGGACGCTGATGAAACTCATTACATATCAAAGGCAGCACAAGTTGCAAATATGAACAGACTCATAAAAGGAGCTTGGAAGTAGAGAATTTTTCTCTTAAAGAATCATTACTAGGGGCGCCTGGGTGGCGCAGTCGGTTAAGCGTCCGACTTCAGCCAGGTCACGATCTCGCGGTCCGGGAGTTCGAGCCCCGCGTCAGGCTCTGGGCTGATGGCTCAGAGCCTGGAGCCTGTTTCCGATTCTGTGTCTCCCTCTCTCTCTGCCCCTCCCCCGTTCATGCTCTGTCTCTCTCTGTCCCAAAAATAAATAAACGTTGAAAAAAAAATTTAAAAAAAGAATCATTACTAAAAGGGGAAAAAAATCCAAAACAGTGTCACACAAGTGAGGAAAAATCTACTTGATCTGAGATCAGAGTTTAGCCCTCCTGCCTTAAGCATAAGAAGAAAGAACAAGAAATCACAGACCTTAGAAGGACATTCATCTAGACCAAACCACTCATTTTACAGATGTACAAACAGAGGCCCAGCCATACTAACAGTCCAAGATTATGCAGTTAACTGTTAACGGGATTACCAAGCTGTTTTCCTGATTTCCACACTCTGTGCTTCCTCCCTTCTTCCTGATGGATCTATTTAGTGAAGAAATTATTTAAAACATGCTTCAGGTTCCTGACGTGTACCACTAAGAAGAGGGAAAGGAACTGCTAGCCGTGGAAAGCACACACAGTAGCCAAGAAGTGGAAGCATTGCCAGTGTCCACCGATGGATGGAAGGGTAAACCACGTGTGGTCTGGAACACAATGGAACTTCATCAGCCTGGAAAAGCAATGAGATTCCAACATGTGCTACAACATGGACATTATGTTGAGTGAAACCATTCAGGAAAGGACAAATGCAGTAAGACTCCACTTATATGAGGTACTTAGAGTGGTCAGAGTGGTCAGATTCATAGAAACACAAAGTAGAATGGTGGCTGCAGGGGGCTGAGAAGGGGGAGGGGAGGAAGGAATTGTTATTGAATGGGTGCGGTTTCAGCTGTGCAAGATGAAAATATTCTGGAGGTTGGTTGTCCATCAGAGTGAATATATTTAACACTACTGAACTGTGCACTTAGAGGGGCACCTGGGTGGCTCAGTCAGTTAAGCTTCTGACTTCGGCTCAGGTCACGATCTCACGGCTCATGAGATGTGCGCTCTACATGGGTCTCTGCACTGATGGCTCAGAGCCTGGAACCCACCTTGGATTCTGTGCCTCCCTCTCTCTCTGCCCCTCCCCCACTCACACTCTGTCTCTCTTTCTCAAAAATAAATAAACACTAAAAACATTTTTTTAATGATAAAAGGGTACATTTTATGTTATGTGTGTGGGTTTTTTTTTTTTTACCACAATTAAAACAAACAAAAAGGAAAGGAGACGAGCACAAAATAATAAAAGAGAAAAAAGCCAAAGAAGGCACAAAGCCAAAGGAAAAGCAAGAGAAAAGAGCAAAGATCAGCAGTTTCTCCCAGCCATGGGGCTCCTCACCACCTGCACCCCCAAATCCAGCCTTCTGTCTTGATTCTTAGATCCATTTACTGTACTGGTCCATCTGCTTACCAAAACCACTCTGCTGTTCATGTCAGATCTCCCTGCTCTGCTGTCAAATTTCTTTTTTTTTAATGTTTATTTATTTTGAGACACAGAGCATGAGTGGGGGAGGGGCGGAGAAAGAGGGGGACACAGAATCCAAAGCAGGCTCCACGTTCTGAGCTGTCAGCACTGAGCCTGACACAGGGCTCGAACCCACAAACTGTGAGATCATGACCTGAGCTAAAGTCAACGCTTAACCGACTTAACCACCCAGGCGCCCCTTTGCTGTCATATTTCTGATCCCAATGTCTATGCCCAAACCCATAACAACACACACACACACACACACACACACACACACACAGCACCACACACTGTGGTAAGCCGAAAACCCTCCTGGACCATTCTGTAATCCTCTCCTCCCCACGGTTGACCTGTCCCCAAAGCCAAAATCCTTGTCATCCCTTCTAGTCTGTAGGTAGCCAAGGATCAGAACTAAACCAAACCATGAAGATAAGATCTATTTCAGGAATCTCTCTTTATTCCCTTGGCTCTGGCTGCCCAGCGCCCTCATGCAGCTCCTGGGCACACAACAGGCACTTACTGTGCTGAACCCGGAGATTGTTTGGGTCAATGCCCTTGCTTTGCACAACTTTCTCTATGTGGTTTCTGCACGTGGTTCTTGCACGTGGCTCTCCTTCCCTCCATCTCTATGCCATCCCACCCCTTGCTAGTGTCACTGTCACTCCTACACACGATCCAAGTTTGCTCTCTGGTAACTGTCATACTAAAAATAGAATCAGACTACAGAAATCCTATTGTGACTATATGGAGAGATAGCAGTTTATTTGTAAGTGTTGATCTCTCAAGGAATATTTGCATTATAGCAGGTAACAGTTCAAATGGCCATGTCTCTAGTGGTGAGATTTTAGCTGTCAGAGACAGGCCTCGGGGAACATGATTTTAGAGGTGCAAGGCTTTTGAGGAACATGTCCAAAGGACATCAAGCTCTGTGTCTTACTTGTTTCCTGCTTTCCCACTTCTGAGACAGCTGCCTTGTCTCTTTAGAGTGTCACCTTAGAGGAAACGCTTGCAGTGTTTTGGTGCTTGGCCTCATAGTCAGAGAGATAACATGATAAAGTCCTACCTTTGGGTAGTTTATAATCCATTTTTACTGACTTGCCCAGCAAAATTGCTGTTTATTCAGGTGGTCAAGTCTGACAAATTCTCATTGGGAGACTTGAAAAGAATGGCCAGAGGAAACATAATTCTTAAATTCCTGGTAAACAAAGTTTCAGTCTCTCACAAAACCTTTTCCCTGGGGAGGGTGGGTGATGAGCATTGAGGAAGGCACCTGTTAGGATGAGCACTGGGAGTTGTATGGAAACCAATTTGACAATAAATTTCATATTTAAAAAAACAATAGTCAAAGTATGGAGAGAACCCAAATGTTCATCGATGGATGAATGGATAAAGAAGATGTGGTATATATATACAATGGAGTATTACTCGGCAATCAAAAAGAAGGAAATCTTGTCATTTGCAACTATGTGGATGGAACTAGAGGGTATTATGCTAAGTGAAATTAGTCAGTCAGAGAAAGACAAATATCATATGACTTCACTCATATGAGGACTTTAAGACACAGAACAGATGAGCATAAGGGAAGGGAAGCAAAAAGAATATAAAAACAGGGAGGGGGACAAAATGTAAGAGACTCTTAAAAATGGAGAACAAACAGAGGGTTACTGGAGGGGTTGAGGGAGGGGGGATGAGCTAAATGGGTAAGATGCATTAAGGAATCTACTCCTGAAATCATTGTTGCACTATATGCTAACTAACTTGGATGTAAGTTAAAAAAAACAAAAAACAAAAACAACAACAACAAAAAAAACCCTTTTCCCAAACCTGCTGCTTTTGCATAGGATGCAAATTCTTGCTTAAGCTCCATCTTTTAAATTTTCCTCTATGTTTGTTCGAGAAGCTAGTGATATATGGTCAAAAATTGCTAAGGAAGGTGGAAAAGAAATAGAGAGTACAAGTAATACGGAATTATCAGCTCATTATTTTACTGGGGACCAACTTGGCCAACATGATCTTTTTAAAATTATGTTTTTCTAATATGACTGGGTACATGTGGATTGTAGAAGTGAACCCCTACACAATAAATTCTTCACTGAAAAGCACTTCAAGGAATGGCACATATAGCCCCAAATCACCAAAAGACGGTCAAGCACTGGGGTAAATTCATAGCTCACCTTATGGTTTATGGGGAAATTCGCTAGTCCTTCTGAATGCAGTTATGTAAAGATGTGCAGCTTCCTATATATCTTTTTAATGGTAGCTCATCTTTGGTTCTCTAGTGAGACACCCAAATATCTGAATGTCACTCTTTGTACTAATAAATGGATTTTCTGTTCTCACTCACCTTGAGTTGTGGGAATGAAAAATCAGATCATGTTCACTGTTTTTCATTGAACTTGGCTTAAGAGATCTCTCCCTCCCTCCAGTTTTCCTTGTAGTGCTTTTTCCTCAAAGTGTCACATGAAATAAGGGAAGAATCTTTCCTATAGCAACATTTAAAGCCACCACCAGGTCTCTAGCACAAGTTTAAACCCAGAGAAAGATCAAAATGAGCATTTGTTTTCCAAGGAAGAACAGTACCAATAAACCATCTCTCTAACACAGACTGCCTTCAAACAAGCAAAAAAAAAAAAAAAGATCTATTTGCCAATAAACCAATGAAGCTGCCCAGCCATGCTAGCTGTTACGGTGCTTGATAGCTAGAACATCTTCAAAAGGCAAATCCAATTCTGTTAGAAAAGGAGTTGAGCTAACACTCCTGGGTAATCCAATAAAGCTTCCAGTAATTCTGCTTCTGTTTTCCTACTCTCAGTTATTTTATTTTTGTCTTTTGCTTATCATTTGGAATGGTGACTCATATTTGCTACTGGGCAGTTATCTTTCACTACTCAACTTTCATTTTCAACTGTTGGGCACACTGAACCCTTTTCAATAGTATGGAATTCCTTTTCTAGGAAACATGTTATGGCAAATCCTGGAGAACATAAACTCCATAAGTCTTGTTTATAAACAGGTTACCTCCTTTCGTCTCATAAAAAGGTCTTTTTTCTTTTAAATGCACATTAACAGGGAAGAAATACCAGTCTTTTCAAGAGCTAAAATCTTATTGAACCTGTATTTCAACTATTGTTCTTATCTACTTGGATTCCAATATTTTTTGAATGGACTAAATGAAACCTGGTTATTAGGGACCAGGAAAGAAAGCTGTCTCTCCTAGGATCCCCTCAAACTTAATTAACTAACAGTTTGGCTAGGGATGGACCCTACAGAAATTTAATCAATGTTCTTCTGCCAAAACTAATGTTTTATTCTTGGTCTTTGTTGTTGTCGTCTAATTTTTTTTAGTGTTTATTTTTGAGAGATAGACAGAGTGTGAGTGGGGAGGGGCAGAGAGAAGGAGACAGAATCTGAGGCAGGCTCCAGGCTCCGAGCCATTAGCACAGAGCCCAACGCGGGGCCCAAACCCATAAACTGCGAGATCATGACATGGGCCAAAGTCAGACACTCAACCAACTGAGCCACCCAAGTACCCCTATTCTTGGTCTTTGAAAGGAAGAGTAAAACAAATAATAAAGATGTTTCTATAAAGATTTGTAAGCATCTGGGATTAGAACGTCTGCATTTGCACCACATTTTATAATTGTTGTCATCATCACATTGAAAAATACTTATTAAGCCCTTGAGACTGTATGGTGCTGTGGTAAGCAATGTGCAAAGAGAACTACATAGATATAATTCCCATTTTGCTGGGTGGAAAGGGGAAGCTAAGACTGAGGCACAGCATGAAGAATGTAGATTTATTCCAGTGGGTGATGATTTATGAAGATTTAAAAAATAGGTGTGGGTTTTTTGTTTTGTTTTGTCTTCACAGTTAAATTTGTTCAAAAGCAAAATAATCATGCAACTGTGGAAGTAGAAGAAATCTTCAGGATCATCCAGACCTTTTGTTTTTTATTTTATGTTTATAGAGCACTTTTACGTTATAGAATCATGAACTGCTTACAAGAGACCCAAAGTGATTTTTCCAAAGTTACAGAAATTAAAGACATACTCTGGATTACAACCTAGGAACCCTAAGTCCAAATTTAATATTCTTTTCAATGCACCATTTTCCCACAACATTTTCAAAAACACATGAATAAGTTATTACAGATGCTATCTCAGCAAAGATTTGAGAATTATAAGGTTAGAGTTAGAGGATTAATTTAAGAGAACAAGGAAAAGATGAGAGGCAAGACAAGAGCATGCCTGAGAGAAAGAAAAGTTTAAGAGGCAAGTGGAAATAAGGGGGGAATGCAAGTTAACATGCAGTGCCTCTCACAAATGAGAAGCAGTGTGACGTGAGGAATACAGTAGAGAACATGGCGCCCAGTGACAGGGTACCTGGGCTTGGCTTGTCATTAGCTCCAGAACTGCAGATCAGTTCCTTAATATCTCTGCACCTTTGTTCCTTCATGGATAAGACAGAAGAGTTGAACTGAATTCCCTCAAACGTGTCCTTTCTGGCTGTCACATGGTACAACTCTATTATTTGATGGGCACCAAAACATAGGTGGTTCTGGAAAGAGAGTCCTATATTGTTATGGAAGACTGTGTAAATTTCCCACAGGGCCACCAGTGAAAAGGTAGTAGTCCTGAGCCAAGAAGAATGATCTCTTTCACTAAAATCCTCAGAAACTCAGAAAATCAGGAAGTATTTTCTTTTTTTTCCTATCTCATTTACTTTTTTACCACACAGGAGGATTTGGTTTGGGTCGTTATTTGCTTCTATATTAGAGCCATGGGAGCCTGATTTTTTGTTGTTGGCTCTAGGTCCATATCTATGCATATAAACATATATATTAATAACTTTAGAAGTTATTGGTAAGGGAAGCATTTCTTTCTTTCTTTTTTTGTTTTTATTTTTTTGGGTTTGTTTGTTTGTTTACTCATTTGGTTAAACTCTTCCCTCTCTCTTAAGTTCCAAATCTGGGGTAGTGTGTTTAGGGTAATGTTCCTCTAGTAGAGTGAATGCTTCTACTCCTGACTCTCTCCAGGGGGGTGCTATGGTTAGAGAGGATATTCATTCTTGCACTGTCCTTGGTTCAGGAAAAAAAGACAACTAAGTCACACGTGCTTGGTACAGAAATGTTATGTTTAAAAATGCAGCTACCAGCTTGTATGCTGACAACCAAGCAAAGCACTAAAATACATTTAACAAACTCCTGATCCTGGGTTGTACCTCAGGGTACAAATCTTTTTTGAATTTTTTGCTTGATACACTAAATAAAATGATCAAACTTGTGTGTATGATTATTAAAGCAAAGAGTTGCAATCATAACTCATTTCAGCAAAAAATCCAGCTAGCTTAAAGCAGATTTAAACAAAGCTGTGTACTTTGCAGAGCCCATTTCCTGAGGCCTGAGATAAGAGCAATGAGCATCTAGTCATACCATCCCAAATATCTGGACACAACCTGCAAGTTTCTGTGGAATGTCTTTGTGTTTTGGGTTATGTCATTTGTATGTTTTGTCTACATGGCACCAAATATCTAGATGTTTGGGAACATCCAGATGATGGACTTAAAAAGTCTTGTTTTGATGGGATTTGGGCATTATAACCAAGAAGCATTTCCAATCAGTAACATTGACATCATCAACCTTTGAAAAAGCATATGCTTCTTTTCATTTTTGATCGACATGAGAGAGTAAAAACTCCATAACTATAACATTATAATTCAGTTTTGCATATTAACTTCCATTTCAAAAATATAGTATTAAATGCCATAAATTATAAAGCAAAGAAAATGCCTCTAAAGTTTTAGAAACTTCTCCCTTGTTGTCTACTTCTCTGTTTTTCCTTTTTTACATTAAAAATTTGATCTTTGCCTTATTGCAACTATGAAGAAATCTAAATCTGAATAGCCCTTTTTATAATAGTCAGTCATTGTTTGTACTTGCAAAACTGGATTAAGAAATCACTGGTATTCTTAACACATGGTTTTTTTTTTTGCCAAAGAAAATTCAGCATATTTCTGCTTAGCCTTGAAATTTCCACCAACCAGACTGAGTGATTGTGTACCACCCACACTGTTCTCCTTGGCTTCCCTACTTCCCCAGGGAAATCTCAGCTTGAAACCCATATAACGTGTATAAACTCCTCTTGTGCCTTGTTGTGTTACACCTGTCCTGCAGGTGAAATGATTCCCCAGCTGTGCCACTTTATGAGATCTAGCACTTAGTCCATAAAAATCAAATAAACATCTTTTCTATGTTTTCCCCTTTCCGTCCTGTTCTGTGTCTAAAATTATAGATTACATCCTTCTATTTGATAGGAACACCTCTCTCTGTTCTTCCTTTTCTCATTTTTAGGTATCAAACTCCTCCTGGATCATAATTACTTTCTTAAGCATGAGCATATTACAGCACATGTAATAAATACAGCTTCCTCCTTTCATTCCGCAAATACCTGAATTATTCAAAATCTACCCTTCCTTTTCCCCTTCCCTTCCAAACCAACACACATCACACACACACACACACACACACACACACAGCTTTTAATTTTTTTTTAATTTTGTTTAATGTTTATGTATTTTTGAAGGAGAGAGACAGACAGAGTGCGAGTGGGGGAGGGCAGAAGAGAGGGAGACACAGAATCCAAAGCAGGCTCCAGGCTCTGAGCTCTCAGCACAGAGCCCGATACAGGGATCAAACTCACAAGCTATGACATCATGACCTGAGGTGAAGTCAGTCGCTTAACCGATTGAACCACCCAGGCACCCCGCACAAACAGAACTTTTAAAAATTAACATAAACTAAATTTTGTCTTGAATATAACAATCAAACCTTTCTAATTGGCAGCTCCCCCTTGCTTTACTTCTATCCTAGTACTATCGAAAAAAGAAATATAAAATAAATGCATTATTAATTGTCATAATAAGCAGATATTAGGAATTTTAAAATGTTCTCCTTTATTCAAACAAGACATGAAATAAGTGAACAAATAGTATTATAAACCTTATTACAAACAAAGAATGTCCCTCAAAACTACAATCCATTTCTTCAGACGACTGTTTCTGAGTTCTGCTTCTCAGACACTTTTCAGTGTCTTTTACCACTTTCTTCTGCTCTTTCCGTTTCTTCTGAGAGTTCCCTCCATATTTCTGATTGTTTGCCTATGCTTCTTTTTCTTTATTAGTCACCTTGGGTGTTATCTAGCTTGCAACTATAGAAGCTGTGAATTTAGCACTCTTCCCGCATTAACCCCGTGTCCTTTCTTTCTTTCCTTCTTTCCTTTCTCAACATACTTCTATCACAAGTTTTAGACAAATGAACATTCTGTGTTTACATTATTATTGCCATGTACATATTATTCATGAGTGAGCCAATAGTATATAGTATTTCCTTTTCTGTATGTTTATTTTTCCTGGAGTTAGTCATTGCCCCTCACTTTTTTTTTTCCACTATCTATTTTTACCAAACTCTTCAAAGGAGTCATAAAACTCCTTTAAACAAGTCAGCCACCTCAGGTGATCTATTGGTTTCATCCGGGGGGAATTGGATGACATCTTTCTGGAATTTCTCCATCCCCCTACTCCAAGTTGGGATTAGTTGTTCTTTTTGGCCTCTTGCAAAGTTGCTGATGTTGCCATTACCATCATCCTGGGAATTGTCTTTCCTTTCTCCAGTGTTGTTTCCCCAGTCTCCTGGATTTTTGTCTTCTTTGTTATTGGTTTGCTCCACACCTTTGTTAGAGTACATCATCTAGTAGCTTCCCAAGGAAGTTGAGAGAAGCAATTTTCAACATCTTTTTATTTGAAATAGCTTCAAGATTACATGGGTATAATCATATATTATAGTTTTCCCCAGATTTTCCTATTCTTAACATTTTTGCCCCATTAGTGTGCACATACACACATACACAAAAGTGTGTTAATATGTATACAAAATATTTTTCCTGAACCATTTACAACTAAGTTCTATATATAATGGCCCTTTATCCCTGAATATGTCAATATATATTTTATAAGAATAAAGATATCTATATATCTTATATATTTATAGGTCTATCATCAACTTTGATAAATTTGACCTTGACATAATAATCTACCATTCATATTCCAATAGATCAATTTTGTCAGTTGATCCAGAAATGTTTTTTTAAATTTTTTTTAATGTTTATTTATTTCTGAGACAGAGAGAGACAGAGCATGAGTGGGGGAGGGGCAGAGAGAGGGAGACACAGAATCAGAAGCAGGCTCCAGGCTCTGAGCTGTCAGCACATAGCCCGACGCGGAGCTCGAACTCACAAACCGCGAGATCATGACCTGAGCCGAAGTCGGTCACTCAACCGACTGAGCCACCCAGGCACCCCAGAAGTGGTTTTTTAAAAAATATATTTTATGCCCCTCTACTACAGGATCCAGTCTAAGATCAGGTATTGCATTTAGATGTCATTAGTCCCCTTTAATCTGGGATAATTCTATAGTCTTTGTCTTTTATGATGCTTTTTTATATAAAAAAAAAGACCACCAACCCTCCCCCCCCTTTTTAAACAGGATGCTCCTCATTTTGGTTTCCTGATGTTTCTTCATGGTTAGATTCAAGTTATAGATTCCTCATCAGAGTTCCTAGTCCTGTATGCTTTTTAGGGCATCACATTTGGAGACATCCATGTATCTCTGCCCCTTACTGGTGATGTTAATTTTGGTCACCTGGTCAAGGTGATATTTAATTTTTTCCCCGTTAGATAGTTTGTTTTTCCCCTTGCAATAAGTAATTTGTGGGAATACACTTTAAGACCATGCTAATGTTCTCTTCATTGTAATTTCCCTCAAATTTTGCATCCATTGATGATTCTTGACTAAACCAATCTTTATTTTGATGGTTGCAAATGATGATTCAACTCTTGTACTCCCTTCACATTTACACATTTACAAGTAAATGCTCAGCATTCTACTAAAAGATCCTGCCTTTCCCTTCCCATATATCCATCTGTCCGTCCTCCTGTCTCCTATCTATCTACATCTATCTATCTATCTATCTATCTATCTATCATCTCTCTATTCTTGGGATGGATTTCTTTTTTTCCCAATGGTTTATAATTTGTTACTATTCCTACTCTCTCTAGAATTCCTATTTTTCAAATTCTGGCATGATCCTCTAATTTACTTCTCTTTTCTGTTTTTCACCTTTTGGTCTTTTAATTCTACTTTCTGAGACAGTTCCTCAATTATATCTCCTAATCCTTATATTGACTTTTTTTAAATTTTAGCTATCACAATTTTAATTTTCGAGAGATCTTTCTTGTTTCTGATTTTACTTATGTCTTGGATGCAGTATATACTTTTCTTTTAGAATATGACTGAACCTGTTTTCTGCTCTCTGCATTGCTTCTACTTCTTTGCTGTGAGATTTTGTGGGTTTTTTTCAGACTATTGAAACAAAATTATTATTATTTTATTATTACTTGTGTGCCTGTCATGTTGGAGGTGTTCCTCAAATGTCTAGTGATCTTTGACAGATTCTACTTAAGAGTGAGGCATGGCAGGGCTTGCTGACTTGTGGGCTTCAAGCCATGTGATTTGGTAGGGCCTATTTGTTTCACTGAGATGTCGCCAAATGTCAGTGTCTACATTTGTCTCCTCTTGAGGCAGTTTCTCCAGGGAGAATCAGTTGGGGGAAAGTGTGATGGCTGTGGGGATGGATGGGGAGTTAGAGGGCTGATTGGGGGCAAGAGGAAGCTATAAGCTTGGATGCTGGAGCACAAAGGTGGTGCTTTTGCAATGTGCTCACCCATACCCTCCATTATGCCTACAGTCCCTTCTCTCAGAGCCTCTCACTTTCAATTTCTTCAAGGAATTCATCTCTATTCTTGTATAGGCTAAGAGAGGAGTAGTCACCTAACTAGGTGGAGTAATGAAGTAGATGTGGGGAGCTAAATGCTTGTGGCACAGACTTTCAACCAGTCCTCAATCCTCTCCATCCCAAGGTTCACCTGATGCCTCAATTCCTGAACTTTTTAGAGTTTTGTAGAATGAATTAACTGCCTTCTCATTGCCTTCTGCCATCTGTAGATTTAGGTTTTAGCTTTCTCCATTCCATTAAGTCAGTTATGACAGGTCCTTCTACTTCCCGTGTCTTAGAAATTTGTGGAATCTTGCATCCATTGTCATCTCCTCTCTCACTCTCTCTGTACTAATGAGTGTATGCCATTTAAAATTCTTATTCTGTCTTTGATGATGCTTCATAGAGGAACAGAGGTAAAGATATGGATTTGATCCATCTTATCAATTAGAATATAAACAAAAATTTGAAATAGGAAGCAAAGTCTTAAGATTAGAATTAGCATTCTGGCCACTTGCACTTAATCCTTTCCAATTCAAGTGGAAATGGCTGCTTGATGTGAGTTCTGGACACATAAGTTTGTTTTGTGATTAAGGGAAAAGACAGGGTCCTAAGGGATTAGTTTGTGGGGAGGAGTCTATATTCCACCATTTAAAATGACAATTCAGATATAAGAGGGGAAGCAGTGATGGATTTAATGGGAAATTTAATCATAAAATAGAACTTAAAAAGGTGCAAGCTTCCAGTTATAAAATAAATCACAGAGATGAAAAGAACAGCATAGGGCATATTGTCAATAATACTGTAATAACATTGAATGATGATGGATAGTGACTACACTTATCATAGCAACCACCAAATAATGTATAGAATTGCCAAATCAGTATATTATACACCTGAAACTAATACAATATTATATTTTAATTATACCTCAATTTAAAAAGGATAACAGAACTTAATTTTCATGTGTTCAACAACTTCTAATGTCAGACAGCCATTATGTGCCAGCCACCATACTAGGTGCTTATTTCCTAGATGTTCTTGTTAGATCATCATTAATATCGTCAGCAGGAGAAAGTGTGTTCTTGACAGGAATGCAGACAAACTCAAGTTACAAAGATGAAATAAAGAAACTGTGGTTGACTCTATACAGTAATAAAACTGGAGAGTGACTATAAAATATAATCTGTAAAGGGTGCAGTTTGACTTATCTCAGAGGGATTTGCCCAATAAAATATTACTTAGGTATCTAAGGAGCCTGTATTTTATGATTTCATGACTAACTAGAAATTAAGCAATTTGGCTGAATCAATAGTTTATTTATATTCATATTTTGGGGCGCCTGGGTGGCTCGGTCGTTTGAGTGTCCAACTTCAGCTCGGGTCATGATCTCACGGTTCATTGAGTTCGAGCCCCAAATTGGGCTCTGTGCTGACAGCTTAGAGCCTGGAGCCTGCTTCAGATTCTGTGTCTTCCTCTCTCTCTCTCTGCCTCTCTCTCTCTCTCTCTCTCTCTCAAAAATAAACATTAAAAGAATTATAAATATTCATATTTTTGTGAAACCACAGCCAGTTTGGGGATAAAGTTTATCTTATCAAATAGTGACATAAGGTAGGAAAAGGAAGATCCATTGGATGGTCTACCACAAAAAGGGGAAGAAAATCCATAGTTGTTCAGGATTTTCAACTTGATATTCCATTAAAATCTTACTGAGTTTTAGTTAAATTATGTGACAAAGGAAGGAAGGAATAGTTTGCCTACACAATTCCTTCACAGACTTTGTTGTTGGTAAGGGGTAAAGGGAAGGGAGATTGTGGAACCCTCTACAATATATTGTTGAATGAAAGGAGAAGGTCATGATATGTCTATAATATGCAGTCTGTATGAGAGCATCTAGAAGTGTTTACAAATAGTTAAAAGAGGTTATGTCAGAAGCACCCGGTTGGCTCAGTTGGTTAAGTGTCTGACTCTTGGTTTCAGCTCAGGTCATGATCTCACCGTTCATGGGTTCCAGCCCTGCATCAGGCTCTGTGCTGTCAGCATGGAGTCTGCTTAGGATTCTCTCTCTCTCTCTCTCTCTCTCTCTCTCTCTCTCTCTCCCCCTCACCCACTGCCTTTCTCTCTAAAAATAAATAAACTTGAAAAGATTTTTTATATTAATTTAAAAAAGAGGTTATGTCAAATTTGCAGGCTACATTAGGCCAACTGATGATATCCTCATTCCCCACATGTAGTCAATGAAGTGGAGGGGTGCCTGCGTGGCTCAGTCGGTTAAGCATCTGACTCTTGATTTCAGCTCAGGTCATGATCTCACAGTTCATGGGTTTGAACCTCGCATCAGGGTCTGTGCTGTCAGCATGGACCCTGCTTGAGATCCTCTCTCCCTCCCTCTCTCTCTGTGCCTCCCTGCTCGTGAGCATGCGTGTTCTCTCTCTCTCACAAAACAAATAAATAAAGAAACTTTTAAAACATGATGTGGGGCAGAAAAAATCTAATCTACTGCTAATAGGATTGAAAATTAGTACAGCTACTTTGGAGAGTAATCCAGCTTCACATCAGAAAAATGCAAAATAAAACAGCAATGAGATACCATTTGGTGCACATCAGATTGGAAACAAATTTAAAATCTTACAATACAAAGCGTGGGCAAGCAGGTGGGAAAGTTGATACTGTGTATTCTTGCTGCAGTTTAAATCCAAAGGACCACTTTGAAGACCATTTTGGCATTTGCCAACAAAGTTGAAAATAAGTGTATGCTGTGACTCAGACATTGCAGGTTTTCATTTTATTTCAACTCTCTGTTGATTGGATTATATCATCAAGTAGACTTTTCAGAAATGGTCTATCTCCAGAACCCTTGCTTATCCAACACTATTATCTATATGTTGCCTGTATGTATCTGTTGCGTAAAGGACACTCGGTTTAGAACTTTTCAGTCAAATCCCTTATCTCTCAAAGCATTTAGATGTTGCTTCACTGTTTTCAGATGAATGTTTAAGAGAAGTCTCAAGCTAATTTAATTCCTTTTCCCTGTGTAGGAGGCTTGACCCCTTTTCCGGGAAGTCTATAGGAATTTCAGTAATATTTCCATCACGGAATATATCTTTGACTTGGTTCTCCACATATTCACTCTGTGCCTTTTTATTTCTAACATGTTTCTTTGTTCTGGGACTGTACCATTTTCTCCTCAGTTCCTTCTGTTGACATTTCCAGCTCCTTCTAGAACTTAGGCTGTCATTGTGTTACTTCATGTTCTTCTAAATTTCCTCAAGAGTGTGAAGAATATAGTATCTAAACATTTCTTTTCCTTCCAGGATAACTTTTCTTCCAGTTTGGATTCTCCACTGCATTTCTTTCCTTTGGGGGTGGGGGTGGGGGGCTATGGAGGGAGACTAACAAATTTTTGCACAAGTCCCATTTCACCTAGTTTTGCCTCCTACCTTGGGTTGACAATCCTATCCTGGCCTTTTTGCCCCCAAATAATGTAGGCAGATTCTCCTTAACTCCAGACCTTGTTCATCTGGTTAATATTTGAATCTCTCCCTCAGAACATGGTTTTAAGGGCCGTGTTAATGGGTTGTGGTTTTGTTCTATTCTTGACCTGCCTGTGGGAGCAGGAAGGGGCTGGAGAGTTTGCAGCTTGGAGAGATGAGACCATGGAACTTCCTCACCTCTTTAATGAGCCCTGCATAACAAGACCATTCTGTTGAGTTGGGGGAGGCAAGGGTCTGGCCTTGCAGGCAAATAGTTGGGGTCACTGAGGTTCTCTTGAGTTTCACTGTGTTCCCCTGCTTCAGGGTCATTAAGCTGGTGTATTGAGTGTGCAAGCATTGGGTGTTTCAATTTTCACTTTGGTGTGACCTAATGTTCTCCCTCCCAACTGCCATCCAGGGATTTTATTAGCTACTTGAACGAAAACAAAAACAAAAACAAATAAACAAAATCCTCTTTTACTTTACACCAAAGGAAAAAAGATGTGAATTCTATGAGTTTTTCTAAATTGGGCTCATACTATTTATCTGAGGCTGGAGGGTGGGGCTTCAAGTTAGAAGTTCCTACCTTCTAAAAAAAAAAAAAAAAAAGAGGTTAGAGTGGGAGAGAGCCAAAGCATAAGAGACTCTTAAAAACTGAGAACAAACTGAGGGTTGATGGGGGGTGGGAGGGCAAGGAGAGTAGGTGATGGGCATTGAAGAGGGCATCTTTTGGGATGAGCACTGGGTGTTGTATGGAAACCAATTTGACAATAAATTTCATATATTAAAAAAAATAATAATAAATAAAAAACACATTATAAAAAAAAGAAGTTCCTACCTTCTGTCATTTACATTCCCATTCTTGGTACCACTAAACCTCACTCAGCAAGGTTTTCCAGAATTTTATCTGCCCACAATGATTGCCTCACTGTGTTTCTCTCTTAAAGTCAAGAGTCTATTTCCTGCATCTCCTTCTAATTTGTTAAAATTTGTGTTATATTGGGTGATATTCTTGAAGTTTGTAGAATAAGATAGACACCCTGGCTGGTCTGCAGCATCAATTACATACCTTTGCTCTTTTCACTTCATTTTTTGTGTGTGGCTTAGTTTAGGGGAGGAAAGTTCTTTGGTGGCCCTGAACTTTGACTATAATCTAACAGTCTTTCCAAGTTCATATTGTATATATCCTCTCTGTGCATTGCGTTAAGTACAGAAGACTATTTACATTGAAGTATTTTTCTTTTCTTTTCTTTTCTTTTCTTTTCTTTTCTTTTCTTTTCTTTTCTTTGAGAGAGAGAGAGGGTTCGTGAGCAGGGGAGAGGGGCAAGGGGAGAGAATCCCAAGCAGACTCCACACTGAGTGTGGCTCAATCCCACAACCCTGGGATCACAACCTGCGCCGGAATCAAGACTTGGACACTTAACCACTGAGCCACTCAGGTGTCCCTGCCTTGAAGTTTGCTAATGGTAAATTGTGCCCTCAAATTCTTATGTGAATGTTTTCACCTGTTTTCTTTAAAAAATCTTTTGTGTTCATCGTGGCTCTTTCTATATTTTTTTTTTTTTTTTTTTTTTAAATTTTTTTTTTTTTCAACGTTTATTTATTTTTGGGACAGAGAGACAGAGCATGAATGGGCGAGGGGCAGAGAGAGAGGGAGACACAGAATCGGAAACAGGCTCCAGGCTCCGAGCCATCAGCCCAGAGCCCGACGCGGGGCTCGAACTCACGGACCGCGAGATCGTGACCTGGCTGAAGTCGGACGCTTAACCGACTGCGCCACCCAGGCGCCCCAAGGGTCTATATTCTTATTCCTACAAGCAGCCCACAATCCAGAAGAAGATGGAACATAAGATCTTTTAAACAAAATACATTTGATTACTTTCAACCCTTGGAGGAAAGGAGTAACTACAATAATAACACAATTAGAGCAGACAATTCTATTTAGGTTAGTGAGTCACATTATCCTAAAGGTTATCTGTCCGTGTTTAGCTTACCTTTAATATCAATAAGAAGAGTATGAAGAAATATAATCCCTTCCAAGATATTCTTAAATTAGGTTTACAGAGTTATTTTTGTCAGTTTTTACTTTCTTTTCTTTTTCTTTTTTACAATATCTTCTACTTAAATATACCCAACTTACATTCATACACAAAAAGGCCACTTGAGGAGGATTTATATTAATAGTCTAACACTAAAATGTCAATAGGAAAATCATAAAATGACATCGACAAGCCATTTAATGAAAAAAAAACCACAATTAAAAAATACATTAAAAATGACGCTCACCTCATTAGTTACCAAATCCATTTCAATTAAAAGAAAATACCACTATTTGCTTATCAGAATCACAAAGATAAAAAATAATAATTTTGTTCTAAGTGTTGAAAAGAATGTAATGAGATGCTCTGATTTATATATAAATAAAAGAGAATACAACCTTGATGGAATGTAACTTAAAAATTAATAGGAAGAAAAATTTGAGGTTTTTGCCTTGACCTAGACATTCTACTGCAAGGAAAATATCCTAAAGAAATGACCAGGGAAGAGTATCAGTATTTATGTACAAGAATATTTATTGCACTATTACTTATAAGAAGAAAAAAATCGAAAGCAACCTAATGTCAAGTACTAGGGTAATGCCTAAATAAATTGTATGACTGAAAATGAAATATTAACCAATCATTAAAATTGTGTTTTGGAACAATTTTAGCAGTATGGGAAAAGTACAAACTGTAACGTTAAGGGAAGAAAGCAGGCTATTCTATTTATGCTAAATACCAATGTATCATACACATAAAATAAATCTGGAAATATATACACCAAAATACCATCAGTGATTCCATCTGGGTAATGAGATAATAGGTAATCTTTATCTTAGTCTTTAAATTTCATTATATTTTCCAAATGTAATTCTTTAGTGAGCATGCATTATTTTATAATAAAGTCGATTTTAAAAATATATTTATATACGCTATACATATCTGTATATCCACATTATGTCCTCAGCAGGACAGGGACATATTATACCCTTAAAATGACATATGAGGTCTTTCATGATAAGTTCCCTACTTACCTCATTTTATTTTTTACTCTTCTCAGATCTTTCCACTTCATTTTAGTCATGCTGAACTACTTACAATCTCTCCAAACGTGTTTATCTACAGATGCTGGGTTGTTGTTGTTTTTTTTTCTTTCCTTCCTGGAATGCCGTGGGCTTGATTTCAGGAGCAGAGATATTCATTCCTTTGGAGGAGAGACTTGTAAGAACAAGACAGGACCTAAGGTCTAGGGGGTTCTGGGGTATCAGGCAAAACACCAAGACAGGAATTCAGGCAGAAAAATAGGGTAGAACCCCAGTTATCAGAATCAAGACACCAAGAATCACACTAACAAAGGAGACCATAAATGCACTGGAACTTTCTGTGAGTCCTGGCTAAGAGCCACTTGACCCCGAGTCCATAATGCCCAGCTAAAACACTGTAGACCTCACTCCCTGAGAAATGGCCATATTTTCACTGAAAAACAAAAATCTAAATCAATAAACAAATTCTAAAGCTAAATAAAAACCAACTTACAATTCTTACATCATTGTTTACCTTCATGAGGATGAAATCATGAAGAACTTGTTACATCCTTAATCCTTACTGAATAATCATATAGGTCAACCTCTGGCAAGCTTCGCCTAAATATGAGCCTCTGAACCTCTTTCACATCGTGGAGCCTATAGAAAATGGCATTTATATGGCACACAGGGGTATATCCAAGAGGACGCTTGTGGACAAAGATCATTCTTGGGTCTCTATGGGCCCCGGGCCCTGCCCAACCTCCCTTACGACTGAGGTGATCAGTATCTCCGAACACCTGAGACACATTCCCTGCACATCGGCTCTGATCTACATCATTCCAAGCAGAGACACATCTAGTCTGTTTGGAAATGTCCCCAGGAAAGGAGCTTCTACCCTTCTTCCTGAGGTAAACCTTTCCCTCAGATTTTGCTACGTGAATACCTGCCAGAGATCCCTTATTTTAAACACATGCTAACCTAGCTCATTTTTTAGGACTTTATTTTAGGTGCACAACCATGATTGCATACTTTAAAAAAGCAATTTCCTGTCCATTTCTTTTGTATAGCACCCTCCTCTTACACATACCTGACATACAGTGGCCAGACTATGACTTGCATTTTCATAGATTGCTTCATAAGTATCTTTTCAATCAGGAGTCAGCAAAATTCTACAGGTAGATACAGAAGTAAATCAGTTAGAATCAGCCAGCAGTTATTTTCCTCCAGTTGTGTGGGACCATATCATAGATTCTTGGCGAAGGAAAACGGAACAAAACAAAGAGAAGACATGACAAGTTTGTGTGGACCACTATCTTCTGGAGTTTTATTATTCATTGAAAACAGACATCTCCCCCTTTCTTATTCTCTGCTAAAGGACTAGCTCTAAGTGTCCTGCTTAATTTTGGTAATTATATTTCAAAGGAATAATGGACATGGCATTTATCTGGGAGCACTGATGGGCCACTTATTTTTAAATAAATAATATAATGATATCTCTTACAAACTACTTGGGTTTCATTTCTTGCCACCAAGAAGAGAAATATGATCAAGTATCTTTCGACTTTTTAAAATTGCCGTTTACATGACCGGTTCCTACCATGAGTGGTTAATGGGAAGGAGTGGCAGTCTAGACTTTAGATTCTCTGTTTTTTTCTGTTCCTCTTCTCTCTCCCCACCCCCCGCTTCTCCAGTGTCTGTGCTTAAAGCTGTATAATCATGTATTTTTTTCCTACGGCCAAATACTTCCTTAAAATGATACATATACCCCTTACACTAGAAAGTAGTGGCTACTTACTGCCCCTTGCTTAGTTCCTGTTTTCTTGATAAATAATACTTAGTCCTAATAGTGACAGTGGCAGCCTTAGAAGAATTTCAAAAAGGGGATTTAAGTAAGTGACCTACTCTGCATCTCGAAGAATATCTAGATGCAGGACAAGCAAAGCTTTCTCATAACTTTTTAACAGAAACTAGTGATTATATGGGATCAGTATTTTTTTTCAGTGCATATAAACTATGTTATTTGCCATAGGTTTATAGAATGGGATGTGTGGGCAGGCTTTTATGAAGCTGTTTTCTTTCATCTTAGTCAACATGCTTACAATTTGGTGACCTGCCAATGGATTAGGGGTGGGGCCTTGTGTTATGGCTTTATAGGGCAATTGGCTAGGCTTTTCTAGCCCATGTGGATGACTGAAAGTGGGGCCAGCCCACAGCCTACCCAGCCATGTTTTTCTTATTTTAAAAATAGCTAAATTATACCCAGCAACTTTACTCCTAGGTATTTAGCCAAGAAAAATGGAGACACATATCTACATAAAAACTTGTGCACAAATGTTAATACCAACATTATTCGTAGCAGCCAAAAAAGGAAAGCGATCCAAATGTCCATCAGCTGATGAATGTGTAAACAAAATGTGGTCTGTCCATACAACAGAATATTATCCAGCAATAAAGGGCAATGAGGTACATGCTACAACATGGATGTGCCTCAAAAAACATGCTAAGCGTTAGGGCACCTGGGTGGCTCAATTAAGCATCCAACTTCGGCTCAGGTCACGATCTCATGAGTTCGAGCCCCACATCAGGCTCTGTGCTGACAGCTCAGAGCCTGGAGCCTGCTTTAGATTCTGTGCCTCCCTCTCACTCTGCCCCTCCCTCCACTCATGCTATGTCTCTGTTTCTCAAAAATAAATAAACATTTAAAAAAAATTTTTTTAAAAAGCATTCTGTGAAATAAGCCAGTCACAAGACACCACAGTTATATGTACATGAAATGTTCAGAATAGGCATATCTATAAAGACAGTAGATTCGGTTGCCATAGCTGGGGGAGGGGGAGGTGAGGAAAAGGGGGGAATGACTATTAATAGGTATGGGGTTTCTTTTGGGGGAGATAAAAATGTTTTAATATTGGTTGTGGTGATGTTCGCACAATTCTGAATACATTGAGAACCACCGAACTGTGCACTTTAAATAGATTATTGGCAGGTACGTGAATTATATCTCAATAAAACTGTTATGACAGTAATAGCTCAATTATAACTCTCTGCCCAGTAAGGGTGGGTTGGGAATAGTGACTTCCTTCCCAAGAGTACATTACAGAAGGTGTGGGGGGTGGGGAGAAAGAGTCACTTCACAGGGAGGAAACCTGACAAATATGTCAGCCACGCAATCAGGTTGACATGGTATGTTGAGAACGCCACTTTGCCTTTATGGTCTTTCTCCCCCAAACCCCTACCTCTGAATAAAGTATAGACTTTAATAATAATATAGTCTTTAATAGTAATAGATCCATATTGGTCCGTTCATTGTGACAAGGTTACCATACTAATGTAATATGTAAATAACAGAGGAAACTGGGGGGATAATAATAGTGCCTACTTCATTGGTTTTGGGGATTTAAATAATTTAAGCCATTTATATATAATGTTTGAACAGTGCCTGACAAATGGTAAGTGCTTGATAAGTGCTAGCTATTGTTACTACTATAGTTACCCCGCTTTCTTTCTGGTATTTTATTTTAAAATGAGACAGCGATTAAGAAAAAAGTCTACCTAGGAGCGCCTGGGTGGTTCAGTCAGTTAAGCGTCCAACTTCGGCTCAGGTCATGATCTCGTGGTTTGTGGGTTTGAGCCCCACGTGGGACTCTGGGCTGACAGCTCAGAGCCTGGAGCCTGCTTCAGATTCTGTGTCTCCCTCTCTCTCTGCCCCTCCCCCACTCATTCTCTCTCTCTCTCTCTCTCTCTCTCTCTCTCTGCCTCTCTCTCCCTCTCTCTCAAAAATAAATAAACATTTTTAAAAAGAAAGAAAAAAGAAAAAAGTCTACCTAGTACAACTATTACCTGACTGTTTTTGTAAGAGGTTCAGAAATGCTGCCTTTTTACAATGTTTATTAAGTAAATGAGTGCCTGTTTCAGAGGGAGGTGATAAAGAATTGAATATGTAGGTACTTTTTCTCTTTAAACCTCCACATTTTATATGGAATGGGAAGGAAGTAAAAGAATATATATACCCAAGGGGGAAAATACAAAGTCAATATATTATTTTGAAGTCAGAATTAGTGGGGGACAAATAAATGAGAAAAGTACCATTTCCTTGCATAGAATCTCATGCACAGAACAAGTAAATGGCAAAATTAATTTTAATTATAATTTTTTCACTGTTACTCACCTTTATCTGATGACCATCCTCAGGGGCAGTAAAATATCAATGGCAACTGCATAAGAAACTCTAAATACAACTAGTACCCAAACAAAAACCACCTGGCTACAAATATTACATACATATAAAAGATAGGCATAAAATCCTGAATACCCAGATGAGCAACAGATAAATAATAAATGCTTTTTTAGTATACATATGTCTCAAAAATTGCATGAGAGGGGCGCCTGGGTGGCGCAGTCGGTTAAGCGTCCGACTTCAGCCAGGTCACGATCTCGCGGTCCGTGAGTTCAAGCCCCGCGTCGGACTCTGGGCTGATGGCTCGGAGCCTGGAGCCTGTTTCCGATTCTGTGTCTCCCTCTCTCTCTGCCCCTCCCCCGTTCATGCTCTGTCTCTCTCTGTCCCAAAAATAAATAAAAAACGTTGAAAAAAAATTTAAAAAAAAATAAAAAATTAAAAAAAATTTAAAAAAAATTGCATGAGAATAGTTATACTAGACAATTATTCATCATTTATCTGAAATTTATATTTAACCAAGTGTCCTACATCTTTATTTGCTAAATCTAGCAACTCTCCCCAAGGGTAAGTATGCTTTTCAAAGTTTATGATGTTTTCTTTCTAAAATTATCATAAGAAACTTTAAAAAATTAACAGTAGCCCCTCTGCATATCTCATACATTTTCTAAGCAGTAATTCTGCAAGCCATAGTTAAGAATGCTTTCTTCCTGTCAAAGGTCACTGACTCATAGAAAAAAAATTAGAAGTTACAGCAATTCTATCTTTAAAGAAATACAAATGTATCAAATCGCCAGTTCTCTCATCTAAATTCAAGAAAGAAAAATGGAGAAAACATGAATAAAATGAAAGGGAAACAGAGCCAAGAGCAAACACAGAGACAGAGGGAGGCCTGCAGACAGACCTAGAAAAAGAACAAGGCAAAATGCAGAGGCGGGAAAAGGCGAGGGAGAAGACATCCTAGCTCTGACGTTGTGTCAGGGGAGGTGTAGGCTAAGAGGCTGCGGGCTTCAGCGGGTAGTGGTCACCACACCCCGACCAATGTCCCCCCGGGGACCAGAGGCGTGTACTCTGAGGGGTGGATGTGAACGTATCCTACCTATGCAGCTGCCAAGGAATCCTTTGCTTTCAGCTAAGATGAGACCCTTGGATGTGAGGAAAAGAAGGAAGAAAGGCAGTGGGAAAGGAAAGGGGAGAGAAAGGAAGGGAAGGAGGAAGAAGTGGTGCCCAGCTTTCTCTTTACTTGTACGCAATGTTTTAGCTAATTCAACAAAAGAGAAACTTTTTTCTTTCTAAAAAATGGGTAATCTCAAGTTAGGCTTGGGAATTAAATCTGTCTCTGTCTCTGTCTCTGTCTCTGTCTCTGTCTCTCTCTCTCATACACACACACACACACACACACACACACACACACACGAACACTCCATGATTACACTCTACATGTTTGACCCTGACTCAGTTCAGCTTCATGTTCAGCATCCTTGAACCTGACAAGTGGCAAAGGTGAGGAAGAACTGAGTCACCAAAGATAAAGTATAATTCAAGTAATCCATCTATAAATCATAAAGATTTAGTTGTACATTAAATTGTTACCAGGCTTAAAGAGCCGGGCTTTGAGAAAAGATTTTGAGCTGTTATATTTTGGATCATTCAAAAAAAAAAAAAAAGAAAGAAAAATGATACAAATGATACAATAGCATTTTACTACTGAGAATGGGTAAATTAATTTCTATTGGGTGTACCTTTTTTTTAAAATTTTTTTAACGTTTATTTATTTTTTGAGACAGAGAGAGACAGAGCATGAACGGGGGAGGGTCAGAGAGAGGGAGACACAGAATCTGAAACAGGCTCCAGGCTCTGAGCTGTCAGCACAGAGCCCGACGCGGGGCTCAAACCCACAAACCGCGAGATCATGACCCGAGCTGAAGTCGGCCACTTAACTGACTGAGCCACCCAGGCGCCCCACGTGTACCTTTTTAAAAGCACACAGGTATGCACATTTTAGAGAAAACTCTCCTTATGTATCATCACAATAAAATATAAATGTGGTCCTGGTCAAAATGTGGACATATCAAAACTCTTTCTTATATGTGCCCCAGTTTTCTGGAGAGAAAATGCCTAAAATCAAGAAGCAAGGATGGCAAGAGTAATGTTTGGGGTTGTTTAATTTAGAAGGAAGGCTGGATAATAGCCAATAAATTTCTTGGCTTTAAATAAGACCTTGGTGACATGTTTCATTTTGATTTCTGAGATTAATTAATTATGGGAAAAATCTTAGAATTTATTTAAAGGGTCACATGGGAAAAGTCATACACCAGTTAGAGGGGTTTGGTCTGAGACTGAAGAGTTCCAAGATAGGATGACTGGCATGTGGAAAATTACTAAGAAACAAGCAATGGCCACTGTTCTTGTTTTCCAAATTAGAAAAAGGAGAAATAATTTTTGATACCACTGTAGAGATTAGAACCTTTACAAAATTTCTTGGTAAAGAACTTGGGGTACAGCAAGCTTGGGAAACTTTTCTGAATTTTCAGTGTTGTATCTCCAGCTTCGAGTAGAATGCTTGGTGTGTGTGTGTGTGTGTGTGTGTGTGTGTGTGTGTGTATAATATATATATTATATATGTGTGTGTATGTATAAAGTAAAACAATAGATTGTATCACCAAACCCTTAAATGGTTTTGCAAATTCAAGAGCAGCTTCAAACTCTGATAAATGGAGAAACTTTTGTTAATGAAGATTAACAAAAAGGTCCAATGAAGAAAGAAAGAAATACAGATCATTTACTGGTTTGGGACTGCTTTTGTCAATTTAGCTTTCTTAAGCATTTGCTAAGATTACTGAAAAAAAAAAAAAAACTCTGAAAATGAGTGCAGCTAAATCATCAGGCTTTAAAGAAACCTGCAATAGCTCTGCTGAAGTTAAAAATGCAAAGGTGAAGACTTAATTTTGATCTGTCTTCTATGTCTGAGAACAGTTTCACATGCTTCATTTGCTTTTTACTTTTTGCTGTAAACTGTAGAACATGCAAGAGAGATTTTTCTACAATGAAATACACCCAAAACCCAAACACACGCACATGCAGTTTTTTAAGGAAAAATATAAGACATAGGCAAAAGATCTAGTCTAGAGAGCTAAATTTTAGCTCATCTCCTCAGTCCGATCTCCTGGTTAGTCTGAGGTTTTCTGCAAAGATAACAAAAATAATGGCAACGTCTCATGTGTGGTCACAAACTCATTCTTCTTTCTCAAGTTCCCTCTTCATCTCATGCCTCTCCTCTATCAGAATTCTTTTACAACTTCTGATTATTTTTTTAAAAATTTTACTAATGGTTTGTTCCAAAAATACATGTTAATAGTTTGTTCCATTTATTAATTACTACTTTTGCTGGAAACAATCTTTAGCCATGATTTAATTCTTTTTTTTTTTTTTGTACCAGATGTCCCTTGCCTAATCTGCCTGTAACTCCAGATTTTGCAGCTTTCCACATACATTGCTTCATATTTTCCAAGGAAAAAGATCACTTTTTTTAGAAGTGCCATTATGTGAATGTTACTCTTCTTACAGAAAATTCTGAGGAAGCTTAATTCATCCCTACCAAGGGCATCAGTTTAGGTAAACAAATCCTCAAATACATTGTGTCTTCTGATTGGCACAAGTACTAGTTTTCAGGAAAGTAATCAATCAAGTAATTCTCAAAACTTACAAAGTAAATAGCTATAGTTTAATTAAAAATTGAATATTCAGTTAAAGCAAAGCACTGAGTTATATTCTACAATAACTACTCTTCCGCTTAAAACTTTCGGTGTAATAAAACTCTGAAAAATACCTTCTTGCTAATAATTACTATCTCATGATTTCTATGAAACTCATGCCAAGAGTAAAACTTTCACTTTTGTGCATGGTACTAAGTGGAAAGTGGACTTGAATTCTTTTTCCTAATTTAGGAAAACTATTTATTCAGTAGCTATATTTTTTTGGCGCTGCATCGGGATACAGGTGCAGTTCCTTTCTAGATTTCACATTGTCTGGAATGTTCCATGTTTTGATCCAAAATATACTTTATGTTCCACAAATGAGAGGAAGAGCTTAGAGGCCTGGATTCTTTTACAAGAGTAACTTTTTTTATCCTTTCAAAAAAAAAACTGGTGTTTTACATATTTTATTCCCACTCTCATGATCAATGGGAAACTCTTCCCCATATTTTACTATTTTTCTCACTATAAAAAAACACATGAGTTTCTGAAAAATTCAGAAAATATCAAGAGAAGAAAAGTCACTAGTATTCCATAAGACTTTTCAACAATTTGGAGTGTCTGTCTTCAAGTTATTAGCCAATTTTACCAAAGTTTTGCATTATATTGCATGCCCGCCGTTTTTGATCCTCAGTTGGAAAGCCAATTTTGTTAACTACTATTTCTCCTCAAAAACAGTCCAAGATTTGATTATATGAAATTGGGTGTGGGAGGGGGAATTCAGAAATAAGAATATCTGCTGGGACATAACAGAGAGAAGAGTATCAAAGGGAGTCAGCATAAAGACAATTTGTGTAAATCGACAATGCTCTAAATATACCACACAAAGCTTAAATTGCTTTGAATTTCTAAAGCTTATTGAAATTACTTAAATCAGTGTCACCCAATTAGCCTTTCTAAATCCTTTCCAGTAATTTTTTTTTTTTTTTTGGGTTTGAAATGTTAATTATGGGCTTGCAAGCATTCAGAAAGTATTACGGTATAAGAAATGTTTGGGGGGGGGGGAGCCCCTGGATGGCTCAGTTGAGCATCTGACTTCAGTTCAGGTCATGATCTCAGGGTTCCTGAGTTCAAGCCCCACATGGGGCTCTGTGCTGACAGCTAGGAGCCTGGAGCCTGCTTCCGATTCTGTGTGTCCCTCTCTCTCTGCCCCTCCCCCACTCGCACTCTATCGCTCTCTGTCTTTCTGTCTCTCTCAAAAATAAATAAACATTAAAAAAGAGTAAAAAAAATGTTTACTGATATCAGTATTCTAGGTTTAACTAGTGAGTAATAACTCTTAAATATTCTCCAAACATCTTTTGGTTTGAATAAAAAAACAGCAAATAAACTCTCTCAAAATACAATAACAAAGTAATAGTAATCAAGGCCTGAGATATTATAAAAGTATTGCTTTATCATATGATGCAGTTAGGGTCTCTAAGCCATTGTATTTCAGTATTTAATTAATCATTTCTGAAGACAAAGATTTACTTTCTTTTCAAAATTAAACAAACATGAAGTCTTAAGATTTAGATTGGGTGACATATTACAGAATGTCAGGTTTGTTCCTTTTTTCTAAGCAGTACTCATTTTGGATGGGTGCTGAGCTAACCTGTGTATGACTCCCACTGCCATGCAAAATCATATGTTTTTGTTTGGTTTTGTTTTTGACAATCAATCCCCTGACTGATGGCCCGCGTGACTTAAACTTAGAAATTTTCTTCACAATTTTCAATTACATTTATCAAAATGACAGCACATGTCACCCTTTGCTCTTTTGTCCACTGAACAGCTAATTCTTTAAACTGGGAATTTTTTGCAAGGATCTAGAAAAAGAGCAAAGGGGCTATCTGCTGCCAAATACAATGGAATACACTATAATCATATTTTTGTAAGTAACTTGTAGATATGTGCTATAATTTCCTAATAAATATTACTTGATTTCTCAGGCAATTCACTCAGAAATTACATTCTCTCCCACAATACAAAAAAGTAATGTCACAAAGGTGAATTCTAAGATACATATTGACAATAAAGGGCCGTAAGCACACAGTGGGCAAAAGTCCTAGCAAACTTGAAAAATATTTAACTGAACAATAATGGAGCAATGCCAAATGCTAAAAGTCACCAAAGATAATTTTAATTGTTGTAGATATAATGGTGCTCAATGACAGCTGTTTTGGAACAAAAAGGTTATTTCCTGCAAATTTCAGTAAGTTTTCTCCTAAAATAAACTCTCATTGATTGTTAAAATTACCAATTGTCCTTAATGGCAAATGGACACTAGCGTTGGCTAATAACTTTGAATATGGAGTCATTCCTACATGTTGATTTGTAAACACTATCTGGAGGAAAAATTAAAAAGAAATAATGTAGCCCAGTGTTATTTCTCCCAATGGAGATATTACAGGGCTCTTATGTAAGAGAAGTAGTTGAAAAAAATATCTCAAGCAAAAAGTACTTACGGACTGAATGTTGCAACTTTCCCAGTAAACACAGCTTCCTCTCTCCTTTCCCCTCTCTTTTTTTGGAAATGACAAGAATAAGCTTTTTCAAAAGCTAAATTTTGTTAAATTATAAACTTAAAAAATCAGTTAACAAAAGAGACATAACTTATTAGCAAATACAAATATATTTTTTGTGTTGGTCTAATAACACTAGAATAAACTATGTTAGACGTTGTGTTTATTTATATATTAAAAGTCTATTTTTAACTTTATTTTGACCCAAGGTTATAATTTTATACATTACGCATAATGGTCCAATGTTATTTCTTGGCTTTATAAATTTTTAAAATTTGACAGCTACTTGAGTAAAAGTAACGTGGAGAAATACAAAGTTAAAGAGGGAATGTTTCTTTTTCTTGAATCTAGAGACATGATCATTTGGTTCATTTACTATTAATTCATTATATTGTTTCAACTTTTTTCTAATTAAGAAAAGTAACATGTATTCATTAGTTTTAAAATTAAAAAGTTCAGAAAAAGGTAGAGAATAAGAATCACCTTGAATACATCCCACCACCCAGAGATAACCACTGTTAAGACATAAACTTAACTTTTTCCTTGGTATTTCTCTATACATGTGTACAGGCAGATATATTTTAAAACAAGATGTGCATAACATCTTGTTTTTTAAAAAGATTTTAGTTTAACAATGATGAGAAAAGAACTAAAATTTTTAGAAAGAACTCTCTTTGTCCTTAAATATTTGAGATTTTTTACTTTATCTTATTCTATTTCCACCTGTGGGATCCACAGCATTCAATTATATATGCTTGTGAGGTAGCATTCCAGTATTTTTTACTTAAGTCTTCCTTTTAAGAACACTTGGTGTTTAGTAAAATATTTGTGTAAGGCATTTCATATATCAAAACAATGCATTAAATCTATGTTGTTAAAAGATTAAAAAGGTAAGAGAAAATTTCTAAGAGGCTTAGTCTTCTCAAACAAGAAATTAAATGTGGAAGTAATTTAATATAATTGCTAGTGTTTGCCAATCAAAAGTTTTAGAACTGAATTATTTTGTTTCACTCTCTTTTGTAGGATACATTTAAAATTTTATCCTGTAGTAATACTACACTGACTTTAAAAAGAATAGATCTGTGTGTTCTGACATGAAAAGACCTTATTAAGTGAAAAATTCACAGAACGATGCATTTTAAATTTTTTTTTTTCAACGTTTATTTATTTTTGGGACAGAGAGAGACAGAGCATGAACGGGGGAGGGGCAGAGAGAGAGAGGGAGACACAGAATCGGAAACAGGCTCCAGGCTCTGAGCCATCAGCCCAGAGCCTGACGTGGGGCTCGAACTCCCGGACTGCGAGATCGTGACCTGGCTGAAGTCGGACGCTTAACCGACTGCGCCACCCAGGCGCCCCTTTTTTTTTTTTTTTTTTTTTTTAATTTTTTTTTTTTTAGAACGATGCATTTTAAATAATTTATGTCAAACAGCTGTGAAAGCGCATGTGCTAAACTACATACATCCTTCCATACGTATGAAAATGCATAGAGAAGAAATTAGCGAGAAACGCCTCAATCCGGGAAGGGAAGTGGAAGTGAGGAGGTAGTTAAGAAGGAACTTTTATAATGTATTCTAGATATTTCTTTATTTCTTTCAACAAAAATAAATTCTTGCATTACTGGTATAATTATTTTTAAAGGGAAGAAATTAAGGTGATACAACACCGTATTACCATTTATATTGGCCCCTTACTACTCTGAATTCTAGTCATTTCTGTAACCATCTAATCTCTTCCAAGAAAGTTAAAAGCTCCTAAAGAAGCCATATGCATTGTACTTTGCATTTTCTCCACAGCCCTGGCATTAGTTCCATGGCACAGTAGGTCCTAGTATGTCTGTCTTCAAGGTATGAAATCATGAACTAGAGTATGATTTAGATGTCACTCCACCAAAGGTACAAAACTATTATCTTTTGGAAAGGAATGTACAAAGAGCTCTAGTTATGGATTTCATTATGAGTCCTTTATAACCAAGAAACATTGGATTGCCTTGTCCTTTCTAGTGTAATTACTAGAAGCTCAGTTTAAGTAAAGTTTAACCAGATTTGCATATATTAAAAAAAAATAAGATCTGGGAGAACTGAAAGCAATAATTTCTAGTACCACAGCAGGACCAGCTAAGAGCTTTGGGCACTTTTTTTCCTGCTGCGATAGAACTCTGGGCACTCCATTGGAGCACAGTAACTGATGGAAAGAAAGAAGGCATTCGATTTTGTAAGGTGAACATACAAAGGAAAAGTAAAAAGGCAGCCTGTCCCTAACTGTTAATATTCGCCTTGAACAAGATAGATGTGGCCTAGTTTGATATGGCAAGTACAGTTGTGAATTGTAGTTAAATAAGAAATTCAGTCTGCTTTATCATGAATTATACTAATAAATGAGAAAAGATGGGATGGACATTTATTATAGGTGTTTTCTTTCATAAGACATGCTTATACAGTACCAAATAGCTTCAGTTATTCAAACTGATGGCTTCTTTCCAGATGTATTTGGATCCAGCCACGGAAATAGAAATACGGCTAAAAACGCATCAACCTCTTAATTCTTGACACTTCTCTTTCTTTCTTTTCACTCACTCTTTCTTTTTAGCTTAAAATCATGTGCAAACTTCTCTCTTCTTAAAAACAAAAATAAAAACCGAAGACCATAAACCCACCTTAGACTCAGTGTCCCGTTTGTAAAATCTACCCTCCTTATTTCACTGATAAATGTCTCTAAAAAGGCATCTACACACATTATCTCACCTTGCTCACCACAACTGGTAACCCGAAATGACTAAGAGACTGGACTCAGAAGTAGGTAGAGCCGAGTTATCTTTGATCTGTTGCATACTAGTCGTATGACTCTGGTCAAGGCCTCTCTCTGTCTCAGTCTCCTCATCTATCCTATGAGGATGACAATAATAATAATACTGCGTTCCTTCAGAAGGTTGTAGCAAAGAGTAAACAGCATGACATTTACAATCCTTAAGACACGGTAGGTGCTCAATAAATATTTCTGACTGATACAGCTTCTGCCTCTATCTCATCTTTCACCGGTTACCAGGCCTACCTTAACTGACCTCTCTGTGCCATCTGAGAGTGTTGCTTTCTTCTTCTTTGACCTCCATTATACCAAGCTGTTCTCATTTCCCTTTTTTCTATTTCTCTGGCTCTTCCTTATCAGATTCCACCTACCCCTTCAAAGCTCATCTTCCCCAGAGATTTCTCCCAGGCCTCCTCACCTTCTCCGTGGCGATCTCATTCACATCAGTGGGTTCGGTTGCTAAGTGAACAATGAGAACTCCACATTATATTTCCATCCCAGACCCTTTTCCAAAGTCACAGGAGTAGATTACTGATTGTCTATAGACAACTTCACTAGGACGTCCCTCACAAACACCTGAAACTCAACATGTCTCAACCTGAGCCATTGATTGCTTAAGTCAGAAACCTGAGCATGAGCTTAGACTTATGGTCTCTAGTGCAAATGTTTGTCTTGAGTGTTTTGTTTTTACTTTTTTTTTTTTAAGTCCTTGGATCCTACCTCCTAAATATTTTTGTATGGCTGGATTGTACTCATCCTTCAAGATTAAGCTCGGGTATTACATGGGAAGCCTTCCCATTAACCACCCCCCTCAACCTGAGTTAGGTTTCTCCCCTTGCTAGTACCCCATGACACCATGTAACACCCCTTCCATAGCACTTACCACACTGTATTCTAGCTTTTTTTTTTTAAACTTGTCTGCCTCTTCTACAGAACTGTGAGCTCCCTAAAAGCAGGGTTTTTGCCTTTCAGCCTAACGCAGTGTGTGGCAAAAAGGATGTGCTTCATAAGGATTTGAAAGTCAACTACATAAGCCCACCACTGAGCTTGATTCCATGGCTCTCGCAGCAGCACTACTGATAGCCTCGAATTTAGCAACGTGATGGAGAGAAGCTCACAGGCATTACAAACAATTCATAAAATAGTGAATCTGGTCCCAGATAAGTAAGAGTTAACTATATACTAGAGTTCAAGGGAGCCTTGCCAAGCCAATAAATTACTTGGTGTTTACTGAATACCAACTATTTTCCCCACATACTGAATATGTTTACTATTTCCATGGCTCACATTTCTTACTAAGAGTAATTGGAATTAAACTTTTTTTTTTTCCGTGAGAAGGAAGAGATTCCTTTGGTAGGATATCATCCTAAATCATGGCCCTTAAATACTTGAAAAATTTGCATTTCTTCCCTCTGTCTATTAGGACTTGGACTTTCTAATTCATGTGATAGAGAACAACATTAAAAATCTGGCCTTATATTTTGAGTTCTAGTAAAACTTTCAGCTGTGCATAAGAAGTGCTTCTGCAAGATTGGGAACCAGGATGAGAATTTGGCATATTTGAAATCTTCCGATTTTTTTATAAGAAAAAAAATGCTTATGTAGAATTTGAGTAGTTACAAATAAAAAAATTGAAATATCACCTAGGATACATCTTAAATCTATATTTACAAGTTCAACCATGTGGTTCTAATTTCTCTAGGAATCCTGGATTCCACCTTTCTAGGATTAGAAACAAATAAAACTAAAAACAAAACACTAAGTGTTTGATTTGCAGCCAGATTTGAGAACCACTGATTATTGATTTGTATATGGAAACACTTTTGAGTGATGCTGAAAGTTAGCAGTAAATACTGCCTTCATAAACAAATAAACAAACAGAAAACATAGTCACACACACACACACACACACACACACACACACACAAAACCACTGAAGAAAATTTGCAGCTTAAAACACTGCAAATACTTAACACTAAAACAATGGTTAATTTGCCAGAATTCTGGGATTTCTCTTAGAACTAGTCATTAATTATATCACATTTTTTACATCAGATAGTTTCCCTTCTCTCTCTGAAGATGGAAGTAAGGACCTATTAAATCTATGGCTATTGACTGCTCTTGATCAATTGTGTTTGTTCTTGATTCACTTGCAAATATTTGTTGAGTACCTACCACGCACCAGGCATACAGGCACTTTGTATGCACAGTACCATGATTTAGGGATTCTTCCTGTTTGGAATAGAGTGTTATTTTCAACATAATAGTAATTCAATAAATGTGTGTTGACTCACTGATTAAATTTAGCGTCAAGAATACTATTATTTGAGCACTTTTGAAATGTACAAGAATGCTGTCAGAAAAGTTGCATTGTTAGAACAAGTAAGTTTCAGGAAATCCCCCTTGGTAGTGGTGGTACTTTAGTGATATATAAAAACTATTGGAGGATCATAATGTAAAGTTGAACAATACACTGAATCTTTTTTTTTTTAAGCAAATTTAAAGGAACTGTATTACACACATTCAAACTAGAAATGTGCTTCTTGAGATTAATCAGATAATTTTCAACCCAACTTGTAAAGAGATGGTGAAAGAGTGTTCCATTCTGGAAAATAACCCATTATAGTATTATAGGAAAATGAAGTATTTGACTTTTAATCCAAGATAGTACCCTAAGTACACATATTTGCCAACCTTTACCACCCTAAAAGCCCATTAAAATGATTAAAGCCACTGCTAGTTCCTAAAGCACTTCTGGGTGGATTAGAAAAAGTCACCCCTTATTTCAGGTGGAATGAGTACATAGCTAGGGTTTTAGACCCTCTTTGTCCACTTGCCTGGCCTCTTTGAGCTGCAACCCTGGAACAACAGAATGACATAACAAGGTAGACGGGCGAAGCAAGGAAAAGTAAAAACACATGGTAGTTCTTATTCAGCAAAGGAGGATATAAATATTTTTTTCTTGATATTTTGAAAATTGAGATAAAATTCACACATCATAAAATTCAGGCTTTTAAACAAATAAGTTAGTGGATATTAGTATATTTGATAAAGTTGTACAACCATCACCATTGTCTAGTTCCAGAACATTTTGTCACCCCCAAAAAGGAAACTATTCCCACTAACAATTATTCTTCATTCTTTCCTCTCCTATCTACTCTACTTTGTGTCACTATGGACTTGCCTATTCTGAACATTTCATATAAATGGAATTATACGATATAATTTTTTTGAGACTCATACATGTTGTAACACGTTATCAGTGCTTCATTCATTTTTATTGCTAAATACTATTCCACTGTATATACCACACATTCTGTTTATCCATTCATCAGTTGGTGGACATTTAGATGGTTTCCATTTTTTTGTCCTCCTTTGAATAACACTATTATGAACATTGGTATTCAAGTGACTTGACTTTTTTTTACAAGAAGCTCATATGGCTTCTGCAATGTTTAAAATAATTAGAAAGAGGGGCACCTGGGTGGCTCAGTCAGTTAAGCATTTAACTTCAGCTTAGGTCATGATCTCATGGTTTGTGAAATTGAGACCTGTGTCTGGCTCTCTGCTGTCAGTGCAGAGCACTTTTGGGGTCTTCTGTCCCCCTTTCTCTTGGCCTCTCCTCCACTTGCTATCTCCCTCTCTCTCTCTCAAAAATAAATAAACATTTAAAAAAATAAGTAGAAAGAAAAGGCAAAAAGTCATTATTTACATAAAAAGTCAAGGCTGCGATTTATTTTTCTTTTTGATTTTGTTTTTGTTTTTCCATTTAGACATAAATATCTTTTCATCCTGTGGTTGGGTTGACTTTGCCCATATATTATAATTGTTACTGATCTTATGGTTTGTAAATGTTTGTTTTATCTGTTTCATATGACATTACATGCTTTAAGCATGCAATATGATAGATTAAAAATATGTTTTCGAAAGTAGTGGAGGATTAGATTGAATTACTGAAGTTTTACTGAAAGAATAATTGGATAGTTACAGGAGATTTAAAACAGAAAAATACTTTGAGGAGGAAAAAATATCCACATATCCATGTTACAGGGCTAGGAAAAGACGCTGCCAATATAAATGTCAATAAAGTATTACTTTTTAGTGGAGCATACTCATCCCCTTAACTTCCTCCCCAATCTCCTCCCAAGAGTGTACAAAAGTTTCTAAGCATAAACAGTTAACCTTTCTAAACATATACAGTTGACCCTTGAACTGTGCACACAGATTTTTCTTTGATAAATACAGTATAGTCACTGTAAATATATGTTCTCTTCCTTATGATTTTCTTTTTTTAAGTTTATTTATTTATTTTGAGAGAGAGAGAGAGAGAGCACACACACACACACACACACACACACACACACACACAAGTGAGTGGGGGAGGGGCAGAGAGAGAGAGGGGGGGGGGGAACAGAATCCGAAGCAGGCTCCAAGCTCTGCTTTGTCAGCGAGAGCCCAACTCGGGGCTTGATCCCACGAACCAGGAGATGATGACCTGAGTCAAAGTCGGATGCTTAACCGACTGAGACACCCAGGTGCCCCTTCCTTATGATTTTCTTTTCTCTAGATTATTTTATTGTAAGAATACAGTGTACAATATATCAAACATACAAAATATGTGTTCATTGACTGTTTATGTTACCAGTAAGGCTTCAGGTCGACAGTAAGCTATTAGTGGGGGGTCACTGTTATAAGCAGATTTTCAACTGCACAGGGAGCCCCTAACACTCATATTGTTAAAAGGTCAACTGTAAATGCAATTCATGACCAACCTACCAGTTACTCAAACATTTAAAATGCATTTGTTTGAAATGCAAAACAGAAGGAAAGTCTACCCTGTGCCAGACTGTCACCCCCAGAAAGGTGTCACCCCCAAATGTCGTGTCTTAGATGTATTAAAAATGTTCCTTAGGGTGTCAGGAGCTTAAGAAATAGGCATGTAGGTGCTGGAAAACCTCTTATGTAAAAGGGGATAAGGGAAATAATATTACTGAAAAATCACAGTGGGAAGAGAATATCTTAAATAATAAGGAAGCACAGAGTGGAGTTCCAGGCTCAAACTTCCAGGTCAGTCCTAAAGCTCTGTTCAAAACAAAAGTTGTGTATCAATAGTAGCTGTTCAGTGTATCAAAAGCAAAGTTGCCACATGAGTTCAAAAGTTCAAAACAAAATTATGTTCACAAAACCAGAAAGGCAGGTGGCTGCCTGAGACAAACTCACATCAGTAGCCGGAGCCTGGGGATTTACATATTAACCAATTTTGTGGGCATAAATTACGAAAATACAACTTCTAAAGGTGATTGAATCTATGACATTACTACTGGTACAATAGCAAAGATTTTTGTTGGGCACCTACCACTTGTCGAGTTAGGCATAATATGAGCTAGGGCTACAACAGTGAATAAATAATTCCTGCCTCAGGGGAAAATCTGTATCTTACTCTTAGTTTTGCTGTGAATCTAAAGCTGCTCTAAAATAATAAAGTCTTAAAAAAAAATCCCTGTCTTTATGGAGTTTACATTCTAGTACAGGGAGACAAACAATAAACACAAGTTTAAAAACATAATTTCGGTTGATATGAAGAAAAATAAAACCGTTAAGAGAATAAAGAATCGCAATGATGAAAAGATCCTTGAGGAGGTGACATTTGCATTATTTGCTTACTACTGGGCATGGTTTTGCAAATTAAACAGCCAGCAGCCAATCATTCAACAGACATCTCTAGCCCACTCACTTAATTTCAGGCATTCAGTCCAGTAGGTCCTTGGCATAAAAAAATAAAAAATCAATAAACCATGGCTTCTGTGTCAAGGCAATTAAATCTTAGTAGGAGAAGATAGACACTTCACCAACCAAAATATAATAAGTATTGGACCAGAAGACTGAACTATGTGCATAGGAACAAGCAGATGTACAGAGGAGCATAATTACTCCCAGTAAGGTCTTCCACAAGGGAAGATTAAGGTCTTTGCAGTACCTAACCTTTAGCACACAATTCTCATTTGTACACTCACACAAGGGGTAGAGGAACGCAAAGTCCTGGGGTAGTGGCTCAACATGACCACCCCAGGACTCTGCCAACCCAGGCCCCACCCAGCTACCCCAAAGCTTAGGGAACCAACATCTGCTGAAATCTGTTCTTGGCATAGGTACACGAGGGTTGCTTTGCTTTTGTTTTTTTCTTTTGATTGTTGTTGCTGTTGTTGTTGTTAGCAACTGAAACTACCATAACTGCCTTTCCCCAGGTCCAAGTTACTTGCCCATTTCTCAGCCTGAACATATTTATGTCCTTGGGAACTCTGGAACTTGTAGCATGCAGACAATGGTCCTCTCAGCAATAAACTCATTTTATAACTCACCGGTAATAGAGCTGAAATAATTTCCATAAAGAAACTTTTCTGATAAGTCCTAAATCTGCCAGAGTATAATAATTTGAGCCAGGTTTTTTTTTAAGTTTATTTATTTAAAAAAAATTTTTAAGTTTATTTATTTGAAAGAGAGAGAGAGAGAGAGAGTGTGTGTGTGTGTGTGTGTGTGTGTGTGTGTGAGCGGGGTAGGGGCACAGAGAGAGAGAGAGAGAGAGAGAGAAAGAATCCCAAGCAGGCTCCATGCTGCCAGTGCAGAGCCTGATGTGGGGCTCAAACTCACAAAACCATGAGATCATGACCTGAGCCAAAACCAAGAGTCGACACTTAACCAACTGAGCCACCCAGGCACCCATATTTATATTTATTTTGAGAGAGAGAGAGAGAGAGAGAGAGAGAGAGAGAGAATGCACACAGGAACAAGCAGGGGTGGGGCAGAAAGAGAGAGGGAGAGAGAGAACCCCAAGCAGGCTCCACACCTAACTCAGAGCCTGACTCCGGATCCTTCTCAAGATCATGACCTGAGCTGAAATCAAGTAACCAACTGACCTACCCAGGTGCCCCTGAACTGACTTTTAAGTAGAAAACTTAACATTTTAAAACAGTTTGAAAGTTTTATGATGAAATGTGTTTGGGGGATTTGCTTCAGGATTGTATAAACGAGAGGGAGGTGAGTGAGAGTACAGATGAAACAAGACTCGCCACAAACTGACACCAGATTATGAGTACAAGGGGGTTCATTTCCTATTCTGTCCACTTCTGTATATGTCTCATGCTTTCCATCATAACAAGTGTTTGCTTTTTTAACTTTACATGACAAAGCCTACGACCTCTAAAATCACACAGGTGTCATGAGAAACCAATCTCATACAGAAATATGAGGTTCATTGCTATTTCAAAATCTATTCAGGGGCACCTGGGTGGCTCAGTCAGTTAAGTGTCCAACTTCCGCTCAGGTCACGATCTCAATGGTTCGTGAGTTCAAGCCCCGCATTGGGCTCTGTGCTGACAGTTTAGAGCCTGGAGCCTGCTTCAGATTCTGTGTCTCCCTCTCTCTCTCTCTGCTCCTCCCCCACTCACACTCTGTCTCTCAAGAATAAATAAACATTTTTTTAAAAGTCTATTCATTATACTAGTGACTTGTTACATGTAAGAAAGGAAGATACAGTGTTGATGCAGATTGAGGACTACGATATATATATGTATATATATGAAAAAATACTTCAAAAAGTATTTCACTAAAATGTATTAAAAATACAATTTAGCATCCAAACGGTGCTTTAGTATATTAATGAGTGACTTTCAGAAAGAACATTCTCGGGGGCACCTGGGTGGCTCAGTTATGTGTCCAGCTTCAGATCAGGGCATAATCTCACGGTTTGTGAGTTCGAGCCCAACATTGGGCTCTCTGCTGTCAGCACAGAGCCTGCTTCTGATTCTCTCTGACCCTCTCCCACTCACACTCTCCCTCTCTCTCAAAAGTAAACATTAAAAAAAATTAAACAGTAATAACAAAATTAATCAATCAATTAAAAAAAAGAAAACATTCTCAGTGCTTTCACCCAGTTGCTAAACGACACTGAGTCCCTACTAGGAGCCTGAATCAGCATTTTCTCAAGTCATCTCATTGATGAGATTATGGGAATATATATTTTCATTTTATAGATGAGGAAACTAACTTCAGGGAGAGTGAGTCCCCGCTCAAGGTCACAATGAGCAGAGATAAAGGTCGGGACTCTTTCCATTCTACCACACTTACTTAATACTCTTGAAAGGAAAAGACTAATGAGAAAGTAGGACGACTCTCCCATTCTGAAAGCTCTGCCATTCCAGGGTGACCAGGAGTTCTCTTCTTCCTAACATCTACTCACTCTGCTTCCTACCTCTTGATATTTAGAGGCCCGTCTGATATGCAAAGTAGGTCAATTTTTAGGGGAAAAGTAGAGAAAATCCAGTGAAGCAGGGCAAAAACTTTTTTTTTTTTTAATTTTTAATGTTTATTTATTTTTGAGACAGAGAGGGACAGAGCATGAGCAGGGGAGGGGCAGAGAGAGAGGGAGACACAGAATCTGAAGCAGGCTTCAGGCTCCGAGCTGTCAGCACAGACTCGATGTGGTTCTCCAACTCACAAACTGCGAGATCATGACCTGAGTCGAAGTTGGATGCCTAACCGACTGAGCCACCCAGACAACCCCAAAATCTCTGTTTTTTATTCCCTGAAAATCAAAGTTTCTTTGAACTTTTAAAATGTTTTCAAACCATTAAAACTTTAAAATTTAAGTAGTCTAACTTAAAACTATTGAAATTACCGAATGGAATTTCCTTGGAATTAAATGTCATCATTAACTTCATAGATGTTTACAAATTATAAAAGAAAATATTTTCAAAAACAAACGAGTCAAAGAAAAACGGAGTTATTTCATTCAGTAGGAAAGAAAACATTACTCTTGAAATGGCTTTAAAATTATTTCTTTCAATTCTTCCAAATTATCTTTTTTTAAAAATGTTTTTAATGTTTGTTTATTTTTGAGAGAGAGACAGAGAGACAGAGAGACAGAGTGTAAGTGTGGGAGGGGCAAGAGAGAGGGAGACACAGAATCCAGAGCAGGCTCCAGGCTCTGAGTTGTCAGCACAGAGCCTGATGTGGGGCTCAAACTCACGGACCGTGAACATGCCCTGAGCCGAAGTCAGACGCTTAACCGACTGAGCCACCCAGGCACCCCCTTCCAAATTATCTTTTTAAAAAAAATCTCTAAGTTGGGGTACTAAGAAAAAATAAAATACTGATTTAGTTTTATTTTCTTATGTTTTTTGATTTAAATCAAAACATAGCTGTACATATTGTAACCTAATTATTGGTTTATAATCAAGATTAACACTTGTATTAAAATGTTCCAGATTTTTTTCTTATTTATAGGCAACCACTCAGAAAAAGAAAGCTGACTTAACACAGAGAAGTATAATGAAAAAGATCAGGGGCGCCTGGGTGGCGCAGTCGGTTAAGCGTCCGACTTCAGCCAGGTCACGATCTCGCGGTCCGTGAGTTCGAGCCCCGCGTCGGGCTCTGGGCTGATGGCTCAGAGCCTGGAGCCTGTTTCCGATTCTGTGTCTCCCTCTCTCTCTGCCCCTCCCCTGTTCATGCTCTGTCTCTCTCTGTCCCAAAAATAAATAAAAATGTTGAAAAAAAAAATTTAAAAAAAGAAAAAGATCAATCAGTTGGAGGTCAGAAGAAGTGGGTTACGAGCCTGGCTTTGGTAGTTAAGATCTTGTAACAAATGGGCAAGTCATTTAGTGAAGGGCAAGATAACAGTTGACAGAATTAGGGAGAGGAAGAGAAAAGGAACTTAATCAAATTCAAAGTAAAATTGGGAGGTTGCACGTAAAATTTTATAAGCTCTAAAAATCATGCGTGGGAACGTAATAGAGTCATTCAAAATTGGATGTATTTGTGGAAGTGGTGTGTGTGTGTGTGTGTGTGTGTGTGTGTGTGAGTGTTCAACCTGTCTGGCATGTTGAACTGGTTATAATTTTTTACATTTTAAATTAAGATCTTCTATATCTCCTGGGAATGTATGGTGTTTAGATGCTGACAAATGGTGTCTCAGATAAAGAGAAGGAGCAAATGTCAGAGCTGTGATTGTACACAGCTGCCATAAAGAAGTGACTCAATTGGATGACGGGAAACACAGCACACTAATTTTCCTAAACCCAAACTGAAAAGTGGTTAAATACCACTATTAATGCCAACACTCTGTTTTGCCAAACCCTTGAAAAATAAAAATTTTGTCATTATTTGATATTTCTCCCTCAAGAAGTAATATAACCGTATTTAAAAATACCTGAATTCTCTTACTAGAACTAGTTTTAATTGGCATAAAATGGGAATCAATTCAGTTGTGGCCAACTCCCACTACTAAATCTATACTTTCTTCCCAATATAATAAACATAGTATGCAATTATGAACCTGGGAACAAAGTTCCCTTAGTCAGAAGAAAAGCAAATATGATTGCAAATCTTGAATGAGGTAAACAGCTAAGCACTAATTGCAAAAAAAATAAAAATAAAAAAATAAGTGCCACAGGACCAAACATCAATGGTTGGAAGGTGTCTTTGTGGTTGGGGCAAACTGAACCAAGGAATAATCTTTTATGCCTGGAAACGATGTATGGATAGGACTGCGTATGCATGCTGTTGTAGGGTGGAGACCATGTGCTATTTATCATTTTATCCCCAGAACTTACCAGAGGGCCTGGCACAAAATAAGCACTCAATAAATGTTTGTGGAATGAAAGAATTCTGCAATTGTAGCTTACACAGTGTTTTTCTAACTTTAAAAAATATGGTCAACAGTAAGAAACACATTTTACACCAATTCCTTTTACACACAAACATACATATACATAACACAAAAGTTATGAAGTGACACTCTTTTTAATTTAGGGAGTACATTCTGATAGTTTCTGTTCTGTTTTTATTGGACTTTAACAAATATATATTGGTTATGACCCACTGAATTGATTTAATAACCCACCAGTGGATCAAGACCAGTAGTTTAAAAAACAGATTTATACTATTTATATTTACATTGCTTAGCTTCTTACATTTTTAGGCTTCACTAACTATAGGTCACTTTCAAAAATCACAGAACTTTTTTTATCTACACAAATGTTTAGAAAATATTCAGATCAGCTCTAAAATGTTGCACCAGTTCTGAGTTTACTGTGTTGGGATTCTCTTTGGTCAGTGTTGTTAATTATGGGAATTTCACCAACCAAAAGCAGATTGGCCCTACCTTACACCATACCCAATGTTTTAAAATTTTTACTTTAGAAAGAGAGAGTGAAAGCAGGGGAAAGGGGCAGAGGGAGAGTGAGAGAGAGAGAGAGAGAGAGAGAGAGAGAGAGAGAGAGAGAGAATCTTAAACAGGCTCAATGCTCAGCACAGAGCCAGACACGAGGCTCGATTCCACATCCCTGGGATCGTGACCTGAGCTGAAATCAAGAGTCAGATGCTCAACCGGCTGAGCCACCCAGGCACCCCACACCATATGCAAAATTTAACTCAAAATAAATCACAGACCTAAATGTAAGAGCTAAACCTATAAAGCTCTAGAAGAAAATTTAAGAGTAAATTTTTATAGCTCTGGATTAAGCATTGATGTGACACCAAAAGATAGATAAATTGGATTTCATCAAAATTAAAAACTCTTCTTCTTCAAATGATGCCAGGAAGAAAGTAAAAAGACAATTTACTGGATAGAAGGAAATATTTGTTAATTATCTGATAAAGAACAGTCAATAAATCTTATAAATTAACAATAAGTAACCCAATTTAAAAATGAGCAAAGGATTTTAATAGACTTTTCTTCAAGGAGGATACACATATGACCAATAAGCACATGATAAGATGCTTGTGTGACGAGTCATTAAGGAAATGCAAGTCAAAACCACAGTGAGATACCACTTCACACACATCAGGTTGGCTAAAATAGAAAAGAAAATAACAAATGTTGACAAGGATGTGGAGAAATTGGAACCTCCATACATGGTTGACAGGAATGTAAAATGGAAACAGGCTGGCAGTACCTTAAAAAGTTAAACATAGAGATACCATATGATCCAGCAATTCTGCTCCTAGATACATACCCAAGAGAAATGAAAAAAATATGTCCATACAAAACCTTGATGTGAATGTTCATAGCAGCATTATTCCTAATGGTCAAAAAGTGGAAACAACCCAAATATTCATTAACCAAGGATGAATAAACAAAATGTGATACATCCAGACAATGGAATATTATTTGACCATAAAAAGAATGAAATATCGATACGTTACAACACTAGTGAGCCTCAAAACATTATGCTAAGTTGAAAGAAGCCTGTCACAACAGATCTTATTGTTTGATTTCATGTATACAATATATCCAAAATAGGTAAATCTGTAGAGACAGAATTGGATTGGTGGTTGTCTATGGTTACCGGGACTGAGTGCTAATGGGGAGGAGGTTTCTTTTGGGGATGATGAAAATGTTTTAAAATTAGGTTATGGTGATGGTGGTATAACTGTCAATAAAGTGAAAAATACTGAATTTATATATTTGAAATGCATGATATTCATGTAAATTCTATCTCAATAAAGCTGTTAAAAAAAAATGATTGGAACTCTGGAAAGATCAAGAAATAGGATGCATGCAGCACTTCTGTGCCTGAGTTCAGAATGCTGAGCCGCGACTTACCTAGATTTCAGGCAAAGAAATGGGGTTTTCAAGGGTCAATAAATGTTCTTTGACATCCTATAGAGCTGTGGCACTTCTTGTTGGAGGGCACAAATAGAAGGGCATGGATCCATTGACTTAAGCTCTGAACCTTCTCAGAAGTGATACCCTCACGAAATTTTACTGCAAACTACAAAAAGGAACTTTCCGCACTGAAGGGAGAAGACCTAGGCATCTCCACCAAGTTAAGACGTTAAAGGACCAGAGAGCATTCTGGACAAGGACTTTCTTCATCTTTGCCTCCTCAAGGGGGACCAGGCCTAGAACAGGACGCTCAGTAAATGACATGGGAAGAAGGGACAGAAGGAAAGGCCTCAAGTCCACAAGACCAGAAGCTTTCTTACTGGGCATCTGTTAACCCCTCTGGAGGGGTGGTCGTGGAGACAGCTGCAGAAGAAGCTGCCCACAGTCTACCTAGTACAAGGCAGAGTGCCGTAAACTGCTTCTCAAACTTAAGTCCCACGCCCCACGTCCTGCCCCACCCCCACCATGTGTCCCAGGCCCTCAGTGGAGGAAACACCACTGAAGAATTCAAGAAATTATGTTAATGAGTTTAAGAAATGCTTTTAATGATTAAAACCAAAACTCTGTCACTTTAAAGGACTAATGGACACCGGCGTGAAGTACAAATGCAAAAGGGGGGCACTGAAAGCGTGCAGGACCACTGGGCCGTCAGCTAAACGGCCCAACGGTGATCCTCAATATGACTTAACTTCTTTTTTAAGAATGTCATTAAAAATAACAACTTGTAAGAAAGAAGCCTCGCAGACCACAGTGCGAAGGGTGAGACACACCGGCCTGGAGATGGAAGGCGGGCTCCGGAACCCGCACTTCGTGCTCTTCCCAGACGTGGCCCTATGGGTCCCTATCTGAGCTGTGTTCGAACGCCCGCTCTGTAAAATGGGACCATTTCTGAGCCGCCTCCCAGCGGTGGTTGTGAGGAACGAACGAGGCCGAGCCGAGTGGGCGCGCGCCAAGGCAGCCTGCGCGGCCAGGGGCCCTACTGTGCGCGGGGCGGCTGGCACCCCGCGCCGCGTGCTCTCCGCCCCCGCGCCCGCCCCCGCGCCGCGCCGCGCCCGCCCCCGGCCCGGCCCGGCTCGGCCTCGGGCAGGCGGGGCCGACCGCACTCTGAGCCCGAGCCGGAGCCCGAGCCCGCGCCCGCGCCTAAGCCGCCGCCTGGGGCGCTCGGGTCGGCCGCCGGGACGCCGGAGCGGGGTGCCGCCGCAGGTCAGTGTCCGGGTGCGGGGCGGCGCTGGGGGCAGCGGGGCCGCGGGTCGAGGGGGAGTCCGGAGGGCGGGGAAGCGCCGAAGGGTCGGGGCCCGAGGAGGGCCGGGGCTGCGGGGCCGTGGGGCTGAGGGGACCGGGCTGCGGCGTCGAGTCTGACGGGCAGGTCCCGGGCGAGGGTCTTGCGCGCGCGCTGAGAAGTCCGGGCACAGAAAGAGCCCTCCAGGCGGGGGAGGGCACGGGCTGCACGCGAGACGCCCCACACGGAGCGGCGGCCGGCACCGGGAGACGCCAGCCGTGCGTCCCGCGCTCCCCGGACAGGCCCCCTCGAGGAAGCGCCTGGGTCGCGGTCCGAGAGAACCGGGGACCTCCGAGCCCCTGGCGGAGGTGTGCGGGCGTCCAGGAGGCGCTCGAGGCGAACTTTGGGACCGAAACGCGGGCTCCGATGCGTGTCCGTCCCTCGGCCGTGTAGTCTCCTGCTCAGTCCCCATAGCCCAGGCGGCGGTCACTGTGTCGGGGCGCGGTGACAGTTGAGCGAGGGGCACCCTTGGGGTCACCCCCTCCAGGCGCCCTTGAGCGCTGTGCAGGCCGTGAGCCGAGTGGAGGGGCTGGGAGGTTGGCCAGACTCCCTAGGGTCGCAGGGGGATGGAGAATGCGTGCGTCCCCCGCCCCACCCCCGTGTTGGGAAAGGTGGAATTACCCGGTTGGGGGCTCCTACACTTGCCGAGCCTCAGCGCCCGCTCTGTGTACTCTGAGGTTGGGAGAGGCAGGTAACTTAAAAAGCGCTGGTCCCTCAGTGCAGGGGTTGCAAAGTGGGTGTGTAGCTGTGGTACTGTATGCCTTGGTATTTGGGGAGGAGCCTAAGGTAAGGAGGCAGAAACTGGGAGTAACCTATTTGCTGCTTTTATATAAGATCAGTTGTTAGGTAAAGAAGGGGCCTTTACCTCTGCTGGGGATCAGAAGGCTGCATTTCTAAATTCTTCTTGTTAGCTTCCGTTGCTTAGGTGAGTCGCCTCACTCTAACTGCATTTTGCGAAATGTGTTGATGTACCCAGAATTTGCGAGGTGATGTTGGTGACGATTATACTATATAGTGATTATTTGGCTGTGCTGTTGTTTTAACATAAGAATCTAATTCACTTGAGTCTAAGGATAATTCACTATTTTCTTGGGAAGACTGTTTCTATTTTAGAGGAATAAAGTCAAATAATAGTAATCTGCCATGAAGAAGCTGAAGTTTTTCTTCTTTTCCTTTTAAGATTGGGGGATGAAGTGTAAAATTAATTTTGTTTAAATCATCATCTGAAAACAAAACCAAGCAAGATGCTGAACTGAGTTGTTAGGAACCCAATTCCTGGAGAAGTCTCCTTATTTTGAAGTACATTATTTTAATGTCAACTGTTTTTATCATTCATGAAACAAATCGTAAGCAGAGTTGTTGAGAGAAGAGTGAATAACTTATTCTTTAAAAGGACCCAGGTATCATCTTCTTCCACAAATCTCAGATGTTCTGTGGCAGTCTTCTGTCTATAGCTAAATGATCAATTACTCACTGAGAGCAGAACCAAACGGATGGTGTTAGATGATTTAGGAAACCCTTCTGGTATAGAGACTGACATAGACATTCCCTGGGGCTTCTCTTTTAAAGAAATACTTCACACTCTTATGATTGTTTTGTGGAAGACACTTACCCATGTTACCAGTTAGCGTTAGGAGTGACGTTTCAAGAGAACCTGTTCAAGTTTTAACATAATTTTTGTGTTGTCTGTTGTCAGGTGCACAGATGCATTCTGTGGCTAATACGGTGCCATAGTGATATATGAAAATTTAAAACTAACGTTATGTTAGCCAAAAAATGAAGCTTGTTACAAAACCATCTATTTTGCCTTACTCTGTACTCCACGTGGTTTTTCTCTGTTATTTAAGTTATATATGTTAACTTGCTGACAATTATAACTGAAAGCATCTTAGAATCACCTCGTGACCAGCTTAATCTTCTACAACTCATTGAAGGGGAGAAATGTGTTGTTTTCATTTTTAAATCAAAATTCTTTTTCATATTTAAAAGTTTGTTTCTAGTCTTTACAATAACTACTGTAAAAGCATGGCATTGATGAAGGCTGAAGGTTTGGAGAATTCTTGGCTAAGATTTTTGGACATTGTTTTTCATTCCTTTAAATTATAAGAATATAATTTTAAAAAGTAAAACATATATGTCTGCCAGCATCGTATTCTTTATTGAACTTAAAATACTTTGAAATATTTTTGTGATTGGTGTTTTTAATAATTGAATACACTATTCTTTCAAGGGACAAATTTCCTTAATATTCATTTCTTCATATATTTCAGAATTACATTTTAAAAACTATATCAATTTTTAAAATTCGCTATTAATTTCAAAATCCCTATGACATTTAAATTTTATATAGGAGACAAAGCCTGACTTTAGGCGTATGAATTAGAAATGCATTACTGATCACGGCTAATTGCTTTCAGTTAGTAAGTTTCAGAATTGTAAACAAATACTTATTTTTCTCTCTTCTGTAATTCTCTGAAAATAAGATGTTTGCCATGAACCTTAATTATTAAGATAATTATGCACGTGAAAGCTGTGTGAAAGGCCATGCTGTGAAAACATACACAAGTATTAATACACTTCATTTAGTTTTCAAATTGTAAAACGGTTGCTAATGACAAGACTTTCATAAAGTAGGGGAAAAAATGTTAAAGTAATACTTCACAAATTCTCTTATAAATCCTGGCCCATACTTTTACTTCTTTGATAGGATCGATTGATCGATCGATCGATCTATCTGCTAATGGATAACACAGAAAATGTCATCATTCTGATTTGTGGGTGTCCCACTAAATTCATTGTCGCTTGAACTTGGAAATATATGTCCAAAGGTATAGTAAATGTACTAGAAGAAGTTTTTGGTCTCCTCTGTTTCCACTAAATAAATACCAGTTGTAGAGGATTTTTTTAAAAATCACTAATCAAAAAAACTTGATTTAAGTCACCAATCTGTAAATGTAAACATATGCTCCCCGCTCTTGAAAACAGTTAAACTGAATTTTTAAGTTGCTTTTCTTATTTTTCCTAGCAAATCTTGATATTAGGGTAGGTAGTTGAGGCCTAAAAGCAACAAAAAGTGCTTACAGAATCCTTTGAAACTGATCTAATTTGACTCCACCAAAGTACAGTAAGATTTGTGAATAACCATCTTGCAAGCATAGACAGCCCCCACATATTATACATGTCGTAACATTCTAGATAAAATTTTTTAAGTTGAAGATTATTTGAAATCTTCATGGAGTTTCTCATTTACTATTTGTATTTTACCACAATACGGAGGTAGATTTTGAGAAGTTATATGGCATATGTTTTAGAACTAAGTTAATAAAAATGTCACATTTTATTTTTATTTACCTTAATTACTTAAGTTGGCTCTTGGAAGGAAATAGATTCAAATACAATAGACCATATTTTGGAGATAGCTTTCTAGATGTTAAGACAAAAGCTATCACCAATAAGAGTATGTGATTATTTATTTTTTTGAATGTTTATATACCGAGAAATATTTTTCTTCAACAATCAATACATATTAACATTTTAATACTGAATATTTAACCCAGAACATGAATGTTTACATTTTTCACAGTTTCAGTTATTACAACGGGGCAAGTCACTTGTTCTTTCTCCTATCTGATTACTAAGCAGGCCTGACCCTGCTTTGCTTCTGAGATCAGATGAGCTCCAGCACAAGCAGGGTGGTAATGGCCATTGATCACTTATCCCTTCTAACTCTGCATTTCCTCGTCTATGAAATGGGAAAAGTATTGCAGTTATTGTTCTACGCTTTTGTTTTTTGTTTTTTGGAGGTTTTTTTTTTTTTTTGGTATGATTTTAAGACTTTATCGTAAAACCTGTGTATCTTAAATGATATGACCTTGTCCTGAATTTAACTGAGCAGATATTTTAAAGAGAAACTTCATGGTTATCCACATCATATAGCTAACTCTTCTACAAATGCTAATAATTCACCCTAGTATTAATTTTGAGATCATTGTTAAGAATGAGCTAAAGATAATACTTACCATGTGGTGATCAATTTATAAAAAGTTTCTGGAAATATTTCATCACTCTTCAATTTTAAATTTTATTTCCTATTCTTGATGATTTTCAATAAAAAATCAGACAAATAATTTTTTTGTTTTATTACATTATATTTGTGAGTCCTGTGTAGACACAACGTGGATCCTCTTGTGTCAACATTGTGTGTCTAATGCCGTCTAGGTGCAGATTGTGCTTTTATTTAATAAGTTCTATTCTTTACATATTTTTATGGTATACTCTGTGAGTGTTTAATGTATGTTATCCAGGAGCAGGTTTATTGTATAACGAGGCCTGTGAACCTTCAAATCAAAAGATAGGTTTTTATCTCCGACTAAAAGACTAAAAGTGACTTGTACTTGTTGTAAGAATTGGGTCTTTTTCTGACAAGCTATAACCAAAAATTGGCTTTTAGAAGCTTAAAAATGAGTATGCCTCCTAATAGCCCACCACTTTACTAGTAGGGAGTAATTGGAAAACCATGCATCATCCAAATAATAAATTAAAATATTTTTTAGTGTTTATTTTTGAGAGAGAGTGAGCACACAAGCGGTGGAGGGGCAGAGAGAGAGGAAGCCTCAAGCCTCTGAGCTGTCAGCACAGAGCCCGATGCAGGGCTTGAACTCACGAACCCTGAAATCATGACCTAAGCCAAAATTGGATGCCCAACCAACTGAGCCACCCAGGCACCCCCAAATAATAAATTTTAAATTCTGCTTATGAATTGTTAAATACATCTTGTTGTGAAGTGTCTCCTCTGCAAGAAAGTAAGAGACTTGATTCCAGGTCTGAAGCCCATTCTGTTCCAGGAGTATGGAGCTACAGAGCCCATGTAGGAATATAATTAAAGGGTTAGGGAGACAGAGGGCAAAGAAAGCTTAGGCCTGTGCCTATAGGTGAGTGTTCCTTTTCCTGTGGCTTCCCCTTCGGGTTGGGGAGGAGGAGCAATATTCACTTCCACTCTCTTCCGTTTGGGCTTTCTCAGAGTCATTGCTGTACCTTCAGCTATTTCAGTGACTAGGCCATTCTCAACTTGAAGATCTTTTTTGCGACACAGTGCGATGAGTCTCCTTTCCCTACTGTGATTTCTCAGATATAAAGGGAAAATATGAAATGATCAATTCATGCAACACAAATCAATTAAAATTGAAATTTAAAACTTCATGGTCAGGTTTTAAACTAGATCACATAATGGTTTAGTTCAATTTGATTATCTGTTTAGGAGACATTCTACTTCATTGATTTTAGATAATAAATTCATTGCTAGTTTGACCGATTCACTATTTCTTAAAAAACGCTTTCATTTGTGAACTCATCTAGGAGAGTTAACAATGTGGATAAGACTTACTGAAACAGATTTTCTGACCTTCTGGCAAGAGTTCATATTAGCATAAACCTGGGGTGTGAATTCCTTCACAGTTTACCACAGATAAGGAGAAGGGAGATAGGAGGGAGGTAGAAAAATAGGGAAATACCCTGAGTAGGAGTGTAAGAGATCTGTGTATGGTCAACTCCCACAATCAGCAGATTGCAGTTACCGTGCATAGACCTCAAATACAAGGTTGGTTTCTAAGAATTTACCGTGCTCCTCAGTGACATCACAGAATTTTAAAATGTCTCTGGGGGCCCCGGATGGCTCAGTCAGTTAAGCATCAGACTTCAGCTCAGGTCATGATCTCACTGTTCTCTAGTTAGAGCTCTCATTGGGCTCTGTGCTGACAGCTCAGAGCCTGGAGCCTGCTTTGGATTCTGTGTCTCCCTCTCTCTCTGCCCCTTCCCTGTTACCACTCTGTCTCTTTCTCTCAAAAATAAATAAGCCTTAAAAATTAAATCTATATATGTGTGTGTGTATGTATATATATATATACACATATATATATATATATATATCTTTAAATTCTGAAATTGCTACCTAGCAGTGCTGTTCTCCCTGGCTCTGTAAGTTGCTTCAGGAGGGAATCTGGGAAAGGGACTGGAAAGAGAATATTCTTATCCTGTATGTTTAAGAAATAAATTTTCCTTTATAAGGAAGGCAGTGGGGAAACAGACCTGTCAAACTCTCTGAGTACAATGATGAAGTGCTAGGAAGAACCCCTTAACTTTGACCCCACCCCACTAGCTGGCATTTCACCTCTCAAACTGTATTTGTCATTTGAAAGTTTGAAGTCCACTTTCAAAATGCCAATATTCCTAGCAGGGTTGGTTCTTTAAATCACTGTCAGCAAAAATTTGAGAGCTTAGTTCCTAGTTTCCTTGCTACCTGAAAACAAGGCCTTTAGGGAATAGATAACATGCGTGGGAGTTTGAAAGAGGTGATCTGGAGGAGGAAAAATAAAATTAAGGTGATTCATGTTCCAGTTTCTCCATAAACCAGCCTCTTTGAAACGAATAGGAAAGTAACCATTGGAAATAGCAGTGATCAGAAAGGATATATTTTCTCATACATGCCTTTATTTTTCTCTGAAAAATCAATACAAGTCTTCCTTAAACCATTTTTTCCCCTCAAAGAAAACAAGTTGTTATTCTCCAACATCAACTTTCCTAGGAAATGTAATCAAAATTAAGGTTATGAGTTATGGTAATCAAATATCTGAATATTATATCTCATTATGTCTTTTTATTTTCACTACGATGTTAGACAAATTATCTAGTGTCTCCATGAGTTAGTTCTTCCAGACTTTTAAAGTAGCTTCTTAATAGATTGAAATGAGGGGATCCTTTCAATCACACTAGAAGATAATGTACTGAAGTATAAATAATACTTAATGCTTTTGCAGATCCACAGATCATACAACTTAATACATGCTTTATTTTTTATTTTTATTTTTTGCCAACAGTAGTTATGGCAAGCCAACACATCTCTGTTAGAGATAGAAGCTTAGTAGCCATGTCAAAAGCAAGTTCATTAATTCTGTGAATCAGCTGACAGTAGTATTTAGCAGTTAGGTTTGGGCCACCCTCATGCAAATTGTTTACTTGCCATTCACTTTTTCCAGTGTTGTGGAAGTCTGAATCTAAAGCAGAGAATCCCAAAGTCCTACCTTGCTAAATGTCATTCTTTTCTGTCAGTTGATAATTACCTGTGTAAACAAGTTTTTGATTGCATGTGGAAAAGTGTTTAGATAAATTCTGTCACTTGTTTTATGTAGTGGATACAGTTTGTGAAAGAGAACAAATGTATGAATGGTATATATATAAATGAAGAAGATACTTTAACAAATTATTTGCACATGTTGGTAAAATCCAGAAGAGTGAAGAAAATACTCAGACATTTGCCAATGTAGGATTACTACATGTTTTCCTAAAGCATTTGGAACTAATTAAAAACATCCTGGCTTTATTTAAAAGCAGTATAATATATTTTTAAGCTTTGTTTTCAGTGAGCTCCAAATTTGTTGGCATATAGGACTAGAGCAGTGCAATGTCTACAAAAATATAGATTATCAGTTACTTGAAGTAGGTACTGACTGGGTTTTATTCATCTTCCTAGCTCCAGCGTATAGCACCATACTTAGTAGGCACTCAATAAATGTTTTAAAAAGAATGAAGAAATCATCCAAGGCGGTGGTTCTCAAGTGTGGTCCTTGGACCAGCAGCATCGGCATCATCTGGGAACTTGGTAGAAATGCAAATTCTAGGGCCACACCCAAACCTACTGAGTCAGAGAAACTCTGGGGATATGTTTTAACAGGCTCTCCAAAAGAATTCTGATAGATACTGTTTTGGAACCCCCCCTTCTCCTGCATCCCATGAGATGGCCTGGACCTACACTGATGAGTGCACTTAGTTTAGATTATTTTTAGTGGGCCTTACCCTTGCTATAGTTAAGTTCATTGCTGCATTCTCCCCATTGATAGACTCTCTTGGGATCATCCTGTAAAATTAACTCCATTGGCTTGGCATTGTATTACTTAAAGAAGCTCAGTGTTGTCAGTAAGCTTGTGTCAAGAGAGACTAGCCGGCTCACTTCATAGTCTGAGTGTTACTGGTTCCTCTTACCTTAGAATGGTCGTCAGGAATCCTGAGTCTCCAAATTCAAATACTACAACTTCAGGACTTGGTTTTATAAGCTCACTGGGGATGATTCACCCCCAGAGGTTTCACATTAAACAGACTTACAAGATAATGGATTTATACACCTCAATTCCAGTTTAATAATAGTAGAACATCTGTGTACCCTTCCTAGTGATTATTGATGATACTTTTTTTTAATTCTAAAATTTTTGGTTCTGGAATTGAAGAAACTTGTACTTTTATATATTTCTGATGTCACTATGATTGAGTTCCAGCTCCTTAGAAAGAGACCAGGCAGTGTATCAAACACTAGGATGCTGTACTCATACTTATGGAACATTTCCCGAAGATATGCAGGATATAGGAAAAAAATATACACAGAGACTTTCATAAAAGCATTGTTATAGGGACCAACACTTAGAAGTAACTTATTCAATAGCAGGGAAACAGTTAAGTAAATTATGGTGTAATCACTAGGTAGAATGTTACACACTCATCAATGACAATTTAGAAAATGATAACAAATCTGAAAAATATTGAAAGTAGCATAAAATGTATTTGCACTATTGATTACAACCTTATATAAATGTATGTGTATGAAAAAGTCTGGAAGGGAAGGAATATACAAAAATTATGACAGTTATGTTAAATAGTGAGGGTTTTAAAATGTTTATATTTTTCCCTCTTTTCCAAAGTTTAGCCAGTAATATAAAATTACGTCTGTAACTAAAAGCATACATTTATAGCTTTTCTGTTTTTTAGTATGCCTGTAACTCTTATCAGTAAAAATCAAGGGAAAGAGCAAATCAAACATTGAGAATCCTCTACCTATTTTATTCCTTGAAAGCTAGTGAAGATAATGGTAAGACACTACATGAATTCTTTTTGGTTATATCCAATTTTATTTCATACTTACTTTTATTCCACGTTTTGGTCTCCTCTGTAGTCTTTGCTTGACTAGCCTCTATTTGGAAGGAGAAAAATATCCCATCTCTGTTACAGCCTCTTAATTTTCTCAGCATACGTAAGATTTGATTTGTTTTGTATTTATGTTCCCTATTTGATCTTTAGCATACACTGACAAACAGAGCTTTTATTTTTTATTTATTTTTCAAATTTCTAATGTTTATTTATTTTTGAGAGAGAGGGGGTGGAGAGGGGCAGAGAGAGAGGGAGACACAGAATCTGAAGCAGGCTCCAGGCTCTGAGCTGTCCGCACGGAGCCTGACATGGGGCCTAAACCCATGACCCATGAGATCATGACCTGAGCTGAAGTTGGATGCTCAACCAACTGAGCAACCCAGGTATCCCTAAAAGGTATATTTTTAGTATATTATATATGTAATGTGTATTTAATATAATATATAAATAAACATAGAGCAATACATAATATACATACAAGTATATGTGCATACAACAGGCCAGAGAAATAGCCTTTGAATTAATTCACTTTTCCTTTTTTCTGTTGCATTGTTCTAGAAATCCCAAAGGGAAAATTAAGTGGTTTTGCTTTTGAACCAGATTACAGGTTACATTTTTCTTGTCACTTTCTTTGGAACCTCTTTTGAGTTTATATCAGCTTGATGTCTTTTTTTTTTTTATTTTTTTAACGTTTATTTATTTTTGAGACAGAGAGAGACACAGCATGAATGGGGGAGGGTCAGAGAGAGAGGGAGACACAGAATCTGAAACAGGCTCCAGGCTCTAAGCTGTCAGTACAGAGCCCGACACGGGGCTAGAGCTCACAGACCACAAGATCATGACCTGAGCCGAAGTCGGACACTTAACCAACTGACCCACCCAGGCGCCCCAGCTTGATGTCTTTAGAATAACCTTTATCTAAATGAAAACAGTTGTAAAAGCTTTTATAAATTTTGTATCAGGAATATTGAATATTTCTCTCTTCTTTCTGTCTCCCCCGTTTCTGATAATTTAGTCCTTAATACAAGGCAAACTTCAGCTAACAAAATTCAGTTTATAGCACTTAGAATTTGTGGTTAACACAAACTTCATGTGATGATACCTCGAAGGACAGATTGACTGAGAAGAAGCTCCTTTTTAACGAAGATTTATTTATTCAACAAATATCTATTGAGCTCCTCCTTTGTGCCAGGAGCTGTTTTAGAGAAGAAGGATAAAGCAATGAACAAGACTAACAATTTCCATCTCTCCTAGGGTTTATGATTATTGTCAACTAGATTTAACAAGAACAGTAGTGGGAGAGGTGGTATCTAAAGAAGCCACAGGTTGGCCCATGTCCTGTGAGTAGGCAGCATTGCTAGACCAACATGGAGTCAGACAGCTGTCTTTGAGTTGCGTATGAAGTAGGGGAAAACCTGTGTCCTTGACTATTTTTCCTGGGTCCCTTATTACTATATTATTTTAGTTCATATGTATGTATTATATACTATGAATAATGTATTATTGCATTACTTTCTGTCTTCTCAGTAATAAATTTATTAACAAAGAAGGTAGAATGCACCCTTTGTTAATAGGGTACTACTGTTATTGAAAATCCAAATGACAAGGTGATTATTCACTTTGCAAAAGATTTATTTTAAATGTTCTCACAGTGAATATATATATATATATACTTTTAAATTTTTATTTATTTATTTGTTTTGAGGGCGAGGAAAAAGTGCTTGTGTGCAAGTGGGGGAGGGGCAGAGAGAGACACAGAATCCCAAGACGACCTCAAACTGTCAGCGCAGAGCCCAACACGGGGCTCGAACTCAGAAACCAAACCTGAGATGATGACCTGATAAGTTGAGCCGAAATCAAGAGTCAGACGCTTAACTAACTGAGCCACCCAGGCACCTCTCACAGTGAAAATATTTAAGGGGTGAATTATACAAGTGAATTTGTAACCTAATTACTTATGAAAAATTATTTATACTTAATAGAAATGTAAAACAAAGTTCACAGGAACTATCCCATTAAAATATTTTTTAAAATCCCCTCCCCCTCAGGAAATAAAGGTAGCTACTTTTCTTTAATTTTTTTTTAAATGTTTATTCAGTTTTGAGAGACAGAGAGCGTGAGCAGGGATGGGCAGAGAGAGAGGGAGACACAGCATCTGAAGCAGGCTCCAGGTTCTGAGCTGTCAGCACAGAGCCCAAACTCGTGAACAGCAAGATGGTGACCTGACACCAAGTTGGACGTTTAACCGACTGAGCCACCCAGGCACCCCTAGCTACTTTTCTTTAAAAGCCAATAAAGCGGGCACCTGGGTGGCTCAGTCGGTTAAACGTCTGACTTCAGCTCAGGTCATGATCTCGTGGTCTGTGAATTCAAGCCCCGTGTCGGGCTCTGTGCTGACAGCTCAGAGCCTGGAGCCTGTTTCAGATTCTGTGTCTCCCTCTCTCTCTGACCCTCCCCCGTTCATGCTCTGTCTCTCTCTGTCTCAAAAATAGAAATAAACGTTAAAAAAAAACCAATAAAGAACTTTTATATATCTAGACTATAATATTTGAGCAAACGGTAACTCAGATACTATTTGAAATGACTATCCTTTGGTCAGATGATTTATTATAGCTATTTCCAATTGCTATACTCACATATAAATTGTCTGTCATTTTGGTTCTGATGTTACATTGACAGAAAATATCTTATTAACCACTTAAACATAAGTTGTGAACAACATGACACTTTTGGGGAAAAATGATAAGGAAAATATATTTTGAAGGAGCTTATGTGAAGTTAAATAGAATTAATCCATTCATATATAGGCTGCCATGGCAAAATAGAGTGCAATATAGTTCAGATATAATCAAAACTCTCAAATTTTACAGATTTCACTGCAGTTTATTCAATTCCACAAACTCCACAAGCATTTAATGAGTGACCGACCACTTGTTTTTCAACACTAGATATCCTTACATAGGAAATAAAATCTGCCCATCTGAAAACATGGCCTTAGAGACAGTGAACTAGTACTTCTTAGTCTGGAGAGCATATCATGCTGGGTAGGTGAACCAGCATCTAGCACCAGGGAGGCATATAACCACAGTACAGTAAAAGCCGAGAAAATCTAAGACATTTTTAGGTTGTGCACATGATTCATGCTGTGTATTTCTCTATGTCTGCTGGAACAATCTTTAATCCTAGCAAAGTACGATACATACATACGATTAATTTGTCTCTATTAAGCACATTACGTTTTAAAACATCAGGTTGATGTCCTTTGTCATGCAAGGTATGTAAAATATTTACACTGGCCACCAGCTTTTGAATTCAGGAAATGCAAGCTAATTTTCATCTTAGCTGAAGGAAAACAATTAGAAGCCAGATCTACTCTGAAATGTAATTTAATGCATCCCATATTTTGTATTACACATTTATATGTTTGCTGATTCTTTGCTGTCATGTCTTACAATTTTTTTTACATGTATTTTTTTTTTAAATGTTTGTTTATTTTTAAGAGAGAGAGAGAGAGAGAGCACAAGTGAGGGAGAGGCAGAGAGAGACTGGAAGACACAGAATCTGAAGCAGGCTCTAGGCTCTGAGCTGTCAGCACAAAGCCTGACACAGGGCTCAAGCTCATGAACCATGAGATCATGACCTGAGCCAAAGTCGGACGCTTAACTGACTGAGCCACCCAGGTGCCCCTCTTACAATTTTTATGTACGAATTCTGTGTACCAAGAAAAATTGTTAATTCATAGAGGATAGAAATGAATGTTGTAGTTCTTATTCCTCTTACATATATATGTACTGCATACCTTACCTAATTCACAGCCTATAGCATAGGGAACTGGGTATATTATCAGTACTTTATAAAAATTCTAAACTTGATTTGATTTCCCTAATTCACAGCCTATAGCACAGGGGACTGGCAATGATAAGTGCTTTATAAATACTTCTAAACTTGATTTGATTTCCCTAATTCACAGCCTGTAGCTTGGGGACTGAGTGCATTAGAAGTACTTTATGAATTCTTCTAAACTTGATTTGATTTCCCTAATTCACAGCCTGTAGCACAGGGAGGCTGGGTACATTCTAAGTACTTTAAAAATATTTTTAAACTCGATCTGATTTTGAGGACAGGTTTTTTCATATCACTTGTATCGGATTCTCAGTGCTAGTCTGCTCTACATATTTAAGGAATTCCCTAAATTACTCTTTATTGTATTTAACATTTTTTGATGATAAATAATGATTTGAAATTAATGCCAGAAGAGAGAGCCATTTTACTTGTTGTAAATCGGGCAAAATGGGATATGAAAAGGGGGAAAAATGTTAATTATAGACTTCAGCATTCTGTATTGGATCTTTTAGTTGTTCTGGTCAGAAAAACAGGTTTTAAATGGCCTAAGGGCCAGAGCACTGTTTTACATTCTTGTTTGGAGGCTTCTAATAGCAACTGTAACAAATTCTATTTAATACTACAGCTGGAGAAAAACTCATAATAATGTACAGTAAAATGTCATTAAGACTTCTTACTCATGCATAAAATAAAACAGGTTCCTTTTCAAACATTTTGTTAAGTATTAGATAAAAGAGTATCAAGTTTGGGCCTATTGATTTGTTTATAGTATATAAAATAATTTAATCACTGTGCTATTTCATATATGAATCACAAGTATTACCATCATTATTTAACAGTTAATCTCCTTTCACAAGGCAGATATGAGTTTATGAGCAACTTCAAATCAAAATACCAAAGAAATTGATATACATATAAAAGCAAAGCAAATAGAGGAACCTTTTTTTTATATGGCCTTGTGACATCTCTGTACACCCCCTCTTCTCAGCAGGCTTTCCCTCTGTGGATATAGAATGAAGGTAGGAGTCCCTTAGCAAAAGATCAATGCAGGGAATTTGCACTCTCCACCCTTGGGCAGCCTGCCATTATCCTTCTGTAGCCACACCTGTTCACCTCCTACTAGGGCAAAGAAGGGCCCTGATAGAAATACCAAGAGAGAGAAGCAAAATGGCTGGGAGGGTAGAGCCTGATAAAAAGAAAGATGAACTGAAATGAGTTTGAAGCTTTCTCTTGCTGATGATCCAGATTTGTTTCCTTAGTTTTGTTATTCATTTGTATGGCTGGAAACTGGATGGCACACATGTTCAGGTAGGTTGTAGGCACAAAGGAAGACACCAAAGCTGCTGGAAGGAGGAGTTTATAGTCCACATGAATCAAAATGGGGTGAAATTGAAACATGTAACGAACACTTCAGAGCAGTATATGATTAAGAGCTAAAATAAGACAGAAAGCAAATGCTACAAAAGTTCAGGAAATGGCACATCAGTGGGGAGTGGAGGGTGTACCCAGAAAAAACCGTGTAGATGGGTTAAACAAACTTGAAAAGTTCAAAGATTGACAGGGTGACCTTTTGGGGAGAAAACAAAAAAATATATACAGAAAAACAAACATGGGAATTAAGTATGATTCCTTTAATATGAAATATCCATAAGAGGCAAATCCATAGAGAAAGAAAGCAGATTAGTGGTTGCCAGGGCCTGGGGGAAGGGGGAGTGACTGCTTAATGGGTACAGGATTTCCTTTTGAGGTGATTAAAATGTTTTGGAACTAGATAGAGGTGCTGGTTGCACAGCTTGAAGAATGTGCATAATACCACTGAGTTGTGCGCTTTAAAATAGTTAATTTTGTGTTCTGTGAATTTTTCCCCATAAAACAAAGAAAAAAAAAGTTCAGGGTTTGAGGCAGCCTAAAAGGAGGGGAAAGGAATATCCAGCCTAAGAAAACAAAGCCTAGAATAATGCGTAAGCATGGATTGGGGGGAACTCTGCAGAGATCAACGCATTTGAAGTGGATGTAGTACGTGTATGTGAGTAGGAGAAATATGGTTGGAGATACAGATTTTAGGTCAGATGAGAAAGGGTCTGGAATGCAGGCAAAGGAGTGTGGGTTTTATCTTATAAGGAGTGGTGAGATTCCAGGTCTTGAGAAAAGGAGTGGGATGATTTAATCAGGAGATTAATTTGGCAGTAGGGTGCAGGGAAAACAGGAGGCTATCGCAACATCTGGACATAAAATGAGCAGGGCCTGTAGGAACAAAGAGGTAGGGAAAATGAGACTGATCTGCTTATAAACCCTTAGTTTCTGACTTGGTACAAGGTAAGTGCAAATGGAAGCATAAGCATTTAAATTGTCATGACATTCAACCACATAATTTCGCATTTTGTAAAAGTATCCACAAGGATTGGAAAGAAAAGTTCCTTTACCTCAGAGTTGGAGCCCTAAAGGACAACTGGACTGGACTTCGTGACTGAGTCCTGTAGGCAGTCATCAGCCATGTACTCATTTTTATGGCATGTTTACTATGTGTCACACATTGTGCTAGCCACTGAGAGTATAGCAGTAGGCAAGACTTATGGAGCTTCCTGTATCCTAGATAGCCCTTTGTCAAAGGATTTTTAGAAATGAAAGGGAGGCATGCTTCAGCTCAATGTAAGGATTCTAATTACTGCTATTGTCCAATGATGGGAGAAGCGTTGTGAGGAAGTGAATACTATGTCAGTAGAGACATTCATGCAAAATGTCAAGACGTATTGTTTGATAGTACAAATAAACCGGATGACTTATAGGGTGATTCCCTAGCAATTCCCTAGCCTATAATATTAATTTCATAGAACATATTTCTTTCGCTGTTGACTGTATTGGAACACCAGTGTATACTAAGTGTCTAGACATTTTCATCAGAATTTGTAATTATGTTTACCTAAATTTGAATGCACATTCAATTTTAAGCATATCTGTACAGTTAGTTCCACAGTTCTTTTTAAAGAAAGTACTGTTCTAATGACTTCTCACCCATCATTTAATTCCACCTTTAATATTTGTGGTAAGTTCCTCATGCAAGTGATGTTTATATCTGCAGAAGCAAGTTATCTAAATCACAGTCATGCTGCTGATCTTAAAATCATTCGTTCTCCCTCCTGTGATATATTGCTTGGGTTGAACAAGATCAGCCATGACTACCCATTTTGGGAATGTCTTTGGGATTCCATTTTGATGGGGGTGAAATTTCAAATTACTTTTATTATTCAACTTTTTATTTATTTTTTAATTATTTTTGTTTTTATTTTTTTTAAATTTTTTTTTGAGAGAGTGTGAGTGGGGGAGGGACAGAGAGAGAGGGAGACACAGGATCTGAAGCAGGCCATGCCGTCAACACAGAGCCCAACGCGGGGCTCGAACCCGAGTTGTGAGATCTTGACCTGACTGAAGTTGAGCAACCGACTGAGCCACCCAGGCACCTCTTACTTAGCTTTTTAAAAATGTTTATTTATTTATTTTGAGAGAGAGAGCAAGTGGGGGAGGGGCAGAGAGAGAAGGAGAGAGAGAATCCCAAGCAGGCTCCACACTGTCCACAAAGAGCCCAAGGCGGAGCTTTATCCTATGAACTGCGAGATCGTGACCTGAGCGGAAATCAAGAGTCAGACACTTAACTGACTGAGCCACCCAGGTACCCCTGCTATTTAACATTTTGACATAGTTATTATAAGCTTCAAAACTGTACTGTCAACATTTAGCAGCTGGAATTAATACAGATTAATTGCACTTTGGAGGATCTGTAGGACTTACACTCCTATGGGAGTGTTATCCTCACTATATTTTGGGGAAAATTCTAGAATGCTTTTAAGTAAGGAATGTTATTTTTTTAGTGCTTATGGGATCAAATGAAGAGAAAGGTTAACTGCAGAAGAAAGAAATCATTTTTGTTCTAGTAGAATATTTTCTTAAAATAGCCCATTTTCATTAAAATATGTGTAAAATTTTGAATTGTGCCTAGAATAGTGCCTGGTATATAGTAGGTACTCAATAAATACTTATTGAGTATTGTTCATTGGATGTGGGGTGATGGGAGACAAAGCATCTCAAATGGAAAAATAGTATGAGCATAGGCACCAAAGTAGGGAAAATGTGAATTTAGAGAAAAGCCAGGGTAGTCTTCTGAAGGTAGCATTTGTCTGTAGTTATCAGTGTAAAATACCAGTGTGGTTATATAATTTAGTGGGTTCTAATTTCTGTATAATATATGAAATACCAATGATGACAGTTTCTGATGTTTATATCCAGTGAATAGCTGAGCTTAAACATAAAAAGTTATTACCTGTGACTAATCTGGGTTTTTGAGGTCCTCTGGCTGTCCCCTCAGTTCTTGCTCTAGCTTTCCTTCTAATTCCCTCTCTTTCCCACCCTCCTTATTTCCCCCTCATTTTTGCCATTTCCTATATTCTCTTTTTTCCTTTTTTTTTCTTTCCCTTTTCTCTGTTTCTCGCCTCTAATGGCTTTCAAAATAAAAATTTTTTGAATCACTGATCTTCATATTGAGAGAAGAGGATCAATAGACCTTGATTTGTAAATCCTGGTAAAGCATAGTAGCTTGTTGAAGTAACTCCTAATTGTCTCTAACAACCTTAGTTTTATCTCTTTTTCCAAATGCCAGTTACATCAGATATATCATATGATCCTTCATGATCTAGGTTTTTTTTTTTATTACATCTTCATATATGCAATTACACAAGAGCTGGAACATTTGTCTGTTTTGTTCATTCTTTATCCTCAGAGCCCAGAACACTGCTAACAAATATCAGATGCTCAACAAATAATTGTCATTTTTTATTTCCAATCTACAGTCTCATTCTACTTCCTAATCCTAAGTAGCTATCATGACTTTTTGGAGTTATATTGTCACTAGGATAACTTAGTTTATAATTGATTTATAAATGTAACCATATGAGTTCATGTTTAGAGAATGCTTTCTTTCCATTCAGTCTACCCTTTAGTCTACTCCACAGCTTAAATCCTTAGCCAAAATGTCACTAAACTATCCTTCTAAAGGACTGTTCTCAAGCACCAAAAGAGTAATCTAGCTGTTGATAGTAATAATTAATGTTTATTGAGTACTTATTCTGTGTCAGGCTCTGTTTTAAGCGTTGCGTACATTATCTCATTTTATTCTTCCAGCAACCATAGAAAGTACACACTGTTATCTCTATTTTTCAGATGAAGAAATAAGCACAGAAAGGTAAAAATAGCCTGCCAGGTGATAAAACTAGGATATGAACCCAAATAGTTTGAACCCAGCCAGCCTGTCTTGTATTCTTTAACAGCCTAATTTTGCAGTATTTAATTTGCTAGAGAATGAGATGTCTACACTCCCACTCTCACCACCATTACCACTACCACCATTCCACACTTAACAATTAGATCCACACAAATATAAACTGAATATACCAGTATTCAGGTAATACTGAATATACCAGTATTCAGGTATAACTGTGGATTAGACCTAAACTTTTAGTTGTTCTGGTTGACTGCATCAGTTTGCGTGTCTTGTAAGTGCTAAAAAACTTTAAGTACTTATTCTTGTAAGTTGTGACAAGGTAAATCACCAGATCTTTAACTTACTTTCAGTAATTCCACTATCACTTAAAACCAACCACTGTTAAGAGATTGTTCATTTCCATTTTCCTCTACCTGTTGAGTCTCTTACGCAAAAGTCTTTTTTTGTCATCTCAGGATCAAAAGGCAAATTTAATAGGAAGTTTTATATGACTGTTGTGAAAGTCTAAGGAAGGATATAATTGGCCCTTCTTGAGTCTGGACTGTAATGGAATCAGCCAGCATTTAGGGGGAATGTAGTGAAAGATTTGGTTTGATGGGATAAAAATTAGTCATTTGGGTAAGTTCATATACTTTCAGTTTCCTCCCAGTCCACCAAAGGGAATTTTCTTTTGATAGTACAACACCCTGTTCCTTTACCCTTAGAAAAGTTGATCTTGCAAGGAAGGTCATTTCCTAGTTTTTGTGAGGAATTGCTGGAGAATGAGTAGAAATGAACCGGGTATGAAAAGCTGGAGGGCATCTTAAAGTGCTGGGAAAGGGGAGGAAGAGGGAGAGATTATGGATTTACTGGGCTGGGAATGGAGAAAATGTTGAGGAGGAGGGGTTTAGGTGAAGGAGACATTTTGGAGAGTGCAGTGTGTGAAAAAAATTGAAGGGAAGTAGGGAAAAGGGATATGAGAAGCGTGAATTGTGATTATGAACTGAATCTTCTGTAACAAATTTTGAAATACCTGAGTAAAGAATGGAATTCCTTTTAATCTTACAGGGAACGAGGAGTGGCCCAATTATGAGTTGAGTTGTGTTTCTTTCATTCTTTAGAGGGAGAAGATGGATTGTTAGTTTGGGTGGTGTTGAGTTTGAGGTTCCTGAAGGATCTCAGGTAGCAGTGTCCAAAAAAAAGTTGGAAATACAAATTTAGAACTCTTGAGAGAACAGTTGTGGTTACAGATAAAGATGGAGGAGCTATAAGCAAGCAGATGTGTTTATGGAAAAGGGTGAGCCAAGAAGGAACTTTCAGGACACATAAAATAGAAACACTCAGAAAGAAGAGGTACCAAGAAAAGCCACCCTAGTAGTAGTCATATGACCAGATGAGAACTAGGAGAAACTGGTCTTCAGGCAGCTAAAGAAGGAGACAGTTTCAGTGATAAAGGATGGACCAAATATCAAATACTATAGAACACCAGCGTGCTAGAGCCAGCTCAGACTGGCTTGTGAAAGTCAGCTGTTAAAATTTTAAGATTTTTGTGAGCCAATTATTATCCACAACCATTATTTAAAATACAGTGGTGTATACTTGCTCTTAAACAAGTTATGTTAAAAAAAAACACAACAAAGGTATGGGGCACCTGGGTGGCTCAGTTGGTTGAGCACCTGACTCTGATTTTGGCTCAGGTCATGATCCCAGGGTCATGGAATTGAGCCCCCCATCAGGCTCTGTACTGAGTGTAGAGCCTGCTTGGGACTCTCTTTCTCTCCCTCTGCCCCTCTTCCCAGCTTGTGCTCTCTATATATAATTTAAAAAAATTTTTAATAAAAACAAAAACAAAAAACAAACATAATAAACACCACAGGCATCACTTCCTAATCATTATACATTGTTGATCCTTCCTAATAATGTATACATTATACATTACACATTCATTATATCCGTATGGTAGAAATGCTGTATAGCATGTGTCACTTTGCCTGTTCTTTCCATCTCCATGCTCAGTGACGTCATGTTGGTAGCATGAACTCAGTCACGGTGGAAGTATTTATACCACTGAAATTGGCAAATACTGCAAATCAGAGCATTTTTCCCTGAAGGAGAACCACTTGTTTCAAACACCAGAGCAACTTTGGATAAATAGAATTGAAAATTGAGACTAATGAATTTAGCAAGAAGGAAACAACTTGTAAATTCTGCTTAAGTCAGTAGCAAAGTGGGTTGAGAAGTGAAATAATAGAAAGTGAAGAAACCTGTTCAAATAAGTTTGAGGAGTTAAGGCAGATTATTACTGTTTTTTTTTCAATTCTTATGCACTTTTGGAGATTAATAAATTAATCTCCAAAAAAAAGGAGTAACACGTGCAAATTTTTTTATGGTAGAACTTTTCTGTTGGAAAGTCTTAAAGAACTGGCTACCTACAGAACACATTTTGGGAAATGTCATTATATTTCACAAATAAGATGATACTGGTTGTAAGTCTGAGTCAGATAAATATCCCCATTATTAAAGGTTCTTAGTTTTCTAAAGGAACAATGTCAAGAATGGATGTTGAATTTTATTGAGTGTTTTTTGCGTTGTTTGAGATAATCATCTCATTTCTTTTAAAATATGACCTAGTGCTGTGACATGTTATTTAATTGATATTCTGATGGTAAATCTTTACCTGAGGTAAATCCAACCTGATTATGGTGGTTTGTTCCTTTAGTATATGATTGGATTTGCTCATTAGCATTTTATTTATAATTTTAAATCAGTATTAATAAGTGGGACTGGTATTTTTCTCTTTGTTTTTCACTACTTTTTTTTCTTTAAAAAATTATCTAATGTTTATTTATTTTTGATAGAACACAAGTGGGGGAGGAGAAGAGGGAGAGGGAGACACAGAATCTGAAGCACACTCCAGGCTCTGAGCTATCAGCACAGAGCCTGACACAGGGCTCGAACCCACAGACAGACCATGAGATCGTGACTTGAGCTGAAGTTGGATGCTCAACTGACTGAGCCACCCAGGCACCCTTTTAATATCAATATTACGCTCTTTTTGAAAAAGTAATTTGACCACAAGTTTGTATATGTTTTTATTCATTCAACTTTGTCACAAGAAAATGATCTCTTCCTTGAAAGTTAGAAAAAAATAATCCAGAAAATTATCTAGTCCCAGAGCTTTTTGGGAAGTAATTCTTTGATAAGTTTTTGATGGTTTTCATTGTTAATTATTTTTCTGTTTTCTGAAAGTTGTTTCAAAAGTCAGCTTTTGCTGTTTATACCATTTCAGACAAATTAGTCTGATTAAATTGCCCTTTGGCCCGAGTTATTATCTATTTACATCTGCATGAGGATTTTTAGTAGAACCTAAAAAGTTGGATGAGTAGATATGAACAGCCCCGATTGAATGTGGGTTCTCTTGAAATGTAAGGGGTTTGTCTGCTGTTTTCACAGTCTTAGTTCTCTGGTTTATAGGGATAAGTAGAAGGATTTACAATCTAATGAGTATAAACCAATCTGTAATTAACTGACCAGGTGGAGAATGTGGAAGATCCTTGGTATGCATTACCCCCCAAATGGATTTTGTTTCTTCCCTACTGTAGTTTCTGTTTGGAAACTACACCTTCAGTGTATGGTACAATGCAATTCTGAATGTGTTCAGAAAGGAGATTACTGATCTCAGTTATAGGAGGGGTTTCGGGGGGGAGGTTATGGAAACCTGTCTGCCTCTGAAAGCTGCAGGAGCTGGCCCAATTTTCTCTTTGATCCAACTCTTAGGGCCACAAGCTAGGAACACATGGCAGTTTACTTTGTTCTTGTCTACTTCTTTATGAATTCATATATATGTCAAAGGGAAATTGAGACCAGTGTCAAGCATTGCTAGTATGATTTACCTTAATCTGGAATCAACATTCTTTAATTTTTCAGATGGAGATTTTTTCAAATTTTTCTTTATTAATATTCTTTCCTTTTTCCCCCATATAGTTAGTTGAATTGTAAAAAAAAATTTAATGTTTATTTTTGAGACAGAGAGAAACAGAATATGAGTGGGTGGGGCAGAGAGAGAGAGAGAGAGAGAGAGAGAGGGAGACACAGAATCTGAAGCAGGTTCCAGCCTCTGAGTTGTCAGCACAGAGCCCTACAGGGGACTTAAACCCACCAACTGTGAGATTGTGACCTAAGCCGAAGTCAAACCCTTAACCGTCTGAGCCACCCAGGCGCCTCAGTTGAATTTTTAGTTGAATTAAGTGTAAAAAAATGTCAAAGTGGTAACCCATTATAGGTAAAGTTATTTCTCATGTGTTATACATGTTATATGTAATGAATAGTTTTGGTGTGGGTACTCCTTCGGTTTTGACTAACAAATCAGAGAGCATTTATGTAAATTGCTCTCATATAGGTTAGTAATCAGTCAGAAAACAAAACATACAGAAATGAAACACTAACAAATCAGATTTTTCCATAGAAGAATATTTCCCATTCTGAAAACAAACAGTTGTTATTAATGTCGAGTCTACATTAAGAAATTTTCAGTTCCCAACAAGAAGTATTAAATAATGCTAGAGAAACAAACAAAATACATTGGCTATAGTTTATATTTCAAGTTAGAAATAACAAAATGGGATAACACTTTATACTCATGATCCACTACTTTTATGTTATGTATCAAGTAATAGAATAGTTTTTGCAAGTTCCAAGCTTACAAAGGTGTAGAATTAAAAAAAATTTAGAATTCTGTATCGATTAGACTGTGCAGGTCATTAGGTCTGGATGTTGGGGCATTTAAGGCCATGATGATAAGGCTTTGGAACTAGATGCTATTTTGTCTTTATGGAATGTACAGCTATTCTAGAATCCCTGCACCCTTCATAAGAACCAGGGATATGAATCCTGAGACCTTTGGCACATTTACTTGAATACTCTACTCTCTGGGTTTTCCTTTTAAAAATCTCCATGTGGAATGTGCTGCATCTTCTGTCCCTAAATGGTTGTGACACACGCCTATAATTTTACTGTAACCATGTAACAGCCATGTGCCATCTAAAATGAAGTTCTATATTTCAATAAATAGCATCTTTGCTGTCTCTAACCTTTATCAAACACCTGTCTTTTGAGGTTATTAATCCTTTTAAGATCTAGTTTTTCTAAAGTCTGTCCAATAATGTAAGTGTCATTATTAATTTGACATAAAAGATGAATGAGTAGGGGCGCCTGAGTGGCTCAGTTGGTTAGGCATCCGACTTTGGGTCTGGTCACGATCTCGCAGTTTGTGAGTTCAAGCTCCGCGTCGGGCTCTGTGCTGACAGCTCAGAGCCTGGAGCCTGCTTCAGATTCTGTGTCTCCCTCTCTCTCTCTGCCCCTCCCCTGCTCATGTGTGCTCTCTCTTTCTCTCTCTCTCTCTCAAAAATAAATAAACTTTAAAAAAATTTTTAAAAAAGATGAATGAGATAAAGGACCTTAACTCCTGATCAGTGACAGAGTAGGAAAGTAGGTGAAATGAATCTAATACATGTCTCTTTAAGAATATTCTCCAGCCCTGTGTGATTTACAGTGAGTCTGTTGGTAGTCTGTTGGTTACTTCTAGAGAATATAAAAATAAGGGAAAACAAACATTCAGAATGAAATACAACAGAGAAAATAAATTTATTTGTGCTTGTACATTTTGGCAGCATAGGTTGTCTGAAAACTTTGAGTATATGTATATCAAAAGTTTTGTGTTTTTTTTGTTTTAATTATTCAGATTTGAAAGACATCAACTTTAAGCCACAGCGTACAAGAAGGTCATTTTCTCAAACAAGAGTCACCCTTCCACGGTAGGTAAATGCAGAATTTATTATTTTATTCATTAAATTCATATTAAAATTTATTTTACTTATTAAATTGGTATTTTTAAAGTATTTTTTTAAAAGAACATGCAAATTCTTCATAGTATTTTATTGTAAAATTTCTTAGAGCGATTTTATTTTGGCTATCAGAATACCTTCGACTATATAATTTACCAGTCAGTTGAAGGAGAACCCAGTAATGTATTTGTCACAGACAAAACAAAGATAGAAGAGTGACCTAGAAGTTGAAAAATAACTTAGATCCTTAGAAATAAGTCTCAGTACAAGTATATTATTTTAGGTTCCTATGATATTTATAATTAAATTGAGATTAAAAAAAAGTAATATCTTGCCTGGTTCCCTGTAGGCCATGCAACCATGGTCCCTACTCACAAAGGAGAAAGTAATTTCAATATCCAATACTCATGTATTTTATTTGGGGGGTTAAAATATGATACTACAGATATTTATTTTATGCTCAAAATTTTCCAGCTCCAGATGGCCAAAGCTGAAATAATTTGAGCAACTAAATAGCTATAGTATTGAATTATAGCTCCCCAAATAAAATACACATATGTGATTCCATACTGATACAGGTAAATTATTGAACAAATAAATGTGCAGTTAAATATGTACAGTTTTTTCTATATCACTTATACCTCAACAAAGTTGTTTAAAAGAAGAAAGACTAAAGAACTACCCAGACCTGGAGAAGAAGACATGGCAACTAAATGCTATGTGGGGTCCTGGAATGGATCCTGGAACTGAGAAGGGACATTAGTGGGAAAACTGATGAAGTCCAAATAAAGTAGTTTATAGTATTGTGACAACATTAATTTATTAGTTTTTTTAAAATATTTATTTATTTTGGAGAGAGAGAGAGGGAGGGTGGAGAGAGAGAGAGAGAGAGAGGGAGACACAGAATCAGAATCAGGTTCCAGGCTCTGAGCTGTCAGCACAGAACCCAACATGGGGCTCGAACCGACTAGCCATGAGATCGTGACCTAAGCCAAAGTCAGGCGCTTAACAACTCAGCCACCCAGGTGCCCCAGTTTATTAGTTTAGATCACTGTACTGTGGTTGTAATATGTTAGCAGTAGGGGAAGGTAGGTGAAATGTACATGGGAGCTCTCTATCTTTGCCACTTTTCTGTAAGCCTCAGATTATTTCAAAATAAAAAGTTCTTTAAAAGTCACACTGGAGGGGCACCTGGATGGCTCAGTTGGTTAAGTATACAGCTCTTGGTTTCGGCTCAGGTCATGCTCTCAGAGTTTCATGAGTTCGAACCCTGCATCAGGCTCTGCACTGGCAGCATGGAGCCTGCTCAGGATTCTCTCTCTCCCTCTCTCTCTCTGCCCCTCCCCTACTCGTGCTGTCTCCGTCTCTCACAAAATATATAAATAAACTTTGAAAAAAAGTCACACTGGAGTCCCTAAATAATCATTCTTAGTAGATTTTCATTGATTTATAGGGTGAGTTTCTGTTTGTTTGCAGATCTTAGAACAGAGAGAAGCAGGGGCCTTCTTTTCATCAAGGATACCTCCTTGAGCTGTGTTTCTTAATCCTGTCCATACACACTGCATTCCCCATCTCCACAAGTTTGATTTCCACTTAATACTTCAGCCAGTTACTTTCAGTCCCCTGGAAGACCTGTGAGTGGGAAAATTCCACAAGGCTCTGCCTTCTCGGGAACCATCTCTTAGCAAAGTTTTTAGTTGGTGACAATCAGTGTCTGATTTGAATTTTCAAACCCAAACTGTGAAAGCATTTAGATCTCATTAATAACCTCTTGGTCCACCAATCTTCATTACCCAAGGCAACATCTGAACAAGAACTTAAAATTAGGAGTCTTATATTGGAATGGTGAAGATGAGGGAAGATCACGTTTTTAAGTTAAATGTCTGGGAATTCGGTGAATACAAGTAGTACTAAGGGAACTTTGATTCTTAAAGGAAATCAATAGTAGGATTAACTTTGGTTAGAAAACCAGTGTAACTTTAGAAAAACCTAAAGCCATTTAAAATTGAAAGACCAACCTCTTGAAAGACAAAAGGTAAGGGGCAGGTACGTACTTTGGCATCTGAATATGAGTGTTTGGTCCACATCCAAGCATTTGGGCATAAAAAATTAAATGCTAAATATTAGGAATTCTTCCCTGAAGTCTTTTACTTTTGCCAGAAAATCTCTTTGTGTGTTCAACCAATTTAGAAAACTACACTATTTTACACACTTCAGGTGGAACAAGAAAAAAACAGACGTTTGTCCCTAGAGCAGTCAAATTCATGGAGACAGCAGGTAGAGTGGTGGGTGCCAGAGACTGGGAGGAGGGAAGGATGGGAGTTAGTGTTTAATGGGGACAGAGTTTCAGTTTGGGGAGATGAAAAAGTTCCAGAGATGGATGGTGGTGATGGAGTACAGTGTGAATGTACTCAGTGCTACCGAATTGTACATTTAAAAATGGTTGAAATGGTAAATTTTTATGTTGTGTATATTTTACCACAATTTTTCTGAAAAACCAAAAGGAAATAACAGGTTTTCCAAAAGGAAATAACAGGTTTTCAGCAGTTAACATTTTACTTTTTTTGCCAGGGTGCCCAGCTATAAGGAGAATATCTGCTTGAGGGCATTTATTCTTAGGAGTTTTTAATTTTATTATTAATCTAGAAATGATTCCTTGGGCATCATTTACCAACTGGCAGTTTAAATGGCCCCTGTATCATAAATTGTGTGTGTAAAAGGAATCCTGGTACACAGGAAACAGAGCTGGGTGGTAGGGAGAGTTGCTTGTGAGGTTAATTTATAACTAAGACAAATGAATCTATAAAAAGAAGAAAAGCCTCATAAGAAATATGTTAACTGATGGTAAGGGAGAAAAAAGGGTTTAGATAAAAGATATCTGAGCTTGTTTGGTCCCAATGATTTTATGGCTGAGGAATTCAATTATAGGTGTACTGGGTGGAGTAAATCACAATTCTGTAAATTACTAATAGGACACAACGATCTTTATCGTCTTCTGTATGTGCTCACATGCAAAGTTCAGTCCTGCCCTCTGTAAATAAACTCTCTGCCTAGCTATACTGCTGTGTATGAATTCAGAACTTCAGGATTGGAACAGAGATAATGTTTACTTTTAAAACCTAAGAGGCAGGTAGGTGGTACATTTAGAAATAAGATTAGGAACTAGAACAAATTGCTTCTGCTTTTGAATTTTGATTATTGGGTTTGTTTCATTTTACACTAAATTCTTCTAAGACATTTTTATGACTGAAAAAATATTTTTAAATAAAAGATGACATTCTTATTTGTGCATAGTTTCTTCCAGATCTTATTAATGTGTTCACATTTTTTACTTACTAGTAATTATAGTATATGTGGCATTTTTGCTTCTTTTACTGTTAGATCATATAAATCTTTCTTTGTTTCTACCTGGCTTCCAGATTTGTCATAGTGGCAACACAGTAATACATGTACCACATGACTTACTAAGCAAGTTTTGAGGTAGTTTCAAGTTTTTTTATTATTATACAATTACTATTCTGTATCGTTACATATAGTGAATGTCTTCATGCACGTATTTCACTTTTTAAAAAATAGCTGTTTGGGTACATTGCTGGAAGAGGAGTTTCTATGTTAAGGGGTTTGAGCAACTGTATTCGTCTCTCATCATTAGTATTTAAGGCATTTCAAATTGCTCTGGAGACATAGTACCAGCAATATGAACAGAAATGTATTTCCTCCAAAGTATACATTTAAATGATTTCTATTCATAGAAATATATTATCATTGGGGCGCCTGGGTGGCGCAGTCGGTTAAGCGTCCGACTTCAGCCAGGTCACGATCTCGTGGTCTGTGAGTTCGAGCCCCGCGTCAGGCTCTGGGCTGATGGCTCAGAGCCTGGAGCCTGTTTCCGATTCTGTGTCTCCCTCTCTCTCTGCCCCTCCCCCATTCATGCTCTGTCTCTCTCTGTCCCAAAGATAAATAAACGTTGAAAAAAAAAAAAAAAAAAAAAAAAAAGAAATATATTATCATTTAGCAGTGGCTTTGTATGTGTGATAGTAGAATGAGGGTGGAGAGTGAGGGGCTTCACCAAGTTTAGGTATCAGAATAATATGGGGGTTTTGGTGCTTTTTGTTTTGTTTTGTTTTGTTTTTGGTTAGGGAAAAACCGACTTAATTCCAGGGAGTTGCAGATGATTTCCTGAGGTTATGCCAAATTTAAATAAAATGTAAAGACTGTGTTGCAGGTCCCTTAATGTCCTTCAAGTCCACATGTTGCTGGTTAGAAAAGAATGACTGCTTTTGAAAATGTGGGTTTTACAAAGTAGGACTTCTGGAGAGATGGATACAGATCAGTTGTTTAAAAAAGATTTATCTAAATCAAATATTCTAAATTTGTGCCTTGAATATTCGAGGGGAATAGTTACTTCAGAATAAAGACACAGAGAAAATTTTAAGGTACAAAATTACATGGTTAAAATGTATTCCAACGAACAGGAAAAAGATTAGGGGTGATTGTCTTTGCTTTTCATTCTAAACTTTAATTTGAGGGTTTAAGTGATAGAGTTAATGACCTGAAACAGAGATTGTAGTTTTTAATTACAATGCAGTATATTGTTTTTTTAATATCAAATAAGCAATGTAATAACAGTACGGATCATTTAAAGAAGAAAATTACCTGTAATCTCAAATTGTTATTCAAACTATTCTACAAGTTGCCTTCTAGTTCTTAATATACACACATATTTTGATATGTGTATGTAGTATTTGATAAATACATTGCTATCCCTGACCCCCAAAGTCTACACAATTAAGGACTTGTGGTAAATGATTTCTGTATTCTCTTTCCATTCGAAAACAATGTTTTGAAACCTAACTTTATCTAAGCTACATAGTATTTTCTGAAAAAAATTTGTGTCAACCACCGTGGCTACTATCTTTACTTAAAAATGTTAGTCGCAGCTGTAAAATGTTGAGGGTTAATTCCTAAAAATTAAGCCTGAAAGAAAAAGTTCGTGATATAGAGACTCTGAATTAAGAGTTTGTTAGACTGCAGAACACATGGTAGATTTGATTATTTGAGATTCTTGAATAATAAATGAAGCAGTGTTCTTAAGTAATTTTTAAAAAACTTGCTGTACAAATATATCTGATAAGAGAGGATATAAAAAATTACTTTTGACAGTTCCTTAATTTTCACTTATATCCTATGCTTTCATTCTTAGAAGAGAAAAATATTTTAGTCTTTTTGTAATTTCTTAATTTTAATTTTTTCATCAACTAGCACTATATAAAATGGATTTGGGCACCTAATTAGGAAAACTGTACATGTCTTCATCATCTCCCCTTCCACAGTTTTGTTTGCCTTTAAAAAAAATACCAATAAGGAGCTGGAGAGTCCTAGCTATAGCATGCTTGATTCTTTGGCTACTTTGAATAACTCCCATGTTACAAATCATGTGTCTCAATTCTACCACAGTGTCATACAGTAAGAGGTCAATCATTGGAAGCCACTATTATTCTGTGGAACATGAAGTAACTGTGATCTCTCTCATTTTATTCAATTTTTTCTTTGTACTGATGAACTCCTTGTCCTTCAGTCCAGATCCTGTGATCTGAAATCATTTAAATTACTAAAAGTTTGATATTTTTAACCTTTTATACTCTCAGTAGACAGGACGTAGGAAATTTAGTGACGTAAACATCTTTAATAATCTTTAAAAGTCATAAGACTTGGTAGCTGGGACAAAAAACAATTAAGTATAAATTTCAGGGAAATACCAAAATGGCATGACTTTTGTTTTCTTTTGTTAGCAAGCCACATGGCTTTCCTCTCAAACTCAAGGAATATGTAGTGCAGGCTCTACTTTTATGATTTTGGTTTCATCTGCATCACAGAAATATATGTTTTCCTAAGTTTACTCACTATAATTTGTGATTGCTATTTTTCTTATCTGCGAAGGAAGTACAACAGCTCCCACTGGGGAAATACCATGTTAAGTCAATCCTAAAATAAGAAATCTAAGGGAAAGGTCACATCCTAATAACTTGTGCAAATCTAAATTCCCATGGAGCTTTAAAATTATTTTGTAGGAGTAGAGTATTAACAATGTGCTGTTGAACTTCTTCCAGATGAGAGCACTTTTTTGTGTCCAGAAGTAACCACTGACGTATAAATATAATTGACAAGAACTAATTCTTTTAGCAACCTATTTTGAATATGAAGAGAAATCTAGCATGACTATTAAACCATGAAACATTTTTTGCTGGTTGCATTGGAATTATAAGGTGTACCATTCAGAAAGTATTATAATAATTACATACAAACAATGAAGACGATTTTTCCTACTACACGTAGATGTTTATTTTTATTTGTATTATTTTTTGAAGATTTTTAAGTATTTGACCCAATGTGGGGCTTGAACTTATGACCCAGAGATCAACAGCCATATGCTCTTCCTACTGAGCTAGCCAGTCTCTTTACTATAGACATATTTAATCATCAACTTTTTACCAATACTGACCTCCAGCTATGCTTTAGAAGAACGCTAACTATGTCATTCGAGAGAACATTGCTGTTTTGGGAGTTGAGGACACCTGGGTTGTGATATTTCCTCTTCTGTTAATTAGCACTTTCTTAAAACTTGAGATCGCAATTCCTTTATCTGTTAAGTGGGAGATGTTTATTGTGAGGATCGAATAAGATCAAATATATAAAGGGCTTAGGAAATTCTTACAGTAATATATAGCTTTAAGGTATTATTAGAATTTTTGCCTTAAATTTTTATCTTCTCCAAATGAAATCAAAGTGGACAGAGGACAAGTGGTTTATTTCATCCTACTCAAGGTAAAAGTCACCAGAACACCCTGATCAGTGCTCCATTCACTGGCCAAATCCAAGTCATTTTTTAAAAGGGTGGGATTTAAGTGGAAGCCATTCCATTATACTGTAATACTGTACAAGTGTTACATTTTGCCATCAGGATGATTGTTTCCTAGTACATAGTAATTTTTTTTTGAGGATTCATTGTTGGAAATGTGTCTTGAAAATGTTTTTATTTGGGGCGCCTGGGTGGCGCAGTCGGTTAAGCGTCCGACTTCAGCCAGGTCACGATCTCGCGGTCCGTGAGTTCGAGCCCCGCGTCAGGCTCTGGGCTGATGGCTCAGAGCCTGGAGCCTGTTTCCGATTCTGTGTCTCCCTCTCTCTCTGCCCCTCCCCCGTTCATGCTCTGTCTCTCTCTGTCCCAAAAATAAATAAAAACGTTGAAAAAAAAAAAAAAGAAAATGTTTTTATTTGTTGCTTTACAGAAATGCATATCCTTATTGCTTAATCTGTACTTTTTTTTTTTTTGAGAGAGAGCATGAGAGTATAAACAGGGAAGGGGCATAGGGAGAGAGAGAATCTTAACAGGCTCCACACTGGATGCAGGGCTCCATCTCGTGACTGTGAGATCATGACTTTAGCTTAAATCAAGAGTAAGATGCTTGGCCCATTGAGCCACCCAGGCACCCCTATTCTGTACTTTCTTATTACCAATTAAAGTGGAACAGAATGCAGTTTTTGCCTTTTGACCTGCTATTTCTTTCCTTAATTCTGATTATGTGTTTTCAGCAATTTAAGGATTTATAGGAACATACCTGGTTGCCCTACCCGCTGGGGTCCATTCAGTAGCAAGAGCCATTTGTTGAAATTATTGACATATTTCTGCATTTAGTTATTTTAATTTTAGACCCCATAATAATATATTGGCACATAATAAGAAATTACAAAATAATTTGCTTAAATGCTTATCTGTATGATAGGATTTCAGAGAATCTCTGTAACTATTCAGTATGTCTTTAAAATATCTTTGTTCAAGAAAGGCGTTAAGCCCCTTTATTGTATTACTTAGTTTTTTTTTTATTTTGTTTTAAGCACCCATATGAAAAGAGTGACATGTAACAGATATGTACTCTATCACATTTTACCAGAAAAAGTGCTTACTAGAAGCAGTCACACTTCTAAAAATGCAGTGCCTCTGTGTCTGACAAAGTAGACTAACTTCCTTTACGTTCACATCCTTTTAAAGAGTAACTGACCTGGGATGGGGTGGTAGCTGGAATGTGTTGGAGTGACTTGACTTTCACCTTCCGTGAAACATGGTTATAAAAAATGCTGCCAAGTTGTGTTCTCAGTATATAGACTATTTTTATCCATCAGACTTTGAAATAAAAGTAATAGCAACAACAAGTAAGAGTCTAAGAATACATTTTTTGTACACTTTACTCCCCAGTGCCAAACTTTCTATATATGAATATACTGATTGCTGCTACTCTACATTTGTTTTTCCAACCTTTTTAATTTCTCTGATGTTGATTTAGTTCAAATTTTCCTTACCTGAAAATTGCAAGTTACCTGACTCAACAGTTTACTGTTTCCATTTCATCCTCCAAGTTGACAGTTATCTTTCTAAAACGCTGTGTGTTTACATTTTACCCTCCTTTCAGGGAGCATTAGAAACTTTGTGGTCAGCCTCAGCCTACCCCTTCAGGCTGTCCCCTCCAATTTGCTACCACAGGTATTATGGTGCAGCCTCGCCAGACTGCTCAGTGTTCCTCTCACAGCATTTGGTTCATAACTAGAATATACCAATCATTATATCAGACTATTACTGATTTTGTAGTCAATATTAGGGAGCTTCTCAAGAGCAGAGACTATTCTCTGGGTATGCTTAGCGCTTAACACAATTCCTAGCAAATATTGTGCCAGTATTAAAATAATGTAATTGAAGTTAATGATTTAGATATACTTTTATTTCTACTAACTAAACATAGTATTATATGCAGCCTTGCCTAAATATCATTTTAAAATTTACCAGCTAGAGATGCAAAGCATGTACAGAATTTACTTATTTTAAGAAAAGAATTTCCAGGGGTGCCTGGGTGGCTCAGTCGGTTAAGCGTCCGACTTCGGCTCAGGTCATGATATCACGGTCTGTGAATTCGAGCCCCGCATCAGGCTGTGTGCTAACAGCTCAGAGCCTGGAGCCTGCTTCAGATTCTGTGTCTCCCTCTCTCTCTGACCCTCCCCCATTCATGCTCTGTTTCTCTGTCTCAAAAATAAACAAACATTAAAAAAAATTAAAAAAAAAAAAAAAAGAATTTCCATGATACTATATGTATTTATAATTTTATAGATTTAACCTTTACATAAGCTTTTTCTTTTTGCAAATAATGAAAGTGAATCCATAAAACCACATAAGTACCTAATCAACTACTTTTTACCTGTAAAATTCAGGAATGAAGAACGTTTATTTCACAGACTAGTTATGGTCTTTCAATTTTCTATTGCATTTGAAGCAGGACTTCTAAGCCAGGTAAAGGCCTAAGATGGTTACTTGTGCTGACATCTTTTTTTTTTTTTTTTTTTTTTTTTTTTTTTTTTTTTTTGGTAACCAGTTTATGTGTATTATTCACTAAACAAGTATTTATTGAACCAGTTTAGTATATCCAGCATTCTTCTAGACAAAACAGAGATGAGATAGTCCTTGCTCACAGTCTTATGTCAAAGACAGGACCTACACATATCACATGAGAGAATTAAATAACAGAGCTGGGCAGTGTGTGACTGAGGAAAAACATGTAGTAAAAATTTGTGGCAGAAAACACACATGCAGAGCTGGAGTGGTGAGTAGTTTCATTAGACGCTTGCCACTTGGAAGAAAGGATATGGATACATAAGAAGGAAGAAGCTGGAAATTGTAAACATAGGCATCATGGGGTAGGAAGTTGAAGATAATTGGTGGGCATGTTGCACTTGAGAGTCAGTGGGAAGTTCACATACAGAGGAAAAGAGCTGGGTTTGGCAGGGAACAAACACTGGACTGAGGAACCTGGACTTTGTCTAGGAAGCATTGGGAACTTGAAGATGTGGGGATGGGGAAGAGGAAAGACAAAAGCTCTCTGAGGAAGGGACAGAGAGAGATATCTTGATAACTTAGAAGATTTGGTGACTAAGAAATGAAGAGGATGAAAGAAAAAAGGGTCAAAGATGAACTTTTGGCTGATATAGAGAGGTGAGATATTCAAAGAAATAGAGAGGAGGGACACTTTTGGGGGGAGGAAGATGAGCTTGCTTTTAGACTTGTTGAATTTGAAGTGAAAGGCGGAATATCTAAGAAGAAATATCCCTCCTAGAGAGATGTGAATACAGGATGAGCCTCATTTCAAAGGGCGGAATTAGCCTGCTGATTGGCGTGTCATTGGCACAGAGTGAAGCTGAGGTCTTCAAAAAAAAAAAAAAACACACACACACAGGTGAAGTTTGGAAGAGGAAGATGAGAGAGAGGAAGGAGAGGTATCATCGATGCCAAATGAAGAGGGTTTTAGGAAAAGGGAAAGAAAATAGTATCTCTAGTTACCTGGCATTGTGGTAATAACTACATATATAATTTTATTTAGTCCTCACAAAACCCTGTAAAATGGGAATTATGATTATCCCTATTTTACAGGTGAATAAAGTAAAGTTTAGCGTGGTTCAGTAACTTGCCTGAGAGTACACTGCCAGTGGGAGGTGGAATCTGAATTGAAACAGAGATCTTTCTGCCTCCCAAGCTCATGTATTTTTTTTACTGAAATAAAATATAAAAATGACAGCATAAGATCAATGATGAATGAAGAAAGAAATAATGCCGTTAACAGTTATAAGGAGACTGTCATTTAAGATTAGAATGTATGTCCAACGATAAGAGTGTTTCAGCAAGTAATAGGTGGTATGTGAATAGGGAATGATTTTAGACCACTGAGAATTTTGGCAACAAATAGGACAATTCTACTGGAGCAGCTAAGTCAAGTAAACTCAGGAGAGAGCACATCAGTGGAGAAGAGGAAATAGTATAGGGGTGAGGTCTCAGGAAGGCCATTGAAAAGAAACAGACCCTGTGGGGAGAAAAGACTGCTTCCACTAAGTTCGTAAGAAAGGATAATGAGGTTAATGTGATCCACTCTCCCAGTGGAGATAAGAGGTAGGGTGAAGAAGAAAGGTGTCAGGTAAGCATAAATTAAAAGGACTAGTTATAAAGATATTCCTGAAGTTATATCTTACTTGGAAGAAAAACTCATTAAAATAAAGACATGGCAGCCAAGTGACCTTAATCAAATCTCTTTCCCTCTTCTAGACTCAGTTTCCCCATATGTTAGACAAATTAGGTTAGACAAATTGATCTTTAAAGACCCTTCTAATACTTAATGTTCTAAGTGAGTAGAATGGGTCAACTTTGGTCTGTTCACAGATATGGCAGTCATATAGCTTTATATATCAAAAGAATTTGCAAGCAGGGATAACTAAAATTAGAGCTCAAAGGAGACTTGAATTTTAAGTTCACAAATCAAAATTTTTAGGTATATTCCTTTCCCCTTTATTAAAAATTATTAAAATATCTGACTGTATTGCTAACTGTAAACTCTCGAAGTCAAGGACTATATCCTGTTCTCTGGCGTGTCCTTAGCATAGAGCATAATGTCAGCTACACAGTAACAACTCAATAAATACTTATTAAATGAATGAAAAGTCAATTACAAAATAAAATGTCACCAGTAGAGGGTTCATATAGTACTCTCTCAATGTTTTTTCTCTGCTTTGATGGTTCTTGTCAGTCTCCCCCATGACAATTCAGAAACATGTTAATTACGTTAAGACAGTCATGTACCTGCCTTGTTTTTGTATCATTTTAATTGTTTTTCATTTGGCTACTAGGCTGATTTCTTATAAAACAAAAACAACAACAACAACAAAAACAAAAAAAAAAAACAACAACGAAAAAACAAAAAAACCAAAAACTAGGGGAATTGATTAGTTAATGGAAATCTCAGGATTTTTCAAAATTATCTTTTGTCGTAACTTAAAAATTAATTAGTATCCTAGTTTCCCGTCTTTTATTAATTTAAAATTTATAATTTATACTGTGAAGGAAGAGTGATTTAAAAAAAAAACAAATCTATTTCTGAACAAATGTAGTGATGTTTGTGTAAGGAAAAATAATGCCACAAGAAGTCATCCCAAATTTAGTAATGCTTCCCATCTTAAACACATGATTTCAGTTGTCCCCAGGCCAGCTAAATGTTATAAAATGTCACCATGATACATTTACTTCCTTATGCGTTCTTATTACCTCCTCAACCCCCAGTAGATGGAGTTATAAAAACCCTGAAGTATGACAATATAGTTTATTACATGCTACTTAGAAGTATTCTGCCAAAAGAAGCTGAGAACTACAGGAAATGGATTTAAATTTACAGCAGTTCAGTGATACAGAATATACTTTTTTCAAACCACTCAAACAGCAAGCCAGTTTGTAGCTTTAATGCTTGGTATGGTGGAGACATTACAGCCATGCCAGAATCAACAGAGACATCTCTGGTTAGTGTTCTTAAATGAGAAAATATTTTTGCAAATACACGTTTTTATATACTTTATACTACTTTCTAGAATATTGTGAATTTTACTTAGTGCTATTTTGAGAGTCACTGATTCTTCTCATCTTTCTGATGAAGAATTAAGCCAGAGGGGCGCCTGGGTGGCGCAGTCGGTTAAGCGTCCGACTTCAGCCAGGTCACGATCTCGCGGTCCGGGAGTTCGAGCCCCGCGTCGGGCTCTGGGCTGATGGCTCAGAGCCTGGAGCCTGTTTCCGCTTCTGTGTCTCCCTCTCTCTCTGCCCCTCCCCCGTTCATGCTCTGTCTCTCTCTGTCCCAAAAATAAAATAAAAACGTTGAAAAAAAAAAAAAAAAAAAAAGAATTAAGCCAGAGTTGACATTTCATTGTTAGCCAACTTCACCTTCAGTGATCCAATGATCTGAAGATGTCTTTTTATCCGTTTCTTTACCAACCTTCAAGCTTGCAGATTGGCATTGGTCGTCCTTTACCCTGAGTTAGAGATTTACAGTATTTGTTTACATGGGTTACATAAAAATGCAGACTTCAGTAAATAGCTTTTTGATTCTTGGATAGAAACTGAAATACTGGGCAGGACAACTAAGTATCAAAACACCGAATGCTCAGTGGAAGCTCTATAGTTAGTAATCCTGGGTTTTGAGTGGACATAGCGTAGTGTGTAGAATCAGCCATCCTGTGAAAATATGTACTTGAAGGAATGGATAAATGAATTTTTTTATTTCTTCCTTAAAAGTGTATTCAATTTTAAGTATTTATTTTTTTTCAAAATCCACAGTATTATTTTAAAATGAGTCACCAGTTTACTATGACATACATATAAGCTATGTCGAAAAGATATTATAGAATATATTCCATATTTAGAATATGAGAGGTAGAATAAAAAGTATTGAGTGGTAAAAGAGAAGGAAACTGGATGTTTTATCCTAATTTGCTTCTTCCTCTTTAGAGTGCTGTGGATTTTATTTTAGCTGTTACTTTCCTGACCACGGGCAGTGTCACCACTTCTGTTACAGTCTTCTGTACTTTGAGAGTTAGAGCCACCTATAAATCAGCAGTCTGAGTGGAATCTTGGCAGATGAGGTCTCAGTCAGGAAACAAGCATTTTGTTTATATTTAGATAATTTGAGAGCCTGGCCTCTGGGCATTCTGTAAGAAGTCCAGAAAAGAGAAGCCTGAAGAACAGAATATTTATTATGAATAGATGTTACCTTTCTCTCAGGGGTTTAATTCCAAGCAGCTTGAGTAAAACGAGGGACATTGTCTCTTTTCACTTACTTGGCAGTAATTTTAAAAGAGAGTGAAGAGTCCAAATCAGAAGAGAATGAAGACCGTAGCAGAGAACATAAGATGACAGCTGGCACAAATGCCTTTTTGGCACTGTGGAGAAAGGCCTCAGACTCAAAATCTGAAAGGTAGTAAGAGAGATCATTGTTCCACAGTACAGTTGATACATTTGGGAAGGTCCTTTGAAACATATATCCATGTCACAAAAGAGGTGGTAAAATCCCAGGGTTTTTCAGCCAAGAATGGCACTTCTATTAGAATCACTCATCAAGTTGAAAGACACAGAAAACAAACTGAACAAATAAAAATAATTCTTTAGCATCTGAATGGCACTGGAGTTCTGTGTTTTCCCTTGTAAAGCGTATGTACTGTAAGTTAGATATTGAAAGAACTAATGTTAAGTTCTGCTCTTAGAACCTACTGTGCAGAATGACTGTGCTCTAACTTTTCTCTCCTTGATTTTGATAGTCATTTAAATCACTTATTATCACCTCTACTAGTAAAAGATACAAAGGATAATAAGAAATCAGAATACTTAGATTTGTAGCTCATCTGTTCTTCATTTATCCTTGAAGCCTCTAATATTCATCATTAAGGATGATTAGTAATTAACTTGAGCCATAGAATTAGATTTTGTACTTCTAGATGTGGATAAACCAGTTATGGGGACTTCCATAATTCCAAAATATGATTAGGTGATTAGTCATACACTTATTACTGCAAATTCTTGAGATCCTTGATTTAGAACAAGTTTTTCCATTAAAACAATGTATTGTATATTTTTTACCTCTGTTAGGTCATTAAGCTTTTAGTTGTCCAACCAGTAAATAAGCAAGTTCTTCTGTCACTGTTTTTTATTGTGGTAAGTTATATTATTTAACATAAAATTTGACGTTTTAATCATTTTATTTTTATTTCTTTTTAAAAACATTTTTTTATTTGAGAACAGTTGACACACAGTGTTAACGTTAGTTTCAGGTGTACAGCATAATGATTCAGCATTTCTGTTTGTTATACTGTGTTCACAAGTGTAGCTACCATCTGTCACCATACAACACTATTATGATATCATTGACTGTATACCCTGTGCTGTACCTTTTATTTCCATGACTTAGTCATTCCATAACTGGAAGCTTGTGTCTCCCACTCCTCTTCACCCATTTTGCCCCAACCCCTACCCCCCTTCCCTTGTTGGCAACCATCAGTTCTCTGAATTTATTGGTCTCATTCTGTTTTTGCTTGTTTTGTTTTTTAGATTCCACATATGAGTGAAATCATGCTCTTTGTCTTTCTTAGTCTGACTTATTTCACTTAACATAATACATAATACTAGGTCCATCCATGTTGTGGCAAATGGCAAGATCTCATCCTTTTTTTTATGGCTGCACAATATTTCATGGTGTGTGTGTGTGTTTATCATTTTTATCTGTTCATTTATCGATGGGCACTTAGGTTGCTTCCACATCTTGCCTATTGTCAGTAGTGCTGCAATAAACATAGGAGTGCATATACCTTTTCAAATTTGTGGTTTCATTTTCTTTCGGTAAATACTCAGTAGTGGGATTATTGGGTCATATGGTATTTTTTTTTCTTAATTTTTTGAGTAACCTCCATGCTGTTTTCCACAGTGGTTATACCAGTTTACATTCCTACCTACAGTGCATGAGGATCCCTTTTTCTCCCCATCCTCTACAGCAGTTGTTATTTCTTATGTGTTGTGTATTAACCATTTTGACAGGTGTAAGGTGATCTCATTGTGGTTTTGATTTGTATTTCCCTGATGATGAGTGATGTTGAGCATCTTTTCAGGTGTCTTTTGGCCCCATTTTAAGTATACAATCTAGTGGCATTAATTGCATTCACAACATTGTACAAACACCAGCCCTGTCTATATCTAAAACTTTTCATTATCCCAAACAGAAACTCTACCCATTTAAACAGTAACTCCCCATTACCCACTCCTAGCCCATACTTATTTCTGTTCTACTTTCTGTCTCTATGAATTTGCCTATTCCAGCTATTTCATATAAATGAGTTCATATAATATTTGTCCTTTGGTGTATGGTTTATATCACATTTTTAGCACAGTGTTTTCAAAGTTCATCCATGTTGTAGCACATATCAGAACTCCCATTCCTTTGTTTGGCTGAATAATATTCCATTGTATTTACCTACCACATTTTGTTTATCCATTCATCTGTTGCTGGACAGTTGGGTTGATTCCACCTTTTGACTTGTATGAATAAGGCTGCAGTGAACCTGTAAGGGTTCAAGTATCTGTTTGCATCCCTGTCTTCATTTCTTTTAGGTCTATACCTAGGAGTAGAATTGCTGGCTCGTATGATAATTCTGTGTTTAACTTTTTGAGGAACCTCCAAACTGTTTACCATAGCTTCTGCACTATTTTACATTCTTACCAGCAGTGTACAAGGATTTTCACATCCTCCTCAACTCTTATTGTTTTCCCTAGTTTTGATTATAGCCATCCTAGTAGGTGTGAACTGTTATCTCATTGCAGTTTTGATTTGCATTTCCCTAATGACTAATGATCTTCAGTATCTGTTCATGTACTTATTGGACATCTGTATGTCCTTGGTCAAATGTCTGTTTATGTCTTTTGCCTTTTTTTTTTAATTGGGCTGTTTTCCTTTTGCCTTTTTATTGTTCTGTCACTTTTTAATTCATGTTCTCACATACCTCTCTATATAATAAAAAAGATAACTTAATTTGAGCTCAGAGAAATACTTCCTATCAGCCTTTCATTGCCACACACCTTGACTTTAATCCTGTTACCAAAATCAGTACCTAAGACTCTCTCTTCAAATGGAATTTTTTTTTCTGAATGCATTGATACGTGGAATTCCTTGTATTCTTTCCCAAATTTCAGTTTAATGAGCCCATGTGGAGGGATGGAGAGGGGTAGCGAACAAACAAACAAACATCTGTTTTCTTAGAGTGATGGAATGTTAGACCTGGAGGAGACCATCTCTTTCTCAAACTGAAATCCAAAGATTCTTTGAGGATCCGCAAGTATATTGTTGGGATCTGAGAGTTTTAGAATTTAAAAATACTGCATTTTTACACTAATAATAATCTAAAAGGTCATTATTAAAAAGCCCAAATTTCACAATTCAAGGACATTTTAATGGTTTCTTATATCACTTCTCTCAACTGGGGATTCTAGGATCTCTGGGGAATCTGAGGACACAACCTTGGCAGGTCTCTAAGACTTTTTTCTTCCTTTTAAAGGAACCCATACATTAGTGAAGCTTAAGAAACTCTGATCAAATCCAACGCCTTTCCTTTTACAAATAAGGCCTAGAAAAGTTAAGTGACTCACCAGAATAACACGACAAATTAATAAAACCAACCAGCACTAATACCCAAGTCTTCTAAGGCTTTATTCAGTGTTCTTTGTGCCAGAATGGGGATACTGCAGGGATCCCATCATCACTGAGTTTAAAATATAGTGGGAAAGCAGAAAATGAACAAGGAATAACTAAAATGATGTGTGTGAGGGAGGAGAAGGGTAATAGGAGTAGTATAGAATGATAGGGTGGTTTAACCTCATCTGAGGGTTTGGGCAAGAGATTTTTTTTTTTTTTTTTTATGTATTTATTTATTTATTTATTTATTTTTTGTTCTTCCTTTTTTTTTATATATATATATGAAATTTATTGACAAATTGGTTTCCATACAACACCCAGTGCTCATCCCAAAAGGTGCCCTCCTCAATACCCATCACCCACCCTCCCCTCCCTCCCACCCCCCATCAACCCTCAGTTTGTTCTCAGTTTTTAACAGTCTCTTATGCTTTGGCTCTCTCCCACTCTAACGTCCTTTTTTTTTTTTTTTTTTTTTTCCTTCCCCTCCCCCATGGGTTCCTATTAAGTTTCTCAGGATCCACATAAGAGTGAAACCATATGGTATCTGTCTTTCTCTGTATGGCTTATTTCACTTAGCATCACACTCTCCAGTTCCATCCACGTTGCTACAAAAGGCCATATTTCATTTTTTCTCATTGCCACGTAGTATTCCATTGTGTATATAAACCACAATTTCTTTATCCATTCATCAGTTGATGGACATTTAGGCTCTTTCCATAATTTGGCTATTGTTGAGAGTGCTGCTATGAACATTGGGGTACAAGTGCCCCTATGCATCAGTACTCCTGTATCCCACCAAAAGTCTGCTAGAACTGATACATGAATTCAGCAAAGTTGCAGGATACAAAATCAATGTACAGAAATCAGTTGCATTCTTATACACTAACAATGAAGCAACAGAAAGACAAATAAAGAAACTGATCCCATTCACAATTGCACCAAGAAGCATAAAATACCTAGGAATAAATCTAACCAAAGATGTAAAGGATCTGTATGCTGAAAACTATGGGCAAGAGATTTTTATGCTGACAGTCGAAGAGAGAACAGAGTTAGCTTAAGGGAGCCCTGAAAAGAATAACGTTCCAGAGGAAATAACATGTGTGGAGACTCTGGGGTGAGAAAAGCATAGTTTACTTACTGGTTTAAATGAAGAAAAGGAGTGAAAAGAGGGTTCAGAGGTAAACAGGGACCAGATTATTCCAGTGGATTTAAGACAATTAGAAGTCAATATGGAGTTCCAGTAAGGAAGTGATGTAATCTGAGTTGCCTCTTTAAAAGGGTACTCTGGCTGCAGGTGCAGAATTGATTGGAGAGGAGATAAGGCCAGACAGATGTAGGGAGACCCTGTAGGAAGAAGCTACAGTAAAGATATGTGTAAGAGATGAAAGTAGCTTGGTTTAGGGTTGATAGAGAAGATCAAGAGAAGTGGCTAAATGTATTTAACAGTAGAATCAAAAGGACGTACTGATTGATTGCCTGTAGGTATTATAGCAGTCAGTTATGATTCCCTTTTGGGGGGCATGATCAGCTGTGGGATTGTTGGAGCTGTTTACTAAAGATAGGGCACACTGAGAGAGAAAAGTTTTGAGGAATAGGTGATGATTGCAGTTTTTGACCAGTTGCTATTGAGTTGGCAATGAGATATTTCAATGGACATCTCAAATAGATGTTTGTATGCAGAGCTAAAGCACGGAAGAGGTAACCAGGGCAGGGATACAGATTTGGTTTCAATATATTCATGATATTTGAAACTTTCTATAATTGGATTGTCTAGGGAGAGCATATGGAATTAGAATTGTGAAAGAGCCTAAGACAGAGCCTTGAGGAAGGAAAAGCCTGAGTGATAGGGTAATTGGTATATCAGGGGCCAGGAAGAAGACAAGGCAGTGGAAGAAAAGCAAGGATTCATGGGTCTGCTCTTTGATGGAAAAGTTAAATGGTTGGTTCCATACAATGTGTACGTACCTTGCACACAGAGATAGATAGTTTTATACTACTGATTGTCAAATTAATTTTTCCAGTCCTTTTCCCAGAATCTAATCGTGTGAAATGTTATAAATTGTGATGTACAATGTAAAATTGAATTTCTGGTTAACTCAGCCAGCGAGAAAACCCTTTTCACTTCTGGTTGTATAAAATCTTTCTTAAACACAATAAGCCATTTTTTTGTCTTGGTAAATATTGTGGGGTGAAATAAAATTTAAATTGAATTTAGATAACTGAATTGGTGATTCGAGAACTTTTAATGTCTTAGTTTCACTTTGAATAGCAGATGACATTTTTTTCTGAAGATATAGAAAATATTAAAGATTATCTCAGGAAATGCTCTGGAAGCTGCTTTTAAAAACACTTTTAACTGCCCCCCCCCCCCCCCCTTAGCATTTGTCTGGTTTTTTTCTAAAAATACAGTAACAACTTTTTACACGAAGAGTATTTGATTGTTAATGAAAGTTATATTGCATTTGTTTTTGTTTAATAGCTGGGTTTTTATATAATTCTAACTCACTAGAACCAGGTATATCAGTATATTCCTCAGCACTGTTATTTTTTTTTAATTTTTTAATGTTTATTTTTGAGAGAGAGATAGACAGAGACAGAGACAGAGCGTGAGCAGGGAAGGGGCAGAGAGAAGGAGACACAGAATCCGAAGCAGGCTCCAGGCTCTGAGTTGTCCACACAGAGCCCGACATGGGGCTCAAACCCACAAAACCCAAGATCATGACCTCAGCCAAAGTCAGACACATAAGCAACTGAGCCACCCAGGCGCCTCACTCAGTACTGTTAATGTGTACTCTTTGATCACTGACTCCAAATATAATTGAGCTATTTCAAAATTATTCTACTGGCATTACAGATACAGCTATGTGTGCGGTGAAGAGCCATCTGAAAGGTTATGTCTAAATTAGGTTTGAGCAGATTAAGTCATGAGTCACCTGCACAGGGCATATTTCCAGTGGTAGCAATACCAAAGTGAATCTTTTAGTGAAATAAAATACCCTTTAAAATGGGGTCTTTTGGGAGGGAAACTAACATTTATACTTTGTGCCAAACACTTCTAAGTGCTTTACATACATAATTTCTCTACAAATAAGGAAGTTGAAACTTGAAGTGGTTCAATAGCTTCCCAAAGTTGCAGCCCTGACATAGGGTGGTGCTGGGATTCTAGGTTAAGTTTATCTAATTTTAAAACCAGTATTCTTTCCATTTACACCTCTGTTCCTCACTGGAAGCCAGGAGACCTATATTCTAGGTCCTGCTGCATCCTCTAACTCTATGACCTTGGATAAGCACAATAGTTCATTTGCATTCACTATCCCCCAGGCATAGTTTTGCCCCTTCCCCCTGTCTAGAATGCTCCACACTTTCCATCCCTGTGTTTATTCATCCAGTTGGTAATCAGTCCATCAGTTGGCCAGATGATGGTCTTTGATCATGCAGTAAGTTATTGAGGTTCTGTGACATCAATATGAAAGTGACATAGACGCATGGCCTTTGTCTCCGAGGAGGTCACACTCTTGTAGTATCTTTATCTTGCTTACTATATAAGCCCTCGCTGAAATCCCATTTCTCCCATGGAGCCTTTTCTATGAGCCATCCCATTTTGACATGCTCTTTGGAAGTGCCTGTGAAACTTTTCATTTATTTAGCAATTAATCAGCTGCTACCTTGTGACATCTCTTCTATCATTGGCTAGAATCTTATTCAAATCATGAATCATTGCTTAACTTTTCACCTCTTTGCAGCTCGTTTCACCAAGGTATAAATTCCTTAAGGGCAGGCTTACCCTTCTCTGTATTTCCCACAGTGTCTTGTAAATAGCAAAAAATTTTTGACTGGATTCATTCAGCAAATGTTCGTTAATTTGCATTAAATTTTTAAGTTCAGAGTTTACTCTTTTGGTCAGATGTTCTAGGCTGTCACTTAGCTTCCCTGAGTCTCAGTTTTCAGTAAAATGGAAATAATTCCTACCTCTTGAGATTAAATAAATAACATATGTAAAAAGACTTTGTACACTTTAGAAGACTATCAAGCGTTACTGATTATTTTATACTTTGTGGTGAAAGCAGCCCTGTCCTGAATTCTTGCAGTAGATACTATGTGTCCCAACATTTACTTCACGTGTTCACTTGATCTATTTTTATCTCTATTATCCAACTGTATGGCTCTCTTTGCTGTTTTAACTGACTTGCTCTTCAGTTTATTCTAACTTTTTCTCCTTTATTTTGTGTATTCCCAAGTCTTAATCGCATTTACGGATGTGGGCATGAATAGTATGAACTGTTATGAGGCTAGCCTAATATGATGGATCACAGGGTCCATCAAATTAATGGGCCCATCATACTACAAAGCTGAGAATAATAGAATTTATTGTTAATTTTCGCTAAAGGTAGCTAAATTCATTCACTTGTAATTTCAGATTGATATAAAGGGTTTGTTTTTAGGAATTTGATATGAAGATGCTTTTTAGTCTATATGAGAGTTCTGTATACTCTTCAAAGAATATATTAGGACTGGTACCATCAAAGCCTATATTGCCTTAGGTCGTCTGGATGGAACCATGGCAGACTTAGTAATAACCCCAAAATACAATAGTTTCAATAGCTAAGGCTTATGATTAAGATTTCCCAAGTGTTACAAATTTACTGAATTGCATTATTCTGCTCTTTGCTACTTTTGATGCTTTGGTTAATTTGATGCTTTGGTTAACCATCAAACAAAGTTTATTTTACTGCCTTCATTGAAGTATGCTTTTTTGATCATTTAAAAATATTAATAATAGAGTCATTGTCTTTTCTAGCTTTTCTAGAGTGTGATTCTTGTGTCTCTCACCTCTTGGAAGCCTAGAAATAAATATATTGACTATTATTGTTATTTATGTTGAAAGATATTAAAATGAGATTTGTAATCCAAATGGGCATTACTTACTTCACATCTGGTTGCTTGAAAAGTGGCCAGATGCAACAATTCTTAATGCAAGACAGCCTAGGGCAAAACCTTTGCAATTCACACCCTCCTTTGCAAAACAACTGCCCTGTGTGAACCTTTCACATTAAGAAAAAAAGAAGAAAAGCAAACAAAGAAAATTTGCTTCACTGCATTTAATTATAAATTTCCAATAAAAGTGTTCATATGATCCCTACATTCACGAGCTAACAACCATTAGAAGTGGAAGACAATGTGCAAAAAAACAATGGCAGCCTTGACCTAGTTTCAGGGCCAGGCCCAAAGACATCATGAAACTTCTCCTCTCTTACATATCCTCACTTAGCTGATTTTTTTTTCTAACATAAGCTCCATGCCCAGTGTGAGGCTTGAATCCATGACCCCCCCCCCCCAACCAAGAGTCACATGCTAAGCTGGCCAGGTGCCCCCACTCTGCTGAATTTTAAAGTGATTGATTATATTCCCGGTTGCCTGTGACAGCCTCAGTTTTATCTGTTGTTTGAATGTTGTTTTTAATATTGCCCTCTTTCACTCTTGAAACTGTCCCAGGTGGGGGAATAAAGTATAGGGTCTTCTTGTTTCATCCCTCAGAGACACTGATTAGGAGGTGAGGGCTGGGAATGAGGAGAACTTACTAAAGGGGAAATAATATTAGGGTTAGGAGGGTACTGGGATCAAAAGGCTAGTGATCAGAATTCTCAGTAACTAAGTGATTTGTGAATGCATTCTGAGCATCACAAGATCCATCAGATTAATACTGGCTGCTCATGGGAGAGGCGGAGGACAAGAACCAGGTCAGGAGTTTGTGGTATCTTTTATGCAATAGTAACGTTAAGCTTCCTGTCTGAGGTTTTCCATATTGTGAGTCTCTCACCTCTTGATACTCTTTGAGGACTGGTGATGCTGATATCTAGTAGAAGCACTTCACAGAATTAAAAAAAAAAAAACAAAGATGGAAGATAATAGTTCTTTAGAAAAATGGAAACACATTATTCTTGATAACCTTGCTCTTTGAAAAGCTTAGCTGAATATCTCTTCCATTTACCTTAATAATCTACTGAGAAACTTAATTTCATTAACCATAAAATATTCTCTTTTAAAGAGTCCTCCAGACTTGAAGGCTGTTATGTTTGTTTATTTATTTATTTTTTGAGAGAGAGAGAGAGAGAGAGAGAGAAAGGGACAGAAAGAGAAGGAGGCAGAAGATCCCAAGTGGGCTCTGTGCTGACAGCAGAGTCCAATGCGGGGCTTGAACTCACGAACCATGAGATCAGGACCTGAGCCAGAGTTGGACGCTTAACTGACTGAGCCACCCAGGTGCCCCAATGGCTGTTATTTTTTCATACTCAGTTGTTGTACAGTGTCTTTATTTTATTTAAAATAATTTTTTATTTTAAAATAATTTTAGAGAAAGAGAATGCAAGCAGGTGATGGGGTCGAGGGAGTAAGAAAGAATTTAAGTAGGATCCACGCTCAGCGTGGAGAGTGGGGCTCAGTCCCACGACTTTGAGATCATGACCTGAGCAGAAATCAAGAGTTGGATGCTCAACTGACTGAGCTACTCAGGTGCCCCTGTAACTTTTTAAATTCCAAGAGTGGTAGCCACCATTGAAAAATATGCAGAAAAATATAAAGCAAAGATTAATCGTTCATAATCCCATCACCCAGAAATAACTAAAATAGTATAGTTCCTTTCAACCTTCTTATACATATACATATATACACACACATATGTGTGTATACACACACACACACACATACATATATATGTACATATACATATATACACACATATATGTGTGTATATATGTATATGTACATATATATGTATGTGTGTGTGTGTGTGTGTGTGTGTGTGTATTGTGTATTCAGTGGAGTTCTTAAACTCCATAACCATAAGGAAAATGCTTTTAGTGTTCTGGCAACAATAGGAAAATAATATCTTACATTTGCATAGAGCTTTAAAACATGTAAAGTCTTTTTCAGATAGTAAAATATTTAATCCTCTTAATACCCCTGCAGAGTAGATGTTAATTTCCATTTTACGTATGGGGAAATTGAAGCCCAGGAGTGCTCATTGACTTGCCCAAAGACATTGATAAGTAGTAGAACCTTGATTAGAACCCTGTGCTCCTTCACAGCCCAAGACTCTGTGTACAACTCAAGGAATTATTATACTAGAATTTTCAAGTACCAAAAACTGAATCTGGTCCAAAGAACTAATTGTGAGAAACTGGTTCTTTAGCTGAGAAAAGAATGTAAGGAAGAGGAGTGTTGTGTTTGAATAATGGTCTTTATGTTTGTATAGGGGCAGTATTCAAAGAAGAGTAACCATCTTTCTTAACATCTCTTCTGAAAGTAAAACAAGGGGGCTGAGTTTCCTGTGGACATTTAAGTTTGGGGTAGGATACTTTCCTGCAGGCCTTTGAAAAGACCTTTCAAAGGTATTACCTGTTTGGAATTAACAGTCAGTCAAGTCTTGAACACCTAATGCTGCACTAAAAAGAATAAATGAAGTAAAAGGCATATCCTCTTGTGTTTTCACAGCATACCTGGAGGAATAAAACAAACATATGAAACAACTTAGGTGTAAATTATGTAGTATTGACCCTATGTCAATGAATTATCAGGAGTTAGAAATAATAAATTGACACTCAAAGAGCATTTACTTTGTGCTAATCAAGGAAATATTAAATGTTACAGCATAAATAAGATCGAGAAGCCAAAAACAAGTTATGGCAGAGAGCAGAAATAAGAATATACACATTATTTCACACATTAATGTCTCTACCCCACATTTATTGAACATCTACCATGCCGTAGGTACATAAGAGTGACTAGATATATCCTTTTGAATAGAACTTAAGTTACATGTTAGGAAATAGTGAATAATAAGGTGGGTGAGTAGGTGGGTGTGTGGGCAGATTATAGCAATATTATTAACCTATGCAGAGGTTATGTGTATTCTAATTAGGGACAGAAGTTTATAATAGATGAGACCTAAACACTTATAATTCATTGAATGGAAGAGCTAATGGAAAATGTTAGAAGTCATCTAATCTACCCTCCTTTCCTTATTTCCACTTTAAAAATGGGGAATTAAGACCAGAGCCATTGTGGTTTTGTAAACAGAGTTAGTGACAGAACCAAAGGTTGAATCCTGCCTGGTCTTCCACTTTCCAATTATGCATACCATTCTGCCTCTTGACTCTTGAATTTAGCTGAAACATCTTTTTCTTCTTCCCTGTGCCAGCTATGTGAATACCAGGACTTAGGTCCTCAATTAAAGATTTGGATTGTCATCATTATTCAATCATTGGTAGAAAAATATGACTTAGAAAATGAATCTCTTTCATGTCTTATCTCCGTGGATATCTTATTCATAAAATGACTAAAGGCTCAATGAGATTAACAATATACAACTTGGAAATAAATGTTTTATAGCCATCACAGTGAAGAGTCTGTATTTTAGACCTAGCTCTATACACTGAGTAGCTGTATAATTTTGTACAAGTCATACCACTTCTTTTTTCTTTATCTATAAAATGAGAGGGTTAGAAACACTTTTAAAGTCTGGTTCGGTTATTTATAGAGCTGTCTTATTTGAGTTAAAGCACAGACTTATTTAAGGAAAAAAATTCTTATGATTGTCAGCATTCACATAATTTTTATTATAATGTAACTTAAATATGTACAAAACTAGCTATGAACTTAAAAAAATTTTTTAATGTTTATTTTTGAGAAAGAGAGAGAGAGAGAGAGAAGGAACATGAGTCAGGGAGGGACAGAGAGAGAGGGAGACAGGATCTGAAGCAGGCTCCACGCTCTGAGCTGTCAGCACAGAGCCCAGTGCAGGGCTCCAACTCATGAACCACAAGATCATGACCTGAGCTGAAGTCGGACACTTAACCAACTGAGCTACCCAGGTGCTCTTAGCTATAAACTTTTAATGCGTATAGCTCTTACATACAACCAAAACAAATCAAATAACAAGTTACAAAATTCTTAACATTCAAATTAATAATTCAAAATGGAAATGAGGTTCTACACCCTGTGCTATTCAATGCCATAGATATGATTAAATTCTCCCTCAACTTTTCTTATTGAACTGTTCTGTGGAACAGTCCTCTTGACAATATTACTGGATCTCATTAGGTTTTCACTTAACTCAAATGAATCATTTACGTATTAAAAGTCTACCTGTGTCCTTCTGTCATGAATCCTAAATAGTAGTACTGGGTGCCATATTTGAGTTTATGAAATCATAAATACAAACTGTGGCACTGAACCTGCCAGTAAGTATTCAGTTACAAAACCATCCAGATAATCCAGATATCCAGATAATCTAAAATATAAATCACTTCAGTTTTTATCATTAAAATGAAAGGAAAATTGAAAATATAGAATTAAGAACTTTTTATCAAAAATTAGAAACAATTTGGGGCGCCTGGGTGGCGCAATCGGTTAAGCGTCCGACTTCAGCCAGGTCACGATCTCGCGGTCCGTGAGTTCGAGCCCCGCGTCGGGCTCTGGGCTGATGGCTCAGAGCCTGGAGCCTGTTTCCGATTCTGTGTCTCCCTCTCTCTCTGCCCCTCCCCCGTTCATGCTCTGTCTCTCTCTGTCCCAAAAAATAAATAAACTTTGAAAAAAAATTAAAAAAAAAATTAGAAACAATTTAAGTGTCCACCAACTAAATGGATAGTCAAAATATGGTATGCTCATATACAGCCTCGCCTAGATTATTCATCGATAAAAAGGAATTTACTAGTGATACAAGCTACAACATGGATGAACCTTAAAACAGTGATGCTAAGTGAAGAAAGCCAGAGGGGCACCTGTCTGGCTCAGTTGGTAGAGCATGTGGCTCTTGATCTCAGGATAGTGAGTTCAAGTCCCATGTTGGGAGTAGAGCCTACTTAATTAAAAAAAAAAAAAAAAGGCAGACACAAGACCATATGTTGCATGATTGCATTTATATGAAATGTCCAGTAAAAGAAAATCTATGAAGGCATAAAAGTAGATTCGTGGTTGCCTGGGATTGGAGTTGGGAACTGGGATTGATTATAAATCAACATGAGCGATCTTACTGGGTAATAAAAATGTTGTAAAACTGATTTATGATGATGGTTAAAAAACTTGGTAAACTGACTAAATTTCATTGAATTGTACACTTGAAATGAATTTTGTGGCATATAAAATATCCCCAATAAAGTTTTTTTTTTTTTTTTTTGGTACTTCCAGGAAATACATATCCATAGATATCCCTCCTCCCTGGTAAGGAGACCCAGTTGAAACAACACTGTTCTAGTGGAATCAGAGAGAGCATCCAGTAATTAGGAGATCATGGAGTCTAGTCTAGCTTTGATTTGGCATTAACTCTATTTTATCTGAGGCAAGGCATCAGGCAGGTCATTTTTGCCTTTGTTTCCCCATTTATAAATGAAGAGGGGGTTAGATTATATGCTCTCTAAGGACTTCCTGTAGATAGGACAACGTCATCTCTACATTTGTTATCCTCTCTCAATCTCCTACTTACCATCCCCGCCCCCCCCAAAAATGCTCTTTTTCAAAGCCCCCTTAATCAGCTTGGCATATTGCTCATCTCATTAAATCTTCGTCACTGAAACTTCCCGACCTTAATGCATAGGTCTTTCAAGTACACAGTTCCCAGAATGTGTATCTGAAAGTTCCATACTAGACTGAATGCCGCATCATTCATTAATCTCCCAGAGGCTATGTTCTCATTTTCTGTAACTCTTATGGATGCTCTTCCATCGATAACAATACACTTCCCCTTCAGGCAGTACATGAAAGAAACAATGAACGATACAATGGAATCATCCTATAAAATTACACAGAATGAGAATCTGGCCCATTGTTTTCTCCTGCTGCCTAAGGAAGAAGTTGTCCTCTTTGGATCCCCATTAAGATTTTGGCTTGTCCACCTCCTTGGATTCCCAAGTAACAATTAAGCAATCTGGCCTTCTTCCCACTTCTCATTTCAATGTGTAGGATCCTTGTCAACTTGCCCAGAATGACTTTAGGCATTTTGAGCTGTTCATCTGACTGTGTGCAATAGGTAAATAAAAACATAATTAGAAGGAGGACTGACTTAAGACTCAGTTTTATTTTTATTTCTATTGGGGAGGGAAATGTGCTTATTTTCAAATTGGAAAAGTTATTTCTTGTCTGTCTTCATGTTTTAGTCTTCTGCTTTCCTTTGTGTTCAGTAAGATGTTCTGAATGTTTACAGTGAAAAGTTTAGGGACACCTGGGTGGCTCAGTGGGTTGAGCATCCCCAGCTCTTGATTTCGGCTAAGTTCATGATCCTAGGGTCGTGGGATTGAGCCCCTCATCAGGCTCCATGCTTAGCATGGAGCCTGATTAAGATTCTGTCTCTCTCTCTCTGCCTCCCTCTTCCTCTGCCCCTCCCAACCCCCCCCCCACGCATATGCATGCTCTCCCTTCCCCTCAAAAAAAAAAAAAAAAGAAAAAGAAAAGTTTGTGAAAGTGGGGTTTGTGTTTGTAAATATAGAAACATAGCATCTTACTTCCTAGAGCTTAGTATGTCTGCAGAAAAGCAGCCTTGGAGTATAAAGAACAAACCAGGTAGTTGGAATGTGGTTTAATTAGTCCATAAACTTGTCAGGAATCTTAGACTCTTCTTCCTAAAGCTATGCTGACCCACAACATAAGTTTGGAAGAACCAGTTAAGTTTATATTCTGCGTATCCCCTATAATTGAGGAATAAACATTTGATAAAAACTGAAAATCCTGTTAGTGGAAATGGTTAAGTAAAACTGAAGTATTAGTTATTTTATTGGGGGTTGATAAATGGTTTTGTATATGTCATAAAAAGAAAAAACACCAGAGCATGGGTGTCCTCATTGTAACTGTTAGGACCAAGGATAACAGAGAAAATTGAAGTTGAAATAAAATTCTTTAAAAATAATTGAAAAAAGAGAAACTTAGGTATATAGGTATTTTAGGATATGAACATTCAATGAACAGAAGAAACAGATATTCCTAACCAAGAAAGTTTGGTGTTGAAGATATCTACCTTTTCAATAATAGAGGACAGATTAGATATTTATCCTTCCTTTGTAGTAGGAACTATGTTTCAAGGTATCCACGTAGCTGTACTTCCCAAAGGAAAGCTCTACCTCGTTGCAAAATGCCAGCTAACAAATGTAGGAGTGATAGAATTAGAAAAACTTAATTTCATAAATTCAAAGTATTGATTCAGGAGAAGATTATTAAATGTCTTAAGTGAATGATGGCTGAAACTGAAAAACCTTATATGCCAAAGTCACAGAACACAGGTCACTTTCTAGTTGCTAGGAGAAAAAAGTAACCCTACAATGGAGAGATCTACCATTCTAAATTAGCATCATCAATGGTCAATTGTACGCTGTGTCTCTGATGTGATCAAATAGGAAGTCTAGAACATCACATACGTTACATTCAAATAAAAAATGTTTAACTTTGAATTCATAAATCTTTAACACCCAGTGTATAAGTAACACAGTGTTAGATAAGTAAGCTAAATGATACCACAAGAAAGCAACCAGACAAATCCAGGAGGTGAAACATTCTACATGATAACTGGCCTGATCTCTTCAGTTAGTCAGTGACCTTAAAATTAAGGGAAGTTTTTTAAAAAAGACTTAAGGGGGGCGCCTGGGTGGCGCAGTCGGTTAAGCGTCCGACTTCAGCCAGGTCACGATCTCGCGGTCCGTGAGTTCGAGCCCCGCGTCAGGCTCTGGGCTGATGGTTCAGAGCCTGGAGCCTGTTTCCGCTTCTGTGTCTCCCTCTCTCTCTGCCCCTCCCCCGTTCATGCTCTGTCTCTCTCTGTCCCAAAAAAAAAAAATAAATAAACGTTGAAAAAAAAAAAAATTAAAAAAAAAAAAAAAAAAGACTTAAGGGACATGTAACCAGATGCATTTCATCATCCTGGATTAGGTTCAGGTTTGGAACAAACCAGCTATAAACATTTTGGGTCAGCTGGGGAAGTTTGAATACAGAGTGAATATTATTTGAAATGAAAATTTACAAACTGGAAAGATGAAGATTGTTGACTTGAAGCAGGTTACCACTAAGTACCATATCTCATTTTTATTAAAAAAAATACAAATACTGTATATGTGTGCTTAGGTACACGTATATACTTAGGATCAAACGTATGCTCTGAGAAAGAACCAATGAGATAAACACAGAATTCAACAATGGTGATCACTGAGTAGTAGAATTAAAATGATTTAGTTTTAAAATTTTCAACAGTGAACATACTGGTTCTGTAATAAGAAAAGGTTATTGAACAACAACAACATAAAGACAAGTGAACATGTACTTTATTTTTTAAAGAAGGTAAATATGTTTCTTTTGAGGAAAAAAGGTTCAAAGACTAGAAAACACTTTCTTATCTTTCAAAAACATCTGGTAATAGTTTGTGGATTAAAGCTTTGCCTATTTGTCTTTGGTCAGTGTGGGATAAAGAATTAAAAAGATGTGAGCTTGAATTCAAACTGTCAACTACAAACATGTTTACTTCCAGCAAAGTCACCGTCTTTCTCTAAACCTCTCTTTTCTCATCTAAAAGAATAATTGTGAGAATTAAAGAGAATTTAAATAAATCCATGCCTGGAACAGAATAGGCTCTCAAAGTTAAAATATTATGAATTCTTATAAAAAATTTAAATCTTGCACATGACAGCTATCTGATTAATAAAGTAGCAAACACTAACATCACTATTGCTTTTAAATATGTTCCATCAGCATCAGTATGTTTCATGAAGAAATGGTATGTGGAATATGGAATCTTCAAAATCAAGTGTGAATTTTACAAGTTCACTTAGAAGTGAACCTCCCAGTAGCCCCAAATGAAGTAAAAATACCACGGAGCTTTAATGTACTTTAAAGTAATTATAGAATACTATTACCTCAAAGTAGAAGTTTTTCGTATAGTAATTTTATTTTCATAAGAACAAGGAACTTCAGTAGAAAGGCCACTCACTGTTTCTACCATGAGAACTCCAGAATACTAGGATGAGCCTTGAAGAATCTACAAATGAGGCAAGAGGACATTTGTCAGAAAAATGCATTCTGGAATTGATTGCTCAAATATTACCGAATTTTATTTACCAAGTTGTTATTGAGTACTTACTTTGTAGAAAGCAAAGTCTCTAAACTCTGTGATGAACTATGGCATTCTCATTAGTGATTCATTCGCATTAAGTGAATCATATCATAGTGCAAATGCTTTCATGCTGATAGACTTCTAACATAATAGTTGGCATTAAGGATATAATGGATCGGAACAATTTATTTGAACATTTTATTGCGTCATTTTCATGACAGAGCACAGTTTGGAGCTTTGGACTGGGAATGAAGAAACCTGATTTTTAGTTCAAACTCTGCTCCTAATTATCTGGGTAATACCTTGAGCAAATCATTTCATTTTTCTGGAACTCATTTTCCTTATATGAAAAATTAAAAGAGTTTGAATGTATTAATCTCCCTGGCATTAAGTTTTGTGAGTCTGTGATCTCAATAATCCATATATTTCCTTTGGTACAGTTGCAAAACTTGTAAATTGTTTATTTTACATAAACTAAACTTGCATATAGCACTGTGGCTCTGAGCTTGCTTTAGAGTGTTTGTGGAATTCTAGTGTGGTTCAGTGATAAGATAGATCTGTTACCCAAGGAATCTCGGTATAACTGATCTTGAAAAATTAATTGTTAAAATCTGAATAATGAAGAAGATGTGTTTAAGAAGTTTAACATTTCGTTGGGGTGCCTGGGTGGCTTAGTCAGTTGAGCGTCTGACTTCGGCTCAGGTCATGATCTCACAGTTTGTGAGCTTGAGCCCCGCGTTGGGCTCTGTGCTGACAGCTCAGAGCCTGGAGCCTGCTTCGGATTCTGTGTTTCCCTCTCTCTCTACCCCTCCCCTGCTCATGCTCTTTCTCTCTCTGTGTCAAAAATAAGTAAACATTAAAAATAAAAAAGTTTAGGATTTCGTACGACATTAATATGGGTCAGATGATAATGTAGCCCATGGTATTTTGTTATGCTGGAAAGTACATGACTGGAGAAGTTCAGATATTACAGGCAAAAACAAGTTAACATAGTTCAGGTGGGATGCCTTTGGTTCAAAGGTACAGTAATTTGGAAAGTGTTTAGTTGATCCCTAGAAAGTAGTAAGACAGGTTAGGCTCTTTTTCAGGTATTACTGGCAAGTTAACTTTTGAAGGGGAAAAAGAAAAGGAGATTTTCAGTTGGTTTTTCTTTTACAGACTTTTAACTTCCTATTGGGCATATTTTTCCAGATAAAAGTGCCTTTTATACTGTCACCTAATTAGCAGTCAAGTACAAAAAGAAAATAGTTTAACTTAGGATCTGAACATGAATAAGAATACAATAAAAAGAATTTCCATTGCATTTAAACTAATTACAGGCATGCTATTAAGTATTCAAAATTAGAACCCAAGAGGACCTCAAGGATTATTTTACTTTACAGAAAGGCCTTCTTCTCATTCTAGAGATGAAAAATATGAACCCAAAGAGTTAACAAGTCTGTATCTGAACCCATATAAGAACCTAAAACTGAGGCTTTCTGCCTCGTGTCAGTGTGCTTTTCCATATACTACACTACTTCAGGGTCAAGAAGACCTTTTTAAACGCAGATATTCATCTACTGGAGCAATTGGCTACACGTTAACACCATTTCATTGAGTAATCAAAATGGCGTATTAATTTAAAATACTAATCCTGTAGATAAATATACAATCCTGTTACTTTTTGAAAATCTGAGCGGTTATAATTTTTTATTAAGGAAGAATGGACTTTGCCTTTAATAAAATAGCACAGATGTTTCTTTTGTCTCTTTCCATGGGAATAGCGGGTTTACTGTGATGGTTGCAGTGGAATTTACATCTTAGGATACAGGATTATTTGGTCTTCTGTTAGGCATATGTCCCATTGGAACATCAGTTCTTCCATGTTGTGTCCCCTGTGATGACTGTGAAGAAACCCTGAATTGATGCAACCACGGCTAGAAGATAAAGTTCAGAGCCAACTTTAATTGCTGTAGAAAAAAGGCAGCAGTTCTGGGTAGAGGGAGCGGTGAGCTTAGGTCGTCATTCTGCTTGTTAGCAATTATCTGGTGTCCTTTGGAGTACCAGCACGAAATGCCCTATTGGAACAAGAAGAAAACTGTTGTTGTCAGTTCGTTAGGTCTCTAAACTCTTCTTGAATGATCCATGTGAGACAGATGTGACAGCAGCTGTTCTGTCATGATTCTCATTGTCCTCAAAAACAATGTACATATGCTTTTTGCCAACTGGGGATGCTGTGGTAAGCTCTAGAGATACAAGGCAGTGTTAAATACTGTTCTCCCAAGGAGCTCCAGCATAAGTATTCACAGCACTTAAAGCATTAAATGAAGCAACAAATGGGGTTCCTAGCAAAAGAAAAAAAATACTATGTACACTGTCTTATACCAATACTAACATAGCTTATTTTACATAAAAGAAGAAAGTAATTAAAGCAGTTTTAAAATTTTAATTTTAATCTAGAGAATAAAATCCAAATTTAGCCTATGGCCAAAAAAAAAAAAAACAAGCAAGGTTTTAATTAGCTTTCAAGAGGAACACAACACAAAAAAATTTAATATTCTATTTTATGGGGATATTTGATTTAAATTATTCTAAACACTGAATAATATTTTAAAAGCTGTATACAGATATAGTACTTAATACTATGATTTTATTAACTGTGGATTTTTAGACATTCTCTTTGTTACTGAATCATGCACAGCTGTTATGAGTCCTGTTGTTTTCTCCTAAATGTACTAAAATCTGAGAGTTTTTTTGACTGAGTAATATTCAGATTCTTTTGGCTAAAGGTAGGAATCATAAATAATCATGAAGACCAAATATTGAAGAATAGCATTCTCAAATGCCAAACTACGTTTTTTTCAAGTGTCATAAACTAGGATAGAATTAAATAAGCTTTGCAGTTTCCTTGTTATAGGGCCATTCCTAATTATCTTCACTCTCTCTCTTGTTGTGCATGTCTGCTGTGCCCACAATCACATCCATACCCCTGTGTTTCCAAAGTCCCAAGAGGAGATGACCTTCTCAGCCTCGCCATCACACAAAGTCCTACATCCCTCAATAGAAGAAGCTGAGTTAGCTTTTGTGTGAGTCCTCACTCTGCAGAATTACCAAGGCCTAGCCTTCAAAGGAGATTCTTCATGGAATGGAAAGCCATAGACTTCTGAAGTGTAGAAGTACACTTCAGATGCAAAGCACTGATACCGAATTGGTATGCAGAATACCTAGACATGGCCTATAGCTCCAAGATCTTACATGACAGTCCCATTTATTGGCATGCTTTTTAGGTACCTTATTATAATATCCTTTATATTTTGATATTGTAAAGAGTAGGATACTTGGGAATCATAAAGTCTTGAAGACAGAAATATTTACATGCAGGGGCATGTGAGTGTCTCAGCTGGTTAAGTGTCCAAGTCTTGATTTTGGCTCAGGTCATGATCTCACAGTTTGTGGGTTTGAGCCCTGCATCATGCTCCACACTGACAGCAAGGAGGCTGCTTGGGATTCTCTCTCTACCCCTCCCCTACTCTCCCTCTCAAAACAAAGAAAGAAACTTAAAAAAAATAAATATTCCATGCATGTCAAAGCTCCCATAAGTTTTCTGGTGATCATATACTGTCCAGTCATAGGTAAGACTGTAAACAAATATATTATTTCTGGTATCAATGCTAATTGACCTTCAAAGTTAAGTGAGCTAAAAGATCACTCTTTTAGGCATTTTGGGATAATTTTGATAAATACAGTTAAGTATGAAAGATATGAGGATAAGAACTTTGGATTATTAATGAATTTATCTCCTATACCTAGAATATCTGGCACTCAGGAGGTGTTTGAATATTTGAGGAATGCATGGATAAATCACTGTAAAATAATATATAATGAGTCTTTTTATCTCAGAGCAAAGCAGCTGCCTAGTTCGATACAATTGAGATTGGCTCAGTTTATTTTTGTCCATTTTAATATCCATGTGAGCAAGTTATTTCTCAAGTGACCCAGTGCTACAGTGTGATACAAAATATTAAAATGTTACTAACATTAAAAATATGATTTAAAAATCCACATCATACAAGTATTGTGTTAGTAACTTGGGATGTTTTCTTTATTGCTTGATATGCTGTCAAGAGTTTAAACAACATTTGATAGAAATTGTGATTTTTGCTTACCGGCTTTTTTTTTTTTGAAATCTGCAAGATAAGAACACATCCATCTTATTCATCAAGCCAACACCTAACTCAAGGCCTGCCAATATATTCTGATTTTTTGCCAATAAATATTTGTTGAACAAATAAATATTTGTTGAACAAATGGGTGAAATACAGTGAATAGGACAGGTTGTTGCTCCCAAATAATAAGTCCAAGGGGAGAAGGGAGGACAGGATGTGGTGTGTGCTATAAGAGTAGATGCCATTAGAGTCAGGTGTTATCGAATAATTAGCTGTTAAAAATAATTTTATGTTTGAATAGCTAAAGCACAGTATAAGAACTTGTTAGAGGGTTGGAAAGTGTAGCTATAGCAGTAGCTAGACAAGATGAATGTTGTCTGAGGGGGAAAAAAAGAGTAGAAGTAATAGTAGGTGAAGAATCCAGAAATTAGACTCTTTGATGATAGTTGGAAAGAATGGATCTGTGTATTGTCCAAATAAGAAAAGAGACTACTATAGAACTGGAGTACCAGGTTAATGCTATTGGCCTCGGAAACAAAATTGAGATTCCCAGATAGAATTGTGTGGCATGAATAAGCTACATCATTGTTGAAGAAATACGGGAATAAGATAGAAAAAGGCAGTGAGAAACTGCCCACATGGATATGGGTACTGAAAAATGAATAACACAGTTATTCACTGATACTCCTTGAAAGAGTTAGCATATTTTCCCTTTAAGTCACCCTATACTCCCTCCCTGCAGTGACTGATTTGTTAAAAAGAGATGATTTAGATGCTTGTAAGAGTAGAAGTTGGTGAAGGCCAGTAGAAGGCTGGCTTTGGGAATTAGATACCTAAAAACCTAGATTCCAGTTACAGCTCCGTCACTACCTAGCTGTTTAACCTGGAGAATTTACTCATTTGGGGGCCTTGTCTTTCTCGTCTTACTAACAGAGTGTTAGACTTTTATAGAGAGTTTCATTCTAAAATGGTATTCTTCTGCCAGTTTTATCATTCTTATAATCTGGCATCTTTTTTTAAATATTTATTTATGTATTTTTGAGAGAGAGAGAGAGAGAGAGAGAGAGAGAGAGAGAACGAATAAGCAGGACAGGAGCAGAGAGAGAGAGGAGGAGGCACAGAATCCAAAGCAGGCTCCAGGCTCTGAGCTGTCAGGATGGAGCTCTCTGCGGGGCTTGAACTCATGAACCGTGAGATCATGATCTGAACTGACTGAGCCACACAGGCACCCCTAATCTGGCATAATCTTAAGAACATTTTAATAAACTGGATCATTTTTTAAAAGTCAGAGGCACTTTGGAACCTGAGAGCAAGAATGGGGTGAGGATAGGGAATGGAGTGAGAAACTGCCACTTAATAGGAAGAAAGCCTAAAACTTGCCTTCAGACTCAAACACATCTTGGGACATTGAGGAAGGGTGTCCGTAAGCAGAATGGGACTTAAATTTTTGTTCTCTTTAATTATCAAGAAGGAAATTATCCTTGACTTGTGTAATTTATTTTGATATATCATAAATTCAACCAAAAACTTTGGACTAATTGTACCTTTAAAGATTATGTCATTGTATATATAATACGGGGTAATTCCCCAACCTTGAGAAAGAAGAAGAAACTCCTTTATTGATAATTCAAATTGAATATAGACAAAACTAGTTCTACATACCTATAATTACCTTAGTCATTTGGACTGCCAAGAAGAAGCTTGCTTTAACTTGAACTGCCTTAGTAAAAGGTTTTTGGTTTTTAAAGGTTTTTAACCACTATAACTGCCCAACTCTCCACTTTATTCTGTGCTGTCGAGACCCAGCCCGAATTCCCCCTCCCCCAAGTTATTGTTCTGTGATTAACAGGGAAACTTGCTAGTCCCCTTGCAATGTAAATTAACCAGATATATATTTATTCCACCTGGAGAATATTGGGATAAGTCTAAGAGAATTATTGCTATCTGATATATTGCCGTATGTGGGGGCATCTGTATTAAATCCACAAGCCACTGCAATTCTATCAGGCCACTTAAGTGACAAGTGGAGACCTGCTTCCATACTGAAGTCTGGCACAGCTAGTGTTTCTCTGAGCCAAAAAGGGCAAAGGACTTGAGCAAGAAGCCAGCGTTTTCCTGATTACAAAACTGACCACAGTTCCTCGCCAACCTGTCAGTGTGATTCTATTTTTTTCTGGTAACGCATTCTTCTTCCCAGAGAGGACTCCACTTTTTTTTTTTTTTCATTATGACATGGCATTTATCACTTAAACATCAGCTTGTGCTCAGACATCAACTGGTGCAGCATGACTGCCTTTGCTAGTGATGGATAAATTTAATAATCAAATTTTTTTTTTAATTTTTTTTTCAACGTTTTTTATTTATTTTTGGGACAGAGCGAGACAGAGCATGAACGGGGGAGGGGCAGAGAGAGAGGGAGACACAGAATCGGAAACAGGCTCCAGGCTCTGGGCCGTCAGCCCAGAGCCCGATGTGGGGCTCGAACCCACGGACCGTGAGATCATGACCTGGCTGAAGTCGGACGCTTAACCGACTGCGCCACCCAGGCGCCCCTTTAATAATCAAATTTTTAAAAAGCAAACCCTGATATATAAAATCTCAACTGTATGTCTCAACTTTTTAATTTTATAGAATTTGGATAGTAGTATCATTTTGGGTTTTATAAAGTGGTGGAATACCTTTAAAATAACATTTTAATAGCATGCTGATGCCAAATTTTATTTTTTTTTTTATTTTTTTATTTTATTTATTTTTTTTTTTATGAAGTTTATTGACAAATTGGTTTCCATACAACACCCAGTGCTCATCCCAAAAGGTGCCCTCCTCAATACCCATCACCCACCCGCCCCTCCCTCCCACCCCCCATCAACCCTCAGTTTGTTCTCAGTTTTTAACAGTCTCTTATGCTTTGGCTCTCTCCCACTCTAACGTCCTTTTTTTTTTTTTTTTTTTTTTCCTTCCCCTCCCCCATGGGTTCCTGTTAAGTTTCTCAGGATCCACATAAGAGTGAAACCATATGGTATCTGTCTTTCTCTGTATGGCTTATTTCACTTAGCATCACACTCTCCAGTTCCATCCACGTTGCTACAAAAGGCCATATTTCATTTTTTCTCATTGCCACGTAGTATTCCATTGTGTATATAAACCACAATTTCTTTATCCATTCATCAGTTGATGGACATTTAGGCTCTTTCCATAATTTGGCTATTGTTGAGAGTGCTGCTATGAACATTGGGGTACAAGTGCCCCTATGCATCAGTACTCCTGTATCCCTTGGGTAGATTCCTAGCAGTGCTATTGCTGGGTCATAGGGTAGGTCTATTTTTAATTTTCTGAGGAACCTCCACACTGCTTTCCAGAGCGGCTGCACCAATTTGCATTCCCACCAACAGTGCAAGAGGGTTCCCGTTTCTCCACATCCTCTCCAGCATCTATAGTCTCCTGATTTGTTCATTTTGGCCACTCTGACTGGCGTGAGGTGATACCTGAGTGTGGTTTTGATTTGTATTTCCCTGATAAGGAGCGACGCTGGAAACAAACAAACGAAAATGAAAATACAACAATCCAAACGCTTTGGGACGCAGCGAAGGCAGTCCTGAGAGGAAAATACATTGCAATCCAGGCCTATCTCAAGAAACAAGAAAAATCCCAAATACAAAATCTAACAGCACACCTAAAGGAAATAGAAGCAGAACAGCAAAGGCAGCCTAAACCCAGCAGAAGAAGAGAAATAATAAAGATCAGAGCAGAAATAAACAATATAGAATCTAAAAAAACTGTAGAGCAGATCAACGAAACCAAGAGTTGGTTTTTTGAAAAAATAAACAAAATTGACAAACCTCTAGCCAGGCTTCTCAAAAAGAAAAGGGAGATGACCCAAATAGATAAAATCATGAATGAAAATGGAATTATTACAACCAATCCCTCAGAGATACAAACAATTATCAGGGAATACTATGAAAAATTATATGCCAACAAATTGGACAACCTGGAAGAAATGGACAAATTCCTAAACACCCACACTCTTCCAAAACTCAATCAGGAGGAAATAGAAAGCTTGAACAGACCCATAACCAGCGAAGAAATTGAATCGGTTATCAAAAATCTCCCAAATTTTAAAATATAAGTACATGTTTGGGGCACCTGGGTGGCTCAGTCAGTTAAGCATCCGACTTCGGCTCAGGTCATGATCTCGCGGTTTGTGAGTTCGGGCCTCACATTGGGCTCTGTGCTGACAGGTGGGAGCCTGGAGCCTGCTTTGGATTCTGTGTCTCCCTCTCTTTCTGTCTCTCCTCCTCTCACACTCTGTCTCTCTCTCTCAAAAATAAATAAACCTCAAAAAAATGTTTAATAAAAGAATAAAATGTAAGTACATGTTTGAATTAAATAGTTTTTCAGGGCACCTGGGAGGCTGAGTCGTTTGAGCATCTGACTCTTGATTTCTGCTCAGGTCATTATCCCAGGGTTGTGAGATCAAGCCCCTTGTCGGGCTCCACACTGAGTGTGGAGCCTGCTTGGGATTCTCTCTCTCTCCCTCTGCCCCTCTCCCCTGCTCATGTACTCTCTCTCTCTTTCTCTCCCTCTCTCTCTAAAATAAATAAAAGTAGTAATAATAATAATGAATTAAGTAGTTTTCTTCAGATAATATGGTTAGAGATTCAACCAGGAATGGGCAACTAGAAAAAAGTTTGTCCAGGTAACTTAATCTGGTCTTTCATAAGCCAGAGATGCAAAGTTTTCCATTTAAGAAGCAATTGAAAACTGAACAGTCTCTTTGCTCTGATAGCTCTAAATACTGTACAGCTCACGCCCCTCACAAGACACCGAACATGTGGGTCACTGGCGAGACAGTGTGGCAATGTTTTCCTTGTAATGTACCAAGTCTTGCCAAAGCAGTGAACAACATTATGACACAACATTTGTCACAGCTGGCTCTCTAGCAGGAGAGTGCCAGCCAATTCAGGCCTGGTCCTTTGTGGGTTTATTCCCACCTCTCCCAAATATTTGGAAACCGATGTCTTAACTCATTGGTTGTGTTCACAAGTTCTACTACTGCAAGTCTTTTTCTTTTTTAACGGATTGGTCTTTTGCAAGAAATAGACAAAATATCAGTGTGAATTACAGCAAATCCCTGTTCCATGCTGTTATGGGTGAAACTCTGGGAGATTCTCTTATTGACCCAGAAAGCGATTCCTTTGCTGATACACTGTCTGCAAGCACTTCACAAGGTAAAGTCAGTTCCAGATATGGCTGTTGGGATACTTTGGGCATATATGGAATGGTAAAATTTCTCTTGTAGTTTTTTTTCCAAGCTGTATTCTAATACGAGATATGGATAGTTCAGTGTTTTAATGCTTAGTTTGCCGTGTTAGTGTTCACTTTTAAGCATCAGAACTTTAAAAAAGAAACCTAAACTAATCCATATTGTATCTCTGTGAATGGCTCCCATTTCCTGAATTGTAAGCATTAAAGGTATATTTATATTTTTAAAAATCCTATTCATTTTTATCTCCTCAGTTTATGTGTGTCTCCCAAATATACTTAACGTCTTATTAGAATACCTGAGGGGTCCGTTTTTCCCCTTATATAGTCTTGTATGTTACATATCTCTCCTAGCTGTTTTTATCCCTCCTACAGCATTTTTATTCCTCTTAAAGTGCTCTCAGCATGTTTTTGTTCTACTTTGAAATTTTAGAAATCTGTATATTTTATCTCTCCCAAAGAATTGTAAGCTTCTGGAGTGTAGGACCAACCTATATTCTTCTTTATATTTCTTAGGATACCTAACATGGTACCCAATGCTTTGTAGAATAGATTGTGGGACCTATGTCTATTCCAATTCCAAGTGTTTCATTTTACCCATAAAGAAAACAGAGTCCCTAAATGCCTATTGCATGCTAAATAATTGATTAATTACTACTTTCACTCAGATATAGAAGATTTAAGCCGATACCTCGTTTTTCAAAATTCCTTTCTTGGCCATTGCAAAATGTCACTTCTTCATTTCTACAGCTCCTTCTACTGGAGTTCCTTAGCACAGCTTCTTATGTTTTGTACTGTTTCATATTTATTTCTGTATTTCTATTTGTTTTTTTTCTCATAGATGGCACATAAAAATAGATTGTGTTAGTGTGATTCATGTTTTATAATATAAATTACAATTACATTTAAGTCGCATTACAATTAAGTCACTTAATTGTTGAAATGAATGGCTTCACATCTTAACATTTTAATTTTTCTGGAAGCCTGAAGTTTGAAAATATTAATCATAGTTTTTTTTTAATCAAGTTGTTTAAAAATTAAGAAAAAATATTTCCGGAAATACTGTTTCATTATTTTATGGTGATTTGATTCAACACATATATATCTGTCCTCTGAGCCTCTTAAATAGGAGATTGGTTTCATTATATTATATAAAAATCTGTTTATTCTGTTTTTCTGAAAGCCACAAAAATTGTTGCTTTCTGCAGTTATTGGTTTAACCTGTATCAGGGCAGAATGTCCTAGCTATACTGTGAAATAGTTCTTGAGTAAAAATTTGATAATTTTGTCTCTTTGAAAAAAGTATGTACACCAAGAATGCAGTGCAACAAGTAGTTTTGGTTAACTGAGGACATGTACTATTCATGGTAAGGGATAGTTATGTGATTTAAGTTTTCATTCTGTACTAATCTCTTTATGTTTACACCTTGACTTTGCCCTGGGTTTAATTTTTTTGAGTCTCAGATCCCCTCCAAAAGAATAACTCAGTTATTCTTAACACTTAACATGGTACAGAATAGAATTATTAGCAATTAAGAAATTATATATTGTGCCAATAATTTAATTTTTGTTTATACGGTCTTGGATTACTTCTTATTAATGGGTTGTTTGTTAAAAATACGAATTCCTGAAGACCAAAGACCTGTGGTTAACTTCTATTACATTTTGTAGATGACCACTATTTATACCACCCATGCCAAAACAAACAAACAAACAAACAAACAAACAAACTTGAAATTGGACATATCATCATCATCAGCTGCGGAGGCCATCAGAGATGAAACACTGTAGAGTTTAGGTATTTGGCTTGAATACAGTAACTAATTTAGGTGCTCCTTCTTCCTCACCATAGGCAAAGTGGGACTGGGGGTTGTTGCAAGTAGCTGTGTGCTGCTACTTTGAAGAAAAAATGGCTTGTTGAGTGTGAATGATCCAGATGTACAAGCTATATTGGCCCTATTCATGAAATTCAAAAATGTATGCAGCCACTATGCCCAAAAAGGACTCATGCATTTTTTTCCTGGGCTCCATTATCTCTGTGATCCCCCTTTATCTTATTCCCCTGTTTTCATCATGAGCTTAAGTAACCCCAAGTAACCCCATGCTGGCCCTAAAACCATTTCCACTAGTAAAAATTGGCAAGATCGAAGGGAAGCTTCCACAAACTCAAGCTGAATGTGCCTCCTGCTTTTAGTGCCAGACTTAGTCCTGTGTGAATTCTATAATTTTAAAGTGTTGCACCAGAGCATTGAAAGATGATGACACACTTGTCCTTTGGAGCTGATTGAGCAATGGAAATATGCCTTGGAGACATGATAAATGCTGCAATAGATGATCCTTTGAAACGAGCGCCTCTCCTGAGATAGGAGTGAGTGATTGATTGCCCGCCATTTTTATTGAGGGATACTTAAACTGTGTCTGTGTGACTCCAGGCAACTGTGTATTTAGAAGCATTTAGATAGTTGACCAAAGTTTTTCACCTTCCTAGAGGTTTAAAGGGACCCCTGTAGTGTCAGGGAATGTAACTACCAGGCTTGTCTTGGCCACATACGTTCCATGTGGATTTGAGTAAGTCACTTATCCTCTCTTCCCTGTTTCTACACATAACAACAGTAAATACAGGGTTATTGCAAGGATTAAATGACACAATATTTGCGAAAGCACATCTGATGTCCTACATAGAGTTTATTGTTTTGGTGTTGGAGTATTAATCACTTGTGGATAGAATAGAAGGTTTCTAGTATCCTACATTTGAAACATTTTAAGGAATATGGGGGGAAACTGCAGAATTCTTTGTGCACCAAAATAAGTGGCAGTTTTTGAGTGAGATAAGACTTAGGCATGATTTCCCATGAGTGTCTCGATAAAGAAATGATCAAACTTAGAGAAAGCATCTTTCTGTCTGACTTTTTTTTTTTTTAATGGGGGAACTACCTCCCACTTTCATTAACATTTGTTTAGGAAAAGATTGAATTTCCAAAAGTTGAAATCATTCTTTGGCCCTAAATGAAAGCAGTGATTACACATTTTCTTTCAGAGACATTGAAAAACTGTCTTAGATTATAATGTTCTTTATAATGAAGATTTAGGTAATTGACACAGTTCTGAATTTCATAATCTCACATGTAATAATATTTCAGGGTCTTTTTCTAAAATTCCGCTCTTGTCCATATTTTTTTCTTTAGTATGGCTCTATTTTATCATGTATTTCTTTGAATTAACTGTTCAAATCTCTTTTCTGATTACCAGGACATAGAAGATTTAGTAGATTTCTAAACTCAGAGAATCTCCTCACTGTGTTTCAAAAACTGTCATTTCTCATGTACTTCCCCCTAAATTATGAATTGTAGGACACACCCAAAACAAGGGTAATTTGTATTAGATGTATTTAAAAAAATTTTTATTTCTTTTCCCCTGGCATCCCTAAGGAATACAACTTGTCTTTAAAGCTGTCTGACAGCAGTTATCCATCTAAACTGTTTGTCGCAGTGTAAAACATAGGTCATCAAATGGAAAACAATTCATAAAAAGCTCCGATAGAGGTTGTCATAGATTATCATCTTTGTCAACATTCTCACTTATAACTTGAGTAAAGTAACCCTGAGGAAATACTAAAATCATCATAGCCTGTTGTGAAGTGCATACTCTTTGTATCAGAGGAAATCCAAGCAGAGTAAATTTCTTCATTGTATCAGATCAGTGGAACTGACACGGGTTCTGTTATTTTAACTTCTTTTGTACACCCTTAAATTAGGCCTAAGAAAGTTGTCCAGTAAATGTCCCATGTCCTTCTACTAGTGTTGAATATTTGCAAAAGTATATGTGATAGTGAATGAATCAGACTCATTCTGAATGGAACTAAGTTTCCATAAACATCTACTGGATTACCCCTTCTCATAGATGCAGTTTTGCACCTGTAACTAGTTTAGAGACACAGGAATTACATATGCATCTGATAGCAACTGCTGTCCAACTCCAGTAACCTCAGAATTAAGATCATGTGGCTATTTGAGTACACAGTTTTTTAGACCCATGTAATTTTTATCAGGGTAAGAGATTTGCCAACACAAGATTGAGATTCCCACAAGCGGAGAATGGTTTACATTATAAAGTAAATTTAAAACAGTCAACTGCCAATTACCTACATGTATCATTATCCCTTATTCCCTCATGCCAGAATTCCTGTACAGCCTTTTAGCTGACTTTCTAAATGAGAAACTTCAGCTATCCAATCTAATCTGCCAGATAAGTGGTCCTCAGAGCCTATCAGACTTCTAATACGTATTGAGCGCCTACTACATACAAGTAGTGCACCATCGTGAACAATGTGATTTCTAAACACCTCTGCCTGGCTCTCAAAGCCTTTTATACTCTGTTTCCACTTTGTATATTTTATTTCCCTCCACACCCCAGAGATTGGTTTGCCTTGCTGTACTTGGGCTAATCACATTGTCCTAAGAATAAGCCGGACTCACTCTTGCCTCCAAGCCTACCACATCCTGGAATGCCTTTCCTAATACTTCCACTTTTCAAATCCTCCCTATCTTTCAAGGTCAGGTTCAAGTAACCTTTATGCCATGAAGCCTTTTCTTAATTCGTTATTGTTTTGTTGTTGTTGTCGTTTAATTTTTTTTTAAGTTTATTTATTTTTGAGAGAGAGAGAGACAGAGTGCAAGCAGGGGAGGGGCAGAGAGAGAGGGAGACACAGAATCCAAAGCAGGCTCCAGGCTCCAGGCTCCGAGCTGTCAGCACAGAGTCCTATGCGGGGCTTGAACCCACAAACCATGAGATCATGACCTGAGCCGAAGTCGGATGCTTTCCCGACTGAGCCACCCAGACACCTTTTAATACATTACTGTTAATTGTTCTCTCTCTCCTCTAAACTGAAAATATGTTCAGAATATATCTCCTCTCCCTCCTCCACTGCTAACACCCTAACCCAAGCCATTGTCTCTTGCCTGGATTGCTATCCCACTCTTTGACAGGTTGTCCTGCCTCTGCCCTCACCTCCCAACTGCTTAGCCTCAACCCATCATGCAGAGGGATCACCTTAAAATATAAGTCAGATCTGTCAGTCAGCTCACAACCCAGCAGCAGTTCCTCACATCATTTAGGATGAAATCCGAGTCTGCCTCCACCCCAACCCCACCCTGGTCAACATATCTGTCCTTTCCTCACTCAGCTCCAGCCACACTGGCCTCCTCAATGTTCCTCCCACATTCCAGACATGCCCCTGCTTTAGTGCTTTTGCTCTAGTTCTTGCTCCTTCCTTGAACCCTCATTCTCTGACATCTTCTCTTGTCAGCTCCTTCTAATCTTGGCTCAGATATCACTTCTGGTAAGGACTGCCTCTACCCCCACTGTTGAATTCTCTGTCCTCCCCACCATCCTTCCCCTTCCCCTTGCTCGGTATTCTTATTTCTAAAGCGCTCATCATCTTCTAACATACCATATAATTTACTCATTTATTGTATTTATTGTTTATTGCCCAGGTTCTCACACTAACATATTAACATATTAACTAACATATTAACTAACATATGAAGGCAGGAGTCTTTGTCTTGTTGGCTCACTCGCTGATATATCCCAAATGGCTAAGACATGTTCGGTAGATGGCCGGGCTCATTAATACTTGGTAAAATAAAAAAACAAAACCCTCTATGTTGATCGGTATCACACTATTTAGCCTTTAATTGAAGACTGCCTGATACTATTTTCTGCTTTATACATTCCCCTAGTCCAAATTATATAGTCATTGAAGATAAGACTCATGTTTTATTATCTTCTTTATTCCGCAAGTATCTAACATATAATAGGTATCTAATAAACTCATTGTTGACTTATTAGTACCAAGTTGATCTGCTGCTGTAGCTTACCAGCTCCTGCACTCAGACACTGGAATATGTTCAGGAAGTAAAAACAAAAGTTTAGTGTACATGCCAACATATTATTCTAAAATCCATGCTAATATAAACAAACCAACAACATTATATATGTTAACAACCAGGTACAAATACATTTTGAATTCCCTATTATGCAGTGATTTGCATCATGTGGCTCTGTTGGTTTGAATTATCATTAGTTGAATATCATGTGAATATTTGAATATCATAGGTTTGTGAATTATCCAAATGCCTGACTTCTTTTGCAGTCCTGCCTACCTTTTGATACATCCAGTATTCATTTGACTTTCAGGAGACCTATTTGCTAGCAGTGCTAAAAAAAGCAACATATTTGATTAACCAATATCCAGTATGTAAAGCAGTTAGCACAGTTCCTGATATGTAATAGGTGTCCAAAAAATTTAGTTTTGTCTTCTCACCCCTAAAATGGAAGTTACAACTTGGGGATAATACAGATTTTCATTATCCATGTTATCAAAAATTTTGTTACCATGATTAATTAAGTCAGACTTACTGTTTACTCGCTTACAATCTTTTCCTTGGCAGTTTCCCTCCCCAGAATATTTAGGTATTATCTGATAGATACATATTATTAATCACAGTTCCAGAAGAAAGAAGCCCTGGTTCAATTTCTTGTTTGGCAAAGAGCCAATGGCAAAATTGTTTCAACAAAGAGCAACAGTTGAAATACGCTTCTGTCTTTCTCAGGTTCCAGACATGTAAACACCATGGCTCACCTTACTTCTTCTCAATTAAGTCACTTCTTTTGGAAAAAGTGAAACATTCATTATTCTTATTTTTGACTTTACATTAGCAGTTGAATATTTTTTTGGCAATTGAAGATTTTTAACATGAGATTGTTGGATATTACTTTACTGTTGTCTCATGCTTTACCTAAAACCCTGATTTTAGTTTTTAAAATTTTAAACCTGTTATATAGACTGTCTGGGAAAGTTAGCTTAATTGACTAAAATATGATCCTAATAAGAACCAAACTTGTCAGTTTGATGTGAGTATGGCCAGATTTACATAGAAATCTCTGCCATTTACAAAGAAGTCTCTTTGCCATTGATATAACCACATTTCTAGCCATTTATAAGATACAAACAATTGGCCTAGGAGAAATTGATCCAGTTTGCAAGCATATGTCCTAATGAAAATTTAATCATGTTTGATATCATATACATTTAGTTACTTTGCTTAAGGAAACCCAGGTAATCTAAGGGACATACTGTATGATAGAAGCAAGTGTCTTTTCCTTGGAATATATTTATCAGTAATAATGCAGATCTTAATCCTCCCCCTGGGTCATCATAATTCAAAACACATCTCTACCATGAAGTTATCCCAGATTAGTTCAGAACATGTTAGTCTCTTTCTACTCTACATTTCTAAGGCACTTATTGTCTCTATCACTGGTTTGGTCTCCATACTGCCTTCTCTTATAAACATCTTTCACCTTGGTAAGCTTCTCAAGGTCAAGAACTACATTATAATGTATTTCTTCTAAGTCCTGAAAAATACCTTGCATATAGTATTAGGTAATTGGTTATCTTGATTTGAGATAGTTTGCATTTTATATTACTGACTGAGCATGTACTGAGATTAAGATATTGAGAAAGGAAAATACCAAAGAAAAGTAAAACAAGGAGAGGCTTTGGGAAGAGAAATACTGTACTAAAATGTAATGATAACTCTTCTAAGAAAAAAAGTTTATGGAATAAATTGTTGATACAAAGAAGAGTTAGAGGGGCGCCTGGGTGGCGCAGTCGGTTAAGCGTCCGACTTCAGCCAGGTCACGATCTCACGGTCCGTGAGTTCGAGCCCCGCGTCGGGCTCTGGGCTGATGGCTCAGAGCCTGGAGCCTGTTTCCGATTCTGTGTCCCCCTCTCTCTCTGCCCCTCGCCCGTTCATGCTCTGTCTCTCTCTGTCCCAAAAATAAATAAACGTTGAAAAAAAAAAAAAATTAAAAAAAAAAAAAAAGAAGAGTTAGATAATTACCATAAAACTGGTAGCTTGGATTTAAGCCACTGACTTTATTTAATTTAAATAGAATGTCTCAAAAGACAACTAATCCAAAAGTGTTAACTTCCCATATAGGACACCTGATGTAGGCATTAATATTTGTGAAAAGATTCCCTGCATTTAAAAAAAATACAGGGTTCTTGTAAAGTAGAATAGGCCTTGCATATAAGCCAGGCATATCTAAAGCAAAAACAGGGGCACTGGGGTGGCCTAGTCAGTTAAGTGTCCAACTCTTGGTTTCGGGTCATGGTTCATGAGAAAAGAGCCCCACATGAAGCTCTGCACTGACAGCATGGAGCTTGCTTGGGATTCTCTCTTTCTCCCTTTCTTCTGCCTCTCCATCACTCATTCTTTCTCTCTTTCTCAAAATAAATAAATAAACTTCTAAAAAAATAAAGCAAAAACATAACTTTTAATACTCTTTAGGGTAAAATGTGCACCCTTTGAATTTTTACCTTACCTGTCTCTGCTGATTTGAGAACCTTAGCTGAATATGTATTTAGCCTGTATTATACAATGAAGCCAGTTAGAAAAATAGGTAGTTTATTAAGACTGATTTTAATACCATTTTATAACTTCTGAATTTAGAAAAATTCTTAAATACACTAGAAATTCTATAACAATACTTTTAACACAAATGAAAGAGTTTTTGTTGGCTTATGTATGTGGTCTGCATGTTTTTTTCTATCAACTCCTACTCCCAAGACCATCTCTCCTATTTAAGCTTTTTACCGAAGTATAACATACATAGAGAAAAGTATGTAAATCATTTTCACAAATGAACAAATGTGTAATTCACACTCAGATAAAGAAATAGAACAATACCAGCCCTCTGGAAACCTTCTGACTATTCTAATTTCTAACCCATGGATCAGTTTGCTGTTTTGGGATTTTATATGAATAAGTCATACATTGTTTACTCTTCTGTGTCTGGATTCCTTTGCTCAGTGTTTGTTTGATAGTCACATTACTGAATATAATTCCACTTCATTCTTATTACTGTATTTCATTGTGTGAATATATCAAAGTATATTTATATGTCCTGTTGAGGGGCATTCAGGTAGTTTTCCTTATTTCAAATAGTACAACTACGAATATTCTCATGTAGGTCTTTCAGTGAACAAGGGTACACATTTCTGTTAGATGTATATGTAGGCCATACGATGTGTTCAGCTTTAAGAGACACTACCAGACAGTTTTGAACATGGCTGTACCATTTATACTTCCCCCAGCAGTGTCTGAGTGTTCCACTTGGTCCACATCTTTACTGGTACTTGACATTTTCTATCTTTTTCATTTTAGCCATTCTGGCACCTTTAAGGTAGCATCACATTGTAATGTTTATTTCCCTTTTTCTGATAACTAACAAGTTAAGCACTTAAAAATATATATTTGTTATCTGTTTAGCTCTACTTTTTTGTGAACTGCTTGTTCAAGTCTTTTGCCCATTTTTACATTGGGTACTTTACGTATGAGTTCTTTTTTTTTTTTTTTTTTTAATGTTAATTTATTCTTGAGACAGAGACAGCATGTGAACAGGGGAGGGGCAGAGAGAGAGGGAGACACAGAATCCGAAACAGGCTCCAGGCTCTGAGCTGTCAGCACAGAGCCTGATGCGGGGCTTGAACCCATGAGCCGTGAGATCATGACCTGAGGTGAAGTCGGACGCTTAACCGACTGAGCCACCCAGGTGTCCCGGAGTTCTAAAGCATACTTTTGTCAAATATACCTATTGCAGATATCTTCTCCCAGGTGTTGCTTTTTCATTTGCTTAATAAGAAGTTTTAATCTTAAATATAATCAAGATTATCTAATTTTTCTTTTATAATCAGTGCTTTTTATTTATTTTTTTTTTCAACGTTTTATTATTTATTTTTGGGACAGAGAGAGACAGAGCATGAACGGGGGAGGGGCAGAGAGAGAGGGAGACACAGAATCGGAAACAGGCTCCAGGCTCCGAGCCATCAGCCCAGAGCCTGACGCGGGGCTCGAACTCACGGACCGCGAGATCGTGACCTGGCTGAAGTCGGACGCTTAACCGACTGCGCCACCCAGGCGCCCCAATCAGTGCTTTTTATATCCTGTCAAAGAAATTTTTGCCTATTCCAAGGTTGATGAAGTGTTACTTGAGTTTTTGTTTTAAAAACTCTTTTGTTTTATATTTCACATTTAGATCTGCAATCCACATGGAATTGATTTTTGCATATGTTGTAAGGTAGGGGGTGATTCACTTTTTTCCATATGGATATACAGTTGACTTCATTTATTGACAACATGTTCCTTTTCCCCACTACACTGCAGTAACATTTTGGTCATAACCTAAGTGACCATATACATGTGGGATTGATTGTGGACTTGCTCTCCTGTTGCATTGGTCTATTTTTCTTTTTGTGCCAATTAATGTATTATCTTAATTTACTGTAGTTTTATAATTGGGTTTAATATTTGGTAGTAAAATCCTCCAGCGCTGTTCTTTTCTTCAAGATTACCTTGGCTATTCTTGGCTCTTTGAATTTCCATATAAATTTTAGACTAAACATGTCAGTTTCTACACCAAAATGCTAATATTTTGATTAGAATTCTTCTGAATCTAGGGGTGCCTTGGTGGCTCTGTTGGTTAAGCGTCCAACTTTGGCTCAGGTCATGATCTCACGGTTCATGGGTTAGAGCCCTGCATCAGGCTCTAAGCTGATAACTCAGAGCCTGGAGCCTGCTTCAGATTCTGTGTCTCCCTGTCTCACTCTGTCCCTCCCCTGTTTGTGCCCTCGCTCTCTGTCTCTCTGTCTCTCTCAATCTCAAAAATGAATAAATAAACATTATAAAAATTTTTTCTGACTCTAGATAAATATGGAGAGAATTGACAGCTTTATAATATTGAATATTCCAGTCCCTGAACACAGTATATCCTTTCATTTATTTAGATACTTTTTTTTAAATAATAGTCTTGAGTTTTGATTATAGCAGTCTTACACATATTTTACTAGATTTTTCCCCCTAGATATTTGCTGGTTTTGATGTTATTGTAAAAATCATTTTAAAATGTCATTTTCCATTTGTTGCTGGCTTATAAAAATACAGTTCATTTTTGAATATTGATTGACCTTATATCCAGCAACTTTTCTAAATTCTCTTATTAACTGTAATGGTTTAACTTTTTTATACACACAATCATGTCATCTGTGAGTAATGTTAGTTTTTTTTTTTCTTGTCTAATCCTTGCTGTTGTTTTTTTCCCCATTTCATTGGATAGGATTTCCAGTACACTGTTGAATAGAAGCAGTGATAGCTAGTGTGCTTATCTCATTCCTGATCTCAAAGGAAAACTTTACATATTTCACCATCAAGTATGATGGCTACTTTAGGTTTTTGTTTGTTGTTTACAGATGTTCTTTATCAGATTAATGAAGTTACCTTTTCTTCCTAGTTAAGAGATTTTTAAAATCATGAATGAGTTTTGAATTGTGTAAAATGCTTTCATATAGAATATGTTTAATAATGCTATAATAGCTCAGGAGGAGTATTTAAACATGAAAATATTTACTATTTTTACTGTTACATTTTACTATATACTATTATATACTACTATATACTACTATGGCTATTTTAGTATCACATTGTAATATTTTTTGAGATAATATATAGTATAGCTAGTGAAAATCTGCAAATCAGCCCATAACCACTGGAAATCTGGCTACATCTGTTTTGACACTTTTGTTCTCATGTTTGTTTAGCTTATGACTATTGTCTTCTCATTAAGGGTGCTTGGCACAGTTAATTAAAAACAAGAGTACACAGAAGCATAGTGTATCACATCATTTTGCCAGACTAAACAACTCTAAGTAAGACAATGCCTTCCCACTCTGATAATTTCAGGCTATTAGAGATGCTTCAGTAGTAAAGCATTATTTAAAACCGCTACAACTCTTATCTTTTCCTGGTTGCAGGAGGACCCTTTACAAGATTGGAGAGGTGAACAAAGCAAAGAGAAATAGTACTCTGGCAGATCTTTGGTGGTCCCTCCTTTCTGAGTAGTTAACAAACTCCTGGACCATTCCCTTAATTTTTTCTTTTCCACTCAGTGTCCTCTCTCCTATTTTCATTCCCTTCTCACTACAAAGCCAAAACCAAAATGTGTCAAAGGAGCAAGCAGGAGAGAACATTCCGATTTTTTTTTTTCTGACCTCCATATTGTTCCTTCACTTGCTGCTCATACGTGCTTAGTAAAGTAGGAATTTCAGCTAAACCATAGTAATAACTAACTGTTCAACAGACTTAGCTTTACTGTTGATTAGATTACTAGTAAGTCTCCCTTTAGAAACACGTGAAGGTAGTTTTAGTAAAAGACCCAAGCTTGAGTTAGTTTGACCGTGATGAAAACGAGGACATGAATCTCCAGCTCAGGAAGCAGAAGAAAAGATGGTCACGGATGAAGGCATGATCCTGTTATCTTTCCTGTCTCTTGATACCTCAGGATTGGATTAAGCAAGCTATATAAATAAGATGTGGCCCAGGCAAGAGAAAATGAACTCTTGAAAAACTTAAGTGAATGTGTCCTTATCTAAAAGCTGGTGAAAAGTGCTTTGTTGATCTGAATGTAAAAATTTGCTATGAGACCTTCTGGCTCATTATAAAGAAAAGTGCATATATGGTTACATACTGGAATGCTTCAACCTCTGCCAAGGTTCCCAGTGGGAGTATCAACAGGGAACCAGACCACAGAAGCATTGCATTTGGGTTTTAGTCTAAGTAGAGAACAGAATGAAAATATATTTTCTTGGGGCACCTACCTGGGTGGTTCATTGAGTTGAGTGTCCAACTCTTGATTTTGGCTCAGGTCCTGATTCTAGAGTTGTGGGATTGAGCCCCACATCAAGCTCTGCTCTATGCATGGAGCCTGCTTAAGATTCTCTCTCTCTCTCTCTCTCTCTCTCTCTCTCTCTCTCTCTCTCTCCCTCTCTCCCTCTCCCTCTCCCTCTCCCTCCCTCCCTCCCTCCCTCTGTCTTTCCTCCGCCCACACATGCACACACACACACACTCTCTCTCTCTAAAATACATTTTTTTTTGAAAATAAATTTTCTTACTTTGAAGGAACAAATGACACAGCAGGTAATCCATTTCTAATCCTTTTAATTCATGGTGTACAAAATAAGAGGTTCTCTGTTCAGAGAAACCAAAACAGGATTCAGACCCTAGTACCTATTACCTGTTGACATCAGGCAAAGCAATTAACCCCTTTCTGTCTAATGTTTTCAATCTGTTGGGTGGTGATAATAGTATTATATAACTCATAGGACTATTTATAGATTTAAATTATATATATATGTATACATTTATAAATTTTACACATAAACATTTAATAAATTATAAATTACATATATAATGTTTTTAAGGTACAGTGCCTGTCATGTAAGTACTTCAGAAGTATTAGCTATTATTGAATTTTACTTTTTCCTGCTTTACTGATCAAAATCAGTGATACCAGTGAAGGAAAAGAAATGAATTGATAGAATTTGTTTTTTAAATGCTTGAGCCAGAAGGACAGTCAACTATTAATCAAGTACAAAAAATATTTTATGATTTTCCTTTATTTTACTTGATACTACATTAAAATTTTCTCTACTTTTCCAGGTTTTATTGTATGATAATTCCTTTTTTTTTTTAATTTTTTTTTTCAACGTTTATTTATTTTTGGGACAGAGAAAGACAGAGCATGAACGGGAGAGGGGCAGAGAGAGAGGGAGACACAGAATCGGAAACAGGCTCCAGGTTCTGAGCCATCAGCCCAGAGCCCGACACGGGGCTCGAACTCACAGACCGCGAGATCGTGACCTGGCTGAAGTCGGACGCTTAACCGACTGCGCCACCCAGGTGCCCCTGATAATTCCTTTTAGGAAGACTGAGAAATAGGCAAGGAGTATATTTATTCCCTCTGTTCAGTGATACTACAATTAAAAGATATTTAACTTAATTTTTACTTATATGAAAGTAATACTTGTACCCAGTTTTCAAAGTCAGGATAAAGCTTCTCATGAAGAACAGTGACCCTCACCCTCACACCCAGTTCCCATTCCTCAGAAGTAAATTTTACTTCTTTTAAACATTTCTCCTGGAACTTACCTCTATGTCTTTAAAATAACATGCTTATGCTGCTAATTTTAAAAATTGTATTCATTACCCACTGACTTCCTACAATGGAAGATAAGAGGTTAGCCCTTTATCACCACACCCCTTTTCCCAAAACACAAACTTCTTCCCCCCAATCATGACCCCCCCCCCATCTTCATGATGCAGCTATTTGTAATTGTAAGTGAAATCAGTTGTCCATGTCTGCATCATCTTAGCTTTGGAAATACTGCTTCCAGTTGAACCAGGCACGGTATACTACAATTGTTTCAGATCCTGAAGAGCTGTTTATTTTTCTGAAGTTAACTTTTTTTTTTTTAACTAGAAACTTTTTGCTCATTTTTGCTGTTCCTTTTCCACATGTTAGGTACTCTCAAACTCTCTGACAGTAATAAGAACTCTAAATGGTCATATATATCAGGGATTCTGATTTCCTGGGTGATGTCACATGGCTTTCTTCACTTTCCTGTTCTCTTCCCTCCAGGCTGCTCGAGAACTATTGTCCTGTGGTCTTCCCTTTCACTCCTCTCTGGTATTTAGGGCCTTTGTTTCCTGGATCCCATATTTTCTTTTTGTTGTGGTGTGGAACTAGAAAGAGTACATGGGGGGGGGGGGTGACTTTTTTTGAGGACTGATATTTCTGAAAATGTATAAAATTCCAAGTTGGAAATAATTTTTTCTTTGAATTTTGAAGACTTTGCTCTGTTGATTTTCTGGCTTCCAGTATTGTGTTCAGCAGTTCACTATCATTCTGGTTCCTGATCCTTTATATGGGACTTTTTTTTCTGTCTGGTAGCTTTTAGGATGGTGTCTATAAAAAAGAGCATTAGTCTTTTTATTTTCTTTTTAAGTTTATTTTGAATGAGAGAGAGAAGGGCTGAGAGAGAGAGAGAGAGAGAGAGAGAGAGAGAGAGAGAATCCCAAGCAGGCTCCACATTATCAGCACAGAGACTGACACAGGGCTTAAACCCACAAACTGTGAGATCATGACCTGAGCTAAAATCAAGAGTCAGTCACTTAACCAACTGAGCCACCCAGGCACACGGAGCATTAGTCTTTTTAGTGATTCCTTTCTGCGTGGCTTAACTAAGAAGTCCTTTCTCTCTTGGGTATTGTTGTTCCTTGTTTTTTGTTTTTGTTTGTTTTTAAAATTTTTTTAATGTTTTTTTTTTTGAAAGAGACAGACAGACTGTGAGGAGGGGAGAGGCAGAGAGAGCGAGACACAGAATCCAAAGCAGGGTCCAGGCTCTGAGCTGTCAACACAGAGCCCAAGGAAGGGCTTGAACTCACGAACCACAAGATCATGACTTAAGCCAAAGTTGTTGGATGCTTAACCAACTGAGCCACCCAGGTACCCCTGGATTTTATTGTTTTAGCCAATGTAAATCCTTGCCCTTGGTTACTCTAAAGTTAAAGAAAACTTGAGGGACAGCTTGATAACAGTTTTCAAGTACAAGTACAAATATGCAGAGAATGGTAACTATGTGTGTTTAGAAACGGGGGTGGGGGGGGAGTTACAAACTCCAACATAGGTTACACCATCACTTCCCAAACTATTCCATCAAATGTGAGGCTCCTCAGATGTTGCATACTGTGCCTTTCTTCTCCTTTGTACGTTCTTATGAATTATTAGCATATGAGCCTTAAGAAGTTCTGCATAAACCTGTTTAACCTTGCATGACCTAGCATTTCCGAAATTTATTTGCTTACCGAATTTTTCTTTTTAATTATTTTAAAAGGAACATCATTAACATATGTATAACACAGTTGGAGAAATGCCAGGTAAGACCTAGACTTTCCTGGCTACAAAAGAGCAATTAAGCATTGGAATGAGTAACTGAGAGAAGCTGTGGACTCCTTTTCCAGAGGTCTTTAAAACAGGACATCTGTTGAAGGCGTAGTCCTGTTTGAACAATAGGACTTTGCTAGTGTTTCTTCCTCTTCCTGTCCTCTAGTGGTAGCTTTGGAGGCCATGAGCCCACCTTTTACATGATTCTAGTACTGTGGTTCCTGATATGTATAAGAATGACTGCTACTACTAATAATTATATTTATTGAGAACTTACTAAGTGTCTGGCCCTATGTTAGGTGCTTTACACATAGTCGCTAATTTAATCTTTGTAACAACTCCATGAGGTAGGCAATATTCTTTTATAGATGGGTTAATTAGGGATAAAGAGACACAAAACTGACCCAGCAATAGGTCAAGATTGAAGCCCAGAGCATCTCACATGATAACTGGCTCATTTACCTCCATTATTAATGTTCAGAACGGCAGCCTGCAAAAAATAAATAAGTAACTTATGTGTGCTTGTATTTTTTATGTAAAAACTTGGACTGATCTGTGCTCACTCTATTAAATTATTCCCTAAACCTTTTGATGAATTCAGAGTTTATTAATTTTTGTTAGGAACAAATTCCGTTACAGATGATTTTACTCTAATTTGCCACCCAGTTGCATGAGACTTCTTGCCTTCATAAATTTGATGTTGTTCCTATATATAAAGACCCCCAAAAATCTGGATCTGTGAAAATTGGGACAATCCTTAAAAAGCCCCATTTTCAACATATTCACATATAGTAACACCTTTGTAATGTGGTGTAGAGAACACTAGGGTAGGAGGCAGAAAACCTGGATTCTCACATGGTCAACTATGTGCTATGTGCTGTGGGCAAATCACTTTCTCTCATTGTCCTAATCTGTCAAATGAGGGACTTTGAGTATCTCAGAGGCCTTTTCCACTCTAATGTTTCAAGATGATTTTTGTCTCTGGGTATCAGCTATCATAATGGGAGAAGACTTAAATTAGAAACTTCCCAGGTCAGTGTACACCGCAGAATGATTTGCATGAACCAATGGGAGGGGCTGGATAAATAAGCCAGAGCCATCCTGCTGAGTACTATATTAGAAGAGATTGAAAAAAATTAGTGACTTAAATGTCTCTTTAAGGTCACCTCCAACAAGGCTACTGAATTTTAGAGAATCTATGGAAGTCTTTCTCTTTTTTAGTATATGTGCTGCCCAAGCGAGCACGACACCTTTCTCTAAAGTTAAGTTTTATTTGCTAATAAATAGGGGAAAGTATATCCCCAACCCTCTGTACTGGCACATCCTAGGTGTTCACTGAAGGCTTGTGGAAATTAATTGTTGTTTAGGATAGAACAGTAGGATCAGAAAGAGAATTTGTTTTTCTAACCAGTTTAGAAAGTTAAGAAAAAAAAGTTTAGAAGGTGAAGTGTGCAGGCTGTGGCATTTTCAACCATCTGGGTTCATTATCCACCTTTACTACTTAGTAACTGTGTGTTCTCCAGCAAGTTAGATACTTCCATGTCTCACTTTCCCCTTTTCTAAAGAGAATTATGAGTGTACCTGCCTCGTGGGGTTGCTGTGAGGATTAAATAAACATGGTCCAAGTGTTGTATTTGGCACAATACTTAGGAAAGATTTAGCATTCTGTTAGTATTAGCTAATGTAATTAGCTAATATATTAAGGAGATGCAGTGTTTCTCCAGAAATTCCAATAGAAGTTTTCCTTTTCTTAGGGGACAGCGTAAAACCCCAAAGGTAAACCACATAGTTCTGGTGCTTGATTTAATACATTATCACCTTTTCTGGCCACTTCCATATTCCCAAATAATGATACATTTCCATGTAGAGAGGTTACTTTATTTTGGCATGATACTGGTTGTATTTTTGTTTGAAATACATTATACTTTGGAGTATTGTGCACAGTCTGCTCATTGACTATAATAGAGCATAAAGCCAAGTTTGAAGGTTTAAATAAATGACACAAATTCATGTCCTTGCTTACAATGTCTGCCTAAAGACTTTTGCTTGAAACACACTTAAGATTGTGAAATTGATGGATAAACGCTGATGCAACCCACTCCTGTCACCCAGCTGGAAAGTTAAGACACTTATCCCTGAGAAGGGCTGTTGCTCATGAAAATATTTTGTTCATTTGTTCTTTCATGGGTAATTGCACAGAGTAACAAAAAACACCTACTCGACTTACAGCTTGGCAGAAACAGTAGCTTATGTTTTCTAGAGACAAAATTAGAAGCAGGCTCCCTGGACCCATCCCTAAGTCAAAATAAAATAAAATGTCTAGGAAACCACTATGCCTCCCAGTTACTATAGTCCATAGAGTAATACTGTTTAGGTCAGTATGTCCCAAAATAAAAGGACAGAGAGAAGTGAAAGGAGAAAAGGAAAATATGTATTTGAGTTAATATGTTTTTGTAGAGATGAAGAGGCAAGGTGTTTTTCTTTCTTATGTTGTCTTTCATATGGGGCGGGGGGAGAATTTATAGGACCCTAATCTTGTTTCTGCAATTATCAAGAGAAAAACTGAATGCAGTATACTTTGTTGAGGGGAGAGGTTACAGCTTAAATTGTATTTTACTTATAATATTGAAGATTAACATCTTTTCTAGGGGAACCCAAGTGTTAGCAAAATTACATCATTGAGAGAGTATCTTCATTCTTTCCCTCTTCTTTTATTTTTTAAACATTTTTATGCATTTTTAATTGTAATTTTTATTTATTTTTTAAGTAATCCCTACACCCAACATGGGGCTCAAACTCACAACCCCAAAATCAAGAGTCACATGCTCTACTGTCTGAGCCACCCAGGCACCCCTACTTTTTTCCTGTTTTCACAGAATAGTGAATCCTCATTCTACTCTTCTCTATAAGATATCATTCAGTTGGCAGACATTTAGTGAGCAACAACTGTGCATAAGGTGTAAAGAGAAAGCAGAAAAATAAGACACCGTCCATTTAGAAGTTGAAATCTGAGGGGCTCCTGGATGGCTCAGACAGTTAAGCATCCGACTCTTGGTTTCAGCTCAGGTCATGATCTCAAGGTTCGTGAGTTCGATCCCTACATCCAGCTCCTCACTGATAGTGTGGAGCCCACTTGGGATTCTCTCTCTCTGCCTCTCTCTGCCCCTCCCCGACTCCCATGTGCACGCACGCTCTTTCTCTCTCTCAAAATAAATAAGTAAACTTTAAAAAAAAACTTGAAATCTGATAGCAGAGATATTTATCCAAATAATTATATCAGAATTAAAAAGGAGGCACAAGAGCTGTAGGGACGCAAAGAATTTTTAAGTTGGAGACTTCATGGGAGGTTTCCTGAAAAATGTAGCATTTGGATACTATGGGAATTCCCACTGTGGGAAAGACAGAGGGATTGTGACTTGTAGTGATGGGGGATAGGAAGAAAATACAGCAGCCTTGGCATGAACAAAGATGAGCAGACTAGGAAATGTGCAGCATGTTTAACCTGCACAAATAATATGATATGCCTAAGTAGAGAGTATGCCAAGAATGGAAATGGGGTTTGGGATCACTAGTGGAAAATAAGTAAGTTAGGACTCTGTCGGGGTGGGGGGAGGAGCCTTGAATGCCATGTTAGACATTTAACTTATTAAATACAATGTATGAAGGTCAGAACTTCTCCTGCATTTCAACTAATATGCCCTTACTAGGAGAGGACAGAAAAAGTGTAGCATTCTGGGGTGGGGCAGGGGGAGTGGGAAAAGGGAGGGATGACGAGGTGGAGCACAGGGAATGTTTAGGGCAGTGAAGCTATTCAGTGTGCTTCTGTGATGATGGATACATGGCATTATGCATTTGTCAAAATAGCAGAATGTACAACACAAAGAATGAACTGGAATGCAAACTATGGACTTTAGTTGATAATAATGTGTCAATTTTGGCTCATCAATTTTGTGACAAGCATACCACACTATTGCCATGTGTTAATAACAAGGGAAATGCAAGTTAATAATAGGGGAAATTGTGTGTGTTTCAGGGGTCAGGGAAAGTGAGGAGGGGAATAAAAGTATATGGGAACTCTGTATTTTCTGCTCAACTTTTAAGTAAACCTAAAACTGATTTTAAAAATAAAGGCTATTTTGGGGGCACTTGGGTGGCTCAGTCAGTTGAGCATCCAACTCTTGATTTTAGCTCAGGTCATGATCCCAGGGTCATGGGATCAAGCCTCGTATCTAGCTCCATGCTGAGCAAGGAGCCTGCTTAAAATTCTCTCACTCTCCCTCTGCTCCTCCCCCACCCACACCCCCACCCCCATTCGCATGCCCACACTCTCTTCTCTAAAAAGTAAAAAATAAAAAAAATAAAAAAAAATAAAAAGTAAAAAATAAATAAAAATAAAGGCTATTTTTATTTTTTAATGTTTATTTATTTATTTATTTTGAGAGAGAGCAAGCAAGCAGGGGAGGGGCAGAGAGAGAGAGAGAGGGAGAAAGAGAATCCTAAGCAGGCTCTACGCTGACAGATTCAGGGCTTGATCTCATGTGAGGTCATGACCTGAGCCAAAATCAAGAGTGGGAGGCTTAATCACTTAACCAACTGTGCCATCCAGGTGCCCCAAAGCTATTTTTTTAAAAACGGCATTCTTTTGGCCATGAAATGTACTACAGGTACCAGTTTTTAAGTTAGATATTACATCTTTAAAATCACATGAATTTTTCATTCTATTTGTTTATACATAAATGTCTATTATAACATTAAAATTGTCCCCAAAATTTTTCAATGAATTAAGTGACCCCTTGGAGTATGATTCCTGTATTAAGAAGCATGGCTTTGGTTGACAGGGCGTTATTGAAGTCATAGCAACCAATTATTCTTGCAACATAGATTTTTTTTTGCATCCTTATTTTTATTTCCCAGTATTCATATAGATGCTTATACACTGCCTTTAACTCAGTCAACCTTTATTTTGTTTGCAGATGAACTTTGCAGCAGACATGAGAAATAGTTGATAAACCCACTTTCATGGATATTAAAATTGAGACAAAAGAGGTATATTTTGATAGGAAAGTAAGTTATACCCAGAAAAGGAGATAGAGAAATGTAAAATAAGCTTGCTGAGGAGAAGGGCAAAGTAAGTGGAGTGACCTGGGTTAGTTAGGTTTAAATGAATTGTGAAACAGAGGGCACAGTTTGATGGGTGCCCTTGTCATTTAGAGCATAAATGTTTTTCTGGATGTCATTGAGACCCAGCATGACCTTTAAGCTATCACCAATACACATTCCTCTTCTTGTGTAGTGTTTATACTGTGACTCAGATAACAGGGTTGTTTGGGTACTTATTTATGTAGATATTCAGACATGTGAACCCACACGGTGCCTAATGAGTCCTCTTGGAACCACTGAAGCACATTCATAGGACAGTCTCCTTATTTGTGTTTTCAAGGCACTTTGTTTTCCTCATGAAGACCGCAGCTGGAATCTTTAACCTCATGCAAGAGTCAGCCTTTGAGAGTAAATTCCTCAGCTCTCTGCTTGCTGGGAAAAAAACCAAGAGGCCCCCTGACAGATACCCCTAGGAGAGTAGCCCTTCCTCCATAAACTGTTTTCATTAATGAGAGAATGAAGAGATTATATACAGAATAGGATCCTGGGTCCATCTTGAGTTTGAATCCTCTGTTTACCATCTATTGGACACTGGGAAAGTCACTTTACTTCTCTCATCCTGGTTAATCTATAAAGTGGAGATAAGATCTTGGGTTACATGGAATCAGAGATAGAATGTGTCTGGTATATGTGAAGTACTTCAATAAATATTAGTTCACTTCTCCCCCTTCCCTGCCTTGTTCTGCTAAAATTTCACAGCCGCCTCATCACACAGCCACCTCATCAATTCATTTGGTATTTAATATGAGCACCTAGTATGAGCCAGGCCCATTGCTAGGTGATGGAGATATGACTACAAATAAGACACATAAGCCTGTGATTTCAGGAGCTCTCAGGTTTGTGAACAGTTCATTTCTTTGTCTCCAATGTCAGCGGTCCCAAGTTCACACAGCTTTTCACTAGTGTTTTTGACCAAAAAGTTACCAGTTAAAATACTCAGTGACTGCCTTTTTTGGCACCACTTTGAAGAGCAAACTGGTTTCAGGACAACCAAGGACCCATTAGGTACCATTTGGGTTCACATGTCTGAATATCTACATAAATAAATACCCAGAGAGGTTCCTACCGCATAAAGGTTTAAAGTCCACACACTCTGGTGCCTCACAAGTCCACATTAAATACTAAGAACTAAAATCCCTCAGGGATTTCACTCACTGTGGCCGCAAATCATATTTTGAAAAATGTAGGTGGCATGTATCATCCTCAGCAGGCAATTGATGAAACATTATTTTGCGGTCTTAGAATCCATATAAGTGTTTTTACCTTTGTCTTTTATATGTTTTCTTGTTTCTGTTTTTGTTTTGTTGTGGTTTTGGTTTGAGGGTGGTTTAAAATTAATGCTGGGCTAGATTCTCATTTTGACATTCACTCATTTATAATCAGATATGTTTCCACATAGCTCTAACCTTTCCATTCTCAATATGAAGAACACTTTTTCCTCTTTAAAGAAAACTGTATGCACAGAAAAGATAAATATTTGAGGAAGTTCTCATAGAGGGATCTTCCCTTCTTAAAAAGATTCATTTTTGAATTAACTTTAAGAATAAAATTATTCTTGGGGCGCCTGCATGGCTCAGTTGGTTGAGCGTCCGACTTTGGCTCAGGTCATGATCTCACAGTTCGTGAGTTCGAGCCCCACGTCGGGCTCTGTGCTGACAGCTCAGAGCCTGGAGCCTGCTTCAGAGTCCGTGTCTCCCTCTCTCTCTGCCCCTTCCTGCTTATACTCTGTCTCTCTGTCTCTCTCTCAAAAATAAATAATCATTAAAAAAAATTAAAAGAATAAAATTATTCTTGAGGCACCTAAGTGGCCCAGTTGGTTGAGTGTCCAGTTCTTGATTTTAGCTCAAGTCATGATCCCAGGGTCATGGGATTAAGCCATGTCTCAGGCTTCACACTGAGCACAGAGTCTGCTTGAGATTCTCTCTCCCTCAGCCCCTCTCCTCTGCCTGTGCACTCTCCTTTCTTCTCTAAAATTAAAAAAGAAAAGTTTAAGAATGAAATTATTCTTACAATGCAGTTAAGGAATAAATTTTTACCTAAGTTTAATGTGCCAAATTTTCTGTCACACAAGACCATTATAAACACAAATAGGGGAGCAAAATTTTTATCCTGAAGAGAAAAATATTTAGGATCTCTAACTTCGAGAAAGTAAAACTGTCCCAGAACTTTATGCCTTTTAAAAAATCATTAACAAAAAAATTAATAAATAATAAAAATCATTAGCATACTTGATTTGATGATCTTGTTTAGGAGATAACGAGAGCAGGACTGTTTGTGGGACATTCACATGGGTACGCTGACCACATTGATACTATTCTAGGGTTCTCTACTGTGAGTGATATCCTGGTAAGGGATGGCTTCTTTCCTTTAGTAAAACAGCCTGGACAGCACTCAGAAGGTGGTTATGTGTTCTTCTCTCATTACGGTAACCTAGATGAGATCACTGAACCAAAGAACCTTTAAGTTCCCTTCCTGTGTATCTTTTTAGAAGATTGCTCTGCTCTTCAGGACTAACCCCATAGCTGTTCTTCTTTCCATTTCAGAAATTACCATGGTTGACACAGAGATGCCATTTTGGCCCACCAACTTTGGAATCAGCTCCGTGGATCTCTCCGTAATGGATGACCACTCTCATTCTTTTGACATCAAGCCCTTCACCACTGTGGATTTCTCCAGCATTTCCACTCCACACTATGAAGACCTTCCATTCGCAAGAGCAGACCCAATGGTTGCTGATTATAAGTATGACCTGAAGCTCCAAGAGTACCAAAGTATGATGTTTATTTTCACTTTTCAGATGGCTAAGACTAAAATCGTTCTAACCTCTCAACACTGGAATAAATGCTCCAGAGACTAAAACTCTATAGAAAATGTATACCGTTCATTTATTCATCCATTTATCTCTGAAATGTTAGGTATTTACAGTATACCAAAAAGAAAGGTAGTGTGTAAATCCCCAGATTATTCTTTTTTCCCCTCCTTCCTTCCCTTTTCCTTTCCTTATTTCTTGTTTCTTTCCTTCGTAGGAGCATTTTCCAGCATGATTACATTGCCAGGTTTATCTCAGGCTAAGAGTCCATCACCCAACTTTGAATTCTTTTGGCTGCTTAAGTTAATAAGTAACAGTTTGCTACTTTATATAACTTATGATCACTAAATTGCAAAGTTGTCCATTTTTCCTAATTCTGCAGTTTGAGTAACTTACACTGAAACCTGTTTCTCTGCACAAATTTAAATTTCGCCATTGTAGTCTATTGATAAATCTTCCTGCCATTAACTAAATTCATGTCAAAACATCAGACTCAAGACAAACCAAAACTGCACTTTTCAAGATAAAATGAATTTCTGTGATGCTATTTCCTTGATTTTATCTTCATGTGCTGATATGCTCGTTTTCCAAAGCCACCTCCATGTAATTGGCAACCATTACTTGACAGTAAGAACTTCCTGTATTTCTAGTTTTTTTCAAAAAGATAAATAATATACTTCGTTATATTTGCATGGTTTTCAGTTAGAGCCTAATATGGAAATTTAATATGCCTGATCCTACCCAGCAGAAAGGTAGTGCTTACTTGCCATGGGTTCTCTCACTCTCTATCAAAAATTATTTTACAAACCACCTTTTCTAACACAATATTGTTGGAAAACCTGGTCTCTTATTTTTCATGTACCTTCAAGCTGGGCATTCCAGTACCTTTTCCACAGCATTGGTTGCTTCTGTGTTTGACAAGAGTGGTTTAAAAATACTTCCTAAATGCAATATTTAAATAAAAATATAGGAGCACCTGGGCAGCTCAGGGCGTTAAGCGTCTGACTTGGGCTCAGGTCATGATCTCACAGTTCATGGGTTCAAGCCCCACATGGAGCTTTGTGCTGACAGCGCAGAGCCTGGAGCCTGCTTCAGAGTCTGTGTCTCCCCCTCCCTCTGACCCTCCCCTGCTTACACTCTGTCTCCTTCTCTCTCATGAATAAACATTAAATTTTTTTAAATAAATAAAATATATAGTTTAATATTGTGATGAATGCCAAATACAGCACATTATGTAACAAAATAACCTTAATGGTCTCAGATACTATGTGGTGTCTGTCAGAGCTTTAGTACTACCAGGTGTTGAAGGGTCATAGAACCACAGACCTAATACCCTTCCCCATTTTATTTTTACAGGTGAAGCTCAGAGGTGTTGTGACTTGCCTGTGGTTACAAAGCCTACTTTTTCCTATGTTTTGTTTTCATGTTCCATAATGTTTCTACGCTTAAATAATAAACATGGCAATAAGGGAGACTTGCCATAGTGCCTTTTTAGCAGTTTGTCATGTGATAATTATCTGCTCACATTTTTCTGTACACAGGTGCAATCAAAGTGGAGCCTGCATCCCCACCTTATTATTCTGAAAAGACTCAGCTGTACAGTAAGCCTCATGAAGAGCCTTCCAACTCCCTCATGGCAATTGAATGCCGTGTCTGTGGAGATAAAGCTTCTGGGTTTCACTATGGAGTTCATGCGTGTGAAGGATGCAAGGTAAAAAAAAAAAAAAAAAAAAAATTTTTTTTTTTTCAAAAAATTTTCTGACAGTTTACTTCTTATTTCATTTCTTGTTGTGAACACACAGCAAGGAAATGAGATAAAATTGTCAAACTTTTGTTTTGGTAAAACCCATTCTTCAAATGATATATTTGAAAACCTAAGAAAATCAGTGAAAGCAGAGCTGCTTTGCCTCACTTCCTTCTCTCCAAACTGGTCCTTGAGCCACTGATCTAGTTCAACCCTTGCATCTTGCAGATTAAAAAAAATAATAAATGAGTTGTTCAATATGTCATGGCAAAATAGCAATGAGGTGACCCAGAACCCAGATTTTCTGAATCCTCTAGTTTTGTTTTTTTTCCCCACTATTCCAAGTGATATTTTGTATATATAAGGCTTGATAGATTAGATAGATAGATAGATACGTTTATTTGATACCTAGAACAGTCCCATGAGGTTGAGCTTATTTATGGCCACCTTACAGATGTAGAAACCCACCCATGGTCATCCATTAGGAAGTGGCAGAACTAGGGCTAACTAGAATATATATCTTACGATTCCTTAACCAGTGCTCTGTGTTTTCTTATTTCACATTGGTCTGAGACATGTATGATGGACAGGCAAAAAGATAGAACTGTTTTGGAAGAGACATACTGTTTTTCCTCAAGTCCCTTCTTTGTGAAAAGTGTATTTTGGAAAGCTCAAATATTTATTAATATTCTGCCCAATTATTAAGAAATTCTTGGGGCGCCTGGGTGGCGCAGTCGGTTGAGCGTCCGACTTCAGCCAGGTCACGATCTCGCGGTCCGTGAGTTCGAGCCCCGCGTCGGGCTCTGGGCTGATGGCTCAGAGCCTGGAGCCTGTTTCCGATTCTGTGTCTCCCTCTCTCTCTGCCCCTCCCCCGTTCATGCTCTGTCTCTCTCTGTCCCACAAATAAATAAACGTTGAAAAAAAAAATTTTAAAAAAAGAAATTCTTAACCAACTCATATTTTAGTAAGTAATCTGTTAAAATAATTTTAATATACTCAGTGAATAAAATAGTAAAAAATACTATTTGTTACATGCCCTAAGGTTCAGAATAAATTGTTCATAAATATTTACCTTATAAAATAAATACTGCTTATGTAAGATCCTATTCAAACCTCAGTTGGGGTTTTTATTCAGAATAAAAGTGTACAACAGCAGTTAGGTAGGTGTTAGAACATCTGGGTTCCTAACTGGTGTTAGAACATCTGGGTTCTTAAGCCAAAACAGAACTTAATATTTATTGAATATCTACTATGCACCAGATATTGTATAAGATGCTTTTTTTTAACCACATTCTGCCTAAGTTTTTGCATCTATAAAATGATGGGGTTGAATTAGATGATCTCTAAAATCTCTTTAATTGAGTTTATTTTTCTAAAGGCAACCTAATAAAGTGAAAAGAGACAAGGTTGTAGTCACCCAGCCACCTGTCCAGAGTTACTAGCCAATCATATAAACCCTCAGTCACCTCATGTGTAAAATGACTTGGTTGAATTACTTATCCAAGGTCTTATTCATCTCTAAGGTCTAAAATTCCAAAATGACTTTTTGAAATACTATTGGCAGAGAGATACTTTCATTTAAAACACTAATAAGTATTCATTGTGTGATTGAAGCCAAACTAAAATATCTGTGATGAATGAAATCATTAGGTATGGTCAGTTATTTAAGATTGCAGTGACTAGTGAAAACATGTCATTTTATTGTGTTAGATTTATGTAATTTTGGAGCAAATTGTTGCCAAATTCTGAGAAACACCTGAAGAAACCATTCTGTTTGGTCATCTTGGTAATTAACATTGGTAAATAAAAACAGTGTGATTGGTTAAGTTTCCTCCATATATTACTGCTTTTTATAGGCTTAGAAAACGAGAACGTTTAAGCAAATAGTTCCATCATGTCAGTATTTGTGGGCAGTGGCCATTACTGATAACAGCTAAAAATTGAAAGACAGTAGTTGGTTACAGTAATAAAAACTAAGTCCTGAGGGCACAAAACTTACAAAGTAAAAGCAAGCAAAGAAGAAAAATAGCAAGAAGGAGAAGGACAAAGTTCAAATGCCATCAAATTAGGAACAGAAAGGGTCCTAAGGCAGAGATGGAGAATGAACACTTAATAAAATCCAAAGAAGACCCTGGATTACAGACTTCTGAGACTAAAATGCAAAGAAGGTTATGCTAACCTTGGAAGGCAAAATAGATATCTACTCATTTTACTTTATTTTATTTTATTTTTTTAATTTTTTTAACGTTTATTTATTTTTGAGACAGAGAGAGAGAGAGCATGGACAGGGGAGGGTCAGAGAAAGAGGGAGACACAGAATCTGAAACAGGCTCCAGGCTCTGAGCTGTCAGCACAGAGCCCGATGCGGGGCTCGAACTCACGGACCGCGAGATCATGACCTGAGCCGAAGTCGGATGCTTAACCGACTGAGCCACCCAGGCGCCCCAGTATCTACTCATTTTAAAGATAAGAGTAAAAAGAAATGTTAGTGGAATAATATAATTTGGCTTCTCCACATATAAGTCAGTAGTTCTCAAAGTGTGTTCTGGAAGCCTGTGGATTCCCTAAGACCTTTTCAAGGCACCTGTGAGGTTGAAACTACTTTTATAACAATTCTCAGTTGTCATTTACCGTTTTCACTCTCACTCTCTCAGGAGTATAAGTGGAGTGTTCCAGAAACTACATGACATGGAATAGTAATATAGCTTTGGTGGCTAATGGAATGTTTGCCTGTTATGTTCTTGTACATAACAATTTTTCAGTTTTAATTGCTAGTCTGACAAGTATCAGTAGATATAACCACATAAACAAAAGCTCATGGGGTCCTCAATAATTTTTAAGAGAGTAAAGGGGTCCTAAGACCAGAAAGTTTGAGAACCACTGTTATAAGGCATTGAGGCTGAAGAAATACTCATTTTTTGCTGCTGTGGAATTAAACAAAATTGCTGCCGCAGTCTGAATGCAGCTAATTTAGATCAGTGGCTATCAGTAATCAAAGATATCTTCTTAGCTTATCAACAATACTCAACAAAAAGCCAGGAAAGTGAACAAACAAATGTGTTTGACTCACCTGTATTTTGTAAAGGGTACTTTGGCAGTTTAACATTTGCCATTTCAGCAAAATGTAGCATGTGCCCATGATTAGAATACAGTTAACCATAAACCTGCAGACTAGCTTATGAATTGAAGAGAATAGTCTGGGGTGCCTGGGTGGCTCAGTCGGTTAGGCCTCCGACTTCAGCTCAGGTCATGATATTGCAGTTTGTGGGTTTGGGCCCAGCATCAGGCTCTGTGCTGACAGCTCGGAGCTTGGAGCCTGCTTCGAATTGTGTGTCTCCCTCTCTCTCTGCTCCTCCCCTGCTCATGCTCTGTCTGTCTCTGTCTTAAAAATAAATAAACAATAAAAAAAAAAAAGAATAGTTCTAGTATTGCTTATGATAGATGTTAGTGGGTCATCTGAAACAGTTTTACATTGTCAATGGAACAGGTTTATATTAGTGATCCCTGCCAAAATTCAAACAGGAATAAACAGAATTGGGCTTGGATTAAAGTGGAATAGTGACAGATTCTTGGTTATTAATATTGCAGACTTAGATAAAAAGAACCTTTGGCTATTGAATAATATATACACCAAAGCAACTCCTAAGCTGTGTGCTGAATTTGTGTATATTTTTAGTTTATGGTTTTATGTACATGTACAGTACATAAATAATATTCAGGATTATTTTCCTTTAACATTGAAAGACCCCAAATCATCACAAAAATAATATGATACACATTGAAAGATATCGTATGAGTCAAAACAAAACTTTGCATTGTAAGTAACATAATTCTGTCATCAAAAACACCTTCCTTTCCAGCCATGCCAGATAACTGAATACTCTGGAACCTGCCCATTTAAGCTAGCTAAGCAGTATGTTCAACCACGAGGATCAGTTTTTAAAAGTGAAAATTTTAAAAAGCACTCAAGGAATAGCATAAAACATATATGATCACAATGGCAAAAATCCAAACAAAATTTCCCACCAACATTTTTTCATGAGAATAGTTCTGTACATTAGCCTTCTGTTAAAATGTGAAAAAAATGGGGCACCTGGATGGCTCAGTTGGATAAGCATCTGACTTCGGCTCAGGTCATGATTTCATAGTTTGTGGGTTCAAGCTGCGTCTTGGGCTCTGTGTTGACAAACCAGAGCCTGGATCTTGCTTCAGATTCTGTGTCTCCTCTTTCTGCCCCTCTCCCACTTGCACTCTGTCTCTCTCTCTCTCTCTCAAAAATAAATAAACATTAAAAAAAATTTAGGGCGCCTGGGTGGCGCAGTCGGTTAAGCGTCCGACTTCAGCCAGGTCACGATCTCGCGGTCCGGGAGTTCGAGCCCCGCGTCAGGCTCTGGGCTGATGGCTCGGAGCCTGGAGCCTGTTTCCGATTCTGTGTCTCCCTCTCTCTCTGCCCCTCCCCCGTTCATGCTCTGTCTCTCTCTGTCCCAAAAATAAATAAAAACGTTGAAAAAAAAATGTTTAAAAAAAAAAAATTTAATGTGAAAAAAATACCTTTTTTAATATTCGAGGTCCTTAGAACCTCAATTTGAGAATTAAGGAGGCTTCAAGTTAGAACTTGAAGATCTATATATAGGTCTATATATGTACCTATTCTTTGAGATATTGCTGATCTCACAAGAGGTAGGGAAAACTTCTCCTAACCAACAAGGGCAAAACAAACAAAAAAAAACCCCTAGGTCTTGAGCTGTGACTTGCAGGCACACTTACTGGGGCAGGGTTTCTCTTGTGATAGGTGCCCATAGGAGGTGCAGCATTGCACCAAAGACAGATGCCTATAGCAGTATCCAGAGCCATCAGTGAGAGGGAGCTGAGTCTGGGGCTTTTGAATTGAGCCAGCTTTCTCAAGGGAATCTGAAATAGTCACAAGTCACTGGAGCCCCTGGCTTCTAACAGAAGCGTCTGCAAATTCTTTTTGGAGGAAAGACTTCTCAATTTAGACCCTGTAGGATTCCCACAGTTTGAGGTCAATATACAAGTTCAAAATATCAGTAAGCATATTAAGAAGTCGATCACCTTGAATAACATTTATCAAAAATAAACAAAAACAGATTTAGACCCCTCCACCCCTATACAAGGAAAGCAGATAATGATAATTGGGATGCCTGATAGAGAAAAAAGCTGTGTATGAATTGTTTCAAGAAAAAGGGCAGAATCACCCCAATGAACAAGCAAGAGTAGACTTGTCAGGAACAACTAGGCAGATTTGAAAATAAATCAGTATGTTTAGTGAAGTGAAACTTCTAAAGTGAAAAATATAATTATCGAAATAAAAATTCAGTGGAGGGGTTAATTAGCATATTGTACATAATAGAAGAAAGGATTAGTGAACTGGAAGATAAATGTAAAGAAATTACTGAGAATGAGAACCACAGTGCCTTAAAGAATATGTGCTATCCAGAACCTGCTAAAAATTGAAGCCTCTTAGTTCTTGAAAGATTCATAGAATCTTTGAATGTTAAAAATATGCCTTCTTTACTAATCAATAGAAGAGTAATGTACAGAACTCTTATCACTGATGAACGTTGGTAAGAAATGTTTCCCTTTTTTTTCATTGTAATTATATATTTTTTGTTGTTTTATTTGATTGCTCTGATGTTTACTTTTATAATCAATATTAGTATGACAAAAAGATGGAAACTAGAAAGAAGTTGGGAAATATGGAAGGCTAGAATAAGAAGGTCTAACACTTAGCTAATTAATGTCAGAACTGATAAACAAGTGAAATCATGATGCAGAAAACATGTCCAAGAAAATAAATGAAAAGAAACGCATGCTGAGACACACTGCAGTAAAACTGCAGAGTACTAAAAACTAAGAGAATATATAAAAGCAACCAATGAGAAAAGAAAAAAAACACTTTAGAGTCAGTTAACAGTAGACCCCTCCACAGCAGCAATCATGGAACTCCAAGTGAAGATAACTGAGTATTCTATAATCTTTTAACAATGAGAGTGAAATGAAAACGTTTACAGGTTAAAAACAAACAAACGAACAAACATGATACTGAGGGGGTTTAAGCCTCTGACTCTTGATTTTGGCTCAGATCTTGATCTCATGGTCTGTGAGTTCAAACCCCATGTCGGGCTCCATGCTGACAGCATGGAGCCTGCTTGGGATTCCCTCTGTCCCTCTTTTTCTGCCCCTTCCCTGCTCATGTGCACTCATGTGCGTGCTCTCTCTCTCAAAATAAATAAATAGTAAAAACAACAACAAGAGACTGAAATAGTAAATTTCAAAGATGGTACAGCATAGAAAGTAGAATATATTTGCAACATCTCTAACAGACAACAGATTAGTGTCTTAGAATATATAAAAAATTTCTAAAATTCAGTATTAAGGAAGAGACAATCCAATTAAAAACTAGGAAATAAAGAATCAGGAAAATACAAATTAAGATCACACTTAGATTCTGTTATACATTGTGAAATATTAAGAGGTCTGACAGGAGCGCCTGGGTGGCTCTGTCATGTCAGTTGGGTGTCCGACTTCAGCTCAGGTCATGATCTCATGCCTTGTGGGTTCCAACCCCACCTTGGGCTCTGTGCTGATGGCTCAGAGCCTGGAGCCTGCTTTGGTTTCTCTCTGTCTTTGTCCCTCAACAGCTCATGCTCTGTCCTTCAAAAATAAATAAACATTAAAAAAATTTTTTAAAAGTCTGACAATACCAATTGGTAGAGGGAATGGAAGTTGATATTTTCACTCTGAAAAACAATTTGGTATGATCTTGTAAAATTTATCATTCACCTCTGTACAATCCAAAAACTTCACCCCTAGGTAACTCTTGTACATGTGCATCATAAAACATTTACAAGAATATTTATAGAAGCACTGTTTATAATAGCAAAATATTGGCAACAATTTAAACATCCATCAATGTGAGAAGATAGCCTTCTTAAAGAAAAAATGATAAAATATTTTTAAAAACACATGAAAAGATGTTAATAAATTGTGAAATAGTCATAGAATGGAATATTATGAAATTGTGAAAATGAATAAATCATAGCTTTTCACAAGAAAGAAGATACATTTTAGAAATCTAATACTAAATTTTAAAAAATGAAACTCCCAAAATACTGTATGAAATATACCATTTAATAAAGCCCCCAAACAAGCATAACTAAGCAGTGTATTTTTCAATTTTACATACAGTGTGGTAAAACTGTATTTTCGTAAAAGTCAAGAAAATAATAAATACAAAATTGAGAATAATGATTACTTTGCCCAGGGGAAACAGAGTGCAGGAGTTGGATAAGGGAAAAATACATAACTATTCCAGTCGTGATTTTAAATCTTGGGCTATGGGCTCATGTCTAATAATTATCTTATTATGTTTTATAATTACATATATTTTCTACATGTTAGTAATTAATATTACATTTAATAAGATAACAGAAAAGGAAAAGAGTATACCAATGGCCTTGTGATATCTCAATCATGGTTTAGGATCAAAAAATATCAGAGATGGCCCAGAAAGGAAGTTAAGTGACGCACATATTCGATCAACAGATTTTATTAGAAGACTGTTGTTGTATTTAGGTCATATCCAGTGACTCCCCATGAAGCTCACAATTTTAATTAGGCAGTGGGGGATGGGTGGAAAATAAACACTTAAAATATAATAAGTAAATTATATGGTATGTTAGAAAGTCCTAACTGTTACTGGAAAATAACAAAACAAAACAGAAACTAGAGCCCTGTGAAGAAAACCAGAGGTTCCAAGAGAGAGGTGGGGGCAGAGACTGGCCATGGTATTAAATAGGGCATATAAGCCTCATTGAGAAGTTGACATGTTAGAAAGCTTGAAGGCAGTGAGACGAGTAAGCAAGTGTATATTTAGAGGAAGGTCTTTGCATGTGAGAGAAAAAAGTCAGGAGTGATTTCAAGGAGTTTGGCATCAGAGACTGGGAGGGTGTTTGTACCAACCGAAATGGTGAAAGCCTCCAGAAGTGAGTTTGCAGGGTAAGACCCGAGTTTCAGGGTTGGACATGCTGGGTTTCAGGTAGCTGTTAGATTTCCAAGTGACATGCCTGGTAAGCAGTAGAAACTTGTCTGGAGTTCAAGATGCAAATTCAGAGAAAGTGAAAATGTGTGTCAGCAGCAGAATCCATACTAGTTCAGGGGTTTTTGCACGAAATGGGGCCAGATAAATTTGAAAGAGTTAAGAATTGAGTTTCTGGAGATGAGAACAATAGAAACTAGTAAGAACACTCTGACAACAACAACAAAAAATGGAGTTATTAGCAAACATTTCCAATTAGAATTTCTTTTAGGTCTTTCAAAAAAATATAAATACAGCAGAATTCAATTAGCCTCGAATTGACCTATTTGCTGTTTTGAGATGGCAGTCCGTTGTCTAAGGATTTGTTTATTACTTCTCTTGTTCTTTCCTATAATCTTTTTTTGTGTGTAGGCTACAACAGTTATGGAGCACTCTTTCAATCGCATAAGTAAATGAAACCAATTCTGTAGGAAATTATGCAACATAGAGAATTCTAAAAAATTGTCCACATGTGGATTTTTATTGGCCCTGATCATGTTTTAGAATGAAATGATTATAACTTTGCCAAATGGCTTAGCACAATAATAAAGGCTGGGGCATGCTGTTAGAAGGATTTGCAGAGAAACTGAACTGATTACATGGTGTTTTATTTGCATTACATTAAATCCAGAGCACTTCTTAGAGTGTGCTGAAACTCAAATGTAGAGCCAAGATACATTGAATGACATCAGTTGGATATGGTCACTGTCTCAGAGCTAAAGAAGGACACTGGAGATCTTGTGGCAGTTACATGACTTGTCTGAAGTCACCAGTGACAGAACCTTCCTTTGCTGATACCTAGGCCAGTGCCTTTAGCCAAATGTTGCTGCTTCCATGTATCATAAAGACTTAAAATTTGCTTTCTTTTTTCCATATCCCTTTGCAGGGGTTCTTCCGGAGGACAATCAGATTGAAGCTCATTTACGATAGGTGTGACCTTAACTGTCGTATCCACAAAAAAAGTAGAAATAAATGTCAGTACTGTCGGTTTCAGAAATGCCTTGCTGTGGGGATGTCTCATAATGGTAAGTGAACACTTAGCACACATATTTAACTGTTCTCATTATGGCTGCCAGATAAGTAGCCTGTAGGGCCATTGCTGAAAATGTGGACAGTTTTCCACAAAATTCCAGATTTCAGAATATTATATGCTGATAAAGCATTTCTCATTTCAGGTGAGGTTTAGGCTCTTAGTGTGCAATCTTTCTTTCAGTGGTTTGGCATCTGCCATGATGGGAGAGAAGACTTGAAAATATGAGAAGTGATAAGAAATAACTGTAGTATTTCCAAATGAATGTAATGATTGTGATTCATTTTTTATGTTGCTTTAATAGCATTAAAAATGGCATTATTCTTGTGTATATCAGTAGTTTCTTTCTGCTTTGAGAAAACTACAGGTTTCTGGCTGTGGAACTTTAAGTGGAATATCAGAATCTAGAGTATATCCTTTTTTTCCTCTTTGCTGTGCAAAGATGAGTATAGATATAGCAGTACCCTTGACTTCAAAGAGCATACAGGCTTGTGGATAAAGCAAAGATTTTAAGCTCCCACAAAACTTCAGTGTCCATAGAATCATAAGAAAATAAAAATTTCTATTTTATAAACCTGTATCTAAAATCAAGCTTATGATTTTGAGTGTTGACTTAAGAGAAAGAATGTAGAAGACCTTTGTTTTCATGTGTTGTAGAACTAACTCAGTAAAATCACGGAAGATAGGCCTATTTGAAGAAGTAGTTCTTGATTTCCATTTAGCTCTGATTGGTGTTAACAAAATCACAAAACAAATTTGATAGTAACTTTATAGTATTATATTTGTCAAGTATTTGTTCTTTCAAAATTCATTATGGGCTCAAGAAATCTAAAATGCTAAAGTGTTCAAATAAAATCTGAAGTCTTATTTCACTGGATATTCTATTTTTTTTCTTTCTTTTGCCTTCACCGGTCTCAAAACTGATCTGGTAAGAAGATAACATTTGAAGTCAATCTTCATATGTTAAGGCTTCAAAGCATCTGTGAAAATTAGTTTTATTCCATCACGCAGATGTTTGGTTTTCACAGCAGAAATCTTAAAAGTATTTGAGAATCGCTAATTGGTTGATATCCTACTCTTAAAAATAGTTTACGAAATTATATTTTTATAATTAATATGGGCCATTTCCTCTGAAGGCAAGAATGCATTATGAAGAAATCTGTCAGCTATACTGGACAGAGTGGAAATTTGGTCCAAATTTCCTCACAGTTGATTACATCTGCTGTGTAGTAGTATACAACTGCAGTCATTGATTGCAAAAATAATTTACTGGTTTAATTCCATCAATTTTCTTTCATTTCAAGTCAAGCATTATATTTTAGATGATGCAGTCAAGTTGCAATACATTTATTTTATCTTTATGGTGAAATCTTTGACTTTGAAATCATTATTACTAAGACTGCCTAGAAAAGCATGCCAGTTCTGCTTTTCATGCTATTTATTTTTTGTCCTTTAAATTTGTCACTTCACATATTGATGTAACATGTATTTCCTGTTGCTTGCACACATTCACATAAAATATGCCTCCTTTTGCTTATTGTTAATAGGCAAACAACATTTAAAGCCCAACCTATATAGTATTGATGGTATAATTTTCTCTTCCCAGAAAATTCAAAGAAAACCATCATAAACCTAATAATAAAGTCATCATTTGACTTTATATGGTGATTAGAATATTCTGTTTAGAGAGAAGAGCAATCTTTTCTTTTTAATGTTTATTTTTGAGAGAGACAGAGCATGAGTGTAGGAGGGGCAGAGAGAGAGAGAGAGAGAGAGAGAGGGGCGGGGGGAGAATCCAAAGCAGGGTCCAGGCTCTGAACTGTCAGCACAGAACCTGACATGGGGCTCGAAATCATGAATTGTGAGATCATGACCTGAGCTGAAGTCAGATGCTCAACCAACTGAGTCACCCCAAGAGAAGAGCAATCTTGATAGGGAGTATTCAGTTAATTCTTCTTGCAAAGACAAAAAAAAAAAAAAAAAAAAGAATTAATGTTCTAGCATTAGACTTACGCAGTTCAACGTTTACAAGATTGCAGCAGTGACTGAGAAAATCCCTTCTAAGAAGTGTTCATAGGAATGTGTTTGCTGTATGGAAAACATTTGATCAAAGCACAAGAAGGGAAAGCCAACAACGAGGTTTTGAATAGTTTTGCCTGTTATCCTGAGAAAGGAAACATTTCCAAATACAAAGTTTTCTAGGAGGTTGTAGTAACTATCTAAAATTATTTTGTTATTATATTAATGTTTTCTGTGAGTGGACCTCACTATAATAACCCACCCAATTTATCAAGAGGCTTATAGTGTTGTACCAAATCGGCACCTTGCTGCTTTCAGTACACACAAGAAGAGATGAACATCCCCCGAAGTAAATGTACTCCATTCTCTATTACTTGTGTTTCTGCTCTTTGGTGTCTGTTTAATCCATTCGGTGCAATTGGGTTGCCCACTAGCCACCACTCCCAGCTTTAAAGGAGGCTTCTATAAGTAACCTTCAAGGAACCCTCAGGGCCCTGGGCAACATTGTTGGAAAATCACTGAAACAAGGGTTGCTAATCCTTTCAACTTTGAAAGTTCTATGATTCTGCATAAGTCAGACAACCTACCTCACCGAAGTTTTCACTTTTCATTAAGGTAGTCCATATATTATAGACAGTGTCACCACCTTCTCAAATATGTAGGTATCTGACATGAATTTAAAACTTTCCACCTATATGTTTTGTTGCCATAAAAATATAATTCATATGCTTGAATCAGGTCATCTAGATGTTCTGATCAATTGCTCAGCAATTTAAGGCATTACATCTGATGATCACATAACAATGTAGCCCCAGAGTACAAATCTAGAGCAGTCCAGGCTAAAGAACATAGATGGTATATTTGGTTAAGGGTGTATGGTTCCATCTTCAGATGGAACTTCCATTTTGATTGTGACATGTAGCCTAAACATCGTAGAAGGACAGGAGGGTTTCGGAATTCTTACACTTGGGAACCTAGTTGTTTCTCAGATAATCTGTTTTCAGCACTGGGTAGGAAAAATATCCAAGCATTGGACTGAAGTGCTTTGGGAGCAAAGTTTTTATTTTTCTGCAGTGATCAGGATAAACACGTGTTGCAATTGTTTTGGTCATTTAACATACCATCATTTCTAGACCATGGGCCAGTTCCACTGATGGCTCCCCAGTCTTTGTGAGTCATGCTTGGCACAATCAGTTCAATACCCTGTCCAGACACCTTTAGAGGAAAGCTCCAAATGAAAGTAAAGCAGAAATAAAGACCCAGCTTCCTAGGCTACCCAGAGGTGCATGTGACTTACCAAGTGATCATAGCATAACCTGCTTCTTGTTTTACAGTTTGAATTAGTGAAGCTGGTGTCTACAGATTCTTGATAAAAATGCTCACATAGATTAATATTTCTTCAGTCAAATGGACACTTAAACTTTTATAGTTTTTCTTAGTATAATTTTTGTTTTAAAATTCTGTTGGCAAGATCCCTGACATGAATCATATTTTTAAAATGTGACTCCTTCTTTTTTTTTAATTTATTTATTTTAAGAGAGAGCATGTGAGCGGAGGAGGACAGAGAGAGACACAGAATCCGAAGCAGGCTCCGGGCTCCGAGCTGTTAGCACAGATTCCGACGCGGGGCTCAAACCCACAAACCATGAGATCATGACGTGAGCTGAAGTCAGACACCCAACCGACTGAGCCATCCAGGCGCCCCTTGACTTCTTTATTTTTGATAAGATAATTTATTCATTAAGAATTTTGACTACTGGAGTTCCTGGGTGGCTTAGTCAGTTAAGTGTCTGACTCTGGATTTCGACTCAAGTCATGATCTCACATTTGTGAGATCACGCCCCGTGTCGGGCTCCTCATTGAGCATGGAGCCTGCTTAGGATATCTGCCTTCCTCTCTGTCTTTCCCTCTCTCTCTCCCCACCCCTTCTTCCCCTCTCCCCTGCTTATCCTCTCTAAAATAAAATTAAGATAAGATAAAAATAAATTTTGAATAGTGAATATTTCGTATTTGGAGCTGCTTTTCATGTATGAACTAAATAATAAAATTATAAGTATAGCCTGTTACTTTTTAAAAAATAATGTGAAGTAGAGAAGAATTGACTTACTTATGAGTCATTCAGTTAGGTTTTTTTCCCCTATGCCAGTGAGATTTGAATGAAAATTATGCTTTTCATAAATGTGAAAATTAGTGAAGCTTTAGTTTTACTGATTAGGACATCCTATTATATAATGTATGGGGTTTTTTTTTTTCTGTTATTTAAAAAAAATGCTGACAACTTTAAAAATAATTTCTCAGCAGCTTCATAAAAATCCAGAAAAAGGGTTTCACAGATATTTGTGGCACTCAGCATTTTACAAGTCAGTTCTCTCCTTCCTTGTAAAAAAGAAAAGCCTGAATGGCAAATAAGTTTAAATTTCAATATTTGGGGTTTTTTTTTAAGTCTTCTTTGTAATATAAAGGAAAAATTATCCAAATGTTAATTTTCAGAAAATATAACAACGGAAGAGGTCCTGATGCACGTGGTAGCTTGTGCTGAGACCCACATGGCATTCGTGGCTACCTACAAGCTAGCCTCCACCTCCTTTTCCCTCTGTTTATTATGTCCTTTGGCTCCCTGTCACAATCCTACTAGGCATTCAAGGCCCCATTCAAATGCCTTCTCTTCTGTAAGACTTTCTAATTCCCCCTCTTCCCTCTGTGTTTTAAACCTTTCTTGTGACACCCACACTCTGCTTTGTAAAGCAAGGGAGTGATCAGATCTATACTGCCCAAATCTAAACTACTGACAGCTGTAAAAAGGATAAGTTAGAGAAACCGGGAAATTCCTAAGAAGACAAATGCAGTATTCTGAACCAAGACAGTGGGAAGGGTTAGTGAGAAGAAATTAAATTGTGAAAAATATCGGAGCAGTGACCAGTGAATGCAAGTGTCTGAGGGAAAGAGGGGTCATCAAAAATTGTTCGGGGTATCTAGTCAGGTGATAGAATGAATTAACTAAGAAAGGGAAACAGGGAAAGGAAACTGGAGGGGAAGAAAAAAAATTCGTTTTTAAAGTTGCATTTGAGGGTCTTACAGAATATCCAGCATCCATATATAAAGGAATATAGAAACAAGAGAAAACTAAGAGTCCAGATCTCAGGAAAAGAGAGGGCAGGAGTTATGAGCACATTTTGTGAGCCAGAACAATGAATTAGGAACAACAGAATATAAGGGAAGGAAGAGGGGCCATCATAAAGGTCTGGAACATAGGCAGAAAGATAGGAGAACCAGAAAAGCAGAAACCACAATGAGAACATTTTAAAGTCACAGGGTGAAGAAGGTCAACAGTAGCAAAAGCTGGGAGAGTGAATGCTGGAGTGCTCAAGCAGAAACAAGAACTCCGAAGAGGCCCCTAGATCTGGCTGTGAGAAAAAGCAATGGGGACTTTTAAGAGCAAAGTTTTGGAAATTTAAATGAGGCGTAAGCAAGATTGCAGTAGGTTGGGAGGTAAGTAGTGACAAACGCAGGCAAGGAAGAAAGACTACTCTTTCGGTAGTTTCGGTGGTGGAGGAAAGATGGACTGAAGAGATTATAACCAGGGTTAGAATCTTCAACATCCGCTTAGGTGGAAAGGAAGGAGCTAGTGAAGAGAGGTACATGAGAGAGAATAACCTGTGTATATATAGGCTCTCCCCTACTAGACATGACCTGTCCTCCTGTTCCCCCAGTCCAGTCTGTCTAGCACAGTGTCTTGCATCAAACAGGTGTTCATTGAGTGAATTCAATGATCTCAGGTAAGACTTCAGGGAATCAGTGAGTCAGGTAAGGCCAGGGGTGTTTTGCCCATCTCTGCTTTGCGAAGAAACCTAGGCAAATGTTTACATGTCCTCTGCAGATAGTTTGAAAATGTTACCCCTGAATAAAAATCACTTCATATTAGTGCTAAAGCTGCTCCGTGTTTTACTTAGAGGAGCAAGAAAATGATAGTTATTAGATTTCTCTGGCAGCGCTTTCTGCGCAACCTCAGAACGCACAAGTTTTTTCTCAAGAAAGAGAAGTAGAGGGGCGCCTGGGTGGCCCAGTCGGTTGAGCATCCGACTTCGGCTCAGGTCATGATCTCACGGTTTGTGAGTTCAAGCCCTGCGTGGGGGTCTGTGCTGACATCTTGGAGCCTGGAGCCTGCTTCAGATTCTGTGTCTCCCTCTCTCTCTGACCGTCCCCCACTCATACTCTGTCTCTATCTGTTTCAGAAATAAATAAACATTAAAAAAAAAAGAGAAGGGTAGAAAAACATAACTTATTGGCAACAGACCTATTAAAAGCAATAGTATTATATGTCTTATTTACATAAGGCTTTTACAAAACAAATGTTAAAATTGACCATGAGACACAGCCTTACCAATTCTCAAAAGCCTAGTATGATTGCCAATTCACCCCTTAGATGTTGACAGACAAAAATACTTTTAGTACAACTCAATTCATTCTTCTGTTTTCTGATTTATTATTTTGAAAATCGCTTTAATGTTTAAAATTAAGTAACATTTGTCTTGTATGCTCCTACAATTAGATAGGTGTTTTAAAAGCGTGTTATTAACTGTCATTAAGAAATATTGTTTCTTAGCACTATACCAAGATCCGAAGAGCAGGGTATCTAAATACTGCATGTGTTCAGTAAATCAGCACTAAATACACAGTACTGAATCTGTTACATGGTAGCAGTGAACTGCATTCAGTTCAGTAAAAGTGTGTTATATAAAGGCAAGCTAATACACTTTGACCAGAAACTGAGTCTCTACAAACCTCTTCTTCCTGAAGGCTGCATACTGATGCTGATACTGACAGATTTTTTTAAAACCAAGCAATATGAATTCTCTGTAGGTGATTAATTATATGACACTGAATGCCAGTATTTTGGAAGTTGCTGTTTGTCAGGTGCTAGATCTTTAAAACAGACATAATGTGTCTTTTTTTTTTTTCTTCAGGGCTTCAGGGACTAGATAAAAATTGCTTAAGAGAAAGAAAGAGTGTAGTATGTTCTGCAACATTATATGTCATCAGGATTTATAGAATTTTATAGCTAAACTTAGAGCTAAAAGAAGGAAATTTTAGAGGTCTTCTTTTCCAAGTCCCTCATTTTATAGATAAACCAGTTGAAAACCAAAGAAGTTAAGCCACTTGGATAGTTTTTCACTGAGCTGAAACTAGAAAGTTGACTTCCTGACTACTTGAAGTGTAGTGTTAATTTCATTGTCTTTCAGAGAGGCCAAGAGTACTCCCTCAGTGACTCATAGGAACACATGGAGCATTTTCCTCTGTCTTTGAAGCAATAGTGGAAGATGTGGGAAAATATACTTTTATATGGGCACACTCAGCCTTTATATTTCTGGTGCCCAACCCAGAACTTTCGTTTTCTATTTCTTAAACTCTAATTTCAGTCTTATCGGAAACAGCAATCCAAAGGGAGAATTCCCCCCTCTTCTTGGTTTTCAGATGCTCTACCCAATGGGTAGAAACTGAGGTTTAAGAATTAGTACACCATTCCTTAAACAAGTTAAAGACAGAGAGATAGAGATATACATAGACAGAATAGGTTTTCAGGATTTGTTCTGTATCTATGGGAAGGAATCTAGGTCTTTGTCCCTGACTACAAAATGATATCTGTAGTCTGGTCTATAGTCCACAGTAAACATGGTTAACTTAGACCGCTTCATCCACAAGTAACAAGAGCTGGGTTTATTAAGCATTACTATGTGCCACGTGCTATGCTGAACACTTTCTTGTGCCTTATCTCACCACCTCACGTGCGGTAGATAGATATTATTACATAGGACTCAAAAGCAACAAAATAAAATTGAGTTTCTCCCTTAAAAAATGCATACAAATAAGGGCGCCTGGGGGCGCCTGGGTGGCGCAGTCGGTTAAGCGTCCGACTTCAGCCAGGTCACGATCTCGCGCTCCGCGAGTTCGAGCCCCGCGTCAGGCTCTGGGCTGATGGCTCAGAGCCTGGAGCCTGCTTCCGATTCTGTGTTTCCCTCTCTCTCTGCCCCTCCCCCGTTCATGCTCTGTCTCTCTCTGTCCCAAAAATAAATAAACATTGAAAAAAAAAATTTAAAAAAAAAAAAAAAAAAAAAAAAAATAAGGGCGCCTGGGTGGCTCAGTCAGTTAAGCCTCCAACTTCAGCTCAGGTCATGATCTCGCGGTCCGTGAGTTCGAGCCCCGCGTCGGGCTCTGTGCTGACCGCTCAGAGCCTGGAGCCTGTTTCGGATTCTGTGTCTCCCTCTCTCTCTGACCCTCCCCCATTCATGCTCTGTCTCTCTCTGTCTCAAAAATAAATAAACATTTAAAAAAATTTTTAAAAATGCATACAAATAAAAAATGGTATTTCCTCTACAACTTCAGATTTCCATGTTTTATGCAAATTTAGTTTCACCAAATAGAATGTGTTTTTTATCTGTTTTGTTGAACCTCTGGTATATAAAAATGCTAAAATCACCTATCTGATTAGTTGCATTAATAGTTAATTGAATCTAATGTGCAGCATGAGCACATTTAATGAGCATTTAATGACACGGAAAACTTGTTCATAAGAGCTAGCCTTTTGGGAGAACTTTGACTTCTAAAAATTCACATATTATTTAGATCGTAGCAGAAGGCTTTTTGCCTTAATATGTCCTAATTCTAAATTAATTTTCAGAAGCTTTTTTTGGCTGTTTTTATTATGTTACAGAAAACCAAGATTAGCAAATATAATAGGTGGCTATGTTTGGCTGGGCTCTTCCTAACAGAAATTTTATTTTATTATTATTATTTTTTAAATTTTTTAATGTTTATTTTTGAGAGAGAGAGAGCACGAGCAGGGGAGGGGCAGAGAGAGAGAGGGAGACACAGAATCCAAAGCAGGCTCCAGGCTCTGAGCTGTCAGCACAGAGCCCGACGTGGGGCTCGAACTCATGAAGCACGAGATCATGACCTGAGCCGCAGTCGGATGCTCAACCGACTGAGCCACCCAGGAGCCCCTTTTTTATAATTTTTTTTAATTGAAATATAGTAGGCACACCATGTTACATTAGTTTCAGGTATACAACATAGTGATTCAACGTCTCTATGTGTTATGCTGTGCTCCCCACAGTGTAGCTACCATCTGTCACCATACAATGCTATTACAGTACCATTGACTATATTCCCCATGTTGTACCTTTCATCTCTGTGACTTATTCATCCCATAACTGGAAGTCTTTACCTCCCACTCCCTTTTGGCTGTTTGTTTATTTTAAATTAACTTTTTGGATTACCTTTTAGGAAAAAAAGTACTTTCCTAGATGTGTAAACTTCAGTGTATATTTATACTTTATTACCTGTAAAAATTTAACCAGAGCCTAGAACAATGTTGCGCACACAGTAGATAGTCAGTAATTATTCATTGTGTAAAGAGATGGCACTGTGCACTCTGTTACATAAAGGGCCACAGATTGTTGGGGATTCCAGCCACTCTGTTTTTGTTAGAGAATTTGGGTTGTCTCCACGCTTTACACTAAACCTCTTCTCCCTTCAATATGCCATAATTTTTAGCCCATCCCCCCTCCCACAACCCCTCCCGTAACCCTGTTTGTTCTCCATATTTATGAGTCTCTTCTGTTTTGTCCCCTCCCTGTTTTTATATTATTTTTGTTTCCCTTCCCTTATGTTCATCTGTTTTGTCTCTTAAAGTCCTCATATGAGAGAAGTCATATGATTTTTGTCTTCCTCTGACTAATTTCACTTAGCATAATACCCTCCAGTTCCATCCACGTAGTTGCAAATGGCAATATTTCATTCTTTTGATTGTTGAGTAATACTCCATTGTGTATATATATGTACCACATCTTCTTTATCCATTCATCCATCGATGGACATTTGGGCTCTTTCCATACTTTGGCTATTGTCGATAGTGCTGCTATAAACATGGGGGTGCATGCGCCCCTTCGAAACAGCACACCTGTATCCCTTGGATAAATGCCTAGTAGTGCAATTGCTGGGTCGTACAGTAGTTCTATTTTTAGTTTTTTGAGGAACCTCCATACTGTTTTCCAGAGTGGCTGCACCAGCTTGCATTCCCAACAAACTTCCTGTTTTTAAACTTGATACTTTAAAGTTTAATTCATCAAGCATTTTTTTGTATACCTACCATGTGTATTGCACCCAGGAGCAAAGATGAGAAAACTCAGTACCCATAGATTCTAGTAGAATAACCAACATGAACCAATATAGAAGTACAGTATTAGTTTGCTACCTGAGCTAATATATGAATGCAACAGCAGCCCATTATTTGAGAAGCTTTTCCTAAACTGTCTGAAACCCCAGGTTTTTTATACACTCCTCATTGGGACGAGGGATGGCGTATCAACACCATTTTCCATGGAAGATACATAATTTTAGAAGTTACCGAGTGATTCTAATATGCCCTGCCTCCCCTCGGTTCGATACTTCTCAACTGAGAACTGCTGATAAAAAAAGTAATAAATATAGTACAGGGAAGCAAATGATGGGACTGGCTTCACAGAAAAGGATTTTGAAAGGAATCTGCTATCTGGTTCTCAGGGGTTTGTGGGTTTTTTTCCTGTTTTATTTCAGTATATATTACACAAAGACTTAGCATGTCCTGGACATTATACTGAGTGCGGAGGATATGATACTGAGCAAGATTCCTGCCTTCATGGAGATTACATAAGGGAGACAAGAAAACATTGTAGATAATTACTGTGATCAGTGCTGAGAAAGAGAATACAATAAGTAATGAGATCATATCCTGTGGGACCTAAACAATCTGGGGCAGAAGGGTGGGGGACTGTGATAAGAATGTGAGCAACCATCCATGGCCCATCCCTGTGGAACTATAAAAAGAATGGGGAAGAGTGAGTAGATAGACAAGATTTTTGACCAAAAAGTGGTGATTGTTTTAAGATTTCTGTTTGAAGAGGTCATGGGCAGAGGATAGATTTACCAAATGGATATAGGCTAATTTAAAAGCATCCTAACTGAGAGGTAAGATTCTCTTCCCCTCTAAGTCAGAGACCACAAAGGAGCCACTCCACCCCCCCCCCAACACAATACCTGTATTAGTTAGTGATAGAGCTTATATAGGGTCAACTGAAGTGAATATGAATTTGAGACTCAGGGGTACACAGCAGTCTCTCCTCTAGCCAGTTGTAAATGAAATTCACTAAGTATTCAGATGGAAATGTGTTTATGGTAGAATGCTACCTTTAGCATAATAACATATAGCAGGGAGTCATCCATTTATTCATTCTTGCATTCAGCAACCACCCACAGAGCACAACTAAGTGCTAGAGATATAAATGAATATGACAGTCTGGGCCCTCAAGGGGAAATGGTCACAAAAACACACAACTGTGCCACCACATGGGAAGTGTAAGAGTAGAGCTACACACAGGGTAATATTGGCTGTGATATCCAGATGTCCTTATTATGGGAAAATGTAGAGAGTCCAAAGTGGGGCCCAAAGGTAGCATTATTCAAAATATTTTGCAGATCGTATTGGTGGGGGAGGGGAGAACCATCTGAGTTGAAAGAGGTACAAACATGATTTTTCCCCCAACCTAGGCCTTACTAACCTCTGTTAAATGTTCCTCTTTGCCTTTCTTTCTTTAGTTTTCTTCTTCTTTACACTTCCTCACCCCACAGGAAGCCAAATGTTAAGTAAGGAAATGGTCTTTTTGACAAACATCATTAAGTGGTAATCCTAGAGAGTCAGGGGAATGATTATGGCTCCTCTCTACTAAATGTAAAAGGTCTAATAACATGAAAGAAAGCACCATCCGTATTTCTTTATAACATGGACAAAATAAATCATACAGACTCTGTGAGAACAGAGCCTCTGTCTGTACAACTTTGAATTCTGCACAGTTCCTTCCTTCAATTTGTGAAAGAATTTGTGATCCTTTTAGGGCCTGACTGTATATTAAGGGCTGGGGATACAAAAATGATTAAGACACTGTCCGTGGCCTTCAGGATAGTGTTCTAGAGTGAGATAAATAGACCTATAAAACTAAAAAGCACAGTTTCGAAATCGTTGTCATTGAAGTATGTACCAAAGGCTATTGGAGTACAGGCAAATAAATAATAAATTCTGCTTGAAGAAGTCAAGAAAAGCCTCACAAAGAAGGTGACATTTGAATCGGATCTTGAGGGATCAGTAGGAGCTGGTCCTCAGTTATTTCATGTGTAAGTAAATATACTTTAATTTCTTTGCTACACTTTCAGATTCTTTCACCTTCCTAGCAAGATCATGGATTAATTTTATTTTAATTAAAGAACTGAACAATTTAATTCTTACCAACAGCCTATGCTATTGCCATGAAATAAAAAACGTGAACAAAGTTGGAGATAGAAAAACAAGACCTTGAGATTGGCAGAGAGAAGGAGGGGCTTTCTACGGTCTGGGCACTAGGACCAGGGGAGAGCAGCAGTCATTCAGTGATGTATCCTTGTCATTTCTCTCCCTCTATAGCCATCAGGTTTGGGCGGATGCCACAGGCGGAGAAAGAGAAGCTGTTGGCGGAGATCTCCAGTGATATCGACCAGCTGAATCCAGAGTCGGCAGATCTCCGGGCCCTGGCAAAACATTTGTATGACTCATACATAAAGTCCTTCCCGCTGACCAAAGCAAAGGCGAGGGCGATCTTGACAGGAAAGACAACAGACAAATCAGTTAGTTCTCTTCTGCTGTCTACATTGGGGTGGCTGGGTTCGTTGTTGTTGTTGTTGTTGTTTTGTCCTTGGGAAAATAATTCACCCTGTTACACACACATATACAGTCAATGTTCAGCTGTTGGCTGTTACATGTTGCTGGCTGTGTCTGAAACACAGGAAAAGAAATGTTTTCAGATAGGATAAGTAAAACTTATTTTGAAAAGGGAAAAAGTCCTTCAAATTCTCCTAACAAATTCTTTGAGAATAGTAAAAAGCCCGAATAACTGAATAACTGGCCACAACTATATCCATCCCAGCAGCCCTGCTTTCTCTGGGAATGGCCTGCCCTAGGCTTGGAAAAGGTATTCAGTCCCATTATTTTACCTTTCAGGAGAACTGCTAGAGTCACTTCTTACAAAGTTCCATGTGGGGGCATAAAAATACATCTAAGTATTTTTCCCTGTAGCTCTGTTGATTGTTCCTGGGCAGCTAGAGGCTGTATCCTCTTATTACGTATGTGAGTTTTATCTTCTGTGAGGCTCTGAGCTGCCTGAGCTACTCCTCCCGTAGATTCCAAACATCTGCAGGCTCTTTGATTACCACTGTTTGGAAAACCCAGAATAGGCTATAATTGTTACTAAGTCAGATGTTCCAAAGCAGAACTCTTCCTTGATAGGAAGCTGAGAAAGCAACATGGAACTGTATAAAACAAAACACAGCTACACCGGAATTTCAGTTCTGCCATCAGCTTGCAATGTGGACCTGGGTCACATCTCCGTACCTGTTTTCACAGGCAGGGGTCTGCCTTTGATTGTAATATCTGCAGCAGGTTCCTAGGGTTGTAAGAAGCGCAGAACATATTCAGAAGACACCGTCCCAGCCCTTGAAAGCCCTTTTGTGCCATCATTTATTTTCAAATGAACACCTCCAGGAGAGGCATGCAGTTACTTTATAGATATGTGTAACTTAGTCCCCCACTCAGTTATATTTCAGGGAAAATATTCATTAGCCTTTAATGTATTTTGATGACTATCTCACGATGTGTTTTTTTTTCCTTTTAGCTGTAAACCATTAGAGTAGTTATCAGCTAATAGAAAAAGAAAACTCCAGCGGGATATTGCTGTGTAAAGAGCCAAATGGTCTTTGGACACTGAAGGACAATGAGTTTCCTGACTGCAGGAGAGTCACTGATACCTTAACAGTATGGTCCAGTTCTCCACAATTAAAAACAATTCTTACACATTCATTATGCTCAAGACACATAACCATCCTAGAGCTCCTATTATTATTCCCTCTTTAAAGATGAGGAGACTGGAGTGCAGAGAGGTTGGACATTTTGTCCTGAGATCACGCAGTTAGCACACAACAGAACCAGGCCTATGATGCAGGCCTCCTTGCTTCTACCTCAGTGCATTCTGAGCATGATACCCCCTCTTGGAAGCTACTTCCCCATTGGCTAGAAATGAGCCAAATTGACAATGCACTTGGAAAGCTTCACCTTGGGAAAATATGCTGGCTTATGATTTGTTTTTATCAGTTTTTAGAATGACAATAATCTTTTACGTTGTCCTGCTATCCCAATATATTCATGGCCAGGAAATTTTTCTCTTTTACTCTTTTGTTCCTCCCAAATAATAGCAGCTAGGACAACTGTCTAACATACAGGTTGGACTACAGACTATAGGTCGTAGTAAAGCTGAGTCTGTGTATTCATTAATGAAAAAAATCGGGGCACAGCAAAACAAAAGCAAGTGAAGACCTCTTTGTAGCTGATGTGACTATGGAAAATCAGTTGTGTTCGTTTGAAGGGAGAGAAATAAAAGGAGAACTGGTGACATGGCTAGAAATAGTTAACCGTGTAAGGCACATTTTTAGCAGCTTGCTGAGAGCCAGTGTGGGATAGGGACCTGGAGGCTGGGAGGCCGGGAGCTGGGAAGGGAGCTGGACAGGGAAAGAACCCTAAAGCAAACTGTTTACTCCACACTTTTGCCTTGGGCCATTTTTTTTCCAGGAACTGCTTTCTCACCTTCTCTTTATCTCCCACTCCAGACCTGCTATCCATGCTGGAAATCCCATCAATTTAATAATAGTACCTGGAAGATAGGAGGAAGGCATTTAAAAAAAAAAAAAAATTCCCCCAAGTAGGCAAGAATTTAAATGTACACTACCAGTGACTGGTATACTCTTCCCTGTCACTGAAAGGCAGAGAGCCCAGTCCACTGTAAATCACTTTAAAACCTCACGCCAATTGGCGATTTGGCTCTAAATCTTTGAGTTAAAAATAAGATAATTGTAGACTCTTTATGGGATAACCGAGTATTAAGGATTTTAAGAGAAAGGGCCGCAAAATGCTTGATTATGGGCTTCTCAAGTTCAGAGGCCAAATGTTTGTCATTTTTTCCCCTATAGTAACTAACACTGTGCTTTGCCCATAACAGTTACTCAGAATGTATTTGCTTAATTGAATTAAAAACTCTTGCCTGTGCCCCTTTGAAATTCTGGACTTTGAACAGAGAGCCTCTCACTCGCCCAATATTTGCTAACCAACCTGGACATCATTAATGGTCTAGATAGAGGCAGAATTGCCTCTTGTTAGGGTCTGGAAAAGGAAAGAGAAACTGGGCCAAATTAAAATAATCCAGTCCCTGATTACACAAAACTGAAATAGAATTGTTTGGCTCTCTCTTTTCTCCTTATCTTGCAAAATCAAATTAAGCATTAGTGGAAAGAAATAGTTCAGAGAGGAATATGGGAGAGAAAAGAAAATCCAAAATGTGATTTCCAATGAGACTAGATATTTGTTCTTTATCTTACGTGGTCATGTTATTTATTTGATAGCATCTCTCTCAGGGGTGTTATGTTATCTCTTGGCCAGGACTTATGAAAGTTAAGATTTGCATTGATAGAAAAAGTCATGCAGAAGTATGGACTCCTGAGAGGGTAGGGGATGTGGAAAAGTGGCCATGGCTGGTGCAGTAGAACAGCTTGGGTCTCATTATACACCCTGCTTGAGACTGATGTCATTAACGTCGGTTAGGCCAAGCCTGGGGGAGGCTGTTCAGCATAAAGGACGGCCTGTTACCCAAAACCTTTGGAAAAGGAAATGACTTTATTGAAGAGGCCATTCTTTACATTTGTCTTACTGCTCAATTTAACCATTGCCTATTCCATCTCATTTTGGGATACTGGCTAATCTCTCCTCTCAGGACCTGTACCAGCATATGCCTCTAGGCCAACCAGGGCTTTTCCCTTCTCAATTAAACTTCTGTCTCCTGTATCTTATTTCCTGGTGCTACTTGCACCTTTCAAAACAGATAAATGAGCAGATAAATTAAATGCTCTGCTTCCCTCCCATTTTCTTAACTTTAACATCCTATCTTTGGGATATGATACTCCTACTTTTCATTGTCTTGCCTAAAAGAATAATGCTTGGGAATTTAGGCTCAGGGCCAGATGGGATATGGAATCACTGGATATGGATAACTGGAGAAGAAATTTCAGTAGCAGTAAGCCTTTTAGCCACCCTCAAATGGGAATGGCATTGACTCTTCTCACAATCTCTTTCCCTTTTTGTGGCTTGTGCCAGCCCAGCAGCGTCTTTTAAGAGATCCCACTGAACTCTGAAAAACATGAATATAGAACCAGGGTGCCTGTTCCATGACGACAATTTGAGAACTGAATGGACTTTGGAAGTTCCCAGTGTTTGAATATTACCCTGATGTGCCGAACACACTGGGTGTATCATTGTCACATGATCCCATGTTTGTTGATGAAAATAAACAGAGAATGGTTTTCAAAAACCATTTTCAGTGCCATGGTTTGTCATAAAACAATAAATACAAAAACCCTTGGTGTGCCTGCCAACTTTTCATCCCATATCTGAGAGATGATGAGGCCCTGGCTGCACTCTATCTGCAAACAAGGAATAAAACTTATTTGTTCTATATTGGACTTTGGGTCGCAAAGCATCACATTGCTTATGATGGGTACATGTAGAGTCGCTGTTTTTATAATTATGAGAGCAAACTGTGCCATCATAAAAATGGTTTTTCTAAATAGTGTGTGAAATATGAAACTACCAAATAAAAACAATATGGAAACGTCACCTTTTGTGAAAACAATTCTGTACCCATTCAAATTTTCCTATTCTAAAATTTACAATGGCCGTCAAATTTAGTAACTCAAGCTGTTGGGAAGATATCTCTTCTTTTAAATCCTACACTTACAGTTAAACAAAGTGTGGTCTCTTTCTCCTTCATCTATGGAAAAGCCTGAGGGAGTTGGAATTTGCTCCCTTGAGAAGAAAGATACCAGACAAACCGTCAGAGAAAAGAGACTTAGGAGCCCCGGTATAAATAAAGAACAGGATAGTAGTGCTGATTTGTTTTGATGGCTGATGAAGAAATTGGGCTCCTGGGATCATTAGTCCATATATTAATGTTAATAAAATAAATTCCTTTACTGCCAGGACTGTCATGAATAGCTAAAGATAGATCTGAACCAATAGTGTTCTTTCAGACAATAAATAAATAGCATATAGTTAAGAGCATGTGGATTTTTTTTTTTAATGACTAGATTCATTTGACCAACACCCTTGTTTGCCAGCTGAGTAACGCTTTGGCTGGCAATAGATGGCTTTTTAAGAGCTATGGTTATGTGCTAGTTCATTAGAGTGTGAATAATTCTTCCCATTAAGTTTTTATTTGTCTTCAATCTCTAAACCACGCAGGAAAACAGAATTACATTTGCGAGATTTTTCAAACTTAACTTCAGTCACATCCAGCACTAAACTAGCACTTCTAGGAAATATAGTTCAAAAGTCCCTGCCTCCAAGACCCCACCATAGAAGAGCTTCTAAAAACCCCAAATTCCTCCAGAATAGTCATTTTATTTAAAAAAGAAAAAGTGGGGAAGTCATGTAGAAAGCAACAGAAAGGGAAAAGAACTAATCATGAGTCAGGAGATCCAGTTCCATTTCAAAGTTTGTTGTAAATAGTTATTTGACTTTGGAAAGTCTCTTGGCTTCATTCAACTTACTCATACCTCGTCAAAGAATGATGATGTAGGTGATTTTTGAAGACCCCTTTGGTTCTATAAATCCCATGGTTCTCAACAAGAGGAAACTAGAAACAGGCAAAACCAAAGACATTGAAGAAACCCAACCAATGAGTTTTGATTCACATTCACCCACTATAGCTAATCCAGAAGAACCAGCTATCTCTAAATGGGTGAAAGCTAGTCAGAAGTATAAAAAAGGAAGAAGGAAACAAAATGAAGAAGATAGGCCCCAACAATTCAGTTTTTCTTCCTTGAGCCTTTGCTCTATGCTATCATGAAAACTAAGGATATCAGGAGAGATTCATGAGATGAGGCACACATTTTTTCAGGCCAGTTTTAACTCTGACGTGTTCACCAAGTGATGGTTTGTGAGAGGGTAGAGTTGTCTCTTACACTAATTATAGTCTCCAAAATTGGAGCAATCACCAGAACAATCTTTGCTTTGGTTGACTCTCATTTATCTCCTTTAGCTTGCTATTTTAGTACTCAAAAAGAGCTGTAAACTTAGAGCATTCATTCATGCATAATCCCTTTCATAACTTGTATATTAAAATGCTGATGTTATGGACTGCTAAGGAACACTATTGTTCTACTTCTCCAGTCAAAAAAGTAAACTTTTATTACTCTACTTTGTTTTCATTATTAAGCCAGCTTCCTCCATGATCTTTGTGTTACACATTAGAGGCATGCAAGAGGTCTGTAATTATATTTATCTATATAACACAGTACCTTTAATCCCATCCTGACTTTGATATGGAGAGCCATTTTTGAAAATCAGAATATATAAAAATCAATTACATTTGATGTATCTCTCTAAAGAAAACTAATTTCCTCTTACAGAAACTTTTTGCTTCCCCTAGAAAAACACTGTGTTGAAGTGCAGTTTTCTTCATGTCAGTCTCACCTTTTTCTGGTCTGCCCAATATTTGAGAATTACAAGCATCACTACGGCCAGAGGCAGATTCACTTTATATAAATTAATGAAGCTTAACCTTCAGGGCTTCTCTTTTGTACAGAGCCCCTTCCAATGTTCTGAGAAGGGCGCGAACAATTTTGCTCTTATAATTTGTATTATTGAACCTAACGGTTGTTATTAAATGTATCCAATGATTGAGTGCATTTCAGGCCCCACAAAACCTGGATCTGTCCCTGATAGTGTCCTAGATGTAATTAAACATTCTTTCCTGTTAAGGAGAGGTGCTTATCTGGCCATTTGATACAATGTCTGAAGATAAATACATCCTTAGCTCCAAACTAGAGGCGTAAAATCATTAAGACCAAATTTGAGGATGATATGGTTCCTCTTATAACAGCAGATCATCAGATGATACCATACAAGCTAATAGAACTTAGATGGCTTCCCTTTGATGTGTAGAAAATACAGAGATATGGAAGTGAAGTCCTTTTTATGTAGAACATTTTACCAGAAGTGCAATATTAAATTAATAACCCAAGATAAGTTACACAAGCCAAATTCCACCTGGTTTTAAGGTCAGCTCTCTGTAAATCAGGTGAGTCACTATCTTTTCACTGTTTCAGGGTAAGGAGGTCCAGGGTGAAACGTGCAACTGTTTGCAGGCTAAGAACCAGTGAATTGGTAGCAAAGAAAGGCAGGTCTCCAGGCAGACCATGTCTGGTGATCCCTCTTGCAGTTTGACAGATTTACATGGAGGCCAAAAGTGCCTGTGCAGACTTAAAAAATGCGATGAAAACAGCATAATCTTGGAAAAACAAAAAAATCCACTGGTATTCATTTGCATGTCAATATCCAGAATTCTCTACCAGTTCATCACTTTTCAAATGCTGAAGGGATTTAAAAAAAAAAACAACAGAATGGTTTGGCATGATGGTGGGGGCTGCTGATTCCTTTCTCTGTCCTTGAGTGTTTACTGCCAGGAAATCCTGACCAACATCGATTGCCAAGGGGTTAAAGTCACATTGTTGTTAAATTGGGAGAGAAAATTAGCAGGATTTTGTGCCCTATGTTCAACTATCACAGAGTTTCAAAAACAGGAACCTGGGGCTTTATATGAGGGGACAGGGGAAGTCAAGGGGAAGAGTCACAGGGTGATTTATCAGGGCATAGTTCCAGATAAATTGCTTACATGGAGGTGGAAGAATTTCATGCATACATTCTGTGCCAAGAAGCCAAATGGTTGAGCAGAAGCTCATCCAGAAGTTGCAGTGGGCAGTTCTGGGTACAGTCTTTCCAATGTGAAGAGGGGATGATTTTCATTCATGTTATTTTGTACTTCTATATATACAGGTAGACTTTTCAAGTATACATACCATCAGATTCCCATGGCAGTAACGAAAACCAGTATTTCATTAACATAAGTTTATAATATGCTACAAAACTCCTAGAGGACAGAAACCACTAGGTTCTATAAAAACAAGTCTTTCTCATGATTAGAATCTGACATTCTGGGGGAACTCAGCACATTTTAACTGATGTGACTGATTATCTGCTCTTTTTTTTCCCCCTCTCTCATTAATATCAATCCTGAAATAGAAAAAAAGAAAAAAAAAATACAAGCAGAGTGTCCAAAAACATAGTAAGCATTATTTGCTCCTAATTTAGTTGAAGAATTAGAGCCAACAAGCAAACCTATTCTTGAGTCCACACATCTGCCTTCCTTTGGGGTTGGCTAAACAATACAATTGAAGTGAAGTTTTTGGTTAGAAAAGTAAGAATTTCTGGAATAACTCCAGTGAATGGTGTTGAAATAATATGCAAGTTTGGAAATCTACTCAACATCTAAGAATCCTTAGTGTTATTTCCTTCAACGTAGGATAGACTTAATGGTGAAAATCAAAGACTTGTGTAGAGATTAACAATCTCCAAACCAGTGGGTCTTAAAGGTGGCTCCTTCTGCCACTCATTCTGTTGCTTCCTCTTGCCCATCAGGAGGGAATTCTGAGCATCTCTGCTTAAGAGAAATGTCATGTTCAGTGTGCATGCATATACATGCACGCTCACACTAAATCCACATATACACCACACACACAGCTTCTGAGAAATGCAACTAGAATATCTTCAAGAGAAGAATGGAAATATCCAGCTTAATCCATCCCCCTCAGTTGGGAAATTTGAGCCTAGGAAAGATAAAGTACTTTCCTAAAGTCACATAGTTAACCACAGAATCCAAGCTATAAGCCAAATACCCTCAACTCTTCTTCCAGTGTTTTCGAGTATACGCTTATTTGAATGGGATTGAGGCTTAACTTTTATAGTTCAATATTTCCAATGTATGTAAAATGCTGCCCCTTCTCAATCAGAGTAGCCGGAGGATTTCACAATGACCATAACTCTTTGGTCAGTTCTATACAAGGAAATGAAAGAGAAAGATCACTTAATGACTAACAACTTGCTTTTGAAGGCAGCCTATTGCAAACTTGAATAGACTGATCCATGTGTTTTATTGATTATTTGACCTTTAAGGACAGATATTTTGAAAAATAAGTTCAAAACCCTTTTTTAATTTTGCCACTTTATGCAGCGCTTACCCACAGGCTTTAAACATCTGGCTGTTTCTAAAACAGATTGCTTCCAGAGCATTAAGAAAAGAAATAGACATTTTCTTGGCTTGGTATTTCTCATCTGCTTTCAGACTGATTTCTTTTTAGTTATAAGTATATTTTACATGCACACTGCGTTTCATTTGAGATCTGAGTAGATTTAATCTAAAACTGCAAGATTACTTTATGTTCAAGTGGATGTATTCAACCCTGAGTTGCCGAAATGATTTGTTTTTTATTGAAAGAAGGTTAAAAACACATTCTATTGAAAGCCAAAATAAACAACGCATTTTGTATGATTTTAAAAGTCAGCAACAAAGACTCTCCAAACAACAAAATTGGAACTCTTAGCCAGTCATAGGTAAACTGTTGCAGTATAAGCTGAAAGAAAAGAAGACCAAGCTTGGTAAAATATGTTTGGATCTAGAAGACAATTAGGAGGAATAATCAAGAGTTAAGAGTATTTTCTCATAAAGTATTTTTGACCTTAAAGATTCTAATTAACAAAGCAAATGTGTATAAAGAAACTGGTAAGGTTGTTCACCCTAAATTAGAAATCTCCAACTCAACTACCTTTTCTCCCTTTTTTTGCAGCCATTTGTTATCTATGACATGAATTCCTTAATGATGGGAGAAGATAAAATCAAGTTCAAACACATCACCCCCTTGCAAGAGCAGAGCAAAGAAGTGGCCATTCGCATCTTTCAGGGGTGTCAGTTCCGCTCAGTGGAAGCTGTGCAGGAGATCACAGAGTATGCCAAAAGTATCCCTGGTTTTGTAAACCTTGACTTGAATGACCAAGTAACTCTCCTAAAATATGGTGTCCATGAGATCATTTACACGATGCTGGCCTCCTTGATGAATAAAGATGGGGTTCTCATATCAGAGGGCCAAGGATTCATGACAAGGGAGTTTCTAAAGAGCCTGAGAAAACCCTTTGGTGACTTTATGGAGCCCAAGTTTGAGTTTGCTGTGAAGTTCAATGCACTGGAATTAGATGACAGCGACTTGGCAATATTTATAGCCGTCATCATTCTCAGTGGAGGTAAGATTCATTTTCTTATCTTCTGTGAAAGGGGGTGGGATTGTGGTGGGATGGCTGAAAGAATTTTGACTTCCCTTAGCATTCGTCCTTTCCTCTGTACTTACTGCATTTTGCTACAGAAAATGCCAATGATCTAGTGCCATGAGAGCATCACTACACAGGTAAAATAGCAGGAAAGAATATCACAACTTTGCAGTTTAAAGGCTGTCAGCAACCCAGGCTTTTTTTTTTTTTTTCCTTCATAATATTTTTTCAAGTCCAATCCAAACATGGAAAATAAATGCCCTTCCCTTCCCTTCTCTCCAGAAGTCCAATATATTCTTCATTTCATTTAAGTAATGACATGTACAACTTTGCTTAAGTCAGTGCTCACTTGGCATAGAGAAAGCACAACTAACTGGTTTGGGGCAGATTTTGTTTCTGCCCTACCATCAGGAAGATATTACTTTGAATTGCATTCCTAATATCAGGATTCAAGGAATATTTATCTACTGACTTCTGCCCACTCTCTCAGGAAATCTACCTGATTTCCAGAAATCTTCTCTGATGGCTTCCCTGAAAGTTCCTTTGTGAGATGGTTAGTTGTGATTAAGAATACAACCTGAACCAAAGAGCACACAGAGAAATAAATTGTTATTTAGCAGTTCATTGTAATTTTGTCCTTGTAAGTACATGATCTAACTAACCAACTCCAAAAGCCAGATTTTCTACTAAATGCTACTTTCATTGGCTTCTCCACACATTTCCAGCTTAAGTAGAAGAAAGTTTTACTGTCGTTTCTCTTTATAAAATTTGTTTACAAACAATTGCTTAAAAGCAATGAGTTTTCGTTACTGAAATGAACTTCAGGTGAGCATTTTGTATGTACTCTACAAAATATCATCTGGCGAAAGCTGACGTGGTGGGAGGGAGAGGGGTTTGGTTGTCCTATAGATGAAAGCTGCGTATGACTGTCCAAGGTATTGTCAAGAACACGGTGCCTTCTGTCATCCTTTGTTGTCCAATTACTTGGGAGCAGAGTGCTTCTGAAATTAGGTGCATCATGTGTTAATAATAATAATAATAATAATAGCAAACACTTATTAAGTACCTACTGTGTCCAAGGCAGTATTCTAAGTGCTTAATACACATTCACTTAATTCTCTCAACCCAGTGAGGTAAGTACCATTTTGCAAATGAGAAAACCGGAGCACTGAAAGGTTCAATCACTTGCCCAGAGTTACCCAGCTAACACAAGATGGAGCCAGAATTATGAACTCTGGCAGTCTGGCTCCAGAGTCTACAGTAATACTGCCCTTTACATGACTTGGGTGCAAATAGATAACACATACAGTGCAGGTTAACTCTGGAGCCTGCAGTACAGTGTCAAGTTGTAATACATTTAAAAGTGACATTTTGGGGATTATATTTAATGTAACAAAAACTACCATCCAGCATGTTTTAATATCTTCACTGAATCTATTTAAACAGATCAACCCTTGATCCTCCCCAGATCCATGACTAATTCAGCAAAGAAGAATAAGATTCTAATTTATTTGAGGTTCATTAGGAGAAAAAGCTTAAATTTTGAAAACCCAGTTGAGAAAAACAAGTTGATATTGCTTAGCTAATATTTTGAGGCACATTTTACTTTTAGTGAAAAATAGATTTATTAATATTTGATATATTTCTGAGATTTTTCCTAAGCATACCATATATACCATGTTTTATTCCTTTTATTCACTTAATCATTTCCCCAATCATGTTGTTACATACTCTTTGTTAATATATTTTATTAATTTTTGAAAATAAAAGTAATACATGGCCATTTCATAATTGAAAGAGTACAGAAAGGTCTGAGTGAAAAGTAAAAGTCTTTGTCCTCAGAATAAAATAAGATTAACAAAGCCCCGTTTCTCCTCCTGGAAAGTATCTATGCATGTGGTACCATATATATGTATATGTGTATATGTATATGTATGTATACACACACACACACACACACACACACACATACTACCATTCTAGTGACTGGGAAATATTCCATTTTATAAAGGACCATTACATGCTAAATTATCTCTTTATTTATGGTTACTTATAATTTATTACAAAACCTATAAAGAAGAATATAGAAAACTATTGAATATGTGTTCTAAATTTGTGTTTTAGTGACCATTCTTATATGTAAATTTCTGTCCAAATTCCAAATTCCTTTCTTTTTTTTTTTTAAGTTTATTTCCTCAGAGAGAGAGAGAGAGCATGCATGCTCCTTTATGAGCAGGGGAGGGACAGAGAGAGAGAGAGAGAGAGAGAGAGAGAGAGAGAGAATGCCAAACAGGCTCCATGCCCAGCTCAGAGCCCAGTGCAGGGTTCCATCTCACAAACCATGAGATCATGACGTGAGCCAAAATCAAGAGTCAGATGTTTAACTGACTGAGCCACCTAGGCATCCCCCCAAATTATTTTCTCATTCTAAATTACCAGAAATGGAATTGCAGGGTAGATGGCCATGAATATATATCTAATGTTTTATTTACATTAAAGACAGAGAGAAGCAGAGCATGAATGGAGATGGGGCAGAGAGAGAGGGAGACACAGAATCTGAAGCAGACTCCAGGCTCTGAGCTGTCAGCCGAGAGCCCGATGTGGGGCTCAAACCCACAAACCATGAGATCATGACCTGAGCCAAAGTTGGACGCTTAACCAACTGAGCCACCCAGGCACCCTGGCCATAAATATTTTTAAGTCTTTTTGTCACATCACTGCCAGATTGTTCTCCACAACATTTATACCAGTTTGTATTCCCACCATAGACATACACTAACAGAGGCATTTGAAATAAGCCATTCAACATGATTAATTTCTAGCTGGGGAAGGATAGACAAGAAACAGTCATGGTAATTCTGAACTTTTGAACCTGAGCAGTATTGTTTTACAGGCATGTGAAAGAATAGGGTGTTTTCATCTAGAAAAAGATGCTATTACTGCCCATAACTCACGGATTATTTAAAAGCTAGATTATTAAAAAAAAAAAAAAGTGATTTGTTAGGCTTTAGATTTTTCATTAATTGGTTAAAAAAAACTGAATACCTTGATTCAGTTTAATAGATACTGCAGGCTTTGGCTTTTAATTATGAAAATTTTAAATGGTACAATTTAAATATAGATGCTGTAAAAATGAATTACTTTTGGTCTTCTACAAACTACTTTAACAGTAGCCAATATCCAGATCTTATTGGATCCTGACAACAATGAAAGAAATCTGAAGGTAGCTGCCAGCCATAGATTAAAATCTTATACCTGTGGTTATAATGAGAAGAAAACCCTGTGAATAATTTTAGACTTCCTTTTAAAAATAGAATTAACCATTGACTGGTTTCCATATCACAAAAGGCAAATCCTTCCTTGACCAAAGTTTGCTTTTGTAGATGAAGTCTACCTACAGGCAGTAGATAAGAATGAATAAACTGGACCCCATGTTTGCTCAACACACAGGAATTTGATTCTCTTCTTTACTCAGAGAAGCCGATTGGGTATAGGTCAGAGAAAGAACTGCTCAAAGCCTTTCCAGTCCAGAGACTGGACTCCAGTAAGATCAGAATCCCAGTTATCTGTAGAATAGTGAGATCAGTATCTCAGATTGTGGTTTATTAGAGTACAACATGTAATTTCTCAGTTATTTTTTTTTTCCCATCCTGGGTTTTCCAGAAAAGAAGAACATTCATATAGGCAAGAGGCTTTGATCCAGTAAACAAATTTCTGATCCTACATAATCTTAACAAGAGGGATCATTTTCTCCTCTGTAGTTTACATTGAAGTCTATGGATTGCTTCAGAATGAAGAGCTTCTTTGGCAGGGGTCCCATTGACCTCATTCTGAGCTAGCCTTAAAATCACAGAAGAGTTTCATTCTGGTGAAGGCATCATGACCCTAGACTGAAGGGAGTATGGGGAGATGGGCATCACGTAAGAGTGAAGTGGTTGGGAATTAGGGAGATTAAGGGCAAAGGGTCCCCAGAAGAACAAAGAGGATTTTTTTTGGGGGGGTGAAAGTATCTGATTTGACCCAACTAAGTATTTGCTGAGGAAACTGGAGTTGCTATAGTAAGATCACTGTCATTCAACTTCAACCATAGAAACTGCTGATACTGCTAGATTTGGTAGTTAGATTGGCCTGGTGCTTAGCATCTTTGGCTGTCTACTCAGCTGTCAAACCAAGCTAGCTGAGAAAGATGACCTAGTTCTTCTCAAGTTTTTCTCCTCTCTCTCTTTCTCTTCTGAGCTCAAGACAAGAAAAAAATGGGACTAAAAAGAACAACACTGTAGAATCAGACAAAGGACAGCACTTCATACGTTTTCAGCATTTCGTATACGTTTTCTTATTAGATCCTGAGAATTTTTGTGTATTTTTATTCTCATTTCATAGAAGGAAAAGCGAGGCTCGTAGACTTAAGTAATTTGTCTGAGATTGAACAACTAGTGAGCCGTGGAACTAGGGCTGAAACCCAGGTGTCCTGTCACCTCAGAGTGCTCTCTCTGCCACACACCCTGTCCCCTTCCACCTGGCTAGTGGATCCTGGTCACCCTTCTTACACTTGTGTTGGTGGCCACAACCTGTGCTGTCTACACAATACTCCGTAAGGTATGGGCCCATAATTTAGAAGTCATGCTTCCTCAGTAGTCGTGATAAGTAACAGCTTCCCTTGCTCCCTCTAGGATGGGTGGTGTCAAGAGTAATAAAACTGCCTCCAGCAAGGGGCATGTTTGCAACTGGCGCCACAGCTTCATGCCAGCCACGCTAGCAAACTCCCAAAACTACCCAGCAACCACAGCCAAGTGTAAAGCTCAGTAAAGCTGACAAGCTCCAGGACACTCCATTGGACACTTTGCCCCCTTGAGCATTTGCTGTTCAGTGAAGAAAAGCATAGGAAGGTTCCAGCTGGAACTCTGCAACAGGAAAAAGCTCTTTTTGTTAATTCAGAACAGTTTGGAATCCATTACAGTTCTTCCCCAACTTCCAGGACAGGGGGGAGGAAATTCAATGGGTTTTACAATATATTTTTTGAGGCAAATTGCCACCGTCATCCTAATGACAGAGAGGCTGTAAATATTGATACAGTGGCCACAGATGGTAAATCATCAGCCTCCTCATTTACCCTCTTGAGTCTGGCTTAGTTACGCAAACCACCTCTATAGCAGCTCCTTCCTCTTCCAGCAATCCCAGCCATGTTCTTTCTCGGTGAGGCAACTTTGGACTCCAACTGTTCTTGGAGTGTTGCTATGTGTTTCTGTTGTTGAGAGGGTAGGGGGCAGGGAGAACAGGGTACAAGAAAGGGGAATTGTTCTCATGGCTGTACATCTGCAGATCAAGGAAGAGTAGATATTCTGAGACAATTGAGTGAGTCTTAGTTCTATCAGGTCAGTAACCTGAGGCTTCTGTTTCTTACCCTTAGTTATGACTATATATGTGTGTGTATATATATATATATTTTTTTTTAATTTGTTGGAATTAGAATCAAAGGACAGCATCTAGTTCAGAATATATACTTACTAGGTGCATGTTGAATGCATAATAGTTAAATAATAATAATAATAGTAATAGTAATAGCAGCTACCATTTATTGAATACTTCACCATGTGCCAGTATATATTGAGCACTTTACGCACATGCAGTAATCCTTGTTTAACCTTTCCTGCAGCTCTGCAAAGTCTGTTATTATCCCCATTTTACAAATGGTGAAAACAAGTTTAGAGAGATTAAGCATCTTGCCCAAGGTCACAGAGCCACTAAGTGGTGAGGCCAAGGTTCAGACCTAGGTCTCTCTGACCTTAAAACTGATACCCTTCTGTGTATTGGGATGTGGAAGCATCCCAGTTAATTACCTTGATCTGGGAGTTTGGTGCAGTTATCAAAAACTGCCCATTTCATTTTGCCTCTAAATATTTCAATCAAGAGTTTTCATGTTTTAGTCCAGATATTACTTAATAATATCCAAAGCCCTTGAGACACCCTTTTAACCTAACAAAATTACACCCTAAGTTTGAAAATTGCTGTGGGAAGGAACTGGGCCGGTATAACACTGAAGACTGGTACTATGTTCTTAAACTTGTTCAGGTAGCATGGCCCTTGGAAACAATGGCACTGGATATAGCACTCACCACAAAAATTGGCAATAAGCTTTAAGTAACAGAGTGAATACATTTGTTCTTAATCAGGTACCATCCTACCAGCCAGGTTTTAACAGCTAAGTGTTGCAGAAAAAATTTATGAGAGAAATTTTGAATTGTTAAAATATCATCCAGTAACTTAATTTCATCTTGTCAGTCAGAAACAATCAAATGAACATTCATTCAGCTGTAGCTGCAAACACTTCATGCCAGTTCATAGACACAGGGTTTGAGGACTCTGAGTTTGAATGTTTCATTTCTCTTCCCCATCCCCAACTGCCCCTCAAAACCTTGAGGCTATTTCCAGCTCATTTGTAATCTTTCCATTTTCTGCAGAGCTATTTCTGTAAGTCAGAATGAACAGTATAGCACTTCTCTAAACAGAAGACAGAGTACAGGTGCCTGAGTGGGCCTCCACTTTTCTTGAGGAAACCCCGAGACCTCTGATTCTGCAGGGCCCAGTGGCCCCCACATCTTCTTTGTCTGTTAGCATCATCCTTAGTTAACTGGGAGGAGACAACCCAAAATAGTTTAAGACTTACCCTCCTATGCCAATTAAATATCCAGCTATTTTATCCATACAGTTTTTTGTACAAGACTCAGGCTGCTGCCTAAGTGGTAAAAGTTGTTTTTCTAACTTCTTTCTCATGATATTGAGAATAAACAAGGACATATGATTTCTCATGTTTCTAAGCCCTCAGTAGGACAGTTGAAGAATGTTATTATGTGGTTCAGATCTCTCATCTGGGCCATGATGGTGTCAGAAAGTAATAGCATTCATTTTTTGTTGTTGTTTTTTTTTTAACGTTTATTTATTTTTGAGACAGAGAGAGACAGAGCATGAACGGGGGAGGGTCAGAGAGAGAGGGAGACACAGAATCTGAAACAGGCTCCAGGCTCTGAGCTGTCAGCACAGAGCCCGACGCGGGGCTCGAACTCACGGACCGTGAGATCATGACCTGAGCCGAAGTCGGATGCTCAACCGACTGAGCCACCCAGGTGCCCCAATAGCATTCATTTTTAACTGAAAAATGTTTAATGGGCACCTACACTGTGTCTACATAGTGTACGGCATTCGTCTCTTCTGCTCTTCCCACAGTGCTGCCATGACCAGTGGGAGACCCTTGTGAGATGACCAGGATGGCTCTGAATAATGACTCAATTAGGAAATGTCCCATTAGACCACTCTTTTCATAACCTTTGTAGACTTGTTTTGGACAGAGATGAGGTATATCTATGAGTTCTCAACTGGCATGCAAATTCTAAAAAACAAAGAGCTGGCAGGGGGATGGGGAGACAGGGAGAAGATGAACCCTACTAGAATCATCTGAAAAACTCAAAAAAAAATACATGAGTACACATGAGCGCGCGCACACACACACACACACACACACACGGGCTTCTGTTGATTGTAGGCCATAGAAGCATCTTTCTCTGTGATTGTTCAGAAATACCATCTCTTCTTCACCCTGGGCCTGGTAGGCTGGAATCATCTTAGTAAGTGAGCACACGATTGTGTTTGACCTCAGTGACAGACATGGGATTGAAAGCCAAACTGCTGAGTCATTCCTGTCACCGCACCAGCAGTCTTGGAAAAGGTTCAGTCAGTCAGTCAGTGGGCTGCTTTTTGGAGCACTTTATCATTTTGGGTTCTCACAATGTGTGTTTAAACTCTGGGTGACCCCAGGCAGCCTTCCAGACTGGCACAATTCACCAAGACATTCAGACTGATCATCTGCAAGTGAAGAAGAATGAAACTTGAGGACTGGTTCAAGTCACTTATCACAGAGAGGCCAGCACAGGTTGTGAAGGAATCATGCATTCCCAGGGAAAGCACCTTTCAAGGGTCTTGCCAGCTTCACAAATAAGAAAGCCAGAAGACGCAGGATGGGGCATTGGAAAACATTGGACTCACGTAGACAGCCCTGAGTTCAAACCCCACCCCCTCCTCCACCACTTACTAGATGTATGATTTCACTCAATTATTTACCTCCCTGGGCCCTAATTTCCTTATCAGTACCCTAAGTAAATGAAATAACATTACGTGAAGGCTCTGGCACAATGCCTGGGACATGGTAAGCACACAGTAAATGCTCATTTTCCCTCCTTCCCCCCCCCCCACCATGATAGAATTTGAAGTAGCTCCACAGCAATCCTGCCAGTCGTATTGCTTGCAGTTCCACCAACAGACATTCTTAAATCCCTTATCACAGTATAAATGCCCCCAGGGAGCTATCAGCTAATCCCTTGTATCAGCTATCACTTTAAGGGGATTAGTTGTGGATTGAGAACAAAACCCCAAGGGAAAGAGACACTGGAGGAAGGGGGAGTGGCCTGACAAGCTAAGGGGACAACTCTAAGCCCCCTTGCCCCTCAAAGAGACAGAGAATAGCAGCAGGAGAGTGATGAGTTTCCACACTCCCAAAGTTCTGATAAAGTTTTGGGCCATTAGATGTTGAGAGGTCATTTTTGAGGTTAGTTAGAGATCACACCTATGTTTTGAGATCACAGGCTCTTCTCAGAAACATCGGAAAGGAAGACATGGAGTGTTGCAGGGAACTTTTATGTTTGGTTATTGGCATTTCTAGAGGTTGAGGAAGCAAGGAAGAGTGGTTGGATTTGGAACAGGAGTGTGTCCGACTTGATGAGAAAGAAGAAATCACTCTCCTTCATCTTTTCCTGTCCAGCCTTCTTCCTCTACCTCCCACCCACCCCCCATTTCCAGTCCTGATCCAGTGTTGGACATAGAAGGAGCAGAAATTTATCTATATCCCTCGGCTCAAAGGAAGAACACACTGCTCTCCTGGCTCTGACACAGAGAAGGAGAGCAAACCGTGTGGCTGAGCTTCATTTGAGCAACCTTGAATGACTAGAACAGGGAACCCTAACTCCAGGGTGAAGGAAGACAGGAAAGCAAGGACTTCCCAAGGGCAGGATGGAAATCTCAAGTAAAATTTCCATTCTGAAAGACCTGGAAATAAAACTGAGCCCAAGCTCATTTCACTCCATGGAGGTACCATTGAGCGATGCAAAGAGCTTTGAGGACAGCAAAGAAGAAAGTGCTACCCACCTGTTATTAGGTACCTTTGTGTTTACTGCCATAGTTGGAGAGGTGGCTTTTGAGTAGGTGAGTGTTTAAGATGAGGGAAGTTGGTGTGGAATGGCTACTCAATGGCCAGATAAAAGAAAATATGCCTGGCTTGGTTTCATCATGATGGTTATCCCCTTTCACCATCTTGGCCACATCATATGTGTTATTGTTGTGAGGAGTGGTTGTCATTTGGACATAGAGAAAGCATTAATCAGAAAAATGTTAGAGTGTTAACCCACTCCAGAATAAAGGACTCTGCTGGCTACATGTGCCTTCATGGCAGAATATGCTCGTTACAGAAGATCTTTATCTGTTTGATAACACGTTTACAATATCTGCTAGTTCTGTTGTCCCCTTGCCCAGAGAGCCACCATCAACTGCCTTGCTGCTAAAGTCATCCATGGTGCAGCCTTCTGATTAATTTAGGCTTGCCCTGCTAGGATTCCTAATACCAAATCTCCAGCAAGGTGCAGCTCCAGGAGCGGAAAGGGGAATAACATCTGGAAGAGGGAATGGAGAGATGGCTGAGAAGAAGGGAGCAATTGAGGGGGAAAGAACAGGAAATATAGAGTACCCAGGAAAATCAGAGAAATGAGAGAAGAAAGGTAGGAAGGAAAAAGAGGAAAGTGACATTATACTATTAGAAATAGCTACCTTACTATGTGTCAGGCACTGCGCTAAGAGCTTTCCATCTATGAGTTGGACTACTCTTATGTCTCCATTTTTTTTTTAATGTTTATTTATTTTTGAGAGAGAGAGAGAGAGAGACAGAGCACGAGTGGGGGAGGGGCAGAGACAGAGGGAAACACAGAATCTGAAGCAGGCTCCAGGCTCTGAGCTGTCAGCACAGAGCCCGACGCGGGCCTCAAACTCATAGACCGTGAGATCATGACCTGCGCCCAAGTCAGACGCTTAGCCAACTGAGCCACCCAGGTGCCCCTTTATGTCTCCATTTTTTTTTTTTAATTTTTTTTCAGCGTTTTTTATTTATTTTTGGGACAGAGAGAGACAGAGCATGAACGGGGGAGGGGCAGAGAGAGAGGGAGACACAGAATCGGAAACAGGCTCCAGGCTCCGAGCCATCAGCCCAGAGCCCGACGCGGGGCTTGAACTCACGGACCGCGAGATCGTGACCTGGCTGAAGTCGGACGCTTAACCGACTGCGCCACCCAGGCGCCCCTATGTCTCCATTTTTTAAGTGAGGAAACTGGGGCACAGAAAGGTTAAGAAACTTGCTCAACGTTACCCAGTAAGTAAGTTTTAAGGCTAGGATTTCAACTGCTTCTCATTAAGGCAGGAGTGCTTACTCTTGCCTGTGCATCAGAATCACCAGGGAGCTTTTAAAAGCTCAAGGTCATACCCCAGGCCAAGAAAATAAGAATCTCTAGAGATGGGGCCCAGGTGTTAGTTGGTGGGTTTTTAATCTTTCCACATGATTTCAGTGTGTAACCAAAGTTGAGAATCACTGCACTCCATCAAGCTCCAATTGAAAATTAAATATGAAAAGAAGCATACATGTGAAACTTTCTTAAAATATTTTTCCCCCCAAGGGTAGGAATGTGGGAGGGAATTGCTACAGGCCATACCATAGTTTAGCAAAGGTGAAGTTGGCTGAATTCACAGTTTTGCCTAATGCTCACCATGATTCCGATAGATCAGAAAAGTATTGCAGAATCCCTAACACCATCACTTCAAGGAACAAGTAAATTGAGGCACCAATGGCTTCCTTGTTTTATTATTGCTCTTAGACTGTCTTGCTTATATGCATTCAACTACAAGAATGAGAATCTGCCCAAACCCCTCAAACATGGGTCTGCATCAGGAATTATCTTCTAGTGCCCCTGAATTTGTGCTCCTACCAGGAGCAGTTCAGAAATCTTCCATTTCCCAACTGTGTAAATGCCAGCCCAACCCTGCTTATACTCCTGACCCCATCCCTGTGGAAACTGCCTTTATTTGCACAAACCGAGAGAATAATAATATCTTACAAAGCCCCAGTACGTAGCTCATTCTCACCAGAACCTTATGAAAGAAACAGCACTGTTCTAAAAAAAATTAAGCCAAAACCCAGAAATATTAGAGGACCTGTCCAGAATCATACAGAAACTAAGTGGAAGTGATACAGGACTCAAATCAAGTCTTCAGTTTCCAAATCCACTGCTCTTTTTAGCACATCTGTGAACTTTGGAAGAATGGAATAAAGGACATTGGAGAGGAAGTGTAAAAGGAAGTCCTACCTCCCCTTTGGTTTTCACCGGGCACCTGAAATAAGGTCTTTCATTGTCCGTGGATCAGTTTACAACTACCCAGCTATCAGACTTCTTTTTTTTCCTGAATCCCCTGGATATAGTCCTTTTCAGATTACTCTATTTCAGAAAGCCAAAAGACCAAAGCTTTAACAGCAGCTCTTAGAATAGAGACAAAACCACCTACTTGGTTTTTCTCCCTCTCCTCCTGAAGATTCCATTGGAGCCCTCTGCTTCCCTAAGACACCTTCTGAGAAAATCTGTGTTCAGGAAATGCCTGGCCCAGGTGGGCAGATCCCAGGAGACTCAAGAGAATTGAAATCTTCTTCAGATAGCTCTCCACATAACAGAGCCAGATCTGGATATGATGGGAGTTTAATAGGTTTGCTCATAATCAGCAGCCCTCGCTAATCAGTTCCAGCATTGTGTGAGTGGGGACCAGAAAGGTTGCTTTCCCAATTCTTTGCAGCCTGGGAGTAAGGAACCACCAGTAATTGACTCCAGCTTCCTAGAGGGTTGTGTCCTGGAGTATGAGAATCAACACTCACTTTCCCATAAGGGCCTTCTAGACAGCCTAGGCCAGTGAATGAGGTCCCTTGATCCTGATCCGATCCCAGACCTCAACTCTGACCCTCAGCAAGGTGTAGAGAGATCTCAGATGGGGCTTCTAAAAACAGGGTCTTGGGGCGCCTGGGTGGCGCAGTCGGTTAAGCGTCCGACTTCAGCCAGGTCACGATCTCGCGGTCCGTGAGTTCGAGCCCCGCATCGGGCTCTGGGCTGATGGCTCGGAGCCTGGAGCCTGTTTCCGATTCTGTGTCTCCCTCTCTCTCTGACCCTCCCCCGTTCGTGCTCTGTCTCTCTCTGTCCCAAAATAAATAAAAAACGTTGGAAAAAAAATTAAAAAAAAAATAAAAATAAAAGTAAAAACAGGGTCTTAGCAGGCACTGAGCCACTGAGGAGTGGAGAGGAAAGGGTGGGGACCCAGGATGGCTCTGGATGCTTAGACAGATTGCCTAGCTTAGCTCAGCAAGGGTTTGAGTGTGTGTGGAAGGAAAGTGAAAGGAAGGAGAAAGAGGGAGAGGGAAGAGGGAAGGCCTTGTAGCTGATTACAGGGTAGAAGGTGGGGAGCAAACCTGACAGATCCCTTTTGCCTTTGATTCTAGGGATTGCTTTAAGACCAAAGGATGCTTTTTAGGTTTTTTGTTTTTTTTTAAAAGAAGCCAAGTGTTTTAAATTTAAAACGTAAGCCTGTAAATATACTTTTCTAATTAAATTTTGAGTGTATTTTCCCCAGGCTAATTATGTGAACTATGTATTTACAGAGGAGAAAATTGGGGCCCCCTGAACTTGAACAGCTTGCTCTGGGTCACAGAGCTGGTCAGAGTGTAGTACTTTTTACACTTGACTGCAGTCTGTTTTGCCTTGACTGAGGCTCAGTAAAGGGGACAGTGGGACAGATCTGTAAGTGATCTAACTTGTCACTGGAGAAAATATAAATCAGTGGCCACAGAATTTCAGCCCTTCAGCCAAACTTCATCTGTCACATAATAAAAAAATAACTTGCCAAAGAAGGGTTTGAAAATCCAAACCAGACCCTTCTCCACTCCTCGAGGAGCCAGTTCCATTATACTGCACTGAAGCCAAGTGTTTCCAGCAAGCCTGATCAGCTGCGTTTTAGGGTTTGGTTGTTTGAGCTGTCATGATAAATGAAGCCTACTAGGTTAATGTAATCTGTTCTGCAGAAGTTTTGACTGATGCTGCCCAAGAGGAAGGAAGGAGAAAGGGCTGTAAGGAGCCAGTGTCCCAGTGAGCCGAGGTTCTACACAAGGGTGTGGGGTCCCAGCTGGTGGAGGAGCCACATTCAACACCTGCCTTCACACAGAACGCTGCCACTTGAGATGCAAATTCATTTGCATAGCCCCTGGCAGTTGAAATCTGGAACATTTGTCAGGGAGAGAATCAGCAGTCATGAAACCAAAGGCACTGGTCCAGGACATGTCAGAGGCTGAGGCATCAGGGTTTTCATTACTGCATGGCAACTATGAGAAAAGGCACAGGCCCTCGAGGGGCGTGATTATCCAAGCCAGGACAACATCACTTGTTTCAGCCTCAGAACCTGTGATTTTTGCTGATGGTTCCAAATTTAAATGCCAAGAGAGAAAAAGTATACTTATTCCAGTCAATGGGTTATGTTAGAGATGTTAGAAGAAAGAATCGATCCAAAGTTTCCATCTGTAATTAAAAATGGAAAAAAAAAAAAAAGAATGAAAAGAAACTTAATGTAAGAGAATGTTCAGAGTTCTGAAAACCTCACCATGAGGCCGTCTAACATTTCTCTCCCGTGCCTCACCTCAGTGGATAGAGGTTACTAGAGTTTATTAGACACAGAAAAACACAGTTTACAGGAGACTTCTTCATTGTGTAGCGATCCTGTCTTTAGGCTTGTTCACCAACCAGGAGAATTGTACTTTTCAATCCAGGACTCAGCCAGAACAACCTTCTCTCACTCATTAGCTCAGCCAACTGAGTGCTTCCTGTGTTTCCACCGGAGGCTCAGAGATGATCAAGGCATAGTGTCTGCCCTCTGAAACCTCATGACCTCAAAGGAGAGATAAAGAAGGAAATCAGTACTTACAATGCAATTTATAAGTACAATATGCTTATAATACAGCATTTGAAATTAAACAGACTTAGATTCAAATATCAGCTCTGCCATTTACTAGGAAGTGGCAGATTTGGGGCAAAATTTAACACCTCTCTCTCAATCTTCATTTTTCCCTTCATAAAACACTGACCTCATGGAGTTATTGTGAAGATCAAATGATATATTGTGTAGAAAGCCCTTAGCACATTCTTTGGAAAATGATAACCATTCAATAAATGTAATCTCCTCATAAGATAGAGATCAAAGTGTTTATAAGGTGCAACAGGTCTAGAGAAAGGGGGTTGGGAGAACAGGGGAGAGGAAGGGATAATGTCAAGGAGGGCTCCCAGGACATAGGAGACATGGGCTTATATTTTGAGGAATAGGTTGAAGTCAGTAAGATGGGTGAAGGGAAAGGAAGACCATTTCAGGAGGGAGGAACAGAATCTGCCTCAGCACAGTCATGACAGAAAATAGGATGTTTGAGGGACTTAGTGTGGTAATACCTTAATATGGCCAGAACAGAAGGATGGTTCCAGAAAGTGATGTTAGAGGATGAAGGGTAGTAAAAGGTAAGTAAAAGCTCTTATACAGTGCCGTAGTTTACAGGGAAGGGAAGACAAGCTAAGGTGAAAAGCCTTCAAGAACTAAAATTTGGAATCAATACAAGGTGTCAGGTGAGTGTCCTGAATGATGTACAAGAATCCTGCACCTCTCTGGTGAGCTTGACGGAGAAAACCTTACATGATAACCACAATGCAACAAACTTAGAAATTAGAAAATAAACTTAGAAGTTAGAAAACAAGACAAACACCAAAACTTTCCACTTGGAAATTTTAAAACATACTTCTGTATAACTCAGATTAAAAATGAAATCAAAATAGTAAGACGTATTATTTGGGAGAGAGCTACATGAGTACTGTTTACCAAAGCCTATGGGGTAAAACCAAAGTGACACTCAGGAAACTTTAGAGTTTTAAATGCATCTATCAGAAAATAAGAAATACTAAAACTAAATGAATTAAGCATTCAACTCAAGAAGCCAGGGAAAGAGAAAAAAATAAACCTAAAGAAAGTTAAAAGAATGAATTAGTTAAATTGAAAACAAAATAGAATTTTTAAAAAGTTAATAAAACCAAAAGCTGTATTTCTCTAAAAAGAAAAAAAAAAGATAAGCCTTTAGCAAATCAGATTTTTAAATGACAGAATATACAAAATAAAAAGCATTCAATTATAAATAAAAATGATAGGAGATTTCAGATTCTGAGAGAATGTCATTACAACTCTATTTCAATATGAATTGCAAAAATTTTACTTTTATAAAGAGTAAAAGGTCTTTACTAAATCTCGACTAAGCTCTTCACTAGGAAGATTAAATGCTATAGAAGAAAAATTAAAGGTAGCCAGAGATTTACCATCGGGCTCAGAGAGTTCTGCCAATGAATTCCAAGAAGCCATCAAGGAACAGATCATTACTACATAGAAACAGAAGGAAAATTTATCAACTCAGTCTATAAGGCTAGTTAACATTTATTACCAAACAGACAAAGGATGGCACAAAAAAGACATTTCTGTCACAAATTTTAAAACTCAAAATAGGAGCAAATACAAAAGTATAGGGAAATCTATGAATATAATGTACTATACTAGAGTAAGATAAAACCATATGGTCATCTCTTTAGAGAGAAAAAGTTTAAAGCATTTGATGAAATGCAACAATATTCCTGACTTAAAAAAATTAAAAACTGTGTAACTCTTAGAAAGCCAGGAGTAAAATGTATCCACCATAATCTACAGTAAACTTCATAGTTGTGGTAAGCCATTAAGAATCATTTTCTTCATGGTTAGGAATAAAACAAGAATATCTCCTACCACTACTGTTATTTAATACCATATTAGAGATATGAGCCAATACACTATGGCAAGAAAAAGAAATGAGAATTATAAACACTGGAAAAGAAGAAATAAATGAAACTACCATTATTTGTGGATGTAATTGTCTATCCAAAATAGAAAAACAAATCCGTGATAAAAACTATTTGAATTGATAAGAGTTTAGGAAATTGGAATATATTCAGTGTACTGAAATCAATAATTTTTTTCTAAGCACCAGCAGGGATATATTAGAAAAGATAATGAAAAAGAAGCATAGAATACTATTAAGCAAAGAAGTAAGTTAAAGAAGTAAAGGATACTGTGTTTAAGGATTCATCTAACAAGATCCACATGAAGAAAAACATGAAAAGTTTACAAGTAATTTAAGTTCATTGTTTAAAAATTCAAATACGGAAAGTATAAAGAAGAAAGTGAGAATTACCTCACTACTCAGAAGAAAGCTCTATTAAAATCTGGAGCTCTATCCTTCCAAACTATACCAGTATTTAAAAACTATGTCTTGTCTCACTGAAAATGTATATGCTGGGGCGCCTGGCTGGCTCAGTTGGTTGAGCATCCCACTTGTGATTTCAGCTCAGGTCATGATCTCACAGTGTGTGATTTCAAGCCCTGCATCAGGCTCTTCGCTGACAGCACAGAGCCTGCTTGGGATTCTCTATCTCTCTCTCTCTCTCTGTCTCTCCACACACCTCTCCCACTCACACTTTCTCTTTCTCTTTCAAAAATAAATAGACATTAAAAAATATATATGCTATATAAGGATATATGTATATGTATATATACATACATACATACATGCTATATTAAGGGGAAAAGGCAAAGCTGTTTAAAAAAAATTTTTTAATGTTTATTTATTTTTGATAGAACACAAGGTGGGGAGGAGAAGAGAGAGAGGGAGACACAGAATCTGAAGCAGGCTCCAGGCTCTGAGGTGTCAGCACAGAGCCTGACACAGGGCTCGAACTCACAGACCATGAGGTCTTGACATGAGCGGAAGTCAGTCACCCAACTGCCACCTGGGCGCCCCAAGGCAAAGCTGGTTTCAAAAGCATATCTAAAGCTGTGGTGAGAAAGTAAGTGGAGGTTAGAAAACAGACTCATCAGGAACGAGCAGAAGTTGAAAATGAGATTTCTGAGTGAGTAGAAACATACTGGCAGAAGAGTCCTCAGTCGGGGGGGAGGATTACGCCACCATCATGTTATGTCAACTGATCAGACAGATTTAGCCCCAGCCGGGAAGCGATGCCCCTGGAAAGAGCTCTAATAGTCTTGGTTTCAGTCCATCCTCCTGCTCCACTGTCTACTTAACCTCCCTCACCACCTTATTTTAGAACCGGAGCAAAACAAGCCAACAAAAAGACAGGGGAGTAGTTTCCCTGAATATGCCTCAGATGTGGGGCCAGAGAATGCTGTAACGGAACCTCTTGTTCTTCTGCTCCCCCAGACCGCCCAGGTTTGCTGAATGTGAAGCCCATTGAGGACATACAGGACAACCTGCTGCAAGCCTTGGAGCTCCAGCTCAAGCTAAACCACCCAGAGTCCTCCCAGCTCTTTGCCAAGCTGCTGCAGAAAATGACAGACCTCAGACAGATTGTAACAGAACATGTGCAGCTATTGCAAGTAATAAAGAAAACAGAGACAGACATGAGTCTCCACCCGCTCCTACAAGAAATTTACAAGGACTTGTATTAGCAGAGAAGTCCAAATTCACTGACCACGTTTTCCTTCTTCCAGTTGCACTATTATTTTGAGGGAAAATCTGACACCTAAAAAATTTACTGTGAAAAAGCATTTTAAAAAAGAAAAGGTTTTAGAATAATAGATCTATTTTATGCATATTGTTTATAAAGATACATTTACAATTTACTTTTAATATTAAAAATTACCGCATTATGAAATTGCTGGTTGTATTTGAAGACTGAGTCTTATGCGTTCCCTCCCCTCCCCCCACCACCAGGCTCATTTCCTTTTATTTCCTTCCCCTTCCTTCCTTCCCTCCTCCCTCCCTGCCCCCTTTCCATCCCTCTTCTTTCCTACACATTTGTCAAAATGGGAGTGGAACTGCGGACTGACTTTCGTTCTCAGTAAATTAATTTTTTCTTCACTTCGCTCTTCTGAACCCTCCATCTGCCTTAACACCCACAACTAAGAAAGGCAGGGAAGCCTCAGGACAAAAACTTCTCAGAGCATGTGTTTCTTACCCTGCATGTGCGAGTCTGGGGCATATCCCTCAGGCCTACCAAGGATCAAGTCTTCTTCCACAACCCCAACCAAGACTTTCAGTCACCAAGAGCAGCCTATGGGCAGGGTTCCACGGCATACATGGTATACCCGGGGGCAAATGCTAACTGCTGGGAGATGTGGGTAACAGGTGTTTTAAAATTTGGCACCTGCCAAAAAAGAACTTAGAGTTGAACTAAGGAGAAAAGATTAATCTTTCTTAAAAACAGATTATAATGCTCAGTATAATCATGGACCAATAAATCGCTCAGACTCTATGTACTGTGAGAGTTCAAAGGAAGTAAGGATGGATGAAGATTGGAATAGTTAAATGTGACTCTAAATTTATTGAAGTGGGCTTCAGAGGATGTGTTGGATTTGGGATAGGTAGAGAGTAGGAGAAAAGATATTCCAGGAAAGCAAAACAGCAGGAACAACAAGAAGAGGAACCAAAACCAACCGTGAATGAGGGAGAAGAGCCACGTTCCAGTTCGGATGTACACAGACCAGTTTTGCCATAATTATTCCTACTGTCCTCCTTGGGACCACCATGCCCAGAGATCTCTTACTTTTCTAACCTGAAAGTCTAATTATCTGTATCATTTAGGTGATGCAGGCCTCCCCAGCATGCAGATTATATGTTCCCTAAAAGGAGGGACCTTCTTGGCACATTAATAGATTCGATGATTGAAGCCACCAAATTCAGTGACTTTGAATCAATACAGTGACTTTGAAGACTGCCTTCAAAGAGAGACCTCTCGAGGTCTTTCTCCTCCAGGATGGTTATATCTACTGACCTAAATTACTTCCCTGCTGCTTCTCCCTTAGTTTATCTTTCCTTATGGCGCTAATACTTAGGAGGACGTAACTTTACATTTGAGGCTTTTAAGGCCAGAATATCAGGAAAGACATTTTCATCCTTTACCCAAAAACAAACACCTCCAAAGAGTCAGGTTACAGAAGTGAGTCCTGTCTGCAGCCCTAGAAATGTAAGATCCCTAATTCTTTCGGAGCAATGATTTCTGAGCTCAAACCTTTAGATACAACCACCACATTTTGGGAGGAATGAAGAGACTGAAGTCATTGTCAAAGTGTTACCAAAACACTGGGAAGGAAAGTAACAAACTCAGTGCGTCACATGGCTATTGTTCCCTTGATGCCAAACATCAGGATATTCTCAAACATCTCCATGACTAACCAGAGGCTTCACTACTGTTCCATGTGGAGAGTTTATCATCCGGCAGATCTTAAAAAAAAAAAAAAAAAAAGTTGTGAGCAGTAGACAAGGTGAGGATTCCACCTCAGAGGAGATCCCTTCTTTACAAGTTTTCTTAAACAAAAAGTCTTTCAGCACGCTGCCTGCTCTCTGTTCCCACCAGCCTCGTGCAGCCGGTCCAAACCCTTTCCACAATCTCAGAGTTGTGGCTGCCAATGTGGGGAGTAAGGGGGACGCTCTCAGCTCTTTGGCACTGATGGTTAGCATTAAATAGCTTTTAAACCCTGGCTTGTAAGTTCCCATCTCTCTTACTTCTTCCCTGTGGTTTGGACTATCATTTGCTAAATATTTTACGACACATCTTATACAGCTTCCAAAACTCCTGCTCCTTTCTTCGGTCTTCTGTTCCCCCCAGGATGATTCACAATTTAATCAACAAATGTATCATCAGTTATTCGTAGTACTTTCTCTGGACATAAACACACTTAGGGATTTGTGTTAATAAAAATAGGAAGAAAAGTAACTTTGGCCAAGAGTCCAAAAAAGGAGGGGGGAGATTTTCAAGGCTCCCATGAGAGCCTACACCCAGCACCGCCCTTGAATTTGGCCTGGCTCCCCTCTAGCTCCCTGCTGCCTGTGGAGCACTGGAACAGCAGGATACCCATGGGAGAGACCATATCTACCCAACCCATCTAACCACCATCGAAAACTGGGCTGATCTGAGTTTCTGACTTCTTTTTTTTTAAATTGGGGAGAGGAGCAAGAGAATGGGGGTCTTCAGTAGGAACTCAAAGAGTCGGGAGTCACTAGCTGATGCCACAGTGCAAATTCTGATTGATAACCTAGGGGACAGAAACCAGGGAGACAGCCACACCAGTGCCACTGAAGAAAAAAGGGATGGCAGGGAATTAGGCTTCTGTGGTACGCCTACTTACTTGCTACTGGATTCCAGTGACTTTTCCTCATGTCCCTAGAGGCTAACGAAGGCAAGCTCTTTTTATGGGCAAGCCCAACTTGCTAGATATCTATTACTAACTCTGTAGTGCTGATATAGTGGGCCAAGGGTGAGAGGGGTTGGAAATTGGCCCCCAGATACCTATTCCCTTAGAAATACCCACTGGGAAGCAGGGGTGGAGGCCTCTAAACAAAGCCAATCTCATTTCTAAATCCCAAAAGAACCAAAATTCATTGCCAGTAGGATCATCCCCATTGCTTTCTTGTTCCTCTTTCCCACCCACTCATTGGAACAGTTTGGGGCTATGAGACAGAGACAGACCAAGACGCCTGTTCTTCACTAGGTAGCCACCTCCCTATTTTCCTCTCTCCTCACCACATCCTGGTTCCTGGCCCTGGTTCCTGTTGTCTCCGTTCACATTATTAGCACTGTTATTATCTGTGTATCCCCAACCCTCACCATGTGATTGTGCATGGTTGGCCCACCATTCTAATGATTGAAATGAAAAAAAAAAAAAACAAAAAAACCAGCAGGATCTTAGTATTAAGACTGCCAGATGTCATCTGATCCCACTTCATTCAATAATATGTACTCAGTTCATATCCCACTCACCATGCCACCCGGTGAAGATGAGTGTGACCAGGCCCTGCCCTCAAGGGGGTCATAGTCTGTTGACAAAGTCAGACACACAATTACAACTCAGCCAAAGGGATGGATTGCCTAGAGGTGTGAAAAAGGGTTCACAGGGGATGTGGGTAGACTCAGAAGTGTAAAAGCATATCATGTGTTCAGAAAACAAGAAATTAGGTGTGGCTCCCAGAGCTGAGGTAGTGAGAAGTGAATGTGGCCGAGTCAGCATCAGACTGTAACAAGCCTCACCCTCCGTGGTAAAGAGCTACCTTGGGCTGTTTTTGTAACCAACTGGGATCCAGTGGATGGTGCTAACCAGAAGAGGGACATGATCAGCTTTGCATGTTGAAAAGTCAGCTCTCTAAAGATCAAGTCCCCTCTAGCATGCTTCCAACAGCTGTCCAACCCTGAAGGGATGGGGACCTCTCTCCCTTCTAAGTCCCTTGGTGATTTCCATCCGGTAGGCCCAGCTCTGCCCCTGGGGTCACACATACCACATGCTTATTCCTGCACCCTAGGGGTTCTGACTCACTGCATCCTCTTCAATCAGGTTACAATCTTTTGGCCCAATTGTTTGAACCAAATCCTAGGAGCCGGAGCCTCACGACCCCCCTAGCTCACAATGTCCCTCTGCCTTGATGGCAAGGTCACTTCTACCTCCATGTAACAAAACTTACACACCCTACACACATTTCCAGGCAAGCCCTGCATTTGTCATAAAATTCTAGAAAATTAGAACTCAAAGGAGCTAACCCACTCAAATGACGGATGAGACGTTAAGTAATATGCCCAAGGCCCTAGGCGTCTACTACGATTAATTTATTCAAAGGTGTTATATTTCACACTTTCTCTTACCAACCCTGACATGCCCACTGGTGGAATCAACAGTTTAACAAGAGAATCTCAAAGTGCATGACAAACTTGAAGCTGGTGCAAGTATCTGCACTAGAGAGCAAGGAGAAAGAATGCTATAAAGTTTTTGGATTATTGCGATGATCAAAAGATTATTATGTGAGTCACTTAGGACTGCGTCTGCCACAAAGTATGTGGACCTGTTACAGAAGACAGTATCTTAATTTGAACTTTAGAGATAGACAAGATTGGGTTAAAATTCTAACTTTACCACTACTTGTCCTATAACCATATGACTTTGGTCAATCTCTTACCTCTTTATGCTGTAATTACCCTCATATGGAAAATAGGACAATAATACCCATCTTACAGGTAATCATGAGAATTAAATGTAATAGTGGCTGTAAAACACTTCACACAGTTCCTTGGCACATCTTAACCAGTCAGTCTGTGTTGGCTACAGATAACATTACGGTCATTATTATTATTAAAGGGCCCTTCATTCAGGGCGTCTTGAGTGGCTCAGTTGGTGGACCATCCAATTCTTGATTTCGGCTCAGGTCGTGATCCCAGACTCAGCCCTGTGTCGGGCTCAGCACAGAGCATGGAGCCTGCTTAAGATTCTCTCTCTCTCTTCCTCAGCCCCTCTTCCCTGCTTGCTCTCTCTCTCTCTCTCTCTCTCTCTCTCTCTCTTAAAAAAATAAAAATAAAAATAAAGCTCCCTTCATTCAAGAAGGCATCCTGGACTCATAGAACAGGTTCTTCCTGTTCAAGTATTCTAGGCCTTACCTGAATATCCTATAGACTGAAAGCCTGGTAAAGGGATTGGATTTCAGCATTTGGCAGTACAGTGAAAAATACATTCTCCCAAAAGTATTTTGCTTCCAGTCCATAGACACTAGGAGAAAATAGTTATTTGAAAGACAACTGTCGTGTTCTGATTTAGAAAAATTGCCGGGATGAGGCTAGGAAAACATTTTCTCCAAAGTAGTGGGACTTTTCTCTTGTGACTTATGCTCCTAATTTTAGACTAATATTACATAGTTTGTGTTTCCAGAGAGGTTATAAAGAATAAGAAAATTGCTAATTTGGGTCTGTAGGGAGTGGGTTGGGATATTTCCATCCCCTCTAGAGTTTTGTAAATATGTTCCAGGCCAAAAGTTCCCAGGAGAATAGCATTCCTAGGGTCTGTTTAGTGCCATGAGCTGAACTCAAGGAGGATCCAAGTGGCTTTCTGCAAGAATTGGAAAACTGTGATCCTGTGGCCACTTTTGCATAATACTGGAGGCCATGAAGTGTATATTAGAGTAAGTCTGAGGCTTAGCTCTGACACTTTCTAGGTGTGTGGCCTTGAGCAAGTCACTTTCCTCTCTGGGGACAAAGAACCTGACCTACAGAAAGAAGTCCTTCAGCACATCACATCTAATCCATTCATTATGAACAAAGGAATGGGTCTTAATTTCCCTATCTGTAAAATGGGAATAAGAGCACCTACCCTGCATGTATTCTAGAATATCACATGAAGGAAGCAGGGCAGGCCTGATCACCATTATTCACAGATAAGAAAGTGAGCCCCAGTGAGGTACAGGAGCTAGCCCAAGTTTACACTAGGAAAGGTAGAGGCAAAGCTAAGGCTAGACCTCTGGCTTCCTGAGGCCCAGCCTAGGGCTCTTTCCTACCACATGCTGCGATGTGCAAAGACAGTGTTGCCTGGTTGGCAAAGGACAAGCTTATGGCGTAAAAGACTCCAGTTTGAACTTTGGCTCTGCCACATACTAGCTGTGCAACCTCAGACAAGCTGCTTCCTGTCTCTGGGCCTCAGCAACTGGTTTGTGATAATCCCAATTCCTGCCTTTATAGGGCTGCTGTGAGCACTAGAGGTCACATATAGTTGACATGCCTAGAGCCCCTAAATAACTAACATCTTCTAGAGACAATCTCATGCAATCTGCTGAGGCACTTGTTTTGACCTGGGGACGTCAGTGTGTCAATGTCCCCAACCATAGAAGAAACCGTGAGATTCCAGCCTGGGAGGAATTGTCCAGCATTGGCCTGACAGTGATTTGCTGTGGCCCTCAGTTTCCCCATCTACACAGTCAGAGGCTCTGTTCACACCCCAGGTCCTTGGGAGCCTCTAGGGGAGGCTGGAAGGGAGACAGAGTTCTCTGGCTGACCAACAGATGCCTGTGTTCTTTGTTGCCCGAGCGTGTTCTCCCTCAGTGCGGCCGGGGCCTGGACAAGACAACAGCCAGCACTCATTAGAGGCCTGGAGCTGCTCCAGCCAGAGGGGGTGCTGCCTCCAAGGGGAGGGGAGGGGCCACCGGATGGCTGGTTGGTTCCCACCCAAGCCAAGCTGCTGAGAGAGGGGCGGTGTGCTGAGTCAGCAAGCTGGCGGCTCCACACTGAGGCTCCCTGGCCACCCGAGCCTGCCAGATGAGATGCAGCCAGGAGGGCCTCCCAGGAGCCCAGCGTGTTACCGATGATGCTGCTGCTGCTGCCACAGCAGCAGGAACTGTGCCCTGAGAAAGCCTGTCCCCAGCCAGGCCTCCCAGGGCTCCGGGGTAGGGAGCGGCTGTTGGTGAAGGAAGATGTTTTTGGGAGCTGCCTCCTTCTGGCAAGTTTCTACCCGGGTCCGCTTCTACTCTGCCCAGTCTCCCTGCTCTGTCGCCAATGACAGCCATTATTCCTCTCAAACATCAAGTACAAGCTTTACTCATAAACTGTTTTGCAGCCATTTAATCCTCGCAAAACCCAGTGAGGTGGTTTATGGGTCAGTGTCCCACAGGAAACAATGGCACACTCAGAAGGGGGACCCCTGGGGAGAGTTTAGTGGGGGTGGGGTGGAGGAGGGACTACTTGCAAACTGTGGGAAGGTTAAGGGAAACCACTACAGCGTGACAAGCCCCCCCCCCCCCCCCCCCCCGCCAACCCACCCCACCAAGGCTAGCCAGGGCACTAAGGCCAGTGGGGAGAAGGTTATTGGAACCCAAGAGAGCTGGAGCCATGTGAGAGGGCTACCTGGCTGGGGCCACCCGAGAGACCTCTGGCCCAAGGACGTGAGGAACATTCTCACTGCTGTCCCCCGGATGGCAGAGAGCAAAGTGGTAGATATATGCCCTTCTTCTCTCTCTTCACATCCTCCCTCCTGAGTCTTTCATTGGCCAAATCCTACTGGAAGCCAGGGAACAAAAGAAGCAATTGATACCATTAGGCTCCCAGGCACAGAGCAGGGTAGAGAAGGGAGGAGGGCAAATCCGTAGGACAGGCAGAATATCCAGCATGGGTAGGTGGTATCATTAAGCCCACGATACTGAAAGGAGATGGAGAATTTTAAGTCTGAGGTCACAGAGTGGTAACTGTCCATTCTAGGATTCAAACAGGTCTGTGTAGCTCCAAAGACATAGTTCTTTCCATTGTATTAAACCAGCTGTGGGAGAAGACCTAAGGGACTAGAACAAGAAGAAGAGTGTATGGGGCGCCTGGGTGGCTCAGTCTGTTAAGTATCCAACTTCAGCTCAGGTCATGATCTGTTTCGTGGGGTTGAGCCCTGTGTTGGGCTCTTTGCTGACGATGCAGAGCCTGCTTCAGATCCTCTGTTCCCCTTTCTCTCTCTCTGCCTTTCCCACACTCGTGCTTGCTCTCTCTCTCAAAAATAAGTAAACATTAAAAAAAAAAAAAAAAGCTGATACACTCAGCATCTCCTTATGCCCCTAGCCAGGGTGGACCCTGGCAGCTGGGAAACTGGCACAATTTTATTGGATACTTCCCACATCTTTCCATAGCATTCCCTGGAGACCTAAGGCATGTAGCCCAAAGCAGCCCATGTAAGTTTTATCCTAAAAGTTAATGTAAGCTTTGTAGTTTATGTCGAAAAAAAAATTTTTTTAACTAATGTTTAGGGGCATGTGGATGGCCCAGTCGGTTAAGCGTCCCACTCTTGATTTCAGCTCAGGTCATGATCTCACGGTTCATGAGATCAAGCCCCCCATCGGGTTCTGTACTAACAGCCCCTCCTGAGCCTGCTTGGGATTCTCTCTCTCTCTCTCTCTCTCTCTCTCTCTCTCTCAAGTAAATAAACTTAAAAAAATAAATTAACGGGGGCACCTGGGTGGCTCAGTTGGTTGGGCATTTGACATTTCAGCTCAGGTCATAATCTCGAAGTATGTGAGTTTGAGCCCTGAGACAGGCTCTGAACTGACAGTGTGGAGCCTGCTTGGGATTCAACCTCCCTCTTTCTCTGTCCCTCCCCCACACAACTGTCTCAAAATAAATAATATATAAAATATAAATAAATAAACTTGGGATGCCTGAGTGGCTCAGTTGGTTAGATGTCCAGCTTCGGCTCAGATCATGATCTCACATTTCTTGGGTTCGAGCCCTGAGTCGGGCTCTGTGCTGACAGCTCAGAGCCTGGAGCCTCTTTTGGATTCTGTGTGTCTCTCTCTCTGCCCCCTCCCCTGCTCATGCTCTGTCTCTCTGTCTCTCAAAAATAAATAAACATTAAAAAATAAATTAAAAAAATTTTTTAAATAAACTTAAAAAAAAGTAAATTAATGTTTAAAATAATGCTTAGAAGTTAAATGACTTAATTTATTTCTACTGAAAAATTAAAGGAGAAAAAGGCTCTCCATGAAGGGGTGCTATGTGTTTTCAATGGCTCTAAGCACCCCTAAGAAAGGGCCATGTACCCCACCCCGAGAAGCACAGGCCCTAGTTTCCTTTAGGGAAAGAATTTGCTTGCCCAACGCCTCATAGCTAATGATCATACTTGGAGTCCCATGACCCTGCTCCCTGCTTGGTTGAGAGAAAGGAAGCCTGGCCAAAATGGAGTCTCAAAAGGGAAAAAGGTGGTCAACCTGGAAGGGGTGTGGAGGAAGGGGTATGAGCTCAATGTCAGCCAATATTCAGTGACATTATCTGTGCCCAGCTCTGGGGACACTCAGATGTGCCTGGCATGACTTGGGTCATCAAGGAGCTCACTCCCCTAGAGGAGAGAGGCATGTAAACTGCCAAGGCCAGCAGTACCTGACAAATGGAAGGAAGAAGAAGTTTCAGAGGCAGGCAGGTGGGTTCAAAGTCCCTCCTCTACCAGTTCTTGGGAGTATGACCTTGGGCTAGAAAGGTTTTCTAATTCCTCGTTTATAATTGGGCAAGGTCATACTTACATCATAAAGTTACCGTGAGGAAAAAAGAGATGAGGTTTGAAAGCATGCAGCACTTTGACTTAGCAAATGTGAATTAGTTGTCATCTTTGTACTGTGATAAACACCGGGATGGAGGACTGCACACCAGGGCTAAGTGGGACAGCCATGCTCTTTCAATCAAAAATTGCACTGGAAGGGCGCCTAGGTGGCTCAGTCAGTTAAGTATCCAACTCAGGTCATGATCTCACGGTTCGTGAGTTCAAGCCCCGTGTTGGGCTTCGTGCAGACAGCTCAGAGCCTGAAGCCTGCTTCGGATTCCGTGTCTCCCTCTCTCTCTGCCCACCTCTGCTCGTGCTCTGTCTCTCTGTCTCTCTCAAAAATAAATAAACATTAAACAAAATTGCACTTGCGATCCGATGTCAAAATAGATTATCCTAAATTTCCCAGGATATCTGAGCTCTGTGGCTTCTGTTGCCATGGAAGTGCAGGAGAGGTTTAACTCTGGGTGGGGGTAAGGGAAGGCTTCATGGAGGAGGTGACATTTGAGATGGACTGGGAAGATTTGTAAGGGTTGACCAGGCAGACAGGGAAGAGCTGTCCAGGCAAGGGGCTCGTGTGCAAAGGCTCCAGTGCATGGCACATTAGTCAGGATGAGTATTTTGGTGTGGCTGGAACAGAAGGGTGGTGGCTGGCAGGGGGAGAAATGACTGGAGCAGAATGGAATCAAATTAAGCAGGGTCTATACTAATGGACAAAGGAGTTTGAACCTTATCTTAGGGGAGCAGAGAGCCATGGAAGATTTTAAGCCAGGAAGTGTCAAATCAGATATATTCATCCCGTCAGCCAGCAAGGAGAATAGGACTTGATGGGAAGGTGGAAAGACCTTTAGGAGGCTCTGGCTGTCACACAGATGAGAGATGAAGGTGGCATGAGTGAGGGGAGGGCATCAGCAATGATGACGGAATGGGTGGACAGTTTTGCAGAACAGTCCAGGGCCTGCTTAATGTGAGGGTGGGGGGCACTCCAGGGTGGTTCTCAGGATTTGACCTTGGTGACATGGCAGGAACAGGGACATGCTCCTTATTGAGATAGGGGTTTAGGGGCGCCTGGGTGGCTCAGTTGGTTAAGTATCTGACTCTTGATTTCGACTTAGGTCATGATCTCATGGTTTGTGAGTTCGAGCCCTGCATCAGGCTCTGCGCTGACAGCATGGAGCTTGCTCAGGATTCTCTCTCTCCCTCTGTGTTTGACGCTCCCTTGCTCATGCCCTCTCCTCTCTTAAAATAAATAAATAAACTTTGAAACAAGAAGAAGAAGAAGATGGAGGTTTATCTCAGGGAAGGATAACAGGTTCTGTTTTGGAAATACTAAGGGTGGGAACCTGGTGGACATCCAGGAGGGGGTCGAGTTAGCTGTTAGATAGACGGGTGTCTGCAGCTGAGAGGTGACATGGGCTGGAGAGGCACAGTTGGGGCAGTACAAGAGAGTGAGGACAGTCATAGGACAGTGACAGTCAAGGAGAAGACCAAAAAGTATTCCAAAAATTCACGTTGACTCTCTAAGCCCAGTTTTCCCACCGAAGTCAAAAAAGAGGTTTCACTTTCTCTGCTTTCTTTTTATCCATTGGTTCCCTAAGTATTGAGTGCCTTCTACTTGCTAGGAGCTGCTGGAGAAACAGAATTCCGATCAACTACCAGTTCTTAAGATCTTCCCACAGACAAGGACATATGTCATCTCATTGCTCCTACACAGTGACCCTCGGAGATGAATAGTATTCTCTCTATTTCACTCTCATCACCCCCACCCAGGAATTGGGGCTTAGAGATCTGCTTAAATGAGGCCCCTATGGGTGTTTCAGTCCCATCTTTACACACGCAGACACACACATACCATTGAAGATGTTTGCCTTGCTCTGACTCCTTCATAGGACTTTATTCTCTCCCGTAACTCAACAGAAAGCTCCCCTGAGATCCTGTCTCTGCTTTCAGAAAGAGTTTCATTATCAGGAAGCAGTGGCCCAGACAGATGGCAGGGCCCAGGGCCAGCGTCCTATATCACTCTTAGATTCCTTCTCCCTGCAGGTGCCTGCCTTCCAGACTAGGAAACACTCCCTCCTCTCCCCTCCCCTGCCTCCCAGACTAGGAAACACCTCCTCCCTTCCCTTCCCCCCACCCCCAACCCATGTCCCCTGTCAGCCACAGCCAAATGCTAGACTTGCCATCTTTGAAATTCAGCCTCCTAGTCTGACTCCCGTATTTCAGGCCTGAAACCTTGGGACCTCAGTTTTCTCATCAATAAAATGGAGGTTATAACCGTTTTTACAGACCTAGCAAGGCTGTTTGGAGGACAGATGAGGCAGTGGGAGGAGAAAGTGCTTCTCAAACACTATAAACTAGAAATCTTGGGACCGTGGAGTTATTGTTCCCTCGTTAGAGCTGTCTTTTGCACCTGCCTGCCTGAGTCAGGCCTCAGGACAGGCACTGCCAAGGCTGAAGCCAGACTTCAGTCCCAGACTAGGAAGATAAGGCCAGGGCACTACAATTCCACCCCAGGGAATCAGCTTTCCCCGCCAAGAGCTATTGGAGGTTCCTGAGCCAGCTCTCTGCCCAGGTTTTATGAGCTCAGAGAGGGTTTACTCTATGACTAATATTCCACCCTCTCACCCCGCCCCCCCAGGTCGCCACTACCTGCTGGGCAGGAAGTCCATGGGACTCAACCCCCCTTTAATCACCGCCACCTCCCCATGACCCGGCTCAATCAGGTCTCTTTACAGTCGGGCAGAGCCGGCTGGGCCTCCTCAAACTTCCATATCTGCACCAGGAGATCGCTGATATGGCTAATGGCGTTTGCTTGCCTCCACGCCCTGGGCCCAGCATTCCGGGAGTCACGCAACCCCACAGGCCTAGGGCGGAAACTGATTCCCACAACAGCAAGGCCCGAGCCTGGGGAGCCTCCCACCCCATAAAAAATACAGGCAATGAGCTTTTCTTCACGGCAACCGGGCCAGCCAGCCTCAAAGCTGCAGGGCGGTCTTCCCCTTCCCACTGACAGTCCACCTCCGTTCATTCATTCATTCATTCATTCATTCATTCATTCCTGCACCCACCTGCGTTCTCTCTGGGCTCCCAGGGGCCTCCACACCTCTAGTGTCTCCTGCCAGGGAGGAAGAAAGTTGCTAACCTGATAGGCACTGTCTTCAATCACTATTCACTCGCTCACTCATTCATTCATTCATTCATTCATTCATTCCATAGTCACCAAGCATCTTCTCCGAGCCAGGCACTGTTGCTGAATGCTGGCCACATAAAGATGAATGGGTTAGTCACTGCCCTCAAGGAGTGTGTTGTCAGGATTGGAAGGGAGAGAGTGGAGGTTGCAGAATTCAAGGGTAGGAGTCACCCATTCCCCTTGCTGGTAGGTGCTTAAGTGCACAAGGTCAGCTCCCACCGCCAGCCTCTGCACTGCTTTCCCTGACCTGATTTGCCACCGTCTTACTCCTCTCCGAGAAGAGCCCCAGTCAAAGACTGATAGGAGTGGGGAAGAAACACCCCAGCTCCTCTACTCCCCAGGTCAGATACAATCTGTACTGACTCCTGGAGATGCCCAGTGGGATTACTTCATTTAGTTGACTTCGATTCCAGGGCCTTGATGGTATTCTCATTACCTCTGCAATAAACTTACACTCAGATCTTTGCTAAGAGTCTGCTTGGGGGCAAGTCCAAACTAAGATACCCAGTTAGCAATGCCAGTAGCCTGTTAAGACAGTGGCATTTACCCATTCATACAGTCAGGGAAAACACCCTGAGCACCTACTGTATACTAGACCCTGCATCCTGGGGATGCTGGGAGTGACCCAGTCATGGACCCTGCCTCCTAGACAGTGTCTAACGAGGGAGTCAGACAATTAACCCAACAGTTACCAGTCAGAGTGATATGGGCAACTACAGAATCTTGTTCAGGATGCTAAGGGAACACAGCGGAGAGACCCAAACTCAGTGTGGGGGATGGAGAAGGCAACAGCTAGGCTGAATCTTAAAAGTCCAAAAGGAGTCAGTCAGGTAGAGAAAGTGTGGAAGTGTTCCAGGTAAAGGAAAGTATAGGTAAAGGTACGGAGATGTGATAGAACCTGGCCTGGTTCTGGAAAAACTAAGTCATCCACTGGGGATGTGGGACCTGACTCATCGGAAAGAAGAGTGGAAATGAGGCAAAATCCAGATCCTAAAAGGCCTTTTATTTTTCCAACATTTGCATTTTTTATGGGAAAATTTCAGGGAAATCTGAACAGAGCAGTGTATAACCCAGGGAAGGAAGCTCGGATGAGGGCGTGTTTCAGACACCAGAGGATTAGTTGTGCTAAGCAAGGTCCTTCACCTCTCCTTGTCCTGCTTCCCTGATGTTCCAGGCCTGGCTATGACCAGATGGTTGTTTGCAAAGGGTGCTGCGGGCATGTCTGCAGCAAGGACTCACAAGGCTTTGGAGGACAGATTAGACCAGAAGGACAACAGCGGGGTGGCACAGAGCTCCCCCTCTCCAGCTAGGGAAAGCCAGCCATTAAAGCTGCTTCCTGGTGGGAAGCCTCCCAAGGACCCAGCTCCCACTCTTCTCAGAGATCCCAGTATATTGAAAATATGGAAGAATTGGGTCTGGGTTATAATTTATGTGGTACAGGGGAGGGGTGATTCAGACATCCCTGGCCACGTCAGGTGAGCCAGTGGAAGGGAGCCACAGAAAGCCAGTCCCTGTGAGGGGTGCCTGAGTAGCTCAGTTGGTTAAGTGACCAACTCTTGGTTTCAGCTCAGGTTCATGAGATCGAGCCCCACCCACATCAGTCTCTGTGCTAACAGTGTGGAGCCTGCTTGGGATCCTCTCTCCCTCTCTCTCTGCCCCTCCCCTGCTCACACATGTGCACACACACTGTCTCTCAAATAACAAATATAGGAAGTAAAGGAGGGAGGGAGGGAGGGAGGGAGGGGGGAAGGAAGGAAGGAAGGAAGGAAGGAAGGAAGGAAGGAAGGAAGGAAGGAAGGAAGACAGTCCCTGTGAGCAACACGGAAGCCTGTGAATGAGGGTGGAGAAGCCTGATTGGATAGCAGAGTCTTCAGTGGGGGCAATTCTGAGCACAGCAGCAGGCTTAAATCTCTCCAGCTCTGCTGACATATCCTAGGAAAGAAGAGGCCTCTGGGTAAAACCTAAAAGCTGCATTAATAAAATCTCTGTTTCAAATTCTTTTCATGAATTAATTCTCTGGCTTAGTCTTAAAAGAATCCAGCAAGGCACTTGTTAAATTCCTATGCCCCCTTTCAAGAGGTAACTGAAGTGCAGAATTGCGAAGTAATTTCCCCCAAAGCACACAGTTTTTAAGCTGGCAGAGAAGGGAGGGAGCCAATTTCCCACACTGCACCCCTGCCCAAGGTGAAGCTCTGACATCGCCAGAAGTCCAGCATAGCCAGGCAGCCCCCAGATGAGGAACTGCTGCTCTTTTCTGGTAGCACAGGCCAGCACTTCAGCTTGATTGGACCAGCCCAAGTCACACAATATACCACCTAACCAATCACTGTGTCCAGGGGAATGCAAAAAGCCAATGAGCTTATGCCTGTGTTCCACCTATCCCAGAAACATAGGGTGAAGTCCCACCTCTGATACGTTGGGAGGTGAGGACATTTCCAAACAAAAGTCAGGGAAGGAGCACACACCTTGCAACCACCACAGTTTTGTGAGGGAAATGTGATATATGCCATCCACAACAAGGCATGGTGCCCAACAGAATTGTGTCAGGATCCCACCAAGAAACAGCAGGCACACTCAGACTGGGTAATTTGCAGAGTTTAATAAAGGGATTATTTACAAAGGAGTGGGCAGAGGGTTAAAAAACCACAGGGATAGTGCAGAACCTGGGGCTAGACACAATGACAAAGAGACAGCAGTCACCATAACCTGGAAAGAAAGCAAGCTGTGGGAAGAAGACAACCTGACAGAAGCATTGACCTTGATCCAAAGTGGTAGCCAGCTTGTGGGGACCCCACAGGGAGAGAACCAGGGGAATAAGCCCCAAATCCCTCTCTGTTAACCCCTCTGGGCTCCTGCATGTGTCCCATTGACTGAAGCCAGCCAGGAACCAGAGGGTGAGGATGTCTGTTGATGCCAACCATTCAGGTTGCAAAGTATCCAGGACAAGGGTGGGCATGGACCTTGACAGGCAGATGGAAGGTGTCCAGCACGTGTGACAACCCAGCAGGTCTTAGAAGCAGAGCGCTTGGTCCCCACACTGGGAAACTCTCTTTCCAGCAGTGTTCTCAACATCAGGCGTGCTTGAGAATCACCCAGGGAACTCTCATAAATGCAGTGTCCTGGGACCCACTTCACAGACTCTGGTTCAGTATGTCTTATGATGGGTTCTCCTGCACCCAAGACAGAGCCATGGGTGCAGGTGGTGTCTGAGGGAGATGACTACAGGAAGCAGTAGTAAGAGAATGAAGAGAACCAGACAGAGAAGGAGGAAAAGTCCATATAGGGGTGCACTGCTGAGGTCACTGCTCTCTCAGTAAATAAATACTCCCAAGAGTATGTGCTAGAAGGACAGTTCCCATCCACATTAGTCAAGGATCACCCTCAGGGGCATCCTGACTATGTTTATGTGTGGGCTCCCCCAACCTTGGAGAAAGTCCCAGGACAGAGTGTGAAAAGATGTGCTGCCCACACCACGCATGGGACACTTGACAGCTCAAGGTGAGGCTGGGCATGCATAAAACTGTCACCACATCAGTAGATGACATCAGAAGAGGGCCTGTCATGTGACATGGGCACCAGAGGCACACACATCTGCTAAATAAGTCTTGTGTGGAGCCCAGAAACCTGCACTATAGGCAAACATCCCAGGTATTCCTGAAAGAGAATAAACCACAGTTTATTATTATTATTATTGTGTCAGTAAACCACAGTTGGGGAAACTTCCATGTAGGACGAGACACCATGTTTTAGGCCCTGGGGGCTGTGAGCAAGTCAGAGTCCCTCAAAAGAGAGAATGAGGTGTCAATTATACTGATATATCATTTTGTATTCTGAGTGTATCAGGTATCTATGGTTCCATAACAATTTATCCCAAAATCTAGTGGCCCAAAACAATGATAATCATTGATTATCTCATACTGTGTCTGCAGGTCAGAAATTTGAAGGCAGCTTAGCTGGAAAGTTTTGGCACAGAGTATCTCATGAGGTTGCATCAGATGTCAACTGGGGCTGCATCATCTGAAGGCTTGACTGGGGCTGTGGGATCTGCTTCCAAGATGATCCACTCACATGATATTAGCAGGAAGCCTCAGTTACTTGCCACATAGTCTCCCCTGCTTAGGTGTCCCCACAACATGACAGCTGGTTTCTCCAGAGTGAGTGATCTAGAAGAGCAGTGTGGAATCCATACTGCCCTTTTATGACCTAGCCTTGGAAGTCAATTTTATCATTTCTATAAGACCCTATTGGCCATACAGCTCAGCTGTAGGCACTCTGAGAGGAGACTACACAAAGGTGTGGCTACTAGGAGGCTGGAATCATTGGAGGCCATCTTTGGAGGCTGGTTACCAGCCCAGTGTTAGCACAGAGCCTGCCATGTACGGGTAACTCAGTTAGTGATTGGTGAGTGTTGACTGGGCCCTCACACTGTGCAAGGCCTGCCCCTTCCCCAAAGAGCTAATGTTATTTTTGGAAAGTAAAATAGAGATTTACTAAGAAGAGTCCAGCACAAGATAGTACTCAAGAGAACCATAAATTGAATAGGCTCAGATGGTTAAAAGTGGCCCAGAAAAGTGTCCAGGCACCTTAATGGCAGGCAGACAGCCAGCCAAGCCCCTATTCTGATGACATAGAAGCGGAAGTTCCTTACTGCTTGGAAGTTTGGGGCAGGAAGCTCCCACTATCTGCATCTTGACCCGAGTCTCTAGCTTAGTGGCTGAGTGACATCGGGCTGATTCTGCCTTCTGTTTCTTGCCTGATGGCTGACACCACCCACGACTCTTGTTCTAGTTTGGGCCAGCCCTGAAGACGATGAGAGCTAGAAAGGCCCCAAGAGGCCATCAGGTCTCATGTCTGATGTGAAGAAACTGAAGTCCAGAGAGAAAAAGCAGATTATCTAAGAGAAAAGGGGGAAACATACTCAACACCCATTGGGGGCTGGGCCTTTTGCTGGGACCATGATATCCAACATGTCCTTTAATCTTTACGGCAACACTGAACGATAGGAATGATAAATCCTATTTTACAGATGGGGTCAGGGAAGGCAAGTGCACTGTAGAGTCACGTAGCTAACAAGGGGTTGAGCCTAGTTTTGAACCCCAATCTCTCTGGCCTTTAAGGCCGTGGTCTTGCAGGGTAGAGTTGGGCAGATTGAAGAGATGGTGGAGTCGGACATCTGTGTCCCTCCCAATGGTGGACTCCAGACGCCCTGTTTATCTCCATCCCCCTCTAGCCCTGGCATGAGCTCCCTGAATGGTGCCAGGGACACGGGGCCATGTTTAGCAATCCCCAAGCAGAGCAGGCCCGCCCTGGGATAGAGCACACAGTGGTGACACCACCGGGCTTTTGGCTGCCTCCACGGTCCTCATTGCAGGAAGGGCCTCCACATTGCAGCTGCCATGTGAGACAATTATTGCCACATGCACGGGACTCAGCATCTTAGGATAAGGCCATGGGGACTCAGGGGATCTGAGCTCTGGTGCAAAGGCTCATATGATCAGGACCAATGTTGTGCAATGGTTTGGGTCAAGGGTTTGCCAGTCAGAGGCCCCGATAAACAATGCTGGGCTCCTTAGATATAAACACAACAAGTTTTTCTTGGGTATCTATTGAGTGGCAGCCACAGGCCAGGGCACTGGATATGCATTAGTTCCTATTTTCACAGTACTCCTGTGTTCTTATAGATGAGGAAACTGAGGCTCAGAGGGGGAAAATGGCACCCAAAGTCACAGGGTTTTTTTTAAGTTTTTATTTATTTTTTTGAGAGAGAGGGCGCACACACATGCACACATGCATCCACGTGCTCGTGCAAGTGGGTGAGGGGCAGAGAGAAAAGGAGAGGGATTGAATCCCCAGCTGGCTCCGCACTGTCCACTCATAGCTCGATGCAGGGCTCGAACTCACAAACCAGTGAGATCATGACCCGAGCCGAAACCAAGAGTCGGACATTTAACGGACTGAGCCACCCAGCCGCCCCTCAAAGTCATAGATAGTAAGTGCCTGAGTCAGAATTTGAACCCAGGGCTATATGACTCTCTGACCCCCACCCCAGTCTGCCACCTCTGTTCTAAGGCCAGGCTCTCTGCACCGAGACTACATGGCTGGGTGGGAGACCATTTCTTTGTGTCCCTCCCCCCTGGGAAGCATGCTCGCATGCAGCAAGCATCTGGATTTGCAGTGTCGTCCAAGGCTAAACCTGGGCGTTCGGTTCCTGACTAGACCTGCGTCCGAGTCCTGATCCACTTCAAGTTCTGTGGCTTCAGCCAAGTGCCTTGGCCTGCGTGGTCTCCCTTCCTGGAACCTAACACAGGGTGGGAATTTCTGTGTTGCAAGTTGCTCTGAGAGTTCAAGGAGCTGATGACTCTGGAGTGCCTTGAAAGCACTCAATAAATACTCGCCAACCCACTGGGTGTTTTTTAATCAATTTGGGTCGCTGTCCTAAAAGGCAGATGTGGGATCAGGGACCCCATAGCCAGGATCTTGAGTTCCACGTGAGCCTGAGAACTCCATTCAGAGACAGTCACCTTCTTATTAACCGTTGCGTCTGCCAAACATGGAACCTGAGGAGCTCCCAACAGAACTGTACAAATGACACCACCTCTGAGAAGCCACCCTGGATTTTGCTGGTTCCCATCACCATGTTCTCACTTCTGTATTTCTTTAATGCCCTGGACAGACCTCTGGGTTGGCATTTATCAGATTAGAAAAGGATACAGTTTTGTGGTCAAGAGCAAGATAGATCTGGAGTCAAGTCTACCTCTGTCACTTTCTAACTCTGTGGCCTTGGACAAATTACTCAGCCCCTTGACCCTCAATATCCTTCTCTGTAAAATAGGAATGTCTTCTCAGGGTTATTATGAGAATACTGTTCATGCTTTTAGCACAGGGATTGAGACAAAATATATGCTTAATAAATGGCAGCATCATCACCATTACTGTTGCCTTCATTTTACTCTTGTTGTGTAAATGCTCTTGTGTCCGTCTGCCTCTCCCCTCTGGCTCTGAGTAGGGAAGTTGCAGGACACCCAAGAGAAACACAGAGGAGCAGGACTTCTGTTGAACATCTATGATGTGCCCATCTCCATGATGGGGGTTTTGCATAGTCTGTTATCCCTTTTAACCCTGGTGACAGCCCCCTTCAGGAGATGTGGCATTCTCCTCATTCTTTTTTAAACTTTTATTTCTTTTCGAGAGACAAAGCACAAGCAGGGGAGGAGCAGAGAGGGAGACACAGAATCCAAAGTAGGCTCCAGGCTCTGAGCTGTCAGCACAGAGCCCAATCCAGGGCTCCAACGCACGAACCACGAGATCATGACCTGAGCCGAAGTCGGACGCTTAACCGACTGAGCCACCCAGGTGCCCCTCTCCTTATTCTGACAGAGCAATGAGCTGAAGCCCAGAGCCAGTAAGTAACTTGCTGAAGGCTGCAATGCGCAAAGAGGTGGAATGAGTACTCTGAGCTCAGGCTCCTCCCACCAAACTTATCACATTCCCCTATGCATCCCAGGACCTAGCAACAACTGGGACCTAATAAATGCCTACCCTCTGGGAGGGGGATATACTTAAGCTACATACTTTGCAGGGGTAGATAAGGGCACTTTTACCAAAGTTTGATGCAAATGCTAACAGGGAGATGGACAAGGGTTTGATGGGCAGCCTTTGGAATCCAGTCCCTCCCTCCCTGCCCGGCACAACCCCATTGCTCAACACAGGCTCCCATGGGGACTGTCCTCACCCCAGCCTTGGCTGCCTCCACATGATGTCCCCCACCCCAGTGTCCTTCTCATTTGTCCCAGAGGGGCTGTGGATGTGTGTGTGTGTGTGTGTGTGTGTGTGTGTGTGTGTGTGAGGGGGGACTCCCTACTTCCCCTTCTGAAAAGATTTCCTTTATTTTTCTTTACTATACGATTCATTTTATTGTAGAAAAAATAGACTCAATAGAGAATGAAGTGCTCTATTCATTTCAGAATGAAAAACGAGAAGTTAAGCATCAACTACGCCCTGGTCACTGACAGACAAGGGCACTTACCATCTCCCAAACTTCTGGTCTAAGTGGATACATACCCACATTTACAAAAAAAAAAATTTTTTGTAACCAAAATGCTGTTTGCAAATATGCTTCATTGTCATAAAAACAGCGTTATGACAATAGTAATTCCTGTTCATCATGGACAAAGTACAAACTGTGAGTGGCACAAGATCAAACACAAACATCACCATCACTGCCAATATTTGGTGGTGATTTCCCTCTGCATCGATTTTTCAGTGCCAATAGAAAAGGTATCAAATTGTTCCACAGCATTTAAATATAAAAGTAAATATATTTTCTTTCTAAATCAAATATGTTTTCAGGGTGGGGCCACCTGGAAAGTCAAGGAAGGGCCTCTGGTCTGCGGTCTCTCGTGGCTGCTTCTGCAAATCCTCCCCTGCCTCTCAGAGGAAGGTGGTTCCATCCCTGCAGGCCAAGCCACAGTCCCCAGGTCACAGCCCCAGCATCTGCCCCCATGGCCTGCGTGCCAGTACACCTATCATTGGCTCAACTACCTCCAGGCCATCTCCCAGCACCCCCCCACACCCAAGTCTCAGTCGACACAACCCTTTCCTCCCCACTTCTGTTCCCTCTGACCCTTGAACCCCCCTTCATCCAGAACCGTCCAATACCATCGACTCTGGGAACACTGGCTTTGGCAGGGAAAAAGCTGGTAAATTCTTCTCAGTGAGAAAGCTGATGTGGAGAGATTGAGATGCTACCTCTCTGTCTTCCATGAGCCTCTTACATTAAGCAAGAACAAGTCAGAAATTGACGTGGCAACAAGTTATCCTGCACAAAGCATGCACCTGCAGTAAACAAAAATGCAAGTACGGGCTTTTGTGATCTTTTCCATTCCGTAAACAAAAATGCAAGTACGGGCTTTTGTGATCTTTTCCATTCCGTCTTCATCGCATTTACCCCCCTACTTGAGCTCTTCTCTTTCTCCTTCTCGGTTCCCTTTCCTAGTCATCCCAGCCCTCAGTGGCCTCGCCCTTTTTTGAACTCCTAAGGCTTCAGGATTATGGATCAGAGGGTCTCCAGATGGGACAGGCCACTGAGATGGAGCTGAGCATGGCTGGTCTTCAAGCACTGCAAGGTCAGGGTCTGCATCTGCCCTTGGTGGTACCTGGGGGGAGGTGTCCAGGAGCTAAGCAGGAGCGGCTCTTGACTGAGAGTCATGACAGTGGACAGAGGACATCTGTCCCCAAACCTTATCTCCACCAGTACAACAGAGAGGCTCCTCCTAGAATGGGTCAGCAAGTGTCGGCCCGAGCTTAAGGACAAACCTGGTATTTTATGGCTGCCATGGAACAATAGTGGAAACCCAGCAGAAGCCTCGGCATCATCTGGGGTGGGGGGAAGCCCAAGGCTGGTGGCCAGTTTCCTGGGTCGTGGCAACAACATCTGTGCAAAGTGGCCCAAGACCAGGCAGTAAGGAGGAGGGGGTTCCTGGAGTGTCTGGAAATAAAAGCAGATGGTGGATGGATGATGGGCTAACCCAGTGACCCCAGTGGCAAGAGTGGCCTTCATTGCCCCACCCCCACCTGTGGCCTCACCCAAATGGGTCTGGTTCACTGCAGCACGATTCAGGCTGTCCTAGATAGCCAACGACGACCCAGAGCGGGGGAACTGTTTCTATCCCCTTTTTTTTTTTTTTTTTTTTTTTTTGGTACATGCTCATTGCTTATGTATTCATGATAGTGATAAAATGAGCAATTCCCTGCCTTGGCAAAAACGGTGTCCAGACCATCGGTGACTCGTTGTCATCATTATGAGCTGCCACAGAGCTATTTGCCCTGACTGGTGACCTCCGCTGTTTCCCTGACTGACCTGTGGTACATCTGTCCTCGCTGGGGGCTGGCACCTCTCATTAACGTCAGCTTTCAGCAGTGCTCCCCGCTCACCAAATTATCACCTGCTCTCTAGTGGCAGAGTTACTACCTTGTGAAAGTGGTGCATATATTGAAGTCATTTCTAAATCCAACAGGTGCCTCACACATGGCAGGCAAGCAGCATTCACACTCTCATTTGGCCAGAGAGCCCAGAGAAGGGCCCTAAAAGGGGAGCCATTTTCTGACAACCATAGTGTAGCTGCCAGCAGATCAGGGCCCCTTGGTCGGGTCATGCCCTTGCTCAGACACCTTCAATGGCTCCCTGTGACCTACACAATAAAGTTTAAAATCTCCATCATTCAAGACCCTCATGGTCTGACTTCAGTGGGCTTTTCCAGCCTCACCTGCCCCCTCCCCTTTCACACCCTGACTTCCAGCTACAAGGGGCCACAAAGCCTTCTCTAGCTGTCAACAGTCCATTCACCATTCAAGGCAGTCCATTCACCATTTAAGAGATGTCCCTGGCTCCCTCCTTGGTTTCTGCCACATCTCTTTTATTCTAACCTTCATCGAAATGGAACTTAGAGGGGCACCTGGGTGGTTCAGTCAGTTAAGAGTCCAACTTTGGCTCAGGTCATTTTCTCACAGTCTGTGAGTTCGAGCCCCACGTGGGGCTCTGTGCTGACAGCTCAGAGCCTGGAGCCTGCTTCCGATTGTGTCTCCCTCTCTCTCTGCCCTCCCCTCCTTCGTGCTCTCTCTCTCAAAAATAAATAAACATTAAACAAAAATTTTTTGTAATTAAAAAAAAAATGGAACTTAGGTTACCATAGGATTTTGTCTGCTGTCACATACACTGGAACTTCTTAGGGTTGGGGGTGTTGTTTTAGCTATGTGTCCTCCATACCCTGCACTCAGGAGCAGCTCAGTAAACCATGTAGGTGCTTTTCACATGCAGGCTCTCTAATCACCATGGCAACCTTGCAAACTAGACAGTGTTTTTTCCCAAATGAAGTCTCAGGTTAAGCAACTTGCCCCAAGTCAGATATGCTTAGTTTCCAAGGCAGAACTCTTTCCACAGTGTCTAAAGTATGTCTGATGTTTGCATGCTCAAAACAAACACAAAACAAAACAAATCCCACTCTGCTTCATAGAAGCAGCATTACCTGGACCTAATCCCACCTCTCGTGGAACCGAATGGTTTTTTGGGAGCTCTCTACCTGGGCAAACACCCCCACCTTCTCTGAATTTCGGTTTCCTCCACTGTCATGGGGTTGATACTAATAGCTTCCTTCTTAGGCTGACAGAGATAACACACACAAGGCACGCAGCGCTGTGATAAGTCACCGTCCTTCCTGGGTGCCCTGCCCTGTCGCCTTGCCGCTCAGATGCCTCCTCCACACCAGGGGCTGAGAAGCGCTGGCTGGGGCGGGGCAGGGGGCGGAGCCTGGTCCCTCCTGACTGTCCTCCAGAATCACACATCTGGCCCCTCAGGGTGGGAGTGGGAAGGAAGCCAGGCTCCCTGGACGCTGATGAAACGTGTCTGTTGTGGGCCTGTTGGGCAACGCTGAAACTGGGGAGGAAGGAACAGCAACCGCTGAGTCTCCTGCTGGGTCCGAGGAGGCTTGAGCAACGCCCCCAGCAGTTGCCTCATCTCTGCCAAGCAGGGTGATGATGCCCCAGGGTGGGGTGTTGCACCATGTTCTTAGAAAGCTGCCTCTGTACATGCATTTCCATTTGGGGCCTGGACTGGTTTTGTTTAATCATTGTCTTTTTCACTTCCAAATTTCTGAGGGCAAATTGGGAGACCATGATGTGGTGAAATGATCATTAGCCAACTTTCCCTGAGTACTTACTCCACATCCTGTACTGTGCTAAGTCCCTTCATGTACGTGATCTCGTGGAATGCACACACCAACCCTCTCAGGTAGGTACTGTTCTTCTGCACATGAGCCCGTGAAGAAACTAAGGCCCAGAGTGGTTAAGCAACTTGCCCATGGTCACACAGCTTATAAATGGTGGAGCCAGGATTTGAGCTCAAACTAAGTGAGTCCAGGACCCTTAACCACTATTTGGGCACTGCCTCCTATGAGTGAAAAGAACCTGACTTGGAAGTCAGGCTGTTCTGGGGATGAAACCCAGCAATGATGCTGGCTCACTACATATCCCCAGTAGGTTCCTTCCTCTTCTCTGGGCCTCAGTTTCCTCATTGGTAGAGTAAGTGGGTTAGAATAGATTGCTGGTTCTCAAAATTTCCTTCTGCTTATTTAGAAAATAGAATGCTTCAAACAGAGACTGGCTGCAAACAAGAGAACTTTATAGAGAGTGATGGAAACATTCTAAACCTGGATTGTGGTGATGTTTGCACAACGTACATTTGCTAAAAAGCCTTGAATTGTACACTTCCAATGGGTGAATTTTACGGTGTGTAAATAATACCTCAATAAAGCTGTAAACTACTAGACTATTTTATGAAACAGCGATACTCAATCCCCAGTACCCACACAGGATTGTTTGAAAACCAGTGGGCTGTGTGGATTCTGGATTGCCTCAGACTCTGACCTTCTGGAATCCTGAGTTCATTTTTAGTGCCTACTTTGTGCAGATCGCTATGGTTATGTGTGTGCAGGGATTCCATCTTCTGTACCGTCAGCCCAGCCCCAGCACAGCACCTGACGCACCATACACATCCAATGAGCGCCATTCGATGAATGGCTGACGGAGGAGTAATGCACATTTTCACAAGGGTGGTCCAGACTTCAGGCTGCTTGGAGACAGGTACCATGTTTTCATTTTCCGAAAACCTAACTCCCAGCACAGACCTGGTACAAAGTAGGAATTTGGTTATGGTGTGTTGAATAAATAAATGACTGAATGGATACAATGACTCAGTCCCTCCTCGTGAGGGAAGACAGGATATCAGTGTATAGATACAGTTGCCCCCCTCCCCTTATCTGCAGTTTCATTTTCCATGATTTCAGTTACCCACGGTCAAGCTCCCAAAGCAGATGATCCTCCTTCCAAGGTATCGGCAGAAGATCAGAAGTGGCCTAACGCGACGTCACAGTGCCTACGTCATTCGCCTCATCACATCTCATCACGTGGGCCTTTTATCATCTCACATCATCACAGGAACAAGGGTGAGTATGGTACAGTAAGATTTGTTTTTAAGTTTATTTATTTATTTATTTATTTATTTATTTATTTATTTTGAGCAGGGAGGGACAGAGAGAGAGAAAGAGAGAGAGAGAGAGAGAGAGAGAGAGGGAGAGAGAGAATCTCAAGCAGGCTCCGCACCACCAGTCCAGAGCCCGATGTGGGGCTCAAACTCATGAACCACAAGATCATGAGTGGAGTCAAAATCAAGAGTCAGATGCTTAACCGACTGAGCCACCCAGGCACCCCACTACAGTAAGATATTTTGAGAGAGAGAGAGACAATCACATAACTTTAGTTACAGTATATTGTTCTAATTGCCCTATTTTATGGTTGTTGTTGTTGTTAATGTCTTCCTGTGCATCATTTATAAATTAAACTTTCTCGCTCAGGTCATGGTCTCATGGTTCGTGAGTTCAAGCCCCATGTTGGGCTCTGCACTGACAGTGCAGAGCCTGCTTGGGATTCTCTCTCCCTCTCTCTCTGCCCCTCCCCCGCTCATATTCTCTTTCTCTCCTCTCTCTCTCTCTCTCAAAAATTGGGCAGGGGTCAGAGAAGCCAGTGGGCAGTGGGCTAAGATGTTCAGGAGAATTGGGACAACTTACAGTTTCTTCTTTCTTCTTCTTCTAAAACTCTTGGCTAAGCTCCTGACTACTACTGATAGCTATCTCTTAACACCAGGGCCATTTCCTCTCTGTTCGGGAAAGCTCAGGAGTCCAGTGGCTTTGACTAAGTGGTCTGGAGAGAACTGTGAGCGAGGTGCCCCGGTGTCCCCTCGACACCTTCCCTGGAGGCGTCTGCGGTATAGCAGTTGCTACAGCAAACCAACTCCAAATTGAGTTTCAGAGGAAACGGGGAAAGAATAGAATAGTCTCCCAACCCCTGTAGCACCTGCTCCGTATCTGTTTTCTGACTTAATGCTTGAAGCTGGTCTGCAAGGTGAGTATGATTAACACCGTTTGTCAGTCAACGCGACCGAAGTTTGATGAAGCAACCTACCCAGAGACAAGTGGCAGAATAGGATTCGAACCTAGGACCAGGGCGCTCCGAACACCCTGCTTTACTGCTGAACTGTGTGCCTCTCCACCGGTCGGTTTCAGCTTAGACACGTCATGTACCTTCTTTGGGTTTCCCCATCTGCAAACCAAGGAGCTAAAAGCTAAGTGAGAGGGTCGTCTCCTGACCTGATTCAGAAGTGTCCCAGACGGCCATGGGTGGGTGCAGCCAGTGTGGCCGGGTCCCACAATAAGTGCTAGCAAGAGATGACTGATTGAAGTGGCTTTCAGCAAGGAAGCCAGCCTATCACAGGCTGGAGGCGAGACCTAAGCATGTGAGTCACCCCCGGCTCTCCCTGCCACTAGAGGGGACGGGGACAGCCCATGTCTGGTCTCCTTGGGTCCCTACCCCCACCCTCAGGGGTGTCTTATAACCAGGGCACAGTCTCCACCGAGATTAGGAGTACGTGCTCAGACACACACACAGACTTTGCAAACAATGCAGGGAAATAAAGTTCTCACAGGAAACATTATCATACTGACTCACGACAGACCCATCCATAAAACAAACTCCTGGTACCTGGGGCCGGCTCAGAGAGAGTGGCCTGGGAGATAGCAGGCCCACTCTCTCCTGGGCCCTGGAGGAAGTGGGTGCCGCCGGGGGGAAGGGCAACTTCCCCTCCCTGCTCCGACGTTGGCCTGGGATCTGAATTATTTGTCAAAAAGAGGAAAAAAAATGATTATTTTTAAAAAGAAAAGCACAAGTCCCACATTATGGCCTCTTCACCCTGTCACAAGAGCTCTGTTGCAGAAACCTCTCTTAGCACCATGGTATTTTGCAAGTCATTTGCCATGCCAATGCAGAAAACATTACCGTCTCCAGGGGCCTGTGTCTCCATCAACCCTTGCTTAGCAAAGCAGGCTTGACTGCTGCCAGTGTAGAGGGAGAATTTGCTCCAAGTCCGTTTTCAGACTTGAGAAGGCAGCTTGACACATCTTCGAAACATCACATGGACAGGTGTCTTACCTGTTTGGAGCCTCAGTTTCCTCACCTGCAAAACGGGAATAGTCATGAGAATGAAAGTAAGAAGATGTACATTTACCACGTGGCACAGTGTTGGTTTCCCTGACCCTCTGTGCGAAGCAGCCTGGAAAAGGGACTTGGGAATCTCAAGACCCCCCCTCCAAGTCTTGACCCTCCCCTTTCTTAATCCTGGGATGATTAAACCTGGGCCCTGTCCTCACCTCCATCTCCAACTCTGGAAAAGCAGGGTATCTAATCCGCCCTGATCTGCCCGACTCCCAGGGTGCAACACAGCTGTGAGGGGAGCTGGGTTGTCAACCAGGCTTAGGACACTGGCTCATGAAGGGTTCAAGTACCAAGGCCATCGAAGGGCCCTAGAACATTTGGGTTGTTGCTGTCCTGGCTGAGCCCTGGCCATTTTCCCATCCTAGAATAGGAATGATCCATGGTGCCCGGGATCTCCCCTGAGGAAGAAGAGGGTCAACATCCCCCTCTGGTTCCCCCTCTAGGAATAAAATGGGTCACTACTGGGAAGGGTTTGTACCCTCCTTCAGGCCCTGGCAGACCCTAGCCTCCCCTGGGAGTACTGCCAGCCAACCTCCAATCCCAGGTACATCACCCATACTTGGGCCACACCTGGCACTAAGGCCCTGATAAAATCACTCCTAGCCTGCTCTCTCCATCCATTCCCCCTCATGGTGACCACAGTGCTCTCTCAAGAACATACTCTGACAAGGTCACACCTGTGCTTGAAACCCTGCAATGCTTGAAGCCCAAGCTCGTTATTTTGGCCCTCAAGGTTCTTCAGGGTATGGCCTCTGCTGAACTCACCAGCTTCCCTCCCCCCTCATTTCTCTTACCCACCCTATGCTCTGGACTCACTTAAGGACCCACAGTTTCCTAATCTTGCCACAGTTTCATATCTCAGTGCCTTCTGCATGCTCTTGTCGCTGGTAGGTTGTTCCTTCTGTTATCTTCTAACAAACTTCTATTCATTCTTCAAAGCCCAACTTCAATATCCCCTTTTCTGTCAGATAGCCCTAAACCATGTTCCAAACAGTTCCTTTCTGTGCCCTCTCCATCTTTCTGGTGTCAGCTATCACACCATCTTATCATTTACTTCTTTATAGATATGTCTCCTGCTTGGGACCACAAGCTTAGTAGGTTAGGAATTGATTTCTGAGTACTTTGTCCCAAACTCTTAAATTTCCTCACCACATTTAGGGAATTTCCCTCCCCAGCATGGTGACTGCGCAGCCTGTCGCTGTTTGAGGAATCTCAGAGGGTGCTCAGATTTACAACCAAACATCTTTCAGGTCAGCCAACTTTGCCTTGAACCTTTGGTAGCTTGTTTTTCTACCAAATAGATGCCAAATGGGTCTGGAGTGGCTGGTGCATGCCTGCATTTTTAAAAGGTTTTAATGTGTAACTGTTTAATTCTTCCCAGGGAGATATTTTCTAAGGCGATAGAGATATTTTGTAAATAACACACTTCTTTTGTGTTGGAGGTGAAGCAAGGAATGAAGAGTCAATGCACGGGAAGCACAAGTGTTTTGCCAGCCCCTAAGTCAGCTCAGAGGATGAGAAATTCAGCCCTGAGGAATGAATGCCTAGGGATGTATGTCTGTCAGGCAGAGTCGTCTGGAGCACTTCCTAGAAATCTTGACCTGTCCCTGTCAATGGGGAAGGCTAATTAAAGGAAATAAAAGACTAGTAGCCAGGAGATTCCAATGTGCTGGAAAAACAAAGGCAGCCAACCTACAGACTGCTAAGTCAGCTCTCTGCTTTGCCCCTGTCTGGCTCCCCCTCCCATCCAGCCAAACGCTCTTTCTTTTCTTTTCTTCACCGGATTTGCCACCAGCAACACCTACTTGTCTCTCTTCACCCCATGGGAGAACATGCAGGGCCAGGCAGCTGACCGCAGTGGTTCAGAGTGAGGACAGGGAGATGCAAATTTAAACTGCTAGACACCTCTATTCCTCCATCAGAATGACTAAAATGAAAAAGACTGACCTGAGGTGCCTGGGTGGCTCAGTCAGTTGATCATCTGACTCTTGATTTCAGCTCAGGCCGTGATCCCCGGGGGTCATGGGATCAAGCCCCGCGTCGGGTGAATGCGGAGCCTGCTTGGGATTCTCTCTCTTTCCATCCCTCTGCCCCTCCCCTGCTCGTGCTCTCTTTATATATATAAAAAAAATTTTTTTAATAAATATAAAAAGACTGACCTTAGCAAACATTGGGGAAGATGTGGAGCAACTAGAACGCTCATATGCTTCTGATGGGAATGCAAAATGATGCAGTACGGCACTTATGAGGTTAAATACACACCTGACTGGAGGAGCCCACCATCCATGCCTAGGTAATTTCAAAAGTGAAATGAAAACATGTAGCTACACAAACAACCATACACGAATGTGCAGAACGCCATTATTCACATAAGCCAAAACGTGGAAACCACCGAAAAGTCTATCAACAGATGAATGGATGCAACGAAATGTGGTCCGTCCCTACAGTGGAATATTATTTGGCTGTGAAAAAAGGAGCAAAGTCCTGATAGATGTTATAACATGGATCAACCTTGAAAATATTATGCCAGGCAAAAGAAGGGAGTGACAAAAGACCACATATTGTAAGATTTCACGTACATGAAATGTCCCCCGAATAGGCAAATCTACAGAGACAGAAAGTAGATCAGTGGTTGCCAAGGGCTGGGCGGAAAAGAGAAAGAATGACTACTAATGGGTAGGGCATTTGTTTTTGTGGTGCTGAAGATGTTCTAAAATTGACAGTGGTGATGGTTGTACAACACTGTGAATATAGTAGAAAAACAACAACAACCGCACACTTTAAAAGGGCAAATTGCATGGTATTTGAATGACACCTCCCTAAAGCTTTCCCATGCATACATATATCCACATGGCGACAAAGACCATGACTGAAGCCCAAAGCAAGCATTCAGGCAGTGTGAGGAGTGCCGTAATTAGACCTGCAGATTGGATCTGGCCGTGGGATCTTGTGTGGCTGGCAGCATGGAAATCCTCATTGAATCTCTTTGCTTGTAGGCTGGGCATGTGCTCTCCAGGCCTCTGTTAGGCGCACAGGATTTACTAATTACACAATCTGCTTGGCTTGATGTGTCCATGCCTGCACCAGGTCAGGGGACCCTTGGATACCCGGGGTGGAAGGGACATGGCCCTGACCTAGACCGAGCTCCTCTTAGAAGCCACTGTACCTCACCCTTTCACTAGTGTTACATCATGATATGCCACAATGCTGGCAAGTAGGGCCGCTGCGTCTATGAACTGGCAGAGAGTGAATCCTGGGACAGGGCCCCACTGTCCGTGTGAGATGAGTCTGATGTGCTGTCGTTCCCTCTTTTGTATAATCACAACAGTAGAGAGCATTTATGAAGTGCTTTCTATGTGCTGGCACAAGTGTAAATCTTAGTATGTAACGTCTCCTTTAATTCCGACCCTAGAGGGGGTGTCAAGTATTAGCCCCCTGTGTGCTCACTGGTGATTGTACACCTTGTTCAAGACCACCCAGCTGTAAGTGGTGGAGTGGGGAATGGAATGCTAGTCAGTCAGGCTCTAGACCCACAGATGGCCTCCCTAAGGTCATAATGGAGAGCCAAAGGGCCTGAAGGCTCTCTGCTCCTGCTGCACCTGTCATCAGGAGAAGGCAGAGGGTGGGGAGGACACAGGGCTCGGGCAGCCAGAACAGGTTATTCAGCCCCATGAAGCTGGGGCTAGCCACACTGGCTACAGATCAGGGGAACAAAGGAGCAGGATATTTACCCTGTGATGGGCAGGAAGGGCAGAGAAAAACACCAGAGGTGTTTCTGTCCTGAAGAGCTAAATCAGAGATATTACCAGGCATTTCTGGTACCAGGTTTCACACTGATGGAGAGGATGGAGGGAGGAAAGAAGGGAGGGAAGAAGTGAGGGTGAGGAGAGGGAAGAAGGGAGGGGAAGAGGAGGGAGGAAGTGAGGGTGAGGGGAGGGAGGAAGGAAGAAGGCAAAGTCTTCTCAGCTCAGTGAATATTAAGATGAATGGTTTTATTTCTTGGTTGGTTGGTTGGTAGGTTGGTTTTCAGGGTCATGGGTAATGGAAAAAGCATAGGTTCACTTGCCTGGTCAAAGCAGTCCCTGAACTTTCTTACTGAAAAAAAAAAACAAAAACAAAAACAAACAAACAAAAAAAAACCCTGGCAGCCAGGCCTTTAGCTCCTGGAGATCTCCCCCTGCCCAATTCTTCCTTGACCTTTCCACTGCATCTTCCACTCTACACCCATTTAACAGAGACTCAAGATCAAAATCGTGATTGTGAAAGGTTTATTCAGGTAAGAGGTATTAGGCTAGGCTCACTCTTAGTGATGGATACAGGTCATCTTATGCACAACTCATTTTAAATGGTATGTAATAAGTCCAAAAAATAAGCTCGCGCCATTTCCAAGTAGTGAGAGAAAGAGTAGCTGGTGTCACTGAGCGCGCACTACCTTCCAGGTGCTGAGCGAGGCCCGGCGCACGTCGTCCTCCGACCTCTCCACATGCTTACAAGGTTAGCTGTCCTTCCCCCATTTAACAGGTAAGCAACCGGCGGCTTCAGGGGGAGTCATGTCACACAAGGGCACATAAGTGCCAGCTCTTGAATTCTCCAGTCTTTGAGAGTGGAAGCTTTTTCTTTTTATCTCTTTTGGCCTTTGCTGATGCCTGGTGATAGGACTTTCTACAACTGGGCCAACTTCCCCTGTCGGGCTCTTTACCAAACATTCCAGGTAGACTTATCACCCTGTGATAACATGGGAAGTTCTCATTCATTCCATCTGTATCAAAGCCTAAAAACAAAACAAACAGGAAACTGTATTCATAAAAAAATATATATGAATTCAACTGTATCGATCAAAAAAAAGTCTGTAGAATTGTTAAAAATGTATTTACGAATTCCTTTTTCCTCTGTGCTTCATTAGTGCAAATGACATACCCCGTTCTGGTATCAGGGCTGGGACTCTTGCCGCCCAGCTGCTGTCTCTGCATCCTGGCCATCCCACTGCTCACTGATGCCTCTCTGGACAGGGTTGAGGCTGTGTGCTGGCCCAGTGGGCAGAAACGAGTAAGACCCAGGCTGCTGGGGGCAATCAGGCATGCTCATTAAGTAGCAATGAATGCAGGGCCTACTCTGAGAAGTGCTGTGAGGAAGGCTTAGATAAAAGGCGTGAGAGTGCAGAGAAGGAAAAAGGCCTTTCTGTCTCAGGGAATCAGCAAGGCTGAAAGATGGGTAGGAAACAGATGGGGGAACACCGTGAGGAGGGCCGAGGGCCCAACTTCTTTCTCACCATCATTGCTGCTACCACGGGTGGCCATGTGCCAAGCTCTGTGCCAGGCACCTTATCCACATTACATCACTTACTCCTCAGAGCAACCCACTGAGGCTGTTACTGCTACCGCCCCCTCCTTTCGGATGAGCAATCTGAAGCTCCTTGCCCAAGGTCACACAGGTAAGTTCCAGAAGCAGGCTTTGAATCCAGGTCTATCAGAAGCCAGAGCCCCTGCTCTTAGAGTGATTTACCATTTTCAGAGAACTTTCAAATTTGTTATCCCATCTGATCTTCCTGTACCCAGAGTTTCTCTATGTCTCACCAGCCTGTTGGCACAAATGAGTCACCCTACCGGTAACAGTGTGAATTTTACTTGCCCTCCCCCTCCCCCTCCCTTTGCTCACTTTGGTTCTCTGGCCACCTGCAAAGCCTCACCCACCTCTAGCGAGAGTCCCAGGGGGTATCTATGGTCACCTTTTCCTGCACTGCTCCCCCGTTAAAGCTCACTGCCCAAGAAGGTCATGGAAGGTCCCACCCAATCTGTCCAGGCGTGTCCCCTTTGAGAATCCTTCCCCAGCAAGCCGAGGCTCAGGACCCTGCACGAGGTGTGTGACCTCAGCTCAGCTACCCCTGGCCCACCCCCATGAGCCTCAGTTTTCTTATCCGGGAAAGCAGAGAGGTTAGTTCAGTTCCACATGTGTTCCCTGAGCAGCGGCTAAATATAACGGTGAACCATGGAACCAAAGGAAGGGGGTGAATCGAGCCAGGCCCTCGATAAGACACACACATAAGCAATTATACCCCCAAGACCCATGTGCAGGGCGTAAGGGCCACAAGGGAATCAAACTGTTGTGGGAAGGGCTGTTTCTGGCTGGTGAGAGGCCCATATGGCAGCCATTCAGGGAGGCCTTAACATACACCAGATCCCAGCTCAGAGCTTTACCCGCATTAACCCATTTAATCCTCCCCCAAAGCCAGTTGAGGCAAAGACAGAATTATCCCCATGTTAGAGAGGAAACTGAGGCTCAGAGAGGTGAAGTCATTTGCCCAAGGTCACACAGTTAAGTAAGTGGTGGCAGAATTAGGTCTGACAGCCCCTAGCTCTTAATTGCTATCTTCACAAAAGTGGGGTCAGTAAATCTTGGCTTTGTAAACCAGCTCAGTCCTGATACTGCTCAGATCAATCCTTCCCGTGTTATGATTGTAGAATCACACATTGTTTCCCCATCTGCACAGTCAGCTGGAACAAAAGTCCCTGGAGCTCAAGTCAAACTATGGGGACCAACTCTGAAATCATGGAAAAACCTCAAGTGGACGGTCAGGGCTGTTTCATTGGAAAGTTTTTCTCCCGTGCAGTTTTCAGAAAACTTGGGAGCCCTGTGTCCCTTGTTCGTGCTAGACCTCGGCCTGCGATGGTGTCTGGCTGATCAATGATAGTCATAACCATGAGTATCATGGAGAGCGCTTCACATGCACCGCCTCATTTCATCTTGATGACAGTACGCAGTGATATTCCATCTCCGTTTTACAGAGAAGAGAACCCGGTCTTGAAAAGAAGAAGCCTCTTTCTGGAGGTGACCCAGGCAGTAAGTGGCTGGTCCCTGAAACAGGTCTGGTGACCCTAAAACCTGCCCTCTTAATGATGACTTGAATGCATTGCTCATTTTCCGTTCTCGGGGATTCTCAACCGAGGCTGCTCATTCACAATACCTGGGATGCTATTTAGAATACTATGGTGAGGCCCATCCCAGACCAATTAAATCAGTCTCTGGGAATGGACTCAGGTTGAAAACCTTGCCTCTAGGACATGCCTGGCATTCTACCAAGAGCCTCAGCCAGACCTGGAACTTCAGAGAGAATTGGATAGTGGGAGGGGGAGAGAGGAAGGTTACCTGATTCTTCTTCTCCTCCCTTCCCCTTCCATCTCCTCCTTTTCCAGCCAACCGAGGGACTGGCCTCAGCCTTTCTCTTGATCTGAGATCATTTGGCCTTTGGGATAACATTTCTATGTGACCCCTCCCCTACACTGTGCCTCATAAGCCTGGCACATAATAGGTGCTCAGTAAAAACATAATAGGTGGTGAACAGGTTGTGAAGAGAACCCTCCAGCCATTCCTTCCAGGCAGGTGAGATTGCATGGATCTATTCTGCTGGAGTTCAAAGAACATGCACAACCGGAAGGAGACTTGCCCACCCCGGCAGGTAGCAAGATGCTCCCATCAGCCACGCATGAAGGTGCCCTTTGCACCACCTCTTTCCCAGTAATAGGTATTAACTTAAAAAAAGAGATCCTTTCTAATTTAATGGGTAGAAAACAATCTCGGTTTTGGTTTGAATTTACATTTCTTTGAATACTGGTGAGGACGAACATTTTTTTCATGTGCTTATTAGTCATTTGTATTGCTTCTTCTGTGAATTGTCTGTTCCCAATTTACTAATTTACAACGAGAAATGTAACTGCCAAGGGGACCGGATACACGTGTCCTCCAGCCAACACACCAGCTCCCTGTAGGCACACTCCTCAGGATGCCAAACTCTAATCAGGAGATGCTTGGTGAACACAGCATGAGCAAAAGGAGGGGTTGGTTATAGGATTCCAGGATTTAAGGCATCAGGGCAAGCTAGACTTACCGCCGGGGTCCACAGAATCCCTGACTATGGATCCTCCCTCTTTCTCTTTCCTCTGCCTCCCTAGCTGCCCAGCCCTTCTTCAGATGGACATTTCTTTCTTTAGAAACATGACTACATTCATTTTAGTGCTTCCTCTGGCCCACGATCCCTCCTTGATTGTATGCTTGAACTCTCAAAGCAATCTTCATCCCTAATTCCTGTGCCTCCTTGGACCACCTTCCCATTTCCTGGGGATTTACAAAGTCTAGCCTATAGCTTTGGGGGAGTCTGCCCCTCCCCTTGTTGTGCTGGAATTGCCTCCCTTCTATAAAGTGTGAGCAGTTTCAGGGGGCCTGGACCTTCCACATTCAGAACGTTTACGTACTTGTGCCTTTTCCAAGCCCTTCCGTAGACTATCCTGGGGGGCCTCTGACTTCCACAAAGTTAAGATCCATTGCTATAGAAGACTCTGAGAGTGGAGAGGAAGGAATGAATGGCAAACCCCCCAAAAAAAGAACTAGAGGAACTAGAAAGAGGAGATCCAGCTGGGTGTGTGGTCTGAAGGGTGCCTGGAGCAGGAAGCACAGGACAGATTTTGTTTAAGGGCAGGAGGAGAAAGAGGATTTTCAGTGGGCAAGGGCTGGGTTTCTCTGACCTCGAATGTGCTGCAGTCTCCTTCCTGCTGGCCTTCAGTGCCCTTTACCTCTAGCCCAGACCTCCAGAATGATCCTCCTAAACCAAATCTGACAGACTCACTCCCCTCCTTCAACCCTTCCTGTGTGCCCGCTACCCATGGGATAAACTCCCAAATCCCTGAGGACAGCATGCAAAGTCCTTCACAGCCTGGCCTCAACTTTCCCTTCCAGGCTTGCCGCTTTTCCCCAGCAGATTGCTGGATGGTTCCTGAATATGCCATGCATGCTCACACCTCCGGGCCTTGGCTTGGGCAAAGCCTTTGGCTTGGGACACCTTCCCCGACTTGGCCCACTCCTTCTTGTTTTTTTAAGACCCAGCTCAAATGTCCACTCCTCCCTGGAGTCTTTCCTGAGCCCCTTCCTTCCTCGAAACCCTTAATTATGGCATTTACCACATATATGAGAGTGTAACTTTTCCAAGCATCCTCCTCTCCTAGACCACGAGGATCCTGACATCACATATCGTGTCTGGTTTATCTGGGTGTCCTAACCTCCAGCATGGTGCCACACGTAGTAAGGCTGAATGAATGAGAAGTTCTCTGATGCTCGTGGGGAAGCACCATGCAGAGAGAATCAGGAGGTCAGGCTCAGGTTCCTACCCCCTTGGGGGCTTGGACAAATTCCTTATTCTCTCTAGTCCTCAGTTCCTTTTCTGCAGGAAAGCACTGGGACTTCACTATCTACAAGGTTATTTATTAAGACTATCTCTGTACAAGAAACTGTTCTAGAAATAAACATATTGTAATAATTATATATAATGCATATAATATATGCATTGTATAATACACATTGTATGTATTTATTATACAATAATGTATATAAATATTTCTGGTAGAATGAAAAGACAAAAGCAAAGTCCTAGAAGTCACATGCAGTCTACCTAGAACCAAGGAAAGCAGGACTAAGACCTCTCAAGGGGAGAGAGTTTTTAACTTTGGGGCAACAGTGTGTGTCATTACAAGAAACACCATGCTGCCTTGGGCCCAAAGAACTAATGTGGTGAAGCGAAATAAACATGGATACAAGAGTCTGGCAGAACACTGCTCAGATCTCAGCTCTGCTACCCTCCGCATGACCCATAACAAGTCACTTTACCTCTCTAGCTCTGAAAGCTGGACATTGTCCGGCTACCCCAGAGAGTTGCTATTAGGACTCAATTGGACATAGGACTCCATGAATGCTAGAATTCCTTTCCCTTTACTCCCAAGGCTTGTAAGCTACAAGGAAAGGGAGCTTGAACAAGAGACTCAATCCTTAGCCTCAGTTTCCTCATCTGTCAAGAGGGCTATTTTGAGATGAAGTGAGATCTTGGGTGCAGACAGCTGTGCTATCGATGTTAAAATGAGTATTAGCTTCCCTCCCAGCCTGGCAGTGGAGTGTAAACTCCAGCTCCATCTTCTTGGGCAGAAAGCTTGAAACAAGGGATTCAGAGCTCTGGAGACAGCTGAGAAGGAAGCACAGTCAAGAAAAAGAGTCAGAGGAAGGGCTGTGGAACACGTGACGATTTGCCTTCTCCCATCAGAAAACACTCTTAAACAAACAGCAAGTTTCCTCCATTAATAAGGCCTGTGGAATGCAGATGAGATTTTTTTTTTCCTCCTCCTTTTTTGCTGATTAAGTTCCCCCGAAACCCCCTTAAGAATTTTAATAAGAAATGCAAAAATCAACAAAAGTCCTGCAAACCCTTTCCTGTTATTAAATAAAGGGAAAGTAAATATTGCAAATTGGACATATTTCATAAGAGGATGTTTTGTTTGGGCAAAAAAAAAATGAGAAAGAAAAGAAAAAGCCATTTGCTTTCTGGCAGCAAATACAAGTCTTTGCTGAATTTTGGTTTCAAATGTGATGACTGGGGCATTATTGCTGGTTTGCCTGGAATTCAGGCCTTTTGATATCTGAGGCAGCCATACCCAGGAGAGCAGGAAAGCCAGGTTTGGGCCATGTTGGACCTCTTCTCCCCTGTCTCCTGTGAACAGAATAGAGAGTTTTCCAACCACCAAGGAAGTTATGATCCTGAGCTCAGAGGTGGGCACCTCTAAGGGGTCACACACAAGACAAAAGCAACTTGGAACAAAGAAGAATTTTATGGGAAAGTAAAAACCACAAAATGTTCTCTGTGGTAAGAGACCTTTTATGAGACTATAAAACATATTGTATCAATGCAGCACAGTAGTCCTGCAGTCAGGCGGACCTGGATTTAAATCCTACCTTTGTCACTTCTTAGCTGGGCTACCTTGGATAAATTACTTAACCTCTCTGATACACTTTCCTCATCTTCCAAAATGGGGAGAATAAAGGGGCACCTGGGTGGCTCAGTCAGTTAAGCATCTGACACCTGATTTCTGCTCAGGTCATGATCTCACAGTTCATGGGATCGAGCCCCGAGTGGGGCTCTGCACTGACAGCTGGAGCCTGCTTGGGATTCTCTCTCTCCTCTCTCTCTCTGCCCCTCCCCTGCTTGCACTCTAAATAAATAAACATTTTTTAAAGGGGAGAATAGAAGTATTTACTAATAGGCCTGCTATGAGGAATAAATGAGTAGGGAAATGAGCCAATGCAAGGAAAGTGCTAGGCTCTATATGTATCTCATATTATTTTGTGTAATATGAAAATGTAAAGGAAGAGGAAAAAGATTTCTCTTTATTTCTTTGTAGTGATTGGCAGTTTGCAAAGAACATTAGCACTCATGACTTTACATGCCTGCCAGCTCAGCCCCAGGAGACGGGCAAAGTGAGCCTTACCCTTCATTTGTGGTTGGAGCACCTGTTGCTGGAAAGTGGGTGTGACCCCTCAAGGACCCACATGAAGAAATGGTCTGTGACCATGAGGTCAGAAAAAATGACCAAAGGAAAGGAGGGAGAGAAGCCAGAGGATGTGGCCATTTCCAGCCACAGAGAAGCCACATCTGCCCCAGGGCCCCTACACCCCCTCCTATTTCTCTCTGTCCTCCTTGTGGGGTTCCTGTGACCTCACCTGGCACTGGCTTCTCCCTGGCAGGGACAGCAGTCACAACGTGTTGGGGCTGCTTGTAGAATGCCAGGATGGGATCTTACGCTGAAATGCTGGTGCATTGGACCCCACCAGCCACATTTCCATAGCAGAGGCTCGGCCTGTGCACCCTATAGGGCTAGAACCTGTCTGCCACTTCCCCTGATCCCTTTCTTCCAGGCTCCTCTCAGACCCAGAGTACTGGCAACCGCCCTCATCAAACCGTTGATGCTAAACAGGAAAATTATTTTGGTTTTGTGGTTTTTCTATCTTTGTATTTATTTGTTTACCTGAAGCATCTTTTTGTGCAAAAATTAAAATCAATGAAGAAATACAACAAATAATTTAACAATCACCTATATTCCCACAGCCACATTTGCTTCTAGGTTTGTTTGTTTGTTTGTTTGTTTGTTTGTTTGTTTTTGCCCAAAGCAGAGCTTGAACTCACAACCCTGAGATCAAGACCTAAGCTGAGATCAAGAGTCAGACGCTTAACTGACTGAGCCCCCCAGGTGCCCCCGACCCTCCCACCCCCACTTTTTTAAATTGCACACCATTATGCCTTGATTTTTAAAATTCTCTGTATGTATCTCTTTGAACATCTGTGCCCAAGATACTCTAAGGAATTTATCCCTAAGTCAAATGTGCTTGATTGTGAAGAACAGGACAGGAGTAGGCATACCTGGGATTCATCCCCCCTCTGGTGCTTATTCCCTGTGTGACCTTGGACAAGTCACTTCACCTCTGTCAATCTGTTTTCTTACCTACAAAATGGGTATATGATAATTCCTAACTCAGTGGGCTGATGTGAGAGTTAAAATTAAGTGAGACTATCTCTAAAAAGCAGCTGGAATAGCGCAAATGGTAAGAGCCCGGTCTCATCATTCATGTTACAGATTTTTCTAGCAACAAAAGAAGGATGGAAAGGCACATCCTTTGTGCTTTGCACAAGGGACCTGGGCCCAGCAAAGCAAAGCCTCAGAGGCTTGCCCAACCCACCTTACTATATGCTGTCAACTCTATCCCTGAGCCTGGCCTGGTGTTAGCTCCCCAAATAACTGAGCAAATGTACCTCTCAGCGTCTTGGTTTCCTTGCCTGTACAATGCGATAACACCTACCTCAAAGGGCTGTTGTGAGGCTTGAATGCTAGATAATAAATGCAGGGCACTTGTTAAAACTGTATCCTTTCTTGCTCACCTTGACCCTTTCTCCTTCAAAGCAGTGAAATTACCTGAAGTTTCATCTTGCTGGCAGGGTGAAGCTGGACTGTCCCTAGTTTGATTTTTGTTTCCCAGGCCTTGCACTTTACTTTGCAGATGCTGCAAGTCAACACGTGGAGGTTTTGTGGGGTCCCCGTGTTTGTTTTTCTCCCTGGAAATTGTGTCCAGGAAAAGCTGGGTGCTTTAAATTTGCTAAAATATCTCCATCTAGTGGGCTCGCTGAAATACTGCACAGTTAGGCGCTGTCTGGGAAAAACAATGGGGCGACAGCTGGGGCCGCCCTGCCCAGCTCAGAAACGCCGGTGGCTCCCCATTGTCTACGGGGTAAAGTCCAAATGCCAAGCCTGGAATTCAAGCGCCTGCACAATCAGCCCCCGCCCTGCCTATCGAACTTTATCGTCAGCAGCGACCTCCTGCCCCGCCAGCCAGGCCCAGCTCCTCCCCTCCAGTACCTCAAAACCCACACCTGCCTGGCACGCGGGCCTGCCGGGCCTGCCCATGTGCCCCAGCCCACTGTCTCCCTCCTCCTTGCCACTCTCCTGAAGCTAACCCTCCTTCCAGGCTCAGCTCAAAGGCCACTTCTTCTCGGAAGACCCCCCGCCCATCAACCCATCCTGGTCTTCCCTGACCTCCCACCAACACTTGTTGTTGGCTATTTTTGTATTTCAGAGTTAAAGCTGTGTTTTGTCAATGCACTGCCCTCTCGTGTCCAACACAGTGGATTTAAATGATCTCAGGCCCTGGGAGTCCCCGTGGATCTGGATCCTTATCTGGCCTTTACCATTTCCCAGCTCTGGGAACTAGGAAGAGAGAGGGAACCTCACCTATGAAATAAGTAGTGAGAACACCTGCCTCACAGGGCTGTGGTGAGAATCAAAACAGGATGCCAAGTGGCCAGCGCATATAAACACCCAACAAATCATCATTAGAGTGGTCAGATACACAGGATATATATACAAGATAAATACAGGATACCCAGTTGAACTTGAATTTCAGACAAACGATCTTTTGAAAATTTTATTCTAGAGAGTGAAAGAGAGCATGAGCAGGGGAAAAGGGCAGAGGGAGAGAGAGAAAGAGGGAGAGAGAGAGAGTCTTAAGCAGGCTCCACACTCAGCATGGAGCCCAACTCACAACTCGATCCCATAACCCTGGGATCACGACCTGTGTTGAAACAAAGAGTACGACACTCAACCGACTGAGCCACCCAAGCACCCCCAACGATTTTTTTTTAGTATAAGTATATCCCAAATATTACATGGAGGTTCCATGTAACATTTCACAGATAAATGATGCTAAGGATTATTGTTCATTTTGTTACGTTTGCTAATGATGTTGGGGAGATATACACACATACGTACGTACATACATACGCACGCATGCACACAAACTGGCAGATTCTGTGTTTGCAAATTCACCTACTGGCTAACATTTATTTGTGATGCCAAAATCAATATTCATAGTACTTAGTCATTTGCAGACATGCACATGCAGAACACAGAAAAATTTGAGTCTCCCCATATGCATGTTCCCAGTTGAAGTCAACACTTGATACTCTTCTTGTTCCAGCTCTCATACTGTAAATAAGTTTGCTTTTGGCAGTTTCTTTAGTACCACCTTTTTTCTCATTTTTGTGCTTTCTGTTAGTGATTTCTCTGTTTAAAATGGACACCAAGCAGAGTGCTGAAGTGCTGTCATGTGTTCCTAAGCCAAGAAAGGCTGTGATGTGCCTTACAGAGGAAATACCTGTGTTAGATAAGGTTCATACAGGCATGAGTTACAGTGCTGTTGGCCATGAGTTCAATGGTAATGAATCAACAGTAGATATTAAATAAAGTATCTTTAAACAGAAAGCAAGGTTATGTACTGATCAGTTGATAAAAATATTGTGGCCAGAGTCTGTCAGGAACCTAACCCTGTATTTCCCCATGAGCAATGGTTTGGTGTTCATGGTGACTCTATAGAAGTGTGAATAATGAGAATCAACTATATATCATATCTATGTATATGTAAACATATCAACTATGCATATGAAATATATATGTGATAAAAATTAAATATTTATCTATTAGGGATACATGCAGAAATATTATGAGTGAAATCAATGTCTAGGATTGCTTTCAAATATTCCAGCAGTGGGATAAAGGCATATATAGGGAGAGTATAAAAGAAACAAGATAGCAAAGGTTGAAGATTGTGGAAGCGATGATTTATTAGAATATTCTCTCTACTTTTGTGTTTGAAAATGACCATAACAAAAGGTTTTATTTTTTTTTTTCAAAAGGTTTTAAAAAAACACACTGAAGTGAAAATCTCAGGGGAAGAATATCTTATTCAGTAGCTTTCACTCTGGACCTCTGTGGGGACAGGGCTCTCCAGGACGCCACCTGAGATCTCATTATGGGCAAATCCCAAACCTTTGAATGCAGAGTTCTGTGCTGAGAGGTTCAGGAGATGTGGCTGCAGTGTCGGTGCCACCTAAGACATGCTCTGCCACCTTTGGCAACTCACAGTGCCTCTGAACCTTTTTTCTTATCAGTTAAATAAGGAAATTGAACTGGACAACCTCCAGGTTCCCTTTCCTCTCTCATTCTAGGGGCACCTGGGTGGCTCAGGCCGTTAAGTGTCCGACTCTTGATTTTGGCTCAGGTCATGATCTCATGGTTCATGAGTGTGAGACCTTCATTGGGCTCTGTGCTGACAGCGTGCAGCCTCCTTGGGATTCTCTCTCTCCCTCTCCCTCTGCCCCTCCCACACTTCCACTCTCTCTCGAAAAATAAATAAATAAACTTAAAAAAAAAGCCTATCTCATTCTAAAACCAATATTTCCTAAACTGGCAAGTTCTGGTAGTACAATATTAGAGCTTTCTGCCAGCTGTCTCTTCCCTGCCAATTCATCCTGTGATACCACTGTTTGATGAACCTTGCTGAAGTTTTCCCTTTTTGCAACACTCTAACCAGGAAGCTATTCTGATTTTGATTTATCTTAAGTCTGAACTCTTAGCAGAGCAATTAAGGCCTGTGCAGGTAGACCATACCCTGAAAGCCTCTGCTTAAGGAGGACCAGGAAACAGGGATAACACCGTGTCCATCAGAATATTGCAGGAACATAGAAGAAAGTCATCCAATTCAGCTCGGGGAGTCAAAAGGAAGTCTCCTGGAGGAAGAGATATTTGAGGTGAGGCCTAATTACTAAGGAATTACTGCTGCAAACAGAGGGGAGAAGGATGTTCTAGGCCAAGGCAAGTTGTGTGTGTGTGTGTGTGTGTGTGTGTGTGTGTGTGTGTGTGTGTGTGAGTGAGAAGGCCTGGAGACAAGAGAAAGTTGGGGAAAAGTCCCAGATTTCAAAGCCCATCACACCCTAGCCTCATGAATCTCTGTCATTATTTGCCACCCTTCCCTGTCACCCACATTCCCCACCTGCCCAGCATGTGTGATATGTGTGCTGGGGACCCTGGGATTCGTATTTGGGAAGGCATATATTGGACTCCTTACTAGAAGTCCTTTAAAATAACCAGGTCAGGAGAAATTTTTACACCTCCCAACACATTTTGCTTTGCTCATCCAGCATAATTCTGACGGCCCACTTTTCAATAGAGGTACCTGAGTCTTAGAAAAGTAAAGTCACTCAAGACCAGGGAGGAGGTGGGCATTCAAAGGCAGGTCTGACTCCTGGCTGTCGTCCTTCACACTGCACAGGGCAACCAGTGCACACAGAGACTTTGAGTCAGGTGTCTGTGAGAGGCCGCTTCCTTACAAGTTCCGGGCATGCTGCAGCTTATACATACACACTGAGAAAGCGGAGGTCAGCGTCAGGGCCAGGTCAAACAGTAAAGTCTTGTCGCCTCAAGTGCCTATCCCTACCCCCTCACCTCCTCCCCCCGTCCGCCCGCCGACAAATTCTAAGTCTTCATGCCTGGGTTAAAGCTTGGGCTCCACTACCTCCTGGCTATGTGACATCGGACAAATAACTTCGGACCTCATTTGTAAAATGAATCTTGAGAGACTGTCGTGAGGATTAAACGAAAACACCATCTGTGTAGGAAGCGGTCCGTACAGACAACTCGCTCACACGCACCAAGGAGCGAGCAGCAAGCACAGAAAACCCTCCTTCATGCTGTGCGCAGGCGCTCGAGGCAAAGACCCCCGCGGGCGCTCCCGCGGACTCTGCGGCTGCGCATTCGCACGGTTTTGCGACCGTACTGCTTGACGGCGGCGGTGTCAGCCCTCCGGCTGGTGTTGCCGAGGTAACGAGGGGCGCGTGGGGCTCTGGAAGGTAAGGCTCCGGGGCCCGTGGTGAGCTATGGCTCGTGACGCTAAGCGTCGCGGCGGCTGCTCCCTGTGGGGGGTGGGGGGGTCTGCTGTGAGAGGAGACGTTGGCTTCTTCGAAAGTCCTCAGGAGCTGGAGCGGGGAGTGTAGAGACTTTCCCCGGGGTCCCACAGCCAGACTAGAATGGACCGAAATGGGGAGCCAGGCTTCCCGGTTCCGCCGGAATTAGCCCCTCTCCCCTTGTCCGAGCACCTGTAGCCGTTCATGCTTCCCTTCTTCGTTCTTTCCGAAGAACACGACGCCACGTTCGGTGCTGGGGGCTGGGGACGTCGAGGTGCATCGGACACCGTCTCTGCCCGAGGGGAGCCTCAGCAGCTAATGCGGTTCTTGGGGCGCCGGGGGCACTCAAGGAAATCCACAAAGGGATAAGTTAAGACAGGGAGTTATGAATTTGGTGGGCCCTGAACACTTTCTGGCTTGTGTGCCATCATTCACTGCAGTTGCAGCCTCCATCTGACTAGCATTTTGCACACGACAGGCCCAGTATGAGGCGCCTTGGCCTTTTTCACGCAATTACCCACCTTATCCTCACAACTGCCTTCAAAGGGTTATCTTTTGTTTATGTGGCTTAGTCTCAGGTCCTAACTTGAAAGCTCCCCAGGGACTGGATTGTTTGCCTTGTCCCTTTCATCCTTGCCTCCCCTAAGCCCAGGAGGTACACCGTTGGAGCTTCAAACATTTTTTAATTGGGAGATGAGCTTTACTGGGTGGGAGGTTTTAACCAGGCTTGTTTGGCAGAGTGTTCTAAGGGGGTTGGAAAGTTAAATGGAGCTACCTCCCCCATTTTTGTTTTGCCGTGTTTTGTTTTATTTGGAATAAACATTTACTGAACATCTAAACAGTGTGTGTCTGCTCAAGGGAAGAATAAGGAACAAGCCCTGCTTTTGATAGTAAATATACTTAACACTACTTGTGTCTGGAGTCAAGTATGCCCAGGTTTGGTAAAGGAAAAGCAACAAATCCCTTACAGGGGGTAGCACTCAGCCCCTGAGTCCCTTTCCTCCTCTGAACAACGGGAATGGTAATAGTACTTATGTTAAGGAAATGTTGGGATTGAGTTTGAATAGGCTATCCTATCACCAGTGGTTGGCAGCTTTGGCTACATGTTGAACTCACCTGGGTCCCACCCCAGAATTTCTGATAGAGTTGCAGGTAAGTTCTGAGCATTAGGAGTTTTAAGATTTCCCCAGGTGATTCTAAGGGCAACCAAACTTGAGAGCCACTGTTGTATACAAGGTTAATTAATCTCTCTTCAGCTATCATTCCCTGCTTAAGAGTCTGCATTGACTCCCAAGTCTGAACCAGCCTTCGCATTCCAAACCCCTTGACAACTGGCCCAGTCATTCCTCTGTATCTGTGTGTGCTTTAGACATGGGTCCTCCTTTAGGCTAGTCTTCTTGCAATGCTATGTCTCCATACGATAGGGCTTGGGTAACTGGCCCTCTTTAAGCCTCAATTTCCCTGTCTGTGAAATAAGAATAGTAGTACCCATGTGTATAGCAATGGCATAGACTGCCTGGTGTGTTGTACCTACTGGTGATGATCACTTCTTCTAGTTTTATGCACATGCCACATCTTACATTATGTTGTGCTTCTATAATGGCACTACAGAAACATTTCTTAAATGCCTGTTGCAGATATGGAGAATAGTGAATTCCTTTCTCCCCTGCTTTGTCTTTCAAATTCAGCACAAGACAACTCTTTCACAAAACTATGAAACTGGAGATCATTTGGTTTCTCCTATTTAATTTTATTGAGAGATCATTCACATCATAAAACTCACCCTTGTAAAATGTACAGTTCAGTAATTTTAGTACATTCACAGAGTTGGGAAGCCATCACCATCACTGCAATTTAGTTTTAAAACCTTTTCAACACCCTCAAAATAAACCTGTACCTATAACCCCATTTCTCCCTTCCCTCAGCACCAGGCAACCACTAGTCCATTTGGGGTCTCTGGATTTGCTATTATGGACATTTCATATTAGTGGTCTTATACAATATGTGGTCTTTTGTGACTGCTTTCACTTAGCATAATGCTTTTAAGCTTCATATACACTGTAGCATGTATTAGCACCTCATTCCTTTATTGCTGGTAATCCATTACATATGGACACACCCCATTTTGTTGATCCATTCATCTGTAGATGGACATTTGGGTTGTTTCCACTTTTTGGCTATTATGAATCACACTGCTGTAAACATTTGGGTACAGATTTTTGCATGAAAATGTTTTCAGTTTTCTTATATCTGTAGAAGGAGTGGAATTGCTGGATCACATGGTTATTCTCTGTGGGTTTTTTTGTCTCTTTGTTTATTTTGAGAGAGAGCAAGTGCAGACAGAGAGGAAGACAGAGAATCCTAAGCAGGCTCCACTCTGTCAGTGCAAAGCCCGATTCAGGGCTTGATCTTACAAACCATGAGATCATGACCTGAGCCAAAGTCAAGAGTCGGATGCTTAACCAACTGAACCATCCAGGTGCCCCGATCATATGGTTATTCTGTGTTTAACATTTGAGTGATTTCCAGACTGTTTTCCAGTCCTGTTCAATTTGAAGATGAAGAAACAGGTCTCAGAGAGCTTAAGTGGGTTATGCAAGTTCACATGATAATAATGGCAGGTTTGCATATATAGGAGGCCTACTATGAGCCAGCTTCTTGATGTGCATGCTGCCACATGGGCAGAAGTGACACCAGATCACAGACTGAGGTTTTGTGAAAAACGGCATGTTTTGTGGCAGGAAACTTTCTGTTACACACACTTGGGTTGGAGTACAGGGTTTTTGCCACCAAGTGTCCTAGCTCCTTCTTGCTTTTTAAGAGTATAGCAGTGGGGCGCCTGGGTGGCTCAGTTGGTTGAGCGTCCGACTTCAGCTCAGGTCACGATCTCACGGTTCGTGAGTTCGAGCCCCGTGTCAGGCTCTGGGCTGATGGCTCAGAGCCTGGAGCCTGCTTCCGATTCTGTGTCTCCCTCTCTCTCTGCCCCTCCCCCATTCATGCTCTATCTCTCTCTGTCTCAAAAATAAATAAACATTAAAAAAAATTTAAAAAAAAAAAGTATAGCAGCAATCGGAGGGAAGATTCCAACCCAGGCAAATTCAAATATAACTTCATTTTCACTTGTTCAAGGGAATTTAATGGGAAGTTCTTGCAGTTAGCCATTTAACATTTCCTCTTTTTCAAAAATTCTAAATGTAGCCTATACAAGTTAAATACTACCTAGAAGTTATAAAAGTGAAAAATCTCATAAAAGTCCAAATTGTTGGGGCGCCTGGGTGGCGCAGTCGGTTAAGCGTCCGACTTCAGCCATGTCACGATCTCGCGGTCCGTGAGTTCGAGCCCCGCGTCGGGCTCTGGGCTGATGGCTCAGAGCCTGGAGCCTGTTTCCGGTTCTGTGTCTCCCTCTCTCTCTGACCCTCCCCCATTCATGCTCTGTCTCTCTCTGTCCCAAAAATAAATAAACGTTGAAAAAAAAAATTAAAAAAAAAAAAAAAGTCCAAATTGTTCCTGGATATCTCTTGAAAGTTTCTCACTAGATTCCAACATCCTGCCTCAAAAAAGCATTAAGTTTTAGAATAAATTGCTGCTGCTTCTGTTGAATACTCAATACTATAGTTGGCTTGGATTGAGGGGTAAGTCAGCAAGTGAAAATTTAGATAAAATGCTCTTGGAAGAAAATCTCTTAATTGTGCATCAACATGCAATACACATTGTTTTGTTATGAATGCTTTACAATAATGTGTGCATATGCTCTGGTTTCTCTTCAGATAGTATAAATCTTTTGCCTTTTACAATAATGTGTGTGTGTATAGATAAAATGTATATATGTATCATGTTCAGTATGTAATTCCATTGAGGGATCTATTTAAAAATTAAATTATTCTAGCATTTTGCTGCTTAGAATATTTGGTCAATTCTATGAAGCTTCCAACTTGCTGATTCTTATTTTTCATAGTTATCTTTGTAATTTATCAATCTCTATAACTCTTCCTTGGTCTGTGTTTTCCTTTGTCCCCATCTAATTCCTCAGTTTCTTTGAGAGGATGGATGTATAAAGGTATCACACATTGGACAAGGCATGCAATTTCTTTTTAATGGTCATAAACCCATAAAACCACTTACCTTCCTCAGATTTGGCCACCATCATTGGCTATTTCAGGCTTGATCGCATGTGTTGCCCAGTGGGATGCTGGTGTTAACTGCAGGAGGCACTTAATGAAGTTTTACTTCGTTCTTTGGATCCATGTAGATGAAACGTGTGATCTGGCTCCAGTGTATCTTTAAGCACCAGATATGCTCTCAGCTTAAGTGGAGCCCAGGCCCAGGATGGAGGGAGCAGCAGATTCAAGTCTCCCCTCATGTTCCGGGGCGTCTGTTGGGAGAGTGGAATGCCCAAACTCTTGCACTGTTTACATTTTCCCTCCTTACATGGGGTTGAGTTTTCCTAAGTCAAATGTATCTGCTGTGGCTCTGTTGCTTTATCACCCAAAGCACTCAACTCCATTTCCTTCCTTTAGCCATTATTGAATTGCAGCTTGTTGTGTTACCTTCGATTTGCTTTTGTGTGTGTTTTGTCTCTTCAAATTGAGTATAAGGCCTGGAAGGGAGAGGTACTCACTTTGGCTTCCTTTACTTCCTCAGAGTATTCAGTGCACAGCAAGCAATTCCATCATTCTCCGGAACCCTTTAGCTCCTAACCTTGAGAAATAGTGAGCCTTCAGACAAAGGGAGACAGATGCAGCCTGTGCTCACAGCAGAACCCAGAGAGAAGAGCATAGGCTTTAGAATTCCACAGACCTGGGATCATCTGAAGGGGCCTTTTACAAAATCTTTGTAACCTGAACCTGTTTTCCTCATCTGTAGAATGGAGTTGGTAGTACTCACCCCATAATAATAATTAAAGCAAATATACCCACAGTGCTCATTATGTATCAGGTACTCTTCTAGGACCTTTATGGGTCTTAACTCCAAGATAGAGTCTGTTTTTAGCCTTATTTTGCAAGCAAGGAAGCCAAAGCATGGAGAGATTAAGTAACTTTTGCCCCAAATCACACAGCTGCTACTCTGGCTTTAGGGTTCCTGCTCTTGGTGCATGATAGACCCTTAAATGATAACTGTTTCTGTCATTGTTATTATTTATTAATTTACCTTAAAAATTGGGAGATGATTGACCTAATGTTTAGAATGGATTTTAAGGTCCTTTTTTGAAAAACACAATGCTGACTTAGATTTAATCCTTTGAGGACAGTGTCTCTTTTGGTTTTATCTTTATACCCCTAGCACCTCTGATTATTGGGAGCCGCTGGTAGGTACTCAGTAAATTGTCTGTTGCCTGAGTGAAAGAATGGGAGTAATCCTAAAAGGCGGGAATCCTATCATGCTTGCTATCAGACTTTTGCAAGGCATTGTAACTTTGGGCATGTCACTAGGCCTCAGTCTTGTCCACTATAATTAGAAATATTGCCACTGGCTTCTTGGGCATGGTTGTGGGAATTGAGATACTCTACGTGATTGTGATTTGTTCTCATTACCCTTTCTTTTAGTTCCCTGCGTTGTATATATTAATTTTTCCGACAGACTACAACATTTTCTGAGCCTAGAGATGCACTCCCATTTTTGATCAATATAGTTATTGATTGGCTATTTCTTTCTCCCTGTTATACTCTTTAAAAAACAGCTACCCTTGAGAAATGGCGGAAGCAGTTTTCCACGCCCCAAAGAGGAAAAGAAGAGTGTATGAGAGTTATGAATCTCCTTTGCCGATCCCTTTTGGTCAGGATGGTGGGCCTAAGAAAGACTTCAAAATATTCACTGCTGAAATGATAAACAACAATGTAATTGTGAGAAATGCAGAAGATATCGAGCAGCTGTATGGGAAAGTAAGTGCCAGCTGCTTTGGTGTGGCTCCTTCCTCACAGCCCTGAGCCAGCTGTCCCTGTTGCTTCTCCCCATCCATTCCCAAAGCAAACTATAATTGAGCCATATTCTTTCCTTGCTGTTTGGTGCATTGTAGTATGGGAACAGCACAATTTGAATCAGGTGCCCCAAAGCCATATGTTAATGAGGATAACTCCCCGACCCATGAACCCATATTTCAACGCATTGACCTTTCTTGTCTTTCCATTATAAAAGGCTTGTGTGTTCATAAAAATGTCCAGCAGTTTACAGAAATGTAATGAGTAAAAAGTAAGAATCCCCACTCGCTCCCATTCCATCCCCGGAGGCAACCTAAGTGGCATATTGTTCTGTGTCATGGACAGATGAGGCTTCAGCATGTCCTTGGCTCCTTATCTGTTCTCTCTTCTGGTTGAGGACCTCTTCTTAGATGAAGGCAAGTTCTAGTTTTTGCTGTTTTCCATAAATGATAGGTGTGGGTTGAGACTGGTAGCTTGCTTGCTTTTTTTCCCCTCCATAGCCAATTCATTAATGGGGGCATTTTTTTTTTTTTTTAAGTAACTAGAGGGAAGGTATAAAGCTATGAAAAGTAGAATGAATCTCTTGTTAACTCAAATAGTTGTTTTCCATAATTTGGCTATTGTTGAATGGATAAGGAAATTGTGGTTTGTATACACAATGGAGTACTACGTGGCAATGAGAAAGAATGAAATATGGCCCTTTGTAGCAATGTGGATGGAACTGGAGAGTGTTATGCTAAGTGAAATAAGCCATACAGAGAAAGACAGATACCATATGTTTTCACTCTTATGTGGATCCTGAGAAACTTAACAGGAACCCATGGGGGAGGGGAAGGAAAAAAAAAAGAGAGAGAGGTTAGAGTGGGAGAGAGCCAAAGCATAAGAGACTCTTAAAAACTGAGAACAAACTGAGGGCTGATGGGGGGTGGGAGGGAGGGGAGGGTGGGTGATGAGTATTGAAGAGGGCATCTTTTGGGATGAGCACTGGGTGTTGTATGGAAACCAATTTGACAGTAAATTTCATATATTTAAAAAAAAAACAAATAGTTGTTTTCCTTCTGCTAAAAAATTAGTAATTAAACGTGTACTAACTTGTTTTCTCTTTTCCTGGAAGGGTTATTTTGGAAAAGGTATCCTGTCTAGAAGCCGTCCAAACTTCACAATTTCAGATCCTAAGCTCGTTGCTAAGTGGAAAGGTAAACTTAAATCTTTCAATTCTTTTGACAAGTTATTTTCTTTTATTTTTGATCTTATGCTTCAGATTACACAGGAAATTCTTGAAAATTATATAGGAAGATTCTCTAGAGAAGAGGTAACATGCACAGTAGCAATTTTACTGCTAAAACTAGCAACTAGACTAATTCTAATCAAGGTGGAAGGGTCCTTATGGTTGGTGAAAATGTGTTTTATCGAATTTCTGGAATTGTCAGAAATGTTATTTACGCTTTTCTGTTGTTGAATGTTGACTAACGGTACTGTGCATGTGGAAAGTACTATTAATTAAGTACCTCATCACCTGCATGCAAAATGAGTTTTATATTTTTTATTTTTAGAATTAGAATTTACAACAATAACCATAACGTTAATGAATTTGTTAAAACATTAACCAATGTGTATAGTTCTTACTTGCTTACCTTGACTTCTTTAACATATAAATCTTTTACCCTAGTGTATTTGTTTAAGGAAGTCTCATGGTGATTACATAACCAATGCTGGCATATTAGAACATAATTAGCGTTTTTAAAAACATTTCATTATAAGAAAAAAACACAAATTAAAACTGTGGTAAGGTACCATTTCAGCAGTCAGATTGGCAAAAATCCGAAAGTTTGACAATATTCTCCTTGGTAAGGCCCTGAGAAATATTCTCACGCATTGCTGATGGGAACGCAGGTGGTCCAGCTATTACAAGGGGAATTTGGCAATGCCTAACAAAATTATATATACATTTGCTTTTTTTTTTTTTTAAGTTTATTTATTTTGAGAGAGAGAGAACAAGTGGTGGAGGGCCGGAGAGAGAAGGAGAAAGAATTCCAAGCAGGCTCTGCACTGTCAGCGCAAAGCCCAAGAACGGCTGGAACTCACCAACCGCGAGGTCATGACCTGAGCCGAGATCAAAAGTCAGATGCTCGACTAACTCAGTCACCCAGGCGCCTCTATATACATTTGCTTTTTCCCCCAGTCCTCCTCTCCCCCTAACCACTGGTAACCTTAATATGTTTTCTGTGTCTGTGAGGTTGCCCGTTCTAGATATTTATGTAAGTGGAATCATACATTTTGAAGCCTTTTGTGTCTTTTACTTAAGATGTTTTCAAGATTCATCCCTGTGTAGTATGCATCAGAACTTCATCCTGAATAATATTCCATTTTATGGATATATCATGTTTTGTTTATCCATACATCCAGAGATGGACATTTGGGTTGTTCCCACTTTAGGGCTGTTGTGAGTAGTGCCACTGTGAACATTCATATACAAGTGTTTGTGTGGACATATATTTTCATTTCTCCTAGGTACATACCTAGGAGTGAACTTGCTGGGTCATATGATAATTGTATTTTAATTTTTTTAGGTAATGTCAAACTGTTTTCCTTAACACCTACCCATGTCACATTCCCACCAGCAATGCACAAAATTTCTAATGTCTCTACTTCCTGTTTTTTGGCTTTTGATTTTTCGGTGTTTTATTTTGTTTATGATAGCCATCTCAGTGTGAAGTGGTAAAAGTTTTTAATATTCATGAAGTCCAGTTTATCTTTTTTTTTTTTTTCTTTCATTGCCTCTGGTTTTGGTAGCATATTTAGGAAACCATTGCCAAATCCAAGCTTATGCAGATTTCCCCCCGTATTTTCTTCTAAGAGTTTTACAATTTCAGCTCTTAAATTTAGGTCTCTGATCCATTTTGAGTTAATTTTTGTGTCTGATGTAAGGTAGAGTTCCAGCTTCAATGTTGTGCCCATGAATATCCAGTTGTCCCAGTATATGCATTTACTTTTAACCCAGCAATTCCATTTCTAGGAATTTATTTAAAAGATACACTGGCAAATATATGAAAAGAAATAGCACAAGGCTATTCACTGCAGTGCTTTTTCTTACATTAAAAGACTGGAAACAATCCAGATACCCATTAGGAGGGGACCAGTCATTAAACTGTACTACATTCGTATAATAAAGTGCTGTGGAGCTGAGCTGAGAATGAGGGATCACAGAGATGTATTACTAAGTGAAGGCAGCAGAGTAAAGGGGAGTCTGCATAGTATGTTATGGTTTATCTGGAGGTGGGTGGATATAAATATATTTTTTTTAATTTAAGGAAGGATATACCACAGATTCTTTTTCTTTTTTAATTTTTTTTATTTTACATGCAAATTAGTTAGCATATAGTGCAACAATGATTTCAGGAGTATATTCCTTAATGCCGCTTACCCATTTAGCCCATCCCCCCTCCCACAACCCCTCCTGTAACCCTCTGTTTGTTCTCCATATTTAAGAGTCTCTTGTTTTGTCCCCCTCCCTGTTTTTATATTACTTTTGCTTCCCTTCCCTTGTGTTCATCTGTTCTGTGTCTTAAAGTCCTCATATGAGTGAAGTCATATGATATTTGTCTTTCTCTGACTGACTAATTTCGCTTAGCATAGTACCCTCTCGTTCCACCACGTGATTGCAAATAGCAAGATTTCATTCTTTCTGATTGCTCAGTAATACTCCATTGTGTATATATATACCACATCTTCTTTATCCATTCATCCATCGATGGACATTTGGGCTCTTTCCATACTTTGGCTATTATTGATAGTGCTGCTATAAACATGGGGGTGCGTGTGCCCCTTCGAAACAGCACACCTGTATCCCTTGGATAAATACGTAGTAGTGCATTTGCTGGGTCGTAGGGTAGTTCTATTTTTAATTTTTTGAGGAACCCCCATACTGTTTTCCGGAGTGGCTGCACCAGTTTGCATTCCCACCAGCAGTGCAAAAGAGATCTCTTTCTCTGTATGCTTGCCCACATCTGTTGTTGCCTGAGTTGTTAATGTTAGCCATTCTGACAGGTGTGAGGTGGTATCTCATTGTGGCTTTGGTCTGTATTTCCCTGATGATGAGTGATGTTGAGCATTTTTCATGTGTCAGTTGGCCATTTGGATGTCTTCTTTGGAGAAGTGTCTATTCATGTCTCTTGCCCATTTTTCACTGGATCATTTGTTTTTTGGGTGTTGAGTTTGATAAGTCCTTTATAGATTTTGGACTAACCCTTTATCTGACATGTCATTTGCAAATATCTTCTCCCATTCTATCGGTTGCCTTTTAGTTTTGCTGATTGTTTCCTTTGCTGTGCAGAAGCTTTTTATTTTGATGAGGTCCCTGTAGTTCATTTTTGCTTTTGTTTCCCTTGCCTCCAGAGACGTGTTGAGTAAGAAGTTGCTGCGGCCAAGATGAAAGAGGTTTTTGCCTCCTTTCTTCTCGAGGATTTTGATGGCTTCCTGTCTTACATTGAGGTCTTTCATCCATTTTGAGTCTATTTTTGTGTATGGTGTAAGAAAGTGGTCCAGGTTCATTCTTCTGCATGTCACTGTCCAGTTTTCCCAGCACCACTTGCTGAAGAGACTGTTTTTATTCCATTGGATATTCTTTCCTGCTTTGTCAAAGATTAGTTGGCCATATTTTATGAGTCCATTTCTGGGTTCTCTATTCTGGTCCATTGATCTGAGTGTTCTTGTGCCAGTACCTTACTGTCTTGATGATTACAGCTTTGTAGTATAGCTTGAAGTCTGGGATTGTGATGCCTCTGGCTTTGGTTTTCTTTTTCAAGATTGCTTTGGCTATTCAGGGTCTTTTCTGGTTCCATACAAATTTTAGGATTATTTGTTCTAGCTCTGTGAAGAATACTGGTGTTACTTTGATAGGGATTGCATTCAATATGTAGATTGCTTTGGGTAGTATCGACATTTTAAAGAATTTTTTTTTTTCAACATTTATTTATTTTTGGGACAGAGAGAGACAGAGCATGAACGGGGGAGGGGCAGAGAGAGAGGGAGACACAGAATCGGAAACAGGCTCCAGGCTCTGAGCCATCAGCCCAGAGCCTGATGCGGGGCTCGAACTCACAGAGCGCGAGATCGTGACCTGGCTGAAGTCGGACGCCTAACCGACTGTGCCACCCAGGCGCCCCAAATTTTTTTTTTTTTTCAACGTTTATTTATTTTTGGGACAGAGAGAGACAGAGCATGAACGGGGAAGGGGCAGAGAGAGAGGGAGACACAGAATCAGAAACAGGCTCCAGGCTCTGAGCCATCAGCCCAGAGCCCGACGCGGGGCTCGAACTCACGGACCGCGAGATGGTGACCTTGCTGAAGTCGGACGCTTAACCGACTGCGCCACCCAGGCGCCCCTCGACATTTTAACAATATTTGTTGGAGTATGGACTGTTCTTATATTTTTTTGTGCCTTCTTCAATTTCTTTTGTAAGCTTTCTATAGTTTTCAGCATATAGATTTTTCACCTCTTTGGTTAGATTTATTCCTAGGTATTTTATGGTTTTTGGTGCTCCACAAAGCATCTTCACTGAAAGTGCCCCATGCATACCTACAGAAAGGGTTGGTGAAGTAACTTTCATGGCAGTGTTGGTTCTGGGTGTGGACCTGTGAGTTCTGGGCTCTAGTTCTAGCTCTGGGAATCTGGCTGGCTGAACCTTTCCGCCTACAATGTTACATACTGGTCACCTGATGGTGTGGGTTTTAATCCTCATCTTCCTTCACCCTGACTTTGGGCAAGTCATTTCTCCTTACCCAAACTCAAGCCTTCACCCCAGCGCGTTAGAGGCTTGGAATAGAGGATAATCAATCAGCTGTTAAAAGCCTAGGAAAGTGAGTTCACAGACTCCTACCTCCTTAGGAATTTCAGTTTACTGTGTCATGACCTCCCTCTTCTGGTAATTTAACATGTAACTATTTAGCAAGTTTTACTGACAGCCTTCCATGTGCCAAGCGCTAGAGATAAACAGGTAAAAAAGCAAATCCCCTCTCCTTGAGATACAGTCTAATTGAGGGCACAGACCAGAAATGATGGATTCTAACCCTAGCTGACATATGACCAAGTGAAGGATTATAAAAGGACTGATTAACTTTGCCTGAGAAGATTAGGAAGAAACACCAAGGAGGAGGAGCTGGGCTCTGAAGAATGAGTAAGAGTTCACCAAACAGACTGGGGGAAACAGGCAGGGGAAGCCATGCAGAGGCTGAGAGGGAGCAAATGCACGGCAGGTCCATGGAATGGCAGGCAGCCTGAGGTGGCGACAGGGCCAATAAGTAGAAGAGAGTGGACAGAGAGGGTAGAAGATGAGGCTGAAGCCAGAATCTGAAGAATCTCCTAAAATGAATATTTGAGATTTACTCCTTCAGGGTGGCCCACAAACTTAATTTTTGCTTCCCTGGCATAAATTCATTTCCTTCAAATTTCTATTACTGTCTGAAACTTAGTTCCTACATAGATCAGGAACAGGTTCTCAATTATTAAGATCATTACACTATTTGAAAACTTTCTAGGTTTCTGGCCAAATGTTAGTAACTGCTGAAGCTGGATGGCGGGTATAGGCAGGGTCATCATGCTGTTTTTTCCACTTTTCCTTCCTCTCTTTTCGAAACACTAATTATGAAAAAAAAATTCTCAGACATACAAAAGTAAAGAGAACAGTAGAATAAATTCCCATGTTCTCACCCATCAGCTTTAATAATTAACTCATGGCCAGTCTCGCTTCATCTGTTCTGCTCACTCTCCCAGTCCCCAGGTTATTTTGAAAAAGATCCCTCACATCCTATCACAGCATCTCTAAGTGGTTCATTATGTATTTCTATAATGATTCTTTTTGAAAAATCTAACGGCTTAAAAAAAAAAAACAAAGTGGGGCACCTGGGTTGCTCAGTCGGTTAAGCATCCGACTTTGGCTCAGGTCATGATCTCACAGTCCGTGAGTTCAAGCCCTAAGTCGGGCTCTGTGCTGACAGCTCAGAGCCTGGAGCCTGCTTCAGAGTCTGTGTCTCCCTCTCTCTCTGCTCCTCCCCTGCTCATGCTCTGTCTTTTCTCAAAAATAAATAAAAACATTAAAAATTTTTTTTAAAAAAAGTATTTTTAAAAAAGGGATGCCTGGCTGGCTCAGTAGGTGGAGCATGCAAGTCTTCATCTTGGGGTCATGAGTTCAAGCCCCATGTTGGGCATAAAGCTTACTTAAAAAAAAATTATAATATTAAAAAAACCCAAAACATAATTGTAGTACCATTATCACTTTTAAAAATTAATATTAATTCCTTAGTCTCATCCAAAATCTATGCATCGTCTCAATTTTTTTCTTTTTTGGAGACTGACTCAAAATCCATCTAGGGCCCATACACTGCAACTGACTGAGATACCCGAAATTGATTTTAACATATGTTTCCCTGCCATGATTTTTTTCCCGGTGGTTCATTTGTTGAAGCAATGGATCTTCTGTCCTACACAACTTCCCCCTGGTCTGTTCTCAGATGATTACATCCTTATTGTGCTGTTAACATGGTGCCCAACAAAGGAGGTCACAGGCCCAGTGCGGTCCTTCATCTGCTTGTGGACAGTCCAAGAAGGGCTTGCACCAACCTTTAAGCAACCGACTCACTCAGCACATTGCTTAGTTCAGCTCACCTTGTTTCCACAGTCAGATTTTCATAGAGCAGGAAGCCGTAGGTAAATAACTAAATACCATGTCATCTATATCCATTCTGGTGCAAAGGACTTACCTTGTGACACTTGAGTACCCTGAGCAACACTGGCTTAATAAATATACTCTTTGACACTGTTTCCTATGAATTGGAGTTAGAGGCTTGATTGGATTCAGGCTCAAGTTTGGGGGCAGCCTATCTCATGGGTGGTCCTGTGTGTTTCCTTACAAGACAAAAAATGTCTTCTTGCCTCCTTGTATGTCATCAGCACTGTTGGTGATCATGCTTTAATAGAGGATGCAAAACGGTGATATTCAAATCCTATTATTCCTTCTTTGTTTAGTGGTGAGAATGTTCTATAAAGAGAAACCCCTCGCTACTTGGTTACCCTGAGAGCCAGATCATGTTTACCAATTTCCAAAATGATGAATCCTCCACAGGTAAACAGTGAGTTTCTTCTGGCATGTATTAGTATGTACCAGTATAAATTAAAAGATTCAAGCATTTTGGGGGGATACTATTACCAATGACTGGATTTTAAAACAAATTGTAGTATTATTCTTATTGATGCTCGAATGTTTCCATGTTTGGCCAGCAGAGTCTCTTTTGAAATAAGCCTAGCAGTTTTTGATAAGCTTCCTTGCTTCCTGGTGTAAGTTGTTTCATGTAAAAAATCCTGGCTCTCAATCATATCAACATAATTAATCACTTACTTTTTTACACAATATGCTACCACCTATGAAATAACAGCTAAGGGGTGCCTGTGTGGCTCAGTTGATTAAGTGTCCGACTTGGGCTCAGGTCACGATCTCACAGTTCATGAGTTTAAGCCCCACGTTGGGCTCTGTGCTAATAGCTCAGAGCCTGGAGCCTGCTTCAGATTCTGTGTCTCCCTTCTCTCTGCCCCACCTCTGCCCCTGCTCACACTCTGTCTCTCTCTCTCTCTGAAAAATAAACATTTAAAAAAATTTAAAAAAACTGCTGAAAGCAATGTGAAGGTTATTTTGCCACTCTTCCTTTGTTTAGAGTATAGGGCAGGTTGATTGCACTGACGGTACCGACTTTAAGCTGTATTACAAAAAAATTTAAAAATTAAATAAAAAAATAAAAAATAAATAAAATAAAATAAAAGATGCTTTGTGGAGCACTGGACAATAGCGATAAAGTGCGCAGCTTTAGGGCCTTGATGTTCTCATCCAAAAGTAGAGGGCATGTACATTGAGAGGTGGCATAGAGGAGGCAGATTATCAAGCCTCTAATCCTAAGCACATGCCACTGCTGCTGAGCTGCAGGGTTGAGTTGAGCAGGATTTCAGGGTCACATCTGAGCACAGCAAGAGCACCGTGATCTGTCAGCATCCCCTTCCAGGGGTTGGGTTCACAGAGGGATGGCTAATGAGGCACGTGTTTGCCATTGCTGGTTGGGCAGGATTAGTGAACCTGTTAGATGTGCGATTTGGGGCTTCTTAAAATTGTCTTTGTCTTTGTTGCATTTTCAGTGTTTTTTTTTTCCTTAAGGAAAAAAATTTGTCTGAACTAACAGAACGTCTTTGTTGTTACAGATATGAAGACAGACATGCCTATAATCACGTCAGAAAAGTAAGTCATCATGGCCTTGGCCAGAGCTACAACTTAAATCAGATCTGTTTGTAGATAACCTTTTCCACTGTGGTAGTCCATGGCTTTTTTTTTTTCTTTTTGGTAGTGTATGTGTCCTTGAAAATTATGTCTGAACTTATTGTGGATCAAATTGAATTTGAAATGTATTGTTTACTTTTTTAAATAATCCTAAACCAAATATTTTGCCCTTCTAATTCCTTCCAAATTATGAACAATTACCCTGTAATGTATATGTCTTTAAGTGCTAAGATGCATACACTTATACACTTAGGTCTAAAATTGGCCTCCTGCCCTGTCCTCTTTCCTTGCTCTGCACTTGCAGGGTGACAGAAACGCTTTCACAGAGACTCTTCCTCATCCACTCACACAGCCACAATTCCTTCCTCTAGCTTTTCTTTACACTCTTCCCATTTCCCCCAAACTTTTCTCCCTGACCCCCCCCCCGAACACATGCATTGCCTAACTATCACTGTACATCCCACGATCCAGCCTACATACCACTCTCCTAGAGGTTCTTTCCTCACCACCACCCCACCCTTGGTTGAGGTCATTCCTCTGGCTCCCATGCAGTCTGCCTTGGCGTCCCTCCCTGTGCCGTCCATCACCTACCTGGATTGAGACTATCAGTTCCTGGAGAGCAGAGACCATGCCGGATTCCTCCCTTCAGCCCCAACACTTAGTGGTCCCTTGGTAGGATTTTGTTGACTCAATGTTCATGCATTTAAATCTTCATTGAGGGGCATCTGGGTAGCTCAGTCAGTTAGGCATCCAACTCTTGATTTCAGCTCAGGTCATAATCTCATGATTCATGAGTGTGTGCCCTGTGCTGGGGCTCTGTGCTGACAGCTCAGAGCTTGGAGTCTGCTTGGGATCATTTGTCTCCCCCCAACCCCCACCCCTGCCCTGCTCACACACGTGAGTATTTTCTTTCTCTCTCTCAAAAACAAACAAACTTGATAGATAGATAGATAGATAGATAGATAGATAGATAGATAGATAGATAAAGGCACCTGGGTAACTCAGTTGGCTGAGTGTCCAACTTCAGCTCAGGTGATGATCTCACAGTTCATGAGTTCGAGCCCCACATCAGGCTGTATGTTGTCATCACAGAGCCCACTTCAGATCTTCTGTCCCCCTTTCCCTCTCTACCTCTCTCCTGTTTACACTCTGTCTCTCAAAAATAAACATTAAAAAAAATTTAGGGGTGCCTGTGTGGCTCAGTCGTTTAAGCATCTGACTCTTGATTTCAGCTTGGGTCATGATCTCATGGTTCGTGAGTTCAAGCCCCACATCAGGCCCCATGCTGACTCTGGCTCAAGCTTGCACTCTGTCTCAAAATAAATAAATTTTAAAATATATATATAAGAATTATACTAATAAATAAATACTTAAAAAACATATAAATAAATAAATCCTCAGCATCCTTGAAGGGCAACTGAAAGTGCACCTCTTCTGTAAGCCTCCTAAAAATATCCATGCCCACGATGATGTTTCATCTTGCTTCTAGCACATACTGGCAGAATCTGACAGCTCCTTTTCGGTTTCGTGCTCGGTAACCCCATGGCCAGAGGAGTGGCTAGGAGGCAGTGATACCGGGGAGATCTCAGTGGCTGCTCTGGCTATAACTGCAGGCAGGGGCTGGATGTCAGGTTCTAGTCCATGGGAGGGGCCTGCTAAGGACCCAGCAGAGCCCCCATCCCAGGAGTAGAGCCCCCATCCCAGTAGTAGCTGCAGAAAAGCCGCAGTCAACACTAAGACTCAGAAACAGAGCAGAAGCCTGACCCTCAGAACTGCATCCGGATCATGCTGGCAGTGAACATGGCATGGCATCAAGCCATTTTGAGTATGTGAGATTCTGGATGGGGGGAGATTGCCACCTGCCTGGGGGTATCCCTTCATAAGCGCTATAGTAATAACGTTCCAAGGATTTTATTGATCCTTGTAGTAGTTTCCTAGAGCTGCCATAACAAAGTACCACAAGCTTGGCTTGTGGCTTGTGGCTTAAAAGAGCAGAAATGTATTCTCATACTTCTGGAGACCAGAAGTCCAAAATCAAGGTGTCACCTGGGGTGTGCTCTCTCGGAAGACTCTAGAGGATGATCCTGCCATCTTCCGTGTCTGGCCTTAGCTTCTGGTGGTAGCCAGCAATCTTTGGCCTTCCTTAACTTGAAGATGCATCCCTCCCGGTTCTTTATTTTCACGTGGAGGTCCCCTTGTGTCTGTCTCTGTGTCTGTGTCCAAATTTCCTTCTTCCTTCAAGGATACCACTCAGTACCACTTCATCATAACTTGGTTACATCTGCGAAGGCCCTGTTTCCAGAGAAGGTCACATTCACAGGTGCCAGGGGCTAGGATTTAACCATATCTGACAACTCTGTCAGAAAATTATGCCCCCTTATCAATACTTGATTCATTATTTGGCCGTAATAATTACAGTCACAATCTAAATATTAAAAAAATACTAAATATTAAAAAAAATGGGCTTATTTTTATATTTTAGGTTAATTTTCCAGTTTAAATACTTGTTATAATTGTTTCTTTACTATTCCCTCTGAAACTCTGATCCATTTCTCTTTTTTTTTTTAATTTTTTTTTTTAACGTCTATTTATTTTTGAGACAGAGAGAGACAGAGCATGAATGGGGGAGGGTCAGAGAGAGAGGGAGACACAGAATCTGAAACAGGCTCCAGGCTCTGAGCTGTCAGCACAGAGCCCGACGCAGGGCTCGAACTCACGGACCGTGAGATCATGACCTGAGCCAAAGTCGGACGCTTAACCGACCAAGCCACCCAGGCACCCCTCTGATCCATTTCTCAAGTGCATTCACTCTGATTGGCCTTTACCTTCCGTGAAATCCTTTCTGGAGATGGGGATCAGTGCCTTCAGATAATGCCCAAGGGGACTGAAGTATGTTGGTTGTGTCCTTGAAGGACTAGCCCTGAGAGGGGTGCTGGTCTCCCCTCCTCTTTTGTGGTCCTTTATTCAGCCAGCATTTACTGCAGGTGCCTGTGTGTCAGGCACTGGCTAGGTGCTGCAGATAGAAGAGGAGGAAAAGATTCCGTCCCTGTTCTCAAGGGATTCAGTCTAGTGGGAGAGGAAGACAGGTAAGCAATTACACTCTTCTGTGATAAATATGGTGATATATTACCATCACCATTGTCGTGGTCAGTGGGTACTGGTTGCTCCAGTAGTGCTGGTTCCCAGTCTGTATGCTTTACCTGACATCTCAGTTCATCTTCTCAAGAAGCCTTTGAGGTAGATGTACTTATTTCCGTCTCATACATGGGGAACCTAGAAACAGCTTGTCTGAGATTATGTCAGCTCAGACCAGGCAGTTGAGCTCCAGAGCCTCTGAGGAATTGACACATAGAACAGTACCGTAGTTGTACATGCTGGTGTTTCTTGGGTATACTCCACATACGAGGTACTCTACTATCTCTGAAGTCCTAACATCACCCCTGGAGGTAGGTCCTGTTGTTATCTGACAGGTGAGGAAGTAGAACCTGAGGAGGTTACGTAACTTGCTCAAGGGTAGTACTTAGACCTAAGCACACTGACTCAAAACCATTTTGCTGTGATCTTCCAGTAATAAATAGGCATTAATCAATAGGCGGTGGAGAAGGGTGTTCCATGCTAAAGAAAGAGGTGTGTTCAAAGAAATAGAAACAGAAAAAGCAGAGGTGTATTCACATGGTACACCATTTTCTGTAGTCTGGTGTCCCTAAACTGAGTCTGCTTTTCCCTAGCCTCATTGTTGCTTCTAATCATAGCTACCACCTTTTCCTCCTGCCGGTCTGCGCCTTATGTTTCCTGACTTTTACTTTTCACTTTTTTCTTCCTGCGGCCTCTCCAGCAGTGTTTGGGGGTAATCGCAGCAGGATTTGGCTTTTTAAGGTATTGCCAGCCAATGAGCCGACACCTGCTCTGTGACTCATAGGCCATATGTCTTAGTCATTTGTGTATCTGGCTGTTTTCATCACCAGTCTTACTCAGAGGCTTCCTTCCACATGCTTTTGCAGCCACTGTCTCACTTGAGCTTTCATAAATGAACATCTGAGGTCATTATGAGGCAGGAATGCAGGTGTGATTCTGGCCTCTTGCAGAAGAGCAAAGAGACAGAGAGGCTAAGTGGCTTAGCTCGGAATCACACAAAAGAACCAACTGCAGAACCCAGATCTAGTGCAGGGCTTGTCCCCACATGGCTGTCCCTGCTCTCAAAGAGCAGTTAATTAAGATGTACATTTCCATTCATTAAAAATGTTATTTGTGGGGTGCGTGGGTGGCTCAGTCGGTTAAGCACCCAACTTCAGCTCAGGTCATGATCTCATGGTTCATGGGTTCAAGCCTCACATCAGGCTCTGTGCTGACAGGTCAGAGCCTGGAGCCTGCTTCAGGTTCTGTGTCTCCCCTCTCTCTGTCCCTCCACCACTCGTGCTCTGTCTCTCTCAAAAAATAAACATTAAATGAAATTTTTTTAATGTTATTTGTATTTCTTAATGTAATATATGTGAGTCAAAATGATTTTATTTTTTTCATATTTATTTTTGAGAGAGACAGAGCATGAGCAGGGGAGGGGCAGGGAGAGAGGGAGACACAGAACCCGAAGCAGTCTCCAGTCTCTGACCTGTCAGCACAGAGCCCGACACAGGGCTTGAACTCACGAACTACGAGATCATGACCTGAGCTGAAGTCAGACATTTAACCGACTGAGCTACCCAGGCACCCCAAAATGATTTTATTTTTTTAAATAAATGCACCTCCATGAGGTAAGTGCAGTTAGTCCTGGTTTAAAGATGAGGAACTGGGCCTTACCACGGTTGTGTAGCTGGTACAAGAACATAATGTAATGAGAGTTGGAACCCATATTTGCCTTGACCACCGTACTGCAGAGAGCAGAGCAGTGGCCTGTGTGTGCTCTCTCTCTCAGTTAGAGATCTTTTGTTCAGAGGGGCAATTGCTGAACCTTTCTTTCAGTGATTCTTCCACATATTTTGAGTCAAGGAATTTGATGAAAGTTGTGGATCCCTTCCCAGAAAAGTACACATTGACACAAAAATTTGTGTTCAGATAAAGGAGATTCATAGACCACGAAGCTGATAAAGCCATTGCTGTAGGTGGTATGAAAAGCAAAGATTCTTTTTAGGTCTCTCGAATGAAAGTTCTTTTAACTGCTTGTAACCGTGGCCATGCTCTCCGTGCAGGTGAGAAGACACCCTGCTGTTGTATGAGCAGCTACATTTTTTTTATTCTGATCATTAAAAGTAATACATAACACCCTTTATGTGGTTACCCCATTTTCTGGGTGGGGGAACAAGCATAGAGAAGTTAAGTAATTGACTTTGTCAAACAATTACAAGTGACAAAGTCAGGCTGAATGTGAAATGTGCAATACAGAGCTCATGCATGTAATCGCGATGTCACCCTGCTTCTCAGGTGTGAAAATAGCTTTGCTAGGTTTTAACCTTTAAATCTAAGATACAATTCCCAATATGTAGGAAGGCATGTTCATCCCCATGTAGGATAAACAGGGTGTGGACAGCTGGGAGATTCTTCTGATGGGTCAGGGTTAAGCAGCCACAAATCTCTTAAATATAACAGCCCGCTTCCTTGTTCAATTGCGGGTGAGATGTAGCAGTTTATGACATATTCAGCTATCCTTACACAAAGCAAAATACTCAAGGTGAAGAGTAAAATTACCTGTCTTTCAACAAACCATGCCTTCTTAAGTGCTATCAGGCTAATAGCTGTAGAGGCAGAAAGTTGCCTTTAGCCCTTCTGATGATGAGATTTTCCAGTATGTCGGTCTGAGCCCACACGGAGGTGTTCCAGTGGCGTTGTCATGTGGTGACATCTCACTGGGACAGAACCCTGTTGTCTTACCTATGACTTTATGTAACTTGGGAAATGTTTGGGGGTTGCCTTTACATTTAAGGAACTAAGCAGGTATTTCCTCACCAAAATATGCTTCAGAAATTATTCTGAGAAAAAGGGCCCTTCCTGCTAGGATGCTTGGCTATATGTATAGCACCATAATCATTTCTTTTCCTATGTAGTGGAAACCTTAGTAGGTACTGTGAAAAATATTTATTAAATTCTCATTTTGGAGCTCTTGGGTGGCTCAGTCGGTTAAGCATCTGACTCCTAATTTGGGCTCAGGTCATGATCACGTAGTTCGTGAGTTTGAGCCCCATGTCAGGCTCTGCACTGACAGTACGAAGCCTGCTTGGGATTCTTTCTCTACTTCTGTCTCTGTGCACTCTCTCTCTCAAAATAAATAAATAAACTTAAAATCCTCATTTTTCACTCCGATACTGAACAAAAGCTCTTTACATTGTGAGTGGGATATTTTTCAGAAAATATTGTGATATCCAAAATTGAGAATAATGTAAAAGAAATCCTGACAAATGACTCCATATTCTCTTTATATTTACCTAAATCATTTGGCCTACCAGTTTTAAATTACATAAATTTTCATACTTCATTAAACTGGGGTCAATTTTTTTTTTTTCAAATTGAGAAAAATAGGGGCGCCTGGGTGGTTCAGTCTTTTGAGCATCCAACTCTTGATTTTGGCTCACATGATGATCCCAGGGTCGTGGGATCGAGCCCCATGTTGGGCTCCATGCTGAGCAAGGAGCCTGCTTGATATCTCTCCCTCCCTCCCTCCCTCTCTCCCTCTCTCTCTTTCTCTCCCTCCCTCTCTCTCTTTCTCTCCCTCCCTCTCCCCCTCCCCCTCCCTCTCTCTTCTTCTCCCTCTCTCCCTTCTCCTTCTCCCCCTGTGCCCCTCTCCCCCACTCACACACTCACTCACTCTCTTTCTCAAATAAAAAAAATTATTCGAAAACCAAAAAAATTAAATGAAGCTCTAATAAAAACAAAAATAACACGTGCTTATTAGAAATAATTAGAATAATTAGAAAGCACAAAAAAATTATAAAGAAAACACTTACCTATGGCCTGCCACTGAGAAAAACTGCTATAAACATTTCAGCATACTGCCTACCTATCTTTTTTGCATACTGTGTTGTCTTTTGAATATTGAAATTCAAGTATTACTTCATATGTGGAACTTAAGACACTTAAGAGAGTACCATGAAGGAAAGGAAGGGGAAAAAATTGTTTGAAAGAGAGAGGGAAGGAGGCAAACCATAAGAGACTCTTAAATACAGAGGACAAACTGAGGGTTGATGAGTGGGGTGGGTGCAGGGGAGAGGGGAAAATGGGAGATGGGCATTGAGGAGGGCATTTGTTGGGATGAGCACTGGGTGTTGTATTTAAACAATGAATCATGAGAATCTACCCCCAAAACCAAGTGCACATTGTATATACTGTAGATTAGCCAACTTGACAATAAATTAAAAAAAAAAAAAATTCAAGTGTTACTGACGTTATTTCCCTTTTGCAGGTATCAGCGTAGTATAGAATGGGCCACAAAGCTCATGCAAAGACAGGGGCAGGATGAGAGTACAGTGCACAGAATCCTCAAGGATTACACAAAACCACTCGAGCATCCTGGTATAAAAAGGAATGAAGAATTTCAATGGCATGATGAGCTGAATTCTGAAACCATTCCCAAAATGGAAGGTATTGCAGATAGAGAGGAACTTTCTGTGATGAATGGGGGCTCGGAAAAGTCACTAGACCTGGAGGGTCCTAACGAGCAATCAGACCACCTACAAGAGAGCTCAGAGCCTGACCCACTGACTCCAGATGGCTTGGATGAACACTTGGTAGAGGTTGCCACACTGCAGCACTGCTCCCCACCCCACGTTCATTGCAGCAAAGATATTCTCCCCCGGCGTGACACTCAGCCTGGGGACAGGAGTCCCCAAGTGGATCTCATCTGTGCCAGAGAGAGAGGGCCCAGTGATGAGTATGTGCTGGTAGAGGAAGATGTGTATCATGTGAGCGAGAAAGAATGTGCCCCACGTGAGGAAGTGAGTATAACTGGCCTTTGACAACATGGGTTCAAACTGTATGGATCCACTTATACATGGATTTTTTTTTATATACAGTACAATAAGTGTATTTTGTATATGATTTTCTTAATAACATTTTATTTTCTCTAGCTTACTTTATTGTACGGATACAGCATATAATATTTAAATATGCCTTAATGAGCTGTGGATGTTATTGGTAAGGTTTCCATTCAACAGTAGGTTATTAGTAGTTAGGTTTTGGGGGAGTCAAAAGTGATACACAGCTTTTCTATTACAGGACGTCAGCACCCTCAGCCCTGCATTGTTCAATAAGAAAATCGTTCACTTCCTCCAGAACCATCTATGTCTGGCCCATAGCAGATGTGGGATGACCAGGGTGTCCCTTACTCGGAACTGGTAGCAGGCCCATATTAAGTACTCAGGGCATGTGAGAGGTGGTGAGACACTTGGAATCCGCAGGCACTGCATCCCAGCCCTGGTGGCTCAGTAGTTACGAGAGCTGTTTCTACTAAAACTTCCAAGTCTGTGAATAACTTATTTTTTTTTAATGCATAAATTAAAGCAGCTGCAATAATATTCTTTCCCTTGGGTGGGATAAAAAGAAGTGTTGTGGTAAGTACATGTAGTCTTGAGTCTGGCTGTAGCAGAGGGTCTCGGGTATGGAAGTCAGCCAGCATAGGAGAAGCACTGGGAAGCAGACCCAGAACCACTTCAATGATGGATGCACAGTCAGAGACAGGTGCCCTGAAATGGTCTATAATAGCTAAAAATGAGAAAATCTAATGGCTAAGTAGTACGTGAAACACCATTTGAAGAAGTGCTATGTATGCTTCAGAATGAGATTGTGAAGTCTAATTAAGAACCTAGGCACACACTTGTGAGGTACAGGTCGGTGAAAAGAAGGACATAAAACAGACCAACAAAAGGATCACAATTGCGGGAAAAATTCTTGGGGAAAAAAGAAATAAATGAAAATGTTAGTCGTAGAAAACCTAAAACTTATTTTTCTACATAATAATAATAAAAATCTATATTTTTAACAGTATTAAGCCAATAAATGTGAATTCGGAAATTTATAAGAAGCATGTTTGTTTTAAAATACAATCTGCTCTATGTAACATGTAGTCCTTCCATTTGTTCTCTATGTATTTTCTTTCTTCTGTCTTCAGTTGGCACCAAAAAAGAGATTAATATGCAGAAGAAATCCATATCGGATCTTGGAGTATTTGCAACTTAGCCTAGAAGAGGTATGTTTCCTGCATGTTATTTTTTCAGCTGTTGGTCTCAGGGCCTGGGCAACCTGTAAATGCAGCCCACCTATAAATGCAATTCTGTCTGTAATTCAGCAAGTGAGTATTCAGTAACTGAATGTTATAAATCGGTCTTGAAATGACCATAGTCAGCTTCCAAAGTAGGCCTGCCTAAGTTTCACTCCTTAGCCTTCCTTTCATCAAGTCTAAGATTTTGGGGGTGGGGGACTTCCCTGTATCATGAGATACTGTTTATATACCATACCATTCACCCATTTAAAGCGTACAGTTCAGGGGTGCCTGGGTAGCTCAGTTGGCTAAGCCCCTGACTCTTGATCTTGATTCAGGTCATGGTCTTGCAGTTTGTGGGATCAAGCCCCCACATCGGGCTCTGCGCTGACATCACTAACAAGCCTGCTTGGGATTCTCTCTCCCTTCCTCCATGTTCTAGATAGATAGATAGATAGAGTGTACAGTTCAGTGGTTTTCAGTATATTTGTGGAGTTTCGCCAGCTTTTAATAAGCTATGATTCATGTTCTAAGTCATGTAATGACTGCTAATTACATAAATGGATTCTAGATATCTCCTTCTGTAGGATTACTAATACATGTTCTCTTAATGCAATAGCTGCATTCCCAAAAGTTGGCTTAAAAGTGACTCACTAAAACTTGCATCCAGGGCACCTGGGTGGCTCAGTCAGTCAAGCGTCCAACTTCAGCTCAGGTCATGATCTAGCAGTCTGTGAGTTCAAGCCCTGTGTCAGGCTCTGTGATGACAGCTCAGAGCCTGGAGCCTGCTTCGGATTCTGGGTCTCCCTCACTCTCTCTCTGCCCTCCCCTGCTCACACTCTGTTTTGCTCTCTCTCAAAAATAAACATTAAAAAAAATTTTTTTAAGTGCATCATAAATTTTTCCTCTGATTTAAAGTTCATCTATGCTGTGTTCACCTGTTGTTCAGTCTCTCTTTGTTTGCTTATGTTTATACTGTTCACAGAAGCGTCCTTTCTGCCCTGGAAGATAGCACCCGTTCCTCGCACCCATGTGCCTCTTCCCCAAGAGCACTCCTGCCTGTCTTGGGTAGCCTCAGCAGTGTCTAGCACCATTCTCAGGAAATGTGTGTTGAATGCATCCACATTGGTAACTTCATAGACATGTCCACAGAGAAATGATTGTGTCTCCATATTCTCTTGATTTCCTTGTCTGTACTTCCTTCCACACAGTGAAGCCAAAGGTACAGCCTTATGGACCAGGAAAGGATGTTTGGAATTATTTACTTCATCTCATTTTACATGAGATAGCTTAGTCTGTTGTCAAAGACAATAGCCACTAGGCACATGTGACTATTCTATTAAACTAATTAAAATGGAGCAAAATGCAGAATTCTGTTTCTCAGTTGCGCCAGCTACATTTCAAACACTCAGCAGCTGCTTGTGGATGTAGCAACTGTATTGGATAGCACAGGTGTAGAACATCGTCATCACAGAAAGTTCTGGACAGCACTGTGGATACCATTCTCTAAGGGCTTGAGCCCTCTGGTCCTTGATTTCTTCTCTGTAAAATGAGGGCTATATAGCATCTCATTCATAAGATGTTCTGGGAATTAACTACTGCTTGTGATGGGTTCAGCACAGTGCCTGATATATAGTAAAATGCTCAGTAAGTGTTACCGCATGCTATTCTTGTCATTATCATTATTAAGTTATTAAATTACTTGTAAATTATAATTAAATTACTTATAAAAGCTAGTTGGAATCTTTTGCAGTCAATTTTGCAAAAATTTTCACTGGGTACTTCCTGTGTGCCAGGCACTGAGCTTAGTAGTAACAATACAGAAATAAACAGACTATGACTCTGGTTCTAAAGGTAGCCCAGAAATAATTACATTCAGTGCAGTCTGTGGATGGTGCCAGTGTTGCTCCTCTAGTATCCTTTACCCAGGATGCTTAATAATTATGATTACTAATTATAGCTGGGAAGACTTTACAAGGTCGGTGGTATCCGTGGAGGTTAAAGGATAAATGGGGGATTGCCATTTGGACACTGGACAGCCTGGGCTCTTTCTTGCAACTCAGTCCTGGATGGCAATACAGGATGGCTAGACTGTGGAGGGCACATCTATGAGTATCTACCAGGAGTCTGTCTCTCTACCGGATGGCACCAGGGCACTACAGACAGCTGTGTCAGGGAAGGGTGAGGACCATAACAAGCATCAATAGGAGGGTGGGCCAGATAGTTGAGGCCAGGAGGAGCCAGGCAGTGTCTCTGCCCTGGGAGGCAGCAGCGTTAGGTGTCAGCTCACTGTCCCAGTAGGTGACTACTTGTATTCCGTTCGGTGCTTTTTACAAGAAAAGGGGCTGCTGTCTGCTGCTGTCCCCCAAACACTCCCTGAAGAAAAGCAAGAGTGTTGGGCGGTAGGTGAGGTTGCTCTGTGTTCTTGGAAGCTGCTTGGTTCCAGAGGACATTCCAGAGGGGTGTTACAGTTTTCAGGGAGCGTGCAGTGAGACCTAGCTCTGCTTCTCAGTTCTGTTTTGGCAGATTTCCTATGAATGAATCACCCATGTTTGGTGCACCACTCTGCAGTTTAATGTGTTTCCATAAATGTCCTCAGGAACACAGGCAGCCCTTCTGTGGTGATTCAGAGGAGTTCTTTTTAGGGATTGAGAATGGTAATACCACAGCTGACTTAAAGATCTGTCTCTTAGAGATCTGTTACTGAGAACTGTTTTTGTTATAATGCTTTGGGCTCTAACTAGGTTTAGTGATGTGACATTAAATCCTCATTAAACTCTCCCCTCCATTTTGCTCTGATAGTAAAAACTTACTAATGAGATCTCAAGGGACATACTCGCTCCCTCCCCTGACTTCCCCAGTCTGCTGATGATTTAATTCCAAGTAAAGCCAACTCAACTGAATTAAGATCCACTCCATCTGTAATAAGTACCTAAGAGCAGTTTGTGTACATTCATAAAAGCCGTTTATTTTAGGCCAGTAAATATTAATGAGGCATTGGTTTCATCAGTTCTTAGAGAAACACTTGTTGACTGATAATGGAAAGTTTCTAAGGAACTTAAATTCTAACACATAACAGGAAGGAGTCTCTTGCTTAGCAAACAGAGGATTGAAATTTTCCAGGCTGTAATATCTAAATCGTTCCTTAAAAAGGAGGGAAAACTAAAATGAATTGAGCAGGTAGGTGCTTTGTGTAGCCTTTAAAATTTTTATAAGATTTAGGGGCGCCTGGGTGGCGCAGTCGGTTAAGCATCCGACTTCAGCCAGGTCACGATCTCGCGGTCCGTGAGTTCGAGCCCCGCGTCGGGCTCTGGGCTGATGGCTCAGAGCCTGGAGCCTGTTTCCGATTCTGTGTCTCCCTCTCTCTCTGCCCCTCCCCCGTTCATGCTCTGTCTCTCTCTCTCCCAAAAATAAATAAATGTTGAAAAAAAAATTTTTTTAATTTTTATAAGATTTAATCTCATTAAATCTTTTTTTTGAGTCCAATAATAATCATTGTATTTATTTTTTTAATATGAAATTTATTCTCAAATTGATTTCCATACAACACCCAGTGCTCATCCCAACAGGTGCCCTCCTCAATGCCCATCATCCACCCTCCCCTCCCTCCCACCCTCCATCAGCCCTCAGTTTGTTCCCAGTTTTTAAGAGTCTCTTATGTTTTGGCTCCCTCCCTCTCTAACCTCTTTTTTTTTTTCTTCCCCTCCCCCATGGGCTTCTGTTAAGTTTCTCAGGACCCACATAAGAGTGAAAACATACAGTATCTGTCTTTCTCTGTATGACTTACTTCATTTAGCATAACACTCTCCAGTTCCATCCACGTTCCTACAAAAGGCCATATTTCATTCTTTCTCATTGCCAAGTAGTATTCCATTGTGTATATAAACCACAATTTCTTTATCCATTCATCAGTTGATGGACATTTAGGCTCTTTCCATAATTTGGCTATTGTTGAAAGTGCTGCTGTAAACATTGGGGTACAAGTGCCCCTTTGCATCAGCACTCCTGTATCCCTTGGGTCAATTCCTAGCAGTACTATTGCTGGGTCATAGGGTACATCTATTTTTAATTTTTTGAGGAACCTCCACACTGTCTTCCAGAGCAGCTGCACCAGTTTGCATTCCCACCAACAGTGCAAGAGGGTTCCCGTTTCTCCACATCCTCACCAGCATCTATAGTCTCCTGATTTGTTCATTTTAGCCACTCTGACTGGCATGAGGTGGTATCTGAGTGTGGTTTTGATTTGTATTTCCCTGATGAGGAGCGACGTTGAGCATCTTTTCATGTGTCAGTTGGCCATCTGGATGTCTTCTTTGGAAAAGTGTCTGCTCATGTCTTTTGCCCATTTCTTCACTGGATCATTTGTTTTTTGGGTGTTGAGTTGGATAAGTCCTTTATAGATTTTGGATACTAACCCTTTATGTGATATGTCATTTGCAAGTATCTTCTCCCATTCCATCAGTTGCCTTTTAGTTTTGTTGATTGTTTCCTTTGCTATGCAGAAGCTTTTTATCTTGATAAGGTCCTGATAGTTCACTTTTGCTTTTGTTTCCCTTGCCTTGGGAGACATGTTAAGTAAGAAGTTGCTGTGGCCGAGGTCAAAGAGGTTGCTGCCTGTGTTCCCTGGGATTTAGATGGTTTCCTTTGTTATATTTAGGTCTTTCATCCATTTTGAGTTTTTTTATTTTATTTTATTTTTAATGTTTATTCATTAAAAAAAATTTTTTTAATGTTTATTTACTTTTGAGAGAGAGAGAAACAGCGTGCGAGTGGAGGAGGGGCAGAGAGAAGGAGATGCAGAATCTGAAGCAGGCTCCAGGCTCTGAGCTGTCAGCACAGAGCCCAACGCGGGACTTGAACCCACGAACCACAAGACCATGACCTGAGCCAAAGTCAGACACTTAACTGACTGAGCCACCCAGGCACTCCAATATTTACTCATTTTTTGAGAGAGAGACAGAGTGTGAGCAGGGGAGGGAAGAGACAGAGGGAGACACAGAATCCGAAGCAGGCTCCAGACTCTGAGCTGTCAGCGGAGAGCCCAGCATGGGGCACAGACTCACCAAACCATCAGCTCATGACCTGAGCTGAAGTTGGACACTTAACCAGCCAAGCCACTCAGGCGCCCCCATTTTGAGTTTATTTTTGTGTATGGTGTAAGAAAGTGGTCCAGGTTCATATTTCTGCATGTCACTGTCCAGTTTTCCCAGCACCATTTGCTGAAGAGACTGTCTTTATTCCATTGGATACTCTTTTCCTGCTTTGTCGAAGAGTAGTTGGCCATACATTTGTGAGTCCATTTCTGAGTTCTCTATTTTGTTGCATTGATCTATGTGTCTGTTTTTGTGCCAGTACCACACTGTCTTGATAATTACAGCCTTGTAATACAGCTTGAAGTCTGGAATTGTGATGCTTCCAGCTTTGATTTTCTTTTTCAACATTACTTTGGCTATTCCAGGTCTTTTCTGGTTCCATGCAAATTTTAGAATTGTTTGTTCTAGCTCTGTAAAGAATGCTGGTATTATTTTGATAGGGATTGCATTGAATGTGTAGATTCCTTTGGGTAGTATCAACATTTTAACAATATTTGTTCTTCCAGTCCATGATCATGGAATGTTTTTCCATGTCCTTGTGTCTTCAGTTTCTTTCATAAGATTCCTGTAGTTTTCAGCATGCAGATCTTTTACCTCTTTGGTTAGGTTTATTCCCAGGTATTTTTTGGTTTTCAGTGCCATTGTAAATGGGATCAGTTCCTTGATTTCTGTTTCTACTGCTTCATTATTGGCGTCTATAAATGCAACTGATTTCTGTACATTGATTTTCAACTTTGCTGAATACATGTATCAGTTTTAGCAGTTTTTTGGTGGAGTCTTTCGGTTTTCCAAAAGAGCATCATATCATCTATGAAGTGTGAAAGTTTAACGTCTTCCTTGCTGATTTGCTTGCTTTTTGTTTTTGTTGTCTGATTGCTGAGGCTAGGACTTCAAACACTATGTTGAACAACAATGGAGAAAGTGAACATCTCTGGCATGTTCCTGACCTTAGGGGGAAAGCTCTCAGTTTCCCCATTTGAAGATGATATTAGCTGTGGGTCTTTCGTAGGTGGCCTTTATGATTTTGAGGTATGTTCCTTCTATCCCTCCTTTCTTGAGTTTTTTTTAATCAAGAAAGGATGCTGTATTTTGTCAAATGCTTTCTCTGCATCTATTGAGAGGATCATGTGGTTCTTATCTTTTTTTTTTTTTTAACTAATGTGATGTATCACATTGATTGAATTGTGGATATTGAATCAACCATACAGCCCATCAATCCCAATTGATCATGGTGAATAATTCTTTTAATGCATTGTTGGCTTCACTTTGCTAGTATCTTGTTGAGAATTTTTGCATCCATATTCATCAGAGAAATTGGTCTGTAGTTCTTTTCAGTGGGGTCTTTGTCTGATTTTGGAATCAAGGTAATGCTGGCCTCATAGAATAAGTTTGGAAGTTTTCCTTCCGTTTTTGTTTTTTGGAACAGCTTCAAAAAAATAGGTATTAACTCTTCTTTAATTGTTTGGTAGAATTTCCCTGGAAAGCCATCTGGCCCTGGACTCTTGTTTGTTGGAAGATTTTTGATTACTGATTCAATTTCCTTACTGGTTATGGGTCATTTCAAATTTTCTATTTCTTCCTGTGTCAGTTTTGGTAGTTTATATCTTTCTAGGAATTTGTCTGTTTCTTCCAGATTGCCCAATTTGTTGGGATATAATTGCTCATAATATTCTCCTATTGTTTTTATTTCTGCAGTGTTGGTTGTGATCTCTTTCATTCATTATTTTATTTATTTGGGTCCTTTTCTTTTTGATAAATCTGGCTAGATGCTTGTCAATTTTGTTAATTCTTTTGAAGAACCAGATCCTGGTTTCATTGCTCTGTTCTGTTTTTTTTTTTATTTCAATATCACTGATTTCTGCTCTAATCTTTATGATTTCCCTTTTTCTGCTTGTTTTGGGCTTTATTTGCTGTCTTTTTCCAGCTCCTTTAGGAGTAAGGTTAGGTTGTATATCTAAGACATTTCTTCCTTCTTTGGGAAGGCCTGGATTACTATAAATTTCCCTCTTATGACTGCCTTTGCTGCATCCCAGAGGTTTTGGACTGTCACGTTTTCATTTTAATTGGCTTCCATGTACTTTTTAATTTCTTTAATTTCTTAGTTAACCCATTCATTCTTTAGTAGGATGTTCTTTAGTCTCCCAAGTATTCGTGGTCTTTCCAAATTTTGTCTTGTGGTTGATTTCAACTTTTATAGCGTTGTGGTCTAAAAATATGCATGATAGGATATTGATCTTTTTTACTTGTTGAGGGCTGATTTGTGACCCAGTATGTGATCCATTCTGGAGAATGTACCATGTGTACTTGAGAAGAATGTGTATTCTGCTGCTTCAGGGTGAAATGTTCTGAATATGTCTGTTACATCCATTCGGTCCAGTGTGCCATTCAAAGCCATTGTCTCCTTTTGATTTTCTGCTTAGATGATCTGTCCATTGTTGTACATAGGGTGTTAAAGTTCCCTACTATTATGGTATTATTTACCAATGAGTTCTTTATGTTTGTGATTAATTGATTTATATATTTGGGTGCTTTCAAGTTGGGGGCATAAATATTTGGAATTGTTAGGTCTTCTTGGTGGATAGACCCCTTCATTATGATACAATGTCCTTCTTCATCTCTTGTTACAGCCTTTGTTTTAAAATCTAGTTGGTCTGATATAAATATGGCTATTCTGGCTTTCTTTTGCCATCCAGTAGCATGATACATGGTTCTCCATCCCCTTATTCTCAATCTGCAGGTGTCTTTAGGTCTAAAATGAGTCTGTGGTAGCCAGCATATAGATGAGTCTTGTGTTTTTTGATCCATTCTGATACCCTGTGTGTTTTGATTGGAGCATTTAGTCCATTTACATTTCAAGTGATTATTGAATTGTGTTGCCTGTAGAATTGGTGTTTCTGGTGATGTTCTCTGGTCCTTTCTAGTCTTTGTTGCTTTTGGTCTTTTTGTTTTGTTTTTTCTCCACTCAAAGAGTCCCCCTTAAAATTTCTTGCAGGGCTGATTTAGTGGTCACGAACTCCTTTAGTTTTTGTTTGGGAATTTCTTTATCTTTTCTTCTATTTAAAAAAAAAAATTTTAAACATTTTATTTATTTTTGAGACAGAGAGAAACTTGAACAGGGGAGGGTCAGAGAAACAGGGAGACACAGAATCTGAAACAGGCTCCAGGCTCTGAGCTGTCAGCACAGAGCCCGACGCGGGGCTCAAACCCACGGACTGCAAGATCATGACCTGAGCCGAAGTCGGACGCTTAACTGACTGAGCCACCCAGGTGCCCCTTTCCTTCTATTTTAAATGACAGCCTTGCTATAAAGAATTCTTGGCTGCATATTTTTCTGATTCAGCACGTGATCCTCACAATAGATGCAGAGAAAGCATTTGACAAAATACAGCATCCTTTCTTGATAAAAACCCGCCACTCCTTTCTGGCTGGGGACTGCATCTCGGTTGCCACACTCCATAAGAGGGCCCTCCTCATCTGTGCCAGGTGGCAGCAGCAGCATAATGTTTGTCGTTTGGTTGTAAATGAATCTCCCATCCTTATATTTATACAGAAAGTAACCCGGTTTTACTAATAGCCACCATTTAGCCACTAGTACACAGCAATTTTGCGTAAGTCTGTTCAGGTGTGAACATGAATCCTTTTCTCCTCTACAAGTAGAGTGAAAAACAGGGTCTATTTGGTGGTATCCATGTTTGGCATTGTCTTAACTTTTATCACTTTTGCAGCACCTGGCTGGCTCAGTCAGTAGTCAGGGTTGGGAGTTTAAACCCCATGTTCAGTGTAAGGTTACTCAAAAAGATAAAACTTTTTTAAAAAACTATTTTTATTTCCAAGTATGATTTTACTCAACTAGAGCTGACTTTCCTTGCTTTCCCTCCTGCCTCGTCATACAAGTAAAACATGTTACTATATAATGGGAGTGCCTGGGTGGCTTAGTCAGTTAAGCATCCGACCAGCTCAGGTCCTGATCTCTCGGTTCATGAGTTCGAGCTTCCCATCAGGTTCTGCTGCCAGCAAAAGAGCCTGCTTCAGATCCTCTGTCCTCTCTCTCTCTGCCCTTCCCCCACTCATGCTTTCCCCCCCCCCTTTCTCAAAAATAAACAAGCATTTGGGGGGGAAAAAGTTACCATATAATGAAGTTTATGGAAAGATAGGGATTACTTAATAGGAAATCACTTTACTGCATGGGTGACTAAAAAACTCATGTTTTGTTATGCAAGCCAAATCTGCACTGCCTACTTTTCACAAATTTCCATATATTTCTTTCTGTAAATTTTTTTCTCAGTTTAATATGGTTATTTAATTTTACAGAGGAAAATCTAATGAGCAAAAGTTGCTGTTGTTACAGCTATTTACATCATTTTCCAGTTTAGCTATGTGATTTTTAAGGGGAAAAATACATGGGAAATATCATACAAATGCCTTTTTAATTGATTTTTAACCAATTTGTGACTTTTATATTTTCTTAGATGTTTTTTAAATCCTTTAAATTTGCATGAATCATTTATGTTAAAAAATGTCACCATTTTGAAGATGATTTAAGGATGTTAGTTTGTACTTGAGGCAAAGAGAAATCAGTCTGTAAAATAACTTCTCAAGAATGTGGGACAGTTTCTAATGAGCGTTTTCTGCTTGCTCTGTTTTTAGGCCTTTTTCCTGGTCTATGCTCTAGGATGTCTAAGCATCTACTATGAGAAGGTAAGATGTCTTATTTAGATACAGTCCATTTAAAATTTTCCTGGCGCCTCAGTGGCTCAACTGGTTGGGCGTCCAACTTTGGCTCAGTTCATGATCTCACAGTTCATGGGTTTGAGCCCTGTGTGGGCTCTGTGCTGACAGGTCAGAGCCTGGAGCCTGCTTCAGATTCTGTGTCTTCCTCTCTCTCTGCCCCTCTCCTGCTTGCTCGCTCTTTCTCTCTCTCTCAAAAATAAACATTAAAAAATTTAAAAAAATATTTTTTCCTCGTGTTGAAAGCAGCTTGTAGTAATTTTCACATTGCTGTAATACAAACGTGCCTACTTTCACCCAGTAAAATTGGATCAGATTTTTTTTCTACATTTGGGCTTTGGGTCCTGAATTGGGACTATTAAGGCAAAAGCCAGCTTTGACTCTTTTAGATTCGATTTCATTCCCAGAGACTAGGAGAAGATCAATATCTTAAATAATGATCAGGAAATCTGTGTCAGAAAAGTACTAAAAATTAGCAACAAAAGTTGAAACTGTCCGTGTTTAGCACTTACTTCGGTAAAAGCTGTGTGTTGAGTACCTTACCTGCAGTACCTAATCCTTGCCTCTGCCTGGTAAGAATTCTACAGATAAGGTAACTGAAGCTCAAAGGAAGTAAGTAACTCACCCAAGGTCACACAGCTAGTCTGGTTAGAACTAATAATTGAAGCTATGTCAAGGTATTCCCAAAGCCGTGATTCTATACTGTAGCCTGCTGCCCTTAGAAAGTCCCACAAGAAGCTGGTACCACGGCTTACCTTCTGGTGGAGGCATTGGAGGCTGGGCGCACAGATAGAAGGGGAGACTTCACTGGACACTTCTATGCATGTGAATATAATACCTATTCAAAATAATTCAAATGAAATTAAAATTAAAAAGAGAAAGGTAAGCAGAATAATAGAGACAGTATATTTTGTTCTGTACCTGGGAGTGCATAATTTTATCATTCTTCAAATTCTGGTTATATAAATTATTTTCACGACTGTTCCAGTGGTTTGGAAACAGATGTCTGCTGATGGGTGATTCATTTTCTCAGGTGGTGGCCATTCTTAGCCCACCTTTGCCTCCTCTCCTGGGCCTTAGCCAAAATCTGTCAGAACATTCCACTGCTACATAGAATCCTCAGCCTCTGAAACTTGATGGGCTATCCATATCAAAAGTTCAACCTTCCCTGAAAGACTGTTTCTTGTTAGAGGAGGGCCAGCTGTTTCCTTGCGTTAGGACTGAAAGGCCACGCATAGGGGTGCCTGGGTGGTTCAGTTGTCAAGCATCTGACTTTGGCTCAGGTCATGATCTCATGGTTCATGAGTTTGAGTCCCACATTGGGTGAGCTCATGCCCCGCTTCTGGTGAACATCAGCCCTGCTTTGGGTAAAACATGAGCACTGCTTCAGGTGAGCCCTGCTTCTCTTTCTCTCTCTCTCCCTCTCTTTCTCCCTCCCCCTCCCCCTCCCTCTTCCCCTCCTAGGATTCTCTCTCTCTGCCCTTTGCTCATTTGCGTTCTCTCTCTCTCTCAAAAGTAAATACATAAAATAAAAAATAAAGGCCACATATGTATGGATTTTCTATCTTAGGAACAACTGCAAAAAAAAAAAGAATAAGGAAAGGAAAAAAACCTGTAGCTCATATTTATGGATTTTAAATCTTAGGCTGAGACAAACTGAGCAAGTCTCATTGACTGAGCCCTAAACCATCCAAAAAATTGAATGTTCTCTGAACCAAGCCATTCTCGGTCTCTTCACATCCTCCATTAGGAACAAAATGCCCTTTGAAGCTGTTGGATTGCTCATTTGTGCCATGAGATAACACACCCTCCAGTTTCAAGGACTAAATGAAGCGTCTTTTTTTTTTTAAGCTTTTACAAAATTACATTTTGGCTTTTCTGAATGTGGCCTGACATACAGTAGCTACTCTCTTGGGTCTGTGAAATGTTTGGAACCTGCTGCCTTGTGGCTTTGGTGGACTTGTCACACTCGAGCTCGCGGCACGCACTCGTCCTTCTGCCCAGAGTGTTCTTCCACAGCCACCCCACCTCCCCCAATTTTCCCACCATCCCCTTCCATTTGGCTACTTCCTCCTCATCTCAGATGTTGCTGTCTCAGGGCAGCCTTTCCCAGGTCCTCCAAACCAGTGCTCTCTGACAGAAGTAAACACAAGCCTCAGCTGGGAGCCATGTGGGTCCTTTTTAAAATTTTCTAGTAGCTGCTAGAAAAAAAGGGGCGCCTGGGTGGATAAGTCGGTTGAGCATCCAACTCTTGGTTTCTGCTCAGGTCATGATCTCTGGGTCATGGGATCAAGCATGGAACCACTCTGAGCATAGAGCCTGCTCGAGATTTTCTGTCTCTCCCTTTCTCCCCCTTCCCTTTCTCTCTCTCTCTCTCTCCCTCTCCTTCCCCCTCCCCCTCCCCCTCCCCCTCCCCCTCCCCCTCCCCCTTCCCCTGCCTCTGCCCCTCTGCCAGCTCACATATGCACATGTTTTCTCTGTCTCATAAAAATAAGGGTGGGTGGGGGAGGTAAGAGAAAAAAAGGTGAAACTAATTTATATTATTTGCAAGATTTGTTTAACTCAACATTTCCAAACTTACTGAGATAGTTTACTTTCTTGTTTTCCTACCAAGTCTTTGAAATTCAATGTGTATTTTCCCCTTGAGGCACATCTCCCTTCGGGCCTATATCTGATGCTGCCATACTGGACAGCATGGGCCTAGATCTTCTGTTAAGTCCCTCTGTTGTGGGCACCATGTTCACTGCTTCCGCTCCGCACTTAGTGTAGATGTCCGTTCACTGGTTGAATGATGAGTGAACACATACATAATCATGCCCCTCTTTTTTTCTTTTTTTTTTTTTTTTTTTTTTTTTTTTAACATTAGGAGCCTTTAACAATCCTGAAGCTCTGGAAAGCTTTCCCTATAGTTCAGCCCACATTCAGGACTACGTACATGGCATACCATTACTTCCGAAGCAAGGGCTGGGTTCCCAAAGTGGGACTGAAGTATGGGACAGATTTACGTAAGTAATTCTTGACTCGGTAGGTGCGAGAACCAAGGTTCGCAGCAGATCCCGGGGTGAAAACTGAATTGGTTATATGTACTGTTGCTCATTTTTTTCTAAGATGATGCTTTCCTTCTGGCTTAGGTAAGAATATTTGGATTGAAGTGGAGGGTTTGTCTAGGAAGAGTGGAAAGGAAGTCTAAGGGGCAAGCCCAGGATAGAAGCCTGGAGGCCAAAGTGTTCAGGTTTTTTTCTCTCACCACTCTGTAATCTGAGAAGAGAGTTTTACAGCTCTGCCCCCTCCTCTCATTAGCCACTCACTCCTATGATTTGGGGAGTCCCTCATCCTCTAGGCCTCCACTGTCACATCTAGCAAATGAGAATAATCACAGAATTAGAAGAATAATCACAGCTACCATTTGTTGAGCATCTACTATGTGTCAAACATTTTAAAATTCATTATCTCATTTAATCCCTAAAGCAGCAAAGGATACTCTTATTATTCTAATTTTTCCGATAGAGAGACTGCAGTTGTGAGAGAATGGGTCATTTGCCCCTAATAGTTTCCAGGACCAGTTACTTACGGAGCTGGGCTTTTTCTGGAGCCCAAGCCCTTAGAAACTGCATCTTCTTATCTTAAAGTAAGGCTTTTGGACCAGATGAGCACTTTATTCAACAGATCATTACGGAGACTCTTCTGTGGGTCAGGTCTTGTTAGGTACCAGGAAGACAGAGGTGAATGAGACAAACACAGAGCTGCCTTGATGGAGCTGCGTACATTCTGGCTGGGGAGATCAATAAGCAAACAAGTAAATATATAATCTAATTTCAGGGACTATTAAATACTAAGAAAAATAAAACATAGTAGAGGGATAGAAAGTCAGGAAAGTTAGGAAAAGGCTCTGAAAAGATGTGATCAAAACAAACAAAATGTGACCACGGTAGGGAACAGGCTACTTGAGAATCTGGGGAAATACATGGTAGGCCCAATGTGAACAGCAAGTGCAAAGGCCCTGAGGCAGGAATGAGCTCAGTCAGTTTCAGGAACAACATAAAAACAGGGTGTCTAGAACTTAGAGATCCCAGGGGAAGAGCAAAGAACATGGTAGGCACAGAGTGAACAGCAAGCACAAAGGCCCTGAGGCAGGGAAGTCTCAGGAACAGCATAAAGGTAGTGTGTCTAGTACTTAGAGATCCCAGGGGAGAGTTACATGAGGTGATGTCTGCAAATTAAGCTTGGGCAGATTATGTAGGGCCCGGTTGTTATTCTGGTGATTAGAAGTCTTGGGAGAGTTTGAGCAAAGGAGTGACTTAAATGAATAGAACTCTCTGTCTCCTCTGTTACTGGTAGACTGTGGGATGGGGGGCAGGGGGCAAAAATGGAAGCAGATAGACTTTGTTAGGGAAGCTGAGCCCAACCAGCCCTGCAGACAGAATGGATGTAGGAGTTTCATTTAAGAGGAATCAGGGATAATGCTTACATACATGGATTCGTATTTTAGACATATTAAGTAAGTCCAGTGGAGATACTGTAAAATAGATGATTCTAGAGCATAGGACAGCCTTCAGATAAAAATTTAGAGTTGCCGTTGTGTAAGTGGCTCCCAAAGCCACGGGCCCGGGTCAGTGGGCATAAATCCTAGGGTCCGTGCCCAGCACTAGTGTCACTGCCGAGTCCCTCAAACTCATTTTCCTCACCTCCCAAGTGAGAGTGCTTCCTGGATGCCTTTCAGAATTACTTGTGAGGTTCAGACAAAAAATGTCAATATATTTGAAAGGTCTTCTAAGAAGTCACGGCCCCTGAGGTCTTTTGACCTGTGTCATATGGTCCTTCCAAATGCTTTGAGCCTTTTTAAATACCCAAAGAAAGCCAATTCATTCTTTTAAATCTTTAAATGCTCTAAACTGTGCTTAACCTGGAATCATAGGATAGTCTTCAGGAAACCCCAGCACAATATAAAATACTGTGTTTTAGATTGGTGTGTTTTTATGGGTCAAGAGTCTGAACGTTTCACTAAATTCTCAAGCGGGGAGGGAACGTGTCTGCAGTCCAAAATAAAGGTTAAGAATTTCCTATTCCTCTAAGATAAATGATTCCTTTTGTTTGTTCCACGGCTGGATTTCAGGTACAGATATCCTAACTCAGGGTTACCACACGAATGATCAGGATTAGCTTGAGATTAGTTTGCTAGGTTTCCACGTAATTGTGTTGGCCACAGTTCACGATGTTTAAATAAGTTATGTGCCCATTTTCCTTCCTTGGCTTCCTGCCCTGTTCTCCTTTTCATACTCCTGTAAGAGTAGCCACTCAGTGTAAACACTTGGCAGGTCTTCTTCAGCTTTTTCATTGTAGGAGTGAAACTTGAATTAGAACTTTCCAGTCAAGAAGTCTGCAGGGACACATTGAGAAGTGGCAGGGGGCTAGTAAAGAGAGCTCTTTGGGTTCATAGCCAGCTCTGCCTCTTTACTGTGTGACCTCAAGCAAATTACTTCTCTCTGAGTTTCCATTTGCTCATCATATAACATGGATAACACCATAACGTACACATACACACACACATTTAAAACATCTTCATAAAAACTAAAATAAAAAGTTGCAGGGGACAGGAGCCTATGTTGAGTGCCTTCTAAGCATACCTTATCTCATGTATTTTCAATACTAAGCCATATTTTTGAATGAAGAGTAATTTTAAAACCAAAACTGCCTTATGGGGATGGTTGAAAGGACAGATGTTTTTTTTAAAGAAATGAAACAACTGCTATTTTCCAACTCCCCAGAGGCCTTTGCCACAGCTGGGTCATATCATGTAACTTCAGGCTGCTTGTATAATTAATTTGAGACCAGGTCTCTGGCCCAGCAGCAACATGAAGGGTGTCTTCACATTTCCTGCTTTAGCAGAGGTTCACAAGCAGTGCTAGCCTGGGATAAGAGGAACAGCTTGCTGGGGTGCCTGGCTGGCTCAGTTGGGAGAGCATGTGACTCTTGATCTTGGGGATGTGAGTTCAAGCCCCACATTGGGTATAGAGATTACTTAAAATCTTTAAAAAAAGAAGAAGAAGAAAAGAAAAAGAAAAAGTAGGGTTGCCTGAGTGGCTCTGTTGTTGAAGCATCTGACTCTTGATTTCAGCTCAGGTCATGATCTCACAGTTGTGATATCTAGCCTTCTCGCTCTGTCTCTCTGCCCCTCACCCCCTCACTCATGCACACATGCTCACTCGCTTGCTCTCTCTGTGTCCCTCTCTCTCAAAAAAAAAACAAACAAAAAAAACACAAAATTTAAAAAAGAGGCACGGTTTCCTAAACTTTACCTCTTCTCTGGGCACAGTTCCTCGGTGGCTGCTGTTTTTTAGCAATATTATTTTGAGGGTTGTTGACCTAATCACACATACCCTAGAACTGCCAAGACAGGTTATACCCAGGACATCCTCTCTTGACCATTGTTTCTGTTTACAGAGGTAATGACTCATGACAAAGGGCCCTTATGAAATTCACATCTTATCAGGGAAACTCTTCCCTTGAATAAATCTTGTCAATCACATTTCATTCTAGGAGTGGTACTCGAGCTAGTGATATGGATCTCAAATCAAGTGCAGCTGCTGAGCTACTTGACCTTGATCACCCACTGATGAAAACTAGACTAGAAACCAAGTGGGAGCCTTTCCTTATATTCCCCACCCAGAAGCTCCCATAGCTGCTGGCTCTTACGGCAACCGGGCACCTTGCCTTGGTGCTTTTCTTCCCTCGTCTTATTTACTCTTCATACTCCTGTGAGGCGTGTGGCATTCACCTCCTTTTATAATGCGCTGAGGAAATTACTGTTTAAAAGGGTCAAGGGAGTTGCCAAGGGTCCCACAGCAAGTAGGTGCAGAGATTAGCTCTGTCTGGGTCCAAGCTCCGTGTACCACAGAGTGGTACTTCTCTGCCAGCCAGAAAGCGAAAATCCAACTCAAGGTGTAGATTTTTTGTTTTTTTCTGACGCAGGCAGCTACTGGTTGATGTAACTTAAGATCTAGTTACTCCCAAGCCTCCTTCCCATACACTCCAGTTTTGGATTTGCATTGACTAAGTTCGGTCATGTGATTTCGCAGATGCCTGCAAATTAGAAGTCAGAGGACAAGTGGACTGACGGGAGCTGTTAGAAGCCAACAGAGTTTACAGGATTCCCAGAGCCCAGAGGAACCGTCCTGGGCATGGCGCCCCACCTAGAGACTGAGCCAAGGAGAGGCTTTAGAGCAGCTCCTCTGTACTCCTCACGGAACAAGGAGGTGCACCTTCTTCTGTCTCCCTTTTTGGTTCTTTCCTGAACCACTCTCTTGGCTTCTTTTCTAGTCAAATTTTTTAAATACTTTAACATTTTCCACATCTGCGCATATAAGCCTTAGTATTTCTGCATGCAGCTCGTAAGAATAGGGACGTTCTCCTACATAATGGTAATACCGTACTATACCCAACAGAAATTAGAAATTTTCTTTTTTCTTTTTTAATTTTTCTTAACATTTATTTTATTTTTGAGAGAGAAGGAGACACCGAATTCGAAGCAGGCTCCAGGCTCTGAGCTGTCAGCATGATCTTGAACCCACAAACCATGAGATCATGACCTGAGCCGAAGTTGGACGCTTAACCAACTGAGCCACCCAGGCGCCCCTAGAATTTTTCAATATCACCAAAATATCAGAAAATTGAAATTTTCTTCTGCTGTCCCCATAATGTGTCTTGTGGCTGTGGGGGGGGAGGTTGTTTTTGTTTTCAATACCAGCTCTAGTCACAGTTCACTTATCATATTTGGTATTATAGGTTTCTCTTTTATTTTGCTATGGCTGCCATAATAAATTACCACATACTGGGGTGGGGGGCTTAAAGCAACAGAAACTGGGGCGCCTGGGTGGCTCGTTGGTTAAGTGTCCAACTTTGGCTCAGGTCATGATCTCGCAGTTCATGGGTTTGAGCCCCACGTCAGGCTCTGTGCTGATGGCTCAGAGCCTGCAACCTGCTTCAGATTCTGTGTCTGTCTCTCTCTCTCTCTCTGCCCCTCCCCTGCTCACGCTCTGTCTCTCTCTCTCAAAAATAAATAAACATTAAAAAAATTTTTCTTTTAGAAAAACAGCATAAACTTATTCTCTCACAGTTCTGGAGACCAGACATTCACAGGACCATTCTCTCTCCAGAGGCAGTAGGGGAACTCAGTCCCTTGTCTATAGTGTTTCTAGTGGCACCGGGCGTCCCTTGGCTTATCACTCCAGTCTCTGCAAAGAACCTTCTTCAAACAAGGCCACATTCACAGATTCAGGGATTAAGATGTAGACGTACCTTTTGGGGGCCACGATTCACCCCACTACGGCCTCTTTAGCTTTTTTAAATCTAAAACGGTTTCTCTACCTTGTTGGTTTTTCATGATACTGAGTTTTCTTGAAAACTCCTAGAGGATATCCCACATTCTAGATATGTTTGATTGTTTCCTCATCATTAGACTCCATCTCACCATTCTTCAGCATGCATGGGTGTTTTGTGTATTTATTGTGCCCCATCAGGAGGTACTTAACATCAGGCTGTCCCACTGTATGATCACGTGGCCGAAGTGACCATTGTCAGATGTCTGTTGTAAAATTACATTTTTCCTTTTGTAATTAACAAGTAATATGTAGGGTGAGACTGTGCATATCTGGTTCCCTGATAATTATAACAGTTGCCCGAATTAATTTCTTACACTAATCATCATTTTGTAATTCTGTCGTTCCTTCCACACGCCATCTCTGACGTTCACTTAAAAGAAGGAGCTTTCCCTTCATTTCCCCGTTCTTTCAAACTTTATTTTTGAATGCCCAGGATTTCTTAGAGTTCCAAAGTTTTCATCTTTCTGCTTGAGAGGCATTTTTGTAAAAACAATTTTACTTTTCCCTCTGAATATGCTGTCATCATTATGATTACTATCCTAGGTAACATTTTGAACCCTTACTTTATGCCAGCCACCATGTCAATGCCTCTACATTCAGTCACTACGCCAGGTTTTTTATAATAAGGAAATTGAAACACAGGGTGTCATCATGTCGTCTTGATACTGCTAAGACTTGAACTTGAGTCTGTCTGATGTCAGTGTTCATGCTTTTAACTTCTAAACTCTACCATCATCATCAGTCATCTGAAGTGACCCAACCTGTAGGTAAGAGCTGCTTTCGAGCTGTGAATGTTCCAGTGTTCCAGATGCACATGAGATTCAAGACGTGTGCCTGATCATAAATAATGGTATTTGAGGGCTAGAAAAGGTCTCAATTTCCCCTTGTTCTTCATTTTGTAATTCTGGACACTGAGGCTCAGAGATATTAGTAACTTGTTTCGAGTCACACCTCCAAGAATGGCAGAGACTGGACAGGAAACAAAACTCCTGAATTCAAGTTTTTTCCAGTACGTGGTTTCTTTCCACTGCGTCTCAAAACATTGAGGATTGTATGTTGGGGTATTTACTTAAATTTGTGCCCTTACACAGTGAATTTGAGCTGCTTGCCAAATCCTTTAAATATACTTTAAATAGGAAATAAAATAATAAAAAGGAAATGTGACCCTAGAAAATGTACTCTAGGTGAAGGGTTGCTGTATTGTCTCTAGGATCCTACAGGGTTACTAACTGAGGCTGTAAAGTTGGCTCTGAGCTTGCTGAGCCTTAGGGAAATGGGATTAGCTACAGTACTGTTACGGCCAAAAAGGAAAATTCTGTCAATTCTTCAATGGATAAAAAGTTTTTCTGCTTTGATTTGCACTGGCCACAAGCTTACAGATGTAATTGTGTATTAGTAAAGGTAATTTTTATAGCTATAGTTACATATAAACCCCAAATCTCAGAGGCCTAACAATTTCATTGCACGTGAAATTCAAAACCAGTATCTCTGAGTGGTGGGCCAATCGACTCCCAAAGGTGCTTCAGGAGCCCAGGTTGCTTCCTTGTGGCTCCATGGCCTTCACCACATGGCTTTCAAGGTCACCTTCAAAAAGGAATAAACACACAATTGGTGCATGGAAGGGTCTTGGGAAACTGAGAGACAGGGTCTAGCCATGTGCCTGGAAAGAGAGGAGAAATAGGTTTGATGAACAGATAGCTACTCCCTACCACAGACTGTGTGCCTCTGCAGGATTCCATGCACAGTTCCAGAGTCCCTGTGGCAGAGTCCCTGCTCCAGGCTCTTTTGGGCACTGGCTTTTGAGCGCCATAGATTAAATCAGTAGGGCAGACCAATCTCCACAAGTGGCACGTATGGTTACTCATCTCTAGTACCAACACTCAAGTCAACTTGTACCTAGCCAGAGTAGCTCAGGCACTTTGAATTGCACTGATGTGAAATTAATAACAATGTTATTATATGAGCTTCACATGTTGTGACATTATTTCACATTCTCACTCTGGAGATTGTAAGACAAGAGGCAAGACAAAAATCACTTGTATTTCAGTTTGGATTTCATTTGTGGGGTGAGGGTGGGATGAGAATGTTCGGGTCCTGGCCACAGATTTGCTTTATTAATTGCATTTTGTTCCAAGGGGGAAAAAAAAACAGTTTGGGTTTTAAAAATAGACCACTGGACATTTTGCACATTACCCATGTACAGATAATTGGGTATTTATAGCTCTTTGGAGAAGAGAAAACATCAGTAATACAGTAAGATTTTGATTTTAAAGGGTTATATATTTTCTTTCTTTTTCTTTGCAGTGTTGTATCGAAAAGGCCCTCCATTTTACCATGCAAGGTTTGGAGTGATTTTTGTTTTTAATGTTTTATTTATTTTTTGAGTGAGAGTGTAAAGTGGGGGAGGGGCAGAGAGAAGGGGACAGAAGATCCAAAGTGGGCTCTGTGCTGACAGGCTGACAGCAGCACGCCCAACATGGGGCTCGAACTCATGAACCGTGAGATCATGACCTGAGCCGAAGTCGGATGCTCAACCAACTGAGCCACCCAGGGCCCCTGCGGTGATTTTTTAAGTAAGGTAATGGCTTCAAAGGACAGGAGGAAATTTCTGACCTCCAGTGACCTCCTGTGCCACAGAAACAATTACAATCATGTTTCTCTTGGCCTGTTAGGAATAGATGCTCTGCAACTGTGCTTTATACACTAATGTTGTACTATGTACATAGTAATAAATAGGTTATAATATGTTTTAGTATTACACATTCAGTTAATCTATGCAGTAATTGTTCATCTTTATATCAGTGAGTATCTAAACAGTTGAATGAATTCACAGCTTTCTTGTTGGGTAAAGTATTTCTGTTCTCTCCTTGTCACTGTTGAGATCAGCCTGAAAGTTTGTAATGTAAAGTAGGAGTTTTTCATTAATATTTTTCCCAATAACGTTGTAGGAGAATTTAGGAGGAGATGATGCACGTTTTATTTTCTGTATCTTTGTTCTTGGTAGAACAAGCATTATTCTTTTTAAAGAGGTTGATTTCATGCTTTTTAATGCCCTCTGTGTGTCTTCCAGTTATTCTGTCATTATTGAATTAGTCGACGACCATTTTGAGGGCTCTCTTCGCAGACCTTTCAGCTGGAGGTCACTGGCTGCCTTGAGCAGAGTTTCAGTTAATGTCTCCAAGGTAACGACATCAGCTTTGGCATTCACAAGTCATTTAAATGCTTGGATTTTTTTTCTTAAATGTAGTAGAATCATAAAAGTCGTCTGTAGGAACTTCACAGTGTTCCTGCCAGTGAAGTTCTAAAAAGGTGGGGGGCTAGAAGCTGACCTCTTCTCGTGTTCCCTGCCCCTACCCTCTGGTACTGAGCACCACGAATTGAGCTTCAAAGATCCCTAGTGATTGATGTTGGTGGGCATTGCCTCCCTTCCCGGGCCTGCCGTCAACACACGCTCAAAAGTTACTCACACACATTCACAAAGGAGTCAAAACATTGATTTCTTTTCAAAGCTAGCAGATCTCTTGAAGCGAGAGGAAGGATATTAGTATTTATAGCTAAACACTGTACGTGTTTGTCACCACCCTGTTGGTATCCTTATCCCTAAGAGTGAGGAATCAGAGTCAGAGATGTTAAGGGACAAACCCAAGATCATGCAGCTTATATGCAGAATGGGGATTCAGACCCAGAGTCATCTGATTGCCGGACTTGTCTTCTGCCATATCCTGCTCCCGTCAAGATAGGGAAATTTCATCTTACCCCAGGACTACTAAGGATGAAAGCTTTGTGTGTTCTCTGTTACTCAATAACTTGCTAACCAAACACAGACTGTGAGCCCCTCTGAGTCTGTCCCACTGCTGCTGGAGGCGCTGTGGGAGGTGACACCAGAAGGCCCAGCAGAGGCCAGGGGGCAACTGCCTTGTCTGCAGGTGAAGCTGCTTAGGTTTAGCCTGTAAAAAATAGCTTTATCTTTTAGAAATAGGAAATCTGTACTGTTTCTAGTATTTTTACACCCGTTGTATGGGCCTGGTCCTTAGTTAGATCCCAGGCCCATTCGTGTTCCTGGAGGAAACCGGTGTGCTTTGTGAGTTTCCAGGAGCACTCAGTGGGAGGGAATGGAGACTGCCTGCACTTCCTGATCACGCACCCAAATTTATATTATTATTGTGTGGGATGTGGAGATTGTTCTTTGTTTCTCAATAGGAACTTATGCTGTGCTATTTGATTAAACCCTCTACCATGACTGACAAAGAGATGGAGTCACCAGAGTGTATGAAACGAATCAAAGTTCAGGTAGGTAAACTCAGAGACAAGTTCATGGCATCCTAAAGACCGTATCCACTGTATTGTGTCCTCTGGAACACGTGGTCCCAAGAAAAGAAAGGAAAACCTCTTGCCTTGGTAACAGGAAGCCCCCGCAGGCCCTCTCCCCACTGAGCCTGCTCTCAGTCCCCCTTAACTCCTGCTGCTGCTTTACCTGCAATGTCATCTGGCTTCCATCCCCACCATTCAGCTGAAACTGCTGTCACAGGTGGCCTGGGACCACCCAGCCAAGCCTCTCCCAGGTCCCAGTCTTCCTGGAGAGTTTTTCTCTGGCAAGACTGCCACGTTCATCATGCTGTCCCCCAGGGTTACTCGCTATTTCTGCAAGTAACTGCCTGTCTGCCTGTGACTCCTCCCCCACATGCAGCCGTCCTCGTCCTCTTTCATCTCTAACATTGCACCCCATCTCCTTGTTCACACCACTTGGTCCCTCTACAGCCCCACCAGTCGCCATTCGGCTTCCCCGGCCTCAGCGCCTCATCCATCCAATTTGTCTTGCCTGTGCCCACTAGGTTAGCTGTTCCTAAAATGCCAGCCCAGATCCACTTCTCCCTTCTCAGTGCCAGCCTGGATACACCAGATGCATACCCGGATACATCTCAGATTTGGTTCTCGTGCTAGCTTTCAGATTCCTTTTCCTGAAATGTCCCAGTGGGATACCAAGGCCAAGGCACATTTAGCTTTTAAAATCTTTGTGTGATTATGGTAGGTAGTATTTGCGTATAAGGTGTGTACTGCCAGCCTTCACATTTTCTCCAGATGTTTCAGTAACAAGGAATAGGAACAGGTGTCATTATTATACAGACAACTCTTTGTGAAATGTTACTGTGATGTCACACACCTAGCATGTTCTTTCATTTCTGATGTTGAAACTTTCAGTCACCTTTTTATTTTGATTGGTTGCAGGAGGTGATTCTAAGCCGTTGGGTTTCTTCACGAGAGAGAAGTGACCAAGACGAACTTTAACAATTCAACCTCAGAATTCTGATTTACCAACAAATACTGTTGAGTGTCCTACAGTAAGCCAAGTTCTGTGTGAGGTAAAAAGTCCTCTTACTATGATTGCCCAGTAATTGAAAAGTTCTAAAGGGCATGGCCCCCCCATCACCAAAAAGCAATTAGTATTTTAAAAGATAAAATGACACAGGGGAGAACAAAGAGCCCTCTGCTGGCCTTCAGATTCTGTTCTTGAGTAAGTCACTGACCCTGACTGATCCTGAATTTCTCATCTGTGGGCCCGCATCCTCACCCATTCAGTAAGCACATTGGACTAGATGAGTTCCAAGAGGACTCTTCCAGCTACAGGGAAATCCTGTTACTCTCTGATTTTACCTGACAATGACAGTAGTTTACATTTATGTGACACGGTACAGTTTCCCAAACTTTTTTCTACGCATGCATCTCATTACTCACATCCAGTGTGTTCCTGAGAGTGTGCCGGAAAGGAGACTTGGGGATTATAAGACTCTGTGTGCCAATATGTTAAATGGAAAAAATGATGCGTCTCATCTTTTCTAAGAACTTCAACCAATTACTCAACCCTGGAAAATCCACTTATTATCTGTCCAGGATTTCTGTATCATAAAGCCTTTCAAAAACATCATCACTTAATCATTAACTCTCAGCTCATTGATGGGCACATTTGTGTCCAGTACACCACAGTATTATACAGTATTAGATAAAAATTGCATCTTGCTTCAGTGAACTTGTTTGTAAAATAAAAATAGGTAGTGAAATAATGTATGAGGATACATAATGAATGCAGTTAGCATTTAGTAAAACTCAGTAAACAAAGCCTTTTTCAAATTGGTTACATACCAGTGAAGGTTTTGCAGGGCAGCAGGGGTGGAGGGGAAGATGAGCAGGAGGGAAACCAGTGACAGCCTGAGGGAAACAGGTGTGTGAGATTCGTCCAGTGTCCAAATTCAAGACAATGGCAGTCTTCTCTTTGACACTGCATACCCCGGAAGTGGACGGTGAGAGCTGGAATGTTTGCATTCCTGTGATGTGTGGTCTCGGAGCTTCCGGCGGCCTGAGATTCCACCTGATGTCATTTTTGAACATGGTGCTTCTGTTCACATCATGATCCTGCTCTCGCAACAGAAGCATTAGATCTGCATGATCTACATTTTAAAGATTTGGCATTCAAATAAGGGAGCTCCTCTTTTTCCCTCGGATGCAGACCAATATGATTACCAATTTGAAAGAGCCTCTCAGTAATACGCCTTTTTGCTGTACGTTAGCGATACTAGTAGCTCAACATTTTTACTACCCGCTTTGCTCTCACCAGGCTCCTGAGCAAAGTCAGAGACTTGGCTTTCAAACATCATCACTTTTTTAAAACCCTGAAAGTCAGCAAAAATTTCAGGCGCTATTTTTTTCCCCATTTCATCTGTCATTTGTGGTGACACTTCTCTCCATACCCAGTCAGTGCATCATATGCCTTGATGGTAAAAACTCTTCTGTGAATCCTTCATCACAGTTCTGTCATCCTGTGAGCACCCACATCACCTGCTTATCATCTGCTAATGTGCCTTCATGTAAACTCTTAAACTGTAAAGGCTTCATGTAAAGGCTACAGTAAAGATGTAGAAAAGCGACAAGACTACACAGATACTACTTATAAACGAAAGCTCTAGAAGGATGTCCAAAAGCACCATCTTTAAACAAGCCTTGTATGAAAGATTTTCCTCCTTCATGTACACCGTCTGAACATGCTGCAGTGGGCCATGCACTCTTCAGCATTTCCCAAGGGCCCTGGGGTTCTGGAATGATGTACCAGCAAAGGTTTTGGGTTACATGAGCCTCACAGTTACCAGCTAAAAGCAGTATTAGCTTGTCTTTAGATGTATTATGTCCTGGCACTTTTTTCTTACCTTCTGAAATAAATGTAACAGATGGCATGTGTTTTTTTTAAAAAAAGCTCAGGTTCAGCAAGATTGGAAATTTGCTCTGTGATAAAACCACCTTCACAAATGGCTGTGGTTCAGTGGGGAGATGCTGCCGCCTTAGAGAGAAGTTGCTTCACCCACTCTCTTCCAAGCATGTTTTATGTGGTTCTTAAATCTCAAACCTCCAAGATTTGCTTTAAAACTGGAATTCTTCACCAAATCCTCTCTCTCAGCTCTCCCAAGGTGTCTAAGCTGCCCAGTGTACCAGCATGTGCTCATTAGCATCACGCTGACTGGCCATGCACCCTCCATACAAGAATTTCACTGGCTTTATAACAGCACACCACACTCAAGAATGCCGCAAAACTTTGTGGAACCAGCACTTTTTACAAGTTGTTTTGTTACCCAGTGCAAAAAATATATACACAAAAAAGAAGGAATACATACTTGGCCAAGACTGTATCTTTTATGTGACCACCTTTCTCAACTATCACTTCTAATTTTTTTTTTTCTAATAAAGGGGATTTCTTGGGCCTTTAAAACTCCCATACTTTAATAGCACCTGGTTGGCTCAGTCAGTTCAGTGTCCAACTCTTGATCTTAGCTCAGGTCGTGATCTCACGGTTTGTGGGATCGAGCTCCTCACTGAGCTCTGTGCTGACAGCACGGAGCCTGCTTGTGATTCTCTCTTTCCCTCTCTCTCTCTCTCTCTCTGCCTGTCCTGCTCACGTGCTCTCTCTCTTTCTCAAATAAGTAAAGTTTAAAAAAAAAAATCACCTACTTTCTTCTTGTCCCACAAGAGACGTTTTTACTTAATACAGCGGGGACATTTTACTTAAATGATGCGACAAGACAGCACACGTCTAAACAGCACAAGCATGGAGCAGTCAGCTAAGACCAGCACGTGCCGTGTGGTCTGGACACTCACAACTTGAGTGATTTTGCTGACGACTCCTATACTCATTGTTTTGTATTTGGATAGCCAATATACCATTTTTTTTGTAAATAGTTACAGCAGATATTCAGATAGTAGAGTTTAAGATGGGGCAGACCCCTGTGTTCTTGCTTATCACACAATAGGCTTTTTTTCCAATACAGAAAATCAGTTTGATTTCAACAACTACAAATACATGGAAAATGGGAATTGAAATTTAAAAATAAAAATAGTATCATTTAAAATAATAACATAAATCATGAAATACTAAGGTATAAATCTTAGAATCACACAGCAGACTTTTGACTTCAAATGGTGGGACCCTCCACAGGACGAAGGTTTGAGGCTCAGAGACGTGACCACCCCACACCACCGCCACGGAGTGCGAGCGGAGGACTTGACCCCAGAGCTCTCAGTCCTATTTAGTGCCTTTATAAGATCTCCACAGCTAAAGTGACACCAACCTAGAAAAGCATGTGAAGTCAGAAATACGTCACCATTAGGGCCTGAGTGGAGGTTAGAAAGGAAGGCTGCCCAACACTCCAGGCAGGCCTGGTATGTGCTGGTACATCTGGGTGGTGGTCCCCTGCCTCAGTGTTGGGGTGCAGCCTGGGGCCCCCACCAGGAACATGCTCATGCATCTGGTTTTGGCATAATCTTCAGGAGGTTCACAGATTCCATGAGGACCATCTGTGGACCCCACTTACAAACCTGGAAGCGTTGTGTGGTTCTCCACAGAGATAATTTTATTGAAGGCTGGGTAATGGGGTGAGCCTTCTACGAAGGAACCAGTCGTAGCTCAGCTCTCCTGTGCACAGCAAGTCGAGAGCTGAGGGCTGTTCTGTCGGCTCAGTGAACTGCATTACCTTCATGCTGCCTCCTGAAGAACCCATGGCTAGAACAGGTCGGTCACCCTTGGGAGGTGGGGCCAGCTGGGGCAGCAACAGGACACCGATAAATGGTTCTGTATTGCAAACCTGCCCTGCCTTTAAGGCACCACCTCCTCAGGTTAGACTGAGTAGCTTACAGTTATCAGGATTTTTTTTTTAAGTTTATTTTATATTTATTTATTTTGAGAGAGCACAGGCAGGGGAGGGGCAGAGAGAGAGAGGGAGACAGGGAATCCCAGGCAGGCTCTGCAATGTCAGCACACAGCCCAATGCTAGGCTCAAACCCACAAACCTTGATGACCTGAGCTGAAATCAAGAGTTGGATGCTTAACCTCCTGACCAACCCAGTTGCCCCAGTCTTCAGGATTTTTAAAATGTTGAGACTCTGGTTGTCAGCACTTGCTTGGTTTCTTTAATTGGCCTTGGCTGGATGACAAGATGGCTGTGGTTACATGCTTTGGAGTCAGACACAGGTTTGCATCCCAACTCATCCCCTTACTCACCATGTGATCTTAACCTGTTTCCTCATCTATAAAATAGAATTAATGTTCTCAGCCTTCACATACAAGGGAATCCTGTTCAGCCACAAAAAGGAGTGAAGAGCTGGTACATGCAACATGGATGGATCTCAAACACATATCAAGTGAAAGAAATGCCACATAGCGTTTGATTCCAGGTATATATCCAAAATAGGTAAATCCATAGAGAACACAGATCAGTGGTTCCCAAGGTCAGTGGGGGAGGACTAAGGAGCAACTGTTTGGTGGGTCCAGGGTCTCCTTTAGAGGTAATAGAATGTTTTGGAAGTGGAGGTGATGGTTGCACAACACTGAATCTACTAAATGCAGAATCTTTCCCTTGAAAATAGGTTTATGGAATAAGAATCTCACCTCCATGAGAAAAAAAAAAAAAAAGTAAAAATAATAATGATGTCCAGAGGCTTGCTGGAAGATTAAGTGGCTTGGCCCTTACAAGGTGCTTATTAGTACCATGCCTGGCTCGTGATGGACTTCCAGTAATTTCCAGCTATGCTGATTCATTTGGTGAGGCAAGAGGAAGTTCTTCTGTCTTAAAAACCACCATTACCCATCATCTGAAGGCAGTGATTTGTGCAGTCTCTTATCGTATGTTGATTCTCTTAGCTTCAGTTTTAGAGACTGACATTTTTCTGACCTCATTCCCAGACTGTGTGGGGAAATCCCGATGTCTGTGCCTCTACTGGCCTAAATTCTCCTGTAAGGAGACTCAGTTCTATTAAATGATTCATACAGGGATTGGCAGGGATTAAACCAACATGAATGGGACGTGGTTTTAGGCAGTTTAACCGGGATTGAGCTGCTCAGGTTTCCCTACATTTTTGAGCATAGTCTGTACACAAGTCTGAAAAGTCATTGTTACTTGTGGAATAAAATTTTGATTCCGTCTTTTTTTTTTTTTTTTTTTTGCCCTTATTGTTAAATCATTGTCATTTTCTTTCTTCTTTTTTTTTTTTAAGTTGCTGTTTACTTGAGTTGGTTTTTAACTTAGTTTTCCCCTTGTGGAGGAGTACTTAGGTTGAAAAGAAATGAGTTATCTTCTCCCCACCACCTACCTCCCATTTGTGATTTTACCAACTAAATTGATTTCTTAAAAATCTGATTACAGACTCAAATAATTATACCATGAATGTTAACTTCCATGAAACTAACTGAGGTCCATTTCTAAAATTGAGAGTTATCTAATGCTTGATTTATCTTCAATCTTTACTTTTTTTATATATAAGCTGAAAAAGTTTAGTCTTTCTACCACTTTGTGTAATACAGGGAGACATCCTGTAGGAGTACATGATCTGAAAAAGCACATTTGTGAAACTGTTAAACTAAGAGGTAGTGTTTTTTTTTTAATTTCAAAGTAATTCACTCTTTTTTAAAAAATGAAAGATTGCAAGCATTTAAGATGTTTAGAATCTTTTCATTTTCAGAAACAATGTTACACAGGTAGATATTCTTCCTTTTATTTTAATGTTTATTTATTTATTTTTGAGAGAGAGATGGGGAGGGGCGCAGAGAGAGGAAGACAAAGAATCCCAAGCAGACTCCACACTGATATTGCAGAGCCCCTTGTGGGGCTCGAACTCACCAACCATGAGATCATGACCTGAGGTGAAATCAAGAGTCGGATGCTTAACCAATTGAGCCACCCGGGTGCGCCTCTTCCTAACTTTTAAGTAGCACGTTCTGATAAAGTAGGAAGAATGGCATTAGAAAAACCTAGGTCCAAATTCCAAGTCTACACTAGGGAAACAGTGGTGACCTTGGGAGCCTTCCCATATCACTCTGAACCTTAGCTTCCTCACCTGTGAAATGGAAATGATCACAGCATGCTGAGTGTGTTTTGTGGACTAAATGAAAGTGTCTGGCATGAAGCGTGTGTACTTTTTCGTCTTTCAGATAAACCAAAAGTATAAGCACTGCCATAGTTGTTTTCTCTAGGAAATGTAAAGCCTATTTTATGCCCTGGTAGGTGACAGTGGAGGAGAAGGAGGTGACAGAAAAATAGTTGGAGGTAAAGTAGTGAAGACAGCTCTGGGGATGGGGAGAAGTTTCTCCTCCTGTGCAAGGGGAACCAGAAATGGCCATTGTGTGTTTTTTCTAAAATAATGGTTATTAGGTTTTCCTAGTTATAGGAGTAATTCATGCATGCCCTGAAAGCTTTGGGGAAATGCTTTGGGCGGATCATTTTAGACTTTCAAATCAGTTAACCCTGAGGCTAACTTTATGACCTTGCAGTGAAAAGGAGCCCAGCAGTCAGTCATTACTTGAGGGTTGACGAGGACTAGATGTGTGCCCAGGGCAGCACTAGACCACGAGATGAAGAGGTGCATTGTGGGGGTGCCAGTTCTGGAGAACTCTTCTGGGAAGCAGAGTTGGTGCCAGTGCTGACTCTCCTCATCCTTCGGTTAGCATTTAGCTGGTATGATAAAAGAAACTTAATGGAAGGATTCTCAGTTCATAATTCTGCAAAACTGAGCAACATTGCCATCTATTGGTGTTATGTCAGTGCTTAATTTCCTTCATTAGGGGTAAAGTTTGTAAGGTGGTACTGTGATTTTTATGAGAGGGAATTTGTAGCCTCCTGAAGTGAAAGAAGAAATAGGCTGACTGCTGCCGTTCTCACCCCCAGGTTGGAGAGCAGTCCCTAAAACAGGGACTGGAGGCCGTGAAAGCTTTGTTTGAAAATCAAGGAATGCTGCACTAAGAGAAAGCGTGAAATTGCCATTTTTAACATTTACCCTTCTTATTTTATCCGAATTTTTATGACATGTATTTCCATTCCCTGTTTGGATGTCGATGGAAGCACAATCTTTATTTTCTCCTTTATCTTCTCTAATGGTGGCAAATGGTGGCCCAGTGGTTATGTGCACAGCCTTCACAGTCAAACCTAGATTTGATCTCTCGTTTTCCCACTGTGTGACTTTGGGCAAGTCATTTCCTCAGTTTCCCTTTTCATGTGCAAATTGGGCATATTGTTAGTACCTACTTCTCAAGGTGGTCTTAAGGATTAAAAGGGAAGAAAGATTAAGAAATTTACTCAGGTATGGAGTCCTTAATGAATACTCATTAATAATTACAGCTGCTCTGATTATCAATAATTGGGTAAAGAACTGGACCAGAGAAGTAGAATCCAAAAATAGTGTGTTAAGAGAATAGGGACAAATTGGAATATATCCCAAACTCAACACTCGATTTTTCATCTTTATCCAGTCAAGTCTTTATAACTTCTTGAACACCACAGAATAGTAGTCATGATTCTGTTTAAAGCGGTATCATGTTCTGGGTGGGAAGTTTTGTTTCTCTTAAAAGGACCCAAACTTATAAATGCAAATGTTGGTGTGCCATGGATTTTCCCCCCCACTGAATTTGCCAAGTTCTGAAACATTACCCAAATGCCTCCTTGGTAACAGGCTTTACGGATCTGTAGCAAGTTTTCTGAATATCTTTATTATGGGTAAATGACCGGTTCCTTAAAGATGGATTTGGTTTTTTGGAAATTAGACATCATTTACTTGGTGCCATAGCTGGGGCATAAGATTAGATGTGGCACTATATCACATTTGGTCAAAAACAAAGTGAACTCTGGAAGCAGTTTCCAGAGAGGAATGCTGAAACATTTTGCTCCTTGGCTAAAGTTCAGTGATTATTTGCGCATATGAATTCTGATGTGGTTGTTAAGTCACCTCATTTCTTCATAATTACTCCTCCCACCTGTTCCCCCTTCCTTCCCCTGAAGGTGTTAGAGAAAGAAGTCCACCTTTCCTTGTATCCTTCCTGAATTATGCATTTAAAGTAGACAGAGGAGGGGCTCCTGGCTGGCTCAGTCAGTGGAGCCTGCGACTCTTGATCTCAGGGTCGTGAGTTCGAGCCCTACACTGGGTGTAGAGATGACTTAAATAAATAAATAAAGTTTAAAAAATAATAAAGTAGGCAGGGGATGTGCTTTGCCTTGGTAAACTCAATACCCTGATCTCCTCATGTGAGGTCAGGCAAAATGAATGAAACAGAATGACTTGAGGAATTGCCATCCACTTTGCATATATGCTCATAAAGGCTAATTGAGAAGTGGAACCTGTTTCCTGACTTAGATTCCAAGACCCTGGCTTACTTGCTTTCCTTACGTCTTTCCTTCTTTCTTCTCTTTGTTTCACTATTGCTGTCAAAAAGCTACCATGTGCTTTTTAAATAAAAACAATCCAGTGAATTTACTTCATTAATTGTGTCTTGCTCACCTTTCTACAAATTCCTACTTTCTGGGTTCACATGGAAAGGTGAATTTGTTCAGCTTTAATTATAGAAATAGTTTTCATTGTTCTGTAAATAAAAATGCTGCCACTCTGCTGTATCATGGAATCTCAGTTTAAAAATCAAACCATTATGAGAATAATTTAGTTGTAATCCAGTACAATTTTTAAAACCCAGGGTGTGGTGCCTGGGTGTCTCAGTCAATTGAGCATCTGACTCTTGATTTTGGCTCAGGTCATGATCCCAGGGTCGTGGGATCAGGCTCCATATCAGGCTCCATGGAGCCTGCTTAAGATTCTCTCCATCCCTCCCTCCCCCTCTCTCTGTCCCCTCCCACCAGCTCATGCTCTCTTTAAAAAAAAAAAAAAAAAAACCCTTATAGGTGCGCCTGGGTGGATCAGTTGGTTAAGCAACCAACTCTTGATTTTGACTCAAGTCATGATTTTGACTCAGTTTGTGAGATCAAGCCCTGTGTCAGGATCCATGCTGACAGCACAGAGCCTGCTTGGGATTCTCTCTCCCTCTCTCTGCCCTTCCCCTTGCTTACACTCACATGCTCGTGCCCTCTCTCTCTCTCTCTCTCTCTCTTGCAATAAATAAATAAAACATTTTTTAAAAACAGGACAATCTTTATTAATTTTATAAATTCTTATACTGCAGTAAGTGGAAATATGCTAAACATAAAGTCATAACACATTGGTATTAAGCACAGTTTAACCCACCTAAAAATCTCTAGTATCCACTAATGGTAGGAAGTTCCGAGCTACCCCTCTGCTGGCATACGGCACACTCAGCACACACCGCTCCCCTCAGGAGGGTTTGTCTCTTCCTCAGGGCAGTCGGTCACGTAGAAGCCATGCTCCTCTATCCCTCGGTAGAGTGTGATGTACTTGGAAGCCTTCCTTGTCCTCGGAACCACGTACTTTTCCGTGAACTCAGCCTTGTCCAGTTGCCCCTTGCCTTCTGTGGTCAGAACGCAGTTAATGAACGTGAGGGTGTAACTGTAGCAGTTGTGATGGTCTTCTTCATACCTTACAAAAGAAGGATGGTGAGAAGGGAAGGCTTAGGTTTAAAAGCTGCTCAGGGGGCACCTGTGTGGCTCAGTCAGTTAAGCATCTACCTTCGGCTCAGGTCATGATCTCACAGTTTGTGAGTTCAAGCCCCACGTCGGGCTCTGTGCTGACAGCTCACAGCTTGGAGCCTGCAGCCTGCTTCAAATTCTGTGTCTCCCTCTCTCTCTGCCCTGCTCCCCACCTCCCCTGCCCACTCACACTCTGTCTCTCTCTCAAAAATAAACATTAAAAAATTTAAAGGAAAAAAAAGGCTGCTCAGGAACAAGCCATGAAGCTGTTGAAGGACTTGCAGAGTTGAAATTGGGCTGTCAGCAGACTGGGCCCCTATGTGTGCTGACCCCCTTGGTGACAGAGCTCCCAGAGGTGCAATTTCGAGGGACACTTGGCAGTTTGGGCCATGTCCACTTGCAAGTTACATAAGACAGGAGTGGGCGTGTCTACATGTGCTGACTCATTGTATGGAAACTGCCAACTTACGGAGCTGACATTCTAGAAATGGAGTTCTCCTTCCAGGTTTTAGGGTATCCCAGTGTCTAAACTTATTTTAAGGGAAGCCTCAAGACAATTTAGGTTCACAAGTATGCTATATATCTAAAGTGTTGAGGGAGCAATAAATTGAGAAATTTCAAATTTGCCAAATCACAAAAACATTATTTTTACATGTTAAACATTTAAAAAATGTTTAAGGGAATATAATAGGGGTCTTGCTGTACATATTAAATGTTAAGTATGTAAAAATATCTAGTCAAATAACTGGAGTACTAAGCTGTGGTCCTTTTGGTTCTTAAGATGCTGTGATTCTGGGGCTCCTGGGTGGCTCAGTCGATTGAGCATCCGACTTCAGCTCAGGTCATGATCTCATGGTTTGTGAGTTCAAGCCCCACATCAGGCTGGCTGTTGTCAGTGCAGAGCCTGCTTTGAATCCTCTGTCCCCCTCTCTGTCTGCCCCTCCTCCACTTATGTTCTCCATCTCTCTCTCTCTCTCTCTCTCTCTCTCTCTCAGAAATGAATAAACATTCATTTAAAAAAAATGCCGTGATTCTATTGTGTAAAGGTACATTGGCTCACCTCTGCAGAAAACCCAAATTCAACCCCTGTTTAAACTTTGTTACAGGTTCTACTCTCTTGGTACAGGCTCACCATGAACTAAACAGCTTAAGAGTCCTCTGAGCTGGGGTCCCACCTGCATGGTGAATGAGCGGGTGGCCCCTGCAGCCCTGTACCTCTGAGGCAGCCAGGCTCCCGAGGTGGAGAAGTCTTCCAGGTACTTGTCCCACTGATCCATCAGTCCATACATGCCAGGCTGCAGTAAAGGGATGCTTACACTCTGCTCCCACCCTGCTTCATCTCGCTGGACCCCGTGCATGGTGTAATTATACACAACTCCTGCAACCAAAACTGGAGTCATGCAGAAGCCCAAGGGAAAATGCACCTCTGTTTAGAGGCCATCAGAAAATGACAACTGCCCCTGGGAAATGCCACATAACAGAAACCTAGTTGTACTTTGTGATTACTGTCGAAGAGCAGTAGACCGTGAGAGACCCTAGAATCTCCTGCAGGATCAAGCTGGGGAGGCAGCCACCCACCTAACAGATTTAGAGAGGGCCTTGCCTAGAGTCAGGATTGGGGGTTACGAGCCTCTGCCTCCCGGGCCCTCAGCAAAGCATTTCTTTCAGGGAAACCCAGTTCTTGCTCTACCTGTTCTCCAGCACCGTGAAGTTGCCCCCAGGAAATGGAGACTAGAATAGATATTCATCTCCAAATATTTTTTGCTCAAGTTTTCTATTTACGAATGGGTCTATCTTCTTTCCTTAAATCAGCAATAAATTTCCACTGATGAAATGGGTGGTAAATTTGCTCATGTGGGTAAATCTGAGTTCAAAAATCCAGTCCTGGGTTTCTGTTTGCTGGTCAGTTTCTCCCGCCTTGAGCAGGTGCAGAAAGGTTGCCTTCAGACTTGACTTATGAGGCCTGTGATCACAGCCTCACCTGCCTGGCTTTGCTCACCATCCCTAGGCCCACGACCCCCTGTGACTGGGGTACCAGGCCCTCTTCCTGTACACTGGATGCTCTGTCTTCAGGGCCTCCAGGCTGTGCCCTCAGAGCTAAGTCTGGGCAAAGGAACTGCTTTGTTTAAACATGACTTTTTTTTTTTTTTTTTAAGTGAACCCACCACATGCCCAAGTCCTCTGTCCCTTGGTTTATTTCTGAGGCCCGTGCCTGGCCACCAGAGACCCTGGTGTGTGAGGACCCAGTGGCAGTGTGCTGGGTCCAGATGCTGGTTCCAACACAAGAAGAAATCATGTTCCTCTCTCAAAAAAACAACAAAACAGGCTTGGTGATACTCTTGGCTGAGAAAACATTAACAAGCTTTCAAATATTTAGAATTGTCATTAGTACTAAGTTACTGTAAAGTCAAGTATTTCTCTTTTAAGGGGGGTAAGCATCGCCCACCTAATGGTACGGTATGAGAACCCAGCGAAAAGAGGAATTCCCTAGTTAAATGTTGTCATGAGCACTTTTTCTCTAGAAATACCACTCTCTCCTACCTAGTAGTGTGAGGACATTTTAAGTTTTTTAAAAAACAAAACAAAACAAAAAACCAGTGGCAGTGCACTCACCATTTGTGTTGGTTATTCCCACGTGAAGATCAGACCTTCCATCGTACTCCCTGAAAGAAACAAGTTTTGTGTTTTTTCTCATTTGCACATGACTGGCATGAAGAGTCTATATTTAAAAGCAGGAGAGTGATCTTGGCCGGTGCCAAGTTTCTTGCCATCAGTGGCCATGTGAATGGAAGCACTGTTTCAAAACTGGTTGAGCCAAGAGTACATCTGAGGTAGAAAATACTCCCCCGGCCCCCCCAGCTGGATTTTTTTGGCCCCCCATCACTAAAGGCAGTGGAAGGCCTTGGAAGGCCATTCCTCCTAGAGCATAAAGTCAGCTTAACTCTTAGCTGCCCAGCTGAAGGGCACAGCTGGAGGTCAATTGTTGAAAGAGATCCTCATACTTCCCGCCTTGTAGGTGAGGTTACAGGCTGACCGGGGAGAGGATCCTGAGTGCATCTCAGTGGACCTCTACCTTCAAAACTAAAGTAGTGTCTTTTGGTCTTTATAGCCTGCAGCCACACCCACTTTTCCTGGATGGCCTTGTTTTCTGAAATTACTCTTTACCTGAGACTGTTCATTAAATCTATGATTCCGTATGATTTAACCTTCATTTCCAATCCCAGGCCATCATTTACTAGCACGGGGACATTAGCAAGTCACTTTCTCTCTCTGATCTCAGTTTCCTCATCTGGAAAATGGGAATATCATAAACCTCCTAGCAAGCTGGTTGTAAGAATAAAATACCAGTTGAGTGCCTGCAAGTGTCAAATAAATCAGAGGTTATTGTTGGCTCAGTTGGTAAGCGTCCAACTTTGGCTCATGATCTCACAGTTTATGAGTTCCAGCCCCGCATCGGGCTCTGTGCTTACAGCTCAGAGCCTGGAGCCTGCTTCAGATTCTGTGTCTCCCTCTCTCTCTGCCCCTTCCTTGCTCATGCTATCTCCCCCCATCCTCTCTCTCTCTCTCAAAAATAAACATTAAAATAACTTTTAGTAAATAAATCAGAAGTTGTTGTTAAATGATAAAGCTCCTTCATGAGACCGCAGGTTCCTCATTAAAGTGAGCAGTCCGAGGCTTTAAAATGACTGAAAACAGAAATGGCTGCCCCACCTTCACAGTGATCCCCCAGGTCATCTTGTTGCAGCCACCACTTTGAGGGTTTTGAGACTGTGGGTTCAGAGGCTGAGAATGAAGCTGGGCAACAAGGTACCAGTCTGATTGTAGCGCTGCACTTACTTACCCCAAGATTGCTGCATAAGCATGTCACTGCACTTTGTTTCCTGCCTCAATCCTAGGTGTTCCTTCCCTCCCCCTGTCCTTCAGTTATTTCTCAGTCATGCAACAGATATTTATCAGGTGTGAACGAACTATGGGCCTGTCATTTGAAGTGAAAGGCTAGTAGCACAACAGGAAATAAGCCTGACAAGGTCTCTGCCCTCTTGGAGTTTGCTTGCTTCCAGAGAAGACTTTTTAGTTTAACGAGTTTTTAACAGATAAGTGCTCTGAAGGGGAAAAAAAATGTAGACTATTACAGAAGCATGTCATAGGGGCAGTGGCAGAGCCACCTCTCTCTCATACAACTCCTTTGTACAAATTAAGAAAAGTTCCCTTTTTTCCTGCAGATGCAGCTCTGCCCAGCATGTTTGGCTTGCTAGGTGTAGTGCCTCCTGAGTTTCAGGACCCAAAACCACCTTGACAAAGCATCTTTGGGCAGTGTACAACCTGTACGACCACATGTGGCAGCCCTGAGAGATCTTAACCTAGTTTGATGAGAACCTCAGTGATTTCCGAGGGTCATTGAAGGTTCTTTTTTACAAAGTAGATGAAATTTTCTCAAGGTGAATAGTGGGAGTCATTCTTGAAAGTTTGGAAATTGGATGAGAGGGAAAGGAACAGTTTAGAAGTTGGCCTTAGAAGGTCTGGTGGGCAGGGGACTACTTGAAGTTCTGCAGATCCTGGCATGAAGGGATGGGAGGATGCTAAAGCATATAACCTGTTTCAACACCACCACCTCCCTTCTGCTGATGCCAAGGAAGGCCAGGCCCATCAGTATTGCTACCACATCACAGAGTACATAAATGCTTATTAGGGGCCAACCCAAAAGCCTATCATGTTCTGGAGAGCAGGGCTCTGGTTCATTCACTGTGACATCCCTGGCATTTCCCACACAGAGATGCTTGGTAAGGATTTGTTGAATGAATCAATGTTATAGTGGATTAATTCTGAATTTTAATCACTTTATTCAAAAGCTTTCAGAATCTAGCCAAGTAATTCTCCAAGTTAGCATGAATGAGGGGATCTTGTGAAACATTTTGGGCTTCATGATTTAGATAAGGGAAATGAAGTTTCTGCCAGTTACATTCTGAACTGAATATGAAAAGAATATCATGGAAAAGAGCATGTTGGCTCCACTTTGTGTCTGGTGCCCGGGTCATGTTTCTGCCTTAACACTGCCCCTCACCACCCTGCAAGGTCGGCAGGACCCTCATTTTGCAGATGAGGAACAGAGACTCCAGAGGCTCTGATGCTGTCTGAAAACAGGATAGGAATTGGGGGCTTTGTGGTACTACGGCCTGCACTGTTCTCTCTGTATCCTGTGACCTCCGGGAAGAGTCAGGGGTGCAAAACTGCACACTTTCGTTCATTTTATCCACATAAGGACAGGAAGGAAATCAATTAAGGAAGTTAGTAAGCAGGGAAATAAATAGACAACTCCAACCGTCTTACCCCAAACCAGAACTCTTGAGGGCACATGAGCGTTGGGAGGGGGGATTTCAAGAAGGCTAGGATGTCTCAGCATTAGGTCACAATGATGCTTACGAACACGCTTCCTAAAGCACGTGCCATCATTCTGTAGCATCCATGCTCTCAACACCTGGCTTGTGCTGGGCCACTTCTAGTTCCATTTGTAAACTCCACAGGGACACTAAGGAGGTAAGGTCCTTTCTTTTGATTTCTGAAATCTTTCTTAAAGTCAGGTGGCATCCACAATTGAGGCACACCAGGTCTGGTCTTCAATTTAATTCACCACCATGTAGAATAGTCTGTATGTGGCCGTTTTTCAGGCTTTTGTACATGGTACCTGTTTGCCACAGATATTTCAGGCTAACTCACAGTAAAGGAATTATTTGGACTGGAGTAGCTGCTGGGTCGTTTTCCCAGTTAGCCTCTTAGTGTAAAATCTATGGGTAAAAAAAAAGTTCCAAGCTTTCAGTTTTCCTCTCCTAAGATTGTATAAGCAGGTTTGACCTTCACATGTTCTTCATATATTCTTGCACTTATCCCTCTAGGAAAGTACATACACCATCTATCTTTATGAAATGAGTAGATCTACATTTTAGGATGTAATGCCAAAACAACCGGCAAGACTATCCACCAAGCCTCACCCTGTATAGTACATGTTAGAAAGTTTTAGTGACCACAACACAAAAGGAAAAGTTTACAGAATTCAATGTAACACTTAAAAAACACCATACCTAAGAAACGTCCCTTGAGTTGGTCTGAGGAGGAACGAACATTTTTCTTGATGCCCATTGGTAAAGGGATTGGAGATGCTAACAGGTGCTTCCTCCAGCTTCCTCGAGCTCATGACTTGCTGGCAGAGGGGGCAGCACTGGGGCACACTGAAGCTGTAGATGTATTTCTTACAGTGGTTGAATTTAATTAAGGGCTTTGCAGCCTCTGCAGGGTGCATGGTTTTCCCCTCCTGGGCTACCAGGGTTAGTTTCCGGAGACTTCCTTTTCCTCATTACCTGGCTGGCAAATAAATGTACGCCTCCCGAGTAACCTGATCAACAATGACGTCATTCTGATTGACAGCTTCGGAAGCCAAACCAAATAGGACTAACCCGTTACCAGACCGCCCCATAAACTGGTATCTTAAAGAGCTAGTTTTCATTTGTGCTCACTTACAAAGGTTCTTTCCAGCCTTGTACGTTCTGCAGCCGCCGTCAGTCAGCTCCTACTCATCCTTTAAAGCCCTACTTTTCTGTGAAACTTTGCTCCACTTCTTCGACTGGTCCCTTGCGCTGGTGGGACTAGATTCATGCTTCTCATGGGCTCTGATATTTGATTAGTCATTAGCCTGTGAGCTGCTTGGAGTTAAGGACCCACATTTATTTTTGTGTTTCTAGAAGAAGTTATGTTGTTTTGTTGTTGGATAAATACATGAAAGAAATCCTTGGAGGCTGTTGTCTTTTGATGTTTTATATTGTAGAAGTAATCTTGCTCATAAAAAATTAACAGTACAGTTAGAAATAAGGATAGTGGTTACCCTCGGTAGGAGGTACTGACTGGGAGAAGGCATGAGGGAGTTTTGGGGGGTCTGGAGCTGTTCCGATTCATGATCAAGGGGTTGGTTGTATGAGAGTTTGTGAACATTTTGTGAAAATTCCTCAAGCTGGACATTTTACTACAAGCACTTTATGATTCTTCAATTTTAAAATAATTTTGAGAAACTACACAAAAACATAAGAAAAAAAAGGTAATGTCTTCTGTTCCTCCGTAATATTTTTCCACTCACCAAATCCAGCTCCCTGAGAAAACTAATGGTATGTTAAATGAAAATTTCCACATAATTTTTTAAAATTTCAACATTGTGTACGTTTGGAATGTGTGTATTTTTCTCATCTTGGAAATGTATCTACAATATCAGGAATACAGGTCACCTAGTCCTTTCAGATGACTGCAGAGGAATCCATAGTTTGGTTGCACCACACTTTTTTTTTTCTTTTAAGTAATCTATAGACACCACGTGGGGCTTGAATTCACAACCCTGAGGTCAAGAGTCATGTGCTCTATTGACTGAGGCAGCCAGGCACCCCTGCACCACACTTTATTTAGCCAAACCCTTATCAATGCCTAAAGTTCCAGAGAAAAGCAATGACAAAGGGAAGACCCACAGAGAAGGTATCATGGCGGGTAAGGTAGCTTCGGAAAAGCGTTTCATAGCATACATTTAAGTAAATTACAGTAGGCTGAAATGCAGAAAAATGCATATTAAGTGTTAATAATATGAAAATGATCATCAGACTCACAGAACTGTAAAACACCTTAGAAATCATTTCAACCATCTTCTCTTGTTACAGTGAAGGCAGACAGGCTATGGCTAGATGCCCAGCTCAGGTGACCAAGGTCTGAGATTGTTCATTATTAATATAAACCACACAGCTCTTGTTCGAATGTTTGAGTGACCCAAGTTACTTTCAACTGAGAATATATTCATCTTCATGACAGCAATACCAAGAGGTATTTTTAATCTTATGAAAAGGAATTGAGGCATCATGCCTTGATAAACATTTTTAATACACCAGCATTCTCTTTTTAAAAACAAAAACACTGGCATCTTAAATCCTTTTTTACCTTATTTTCTCTGTTTCCCAAAAAATGTTCTTATGGTAAAAATAAAACATACAGATGATTACCCAAAACAAATGTATGGTTTAATGAAGTACTTTACTGTGAACCCCTTGTAAGTATCACTCCAGTCAAGAACTGGAACTTTTCTAGCCATCTCAGAAGCCCCTCCTATGTCCATCCTCCTCTCCCTCCAAAACTGACCCCTACCCACACTTTTATAGTAATCACTCCTTGCGTTTCATTTTGGTTTCCTCACCTAGGTGTGCATCCATAGATATTGTGGCTTAGTCTTGTCCATGTAAACATTTTTGGTATGTGTTTTAAGTTTTGGTTCCCTTTCCTTCCGTTGATTTTTCTTATCATATATGTGTGAAGCATCCAAATCATGGGACCTGTAATATCTCCTACAGTCTGATGTCACTGACTGCTTCCTCAGGGTTCAGTTCAACACACTGCTCTGCCCTCTGTACATCCTTCACATTCGCAGCTGGTTCCAGAGACTGGATCAGAGTGAGATCCGATCCTCTTGGCAAGACTGTGCGTGGTGGTATTTTCTCTCACCAAAGGCACATCAGATCTGGTCTTCACTCTTATTTGATGTTAGTTCCCATTAATCTCAGTGCCTAGAGCTCCATTCATTCATTGGCAGTGGTACAATGATGATATTCTATCATGTTGTTTTCATACACTAGCTGGAATAATTGTATGAGGAGACACTTCCCCTCACCTATTATTTATTTATGCAGTGGTACAAGTATACTGGAAATATTGGATATGTGCCTGATTCCTTATTCACATTTCAAGATAATGAGGACATCTCTAACATACTCAGAAAGTGCCCAGTTGGTTTCATATAGTTTTATTCTAGTGTCACTTAATTAACTCCTAGGTATAAACGTATTAGCTGGATTTCAACCCAATGCAGTTTTTATTCTTATTGAAGCTCAGATTGTCCCATTGGGCCTCTTGAATTGGCTCCTGAGTCCTTTTCACTTGAACCTAATAGTCTCTGATGATTTCCTTGCTATCTAGTCCATCAAGATGTTGCAGGTTCATCTCAGACCTTTCTCTGAACCCAGACCTGGAATCAGCCATTTCTCCAAGAAGCCCTGATTTCTTTCTTTCAGTGGGAAATGGTAATTCAAGAGTATAGTCTGCACACTAAGGATGTACTGGTTGATCGTTTCTCTACCTTTTCAGTGGGCAAAGTGGGGTAAAAAAAAAAAAGTGCATCCTCACATGCACACACACAAAGATAAAATACCTCATGAGTTCATACATACTTTTTTTAAAATTTTATTTATTTTGAGAGAGAGTGCATAAGTGAGGGAGGGGCAGAGAAAGAGAATCCCAGGCAGGCTCTGCACTATGAGTGCAGAGCCTGATGTGGAGCTCAAACCCACGAACCATGAGATCATGACCTGAGCTGAAGTCAAGAGTGGGACACTTAACCTACTGAGCCACCCCTCCATACTGCTATTTCTAACTCAAATTCAGGACTACAGGGTTTTTACTTACCTTGTTCTATATTACATTCCCATCTCTTTTCTTCCCCACTGAAAATTTTGGTTCAGGATACAGAGGATTACCGAATTAGAATGTTCCATGATCACTCATTTGCTAATTCCATTTTACACATACAACAGTCATGGGGTGAAAATAGTAATATACCACTTCTGATTATGATTACTAAGTAGAGTTAAGTGTTGTTTTTGTATATACTCTGCTCATCTTCATTGTTTAAATGGTGTTTCTAGAGGCACCTGGGTGGCTTGGTGGGTTAAGCATCTGACTCTTGGTTTCTGCTCACAGTCATGAGCTCAAGCCCCATGTCGGGCTCCGTGCTGAGGGTGGAGTCTGCCTAAGATTCTCTCTCTCCCTTTGCCCCTTCCCCACTCACACACATGCTCTCTTTTATTTATTTATTTATCTTATGAAAAGGAACTGAGGCATCATGCCTTGATATATATGTGGTGGTTCTATATCTTCATGGTCAGAGCACCTGCCATTGTAAACGGCAATCCCCTTTAATCCTCACTAAGGCTTAATTCTAGACACAAACTTTTATTTACTGGTTTCGTCACTCTTCAATAATTATGGTTGTCTGAAGTGCATGGTCTAAAAGATAACTTACGGCTTATAGGAAGAATGTTCCCCAAGTTTTTGCATGTTGATAACAATTTATCTCTGTTCTTTCTACTTGGAAGATCAGTTTTGCTGGATATAGAGTCCTTGGCTAACGTTTTATTTACTGCATCATTCCATTTTCTTCCGGCATAATGCACTGTCATCCAAAAGCCTGATGACAAACTAATCTTCTTTCTCTCATAAGTCATTGTGTTGTTGCTTTTTTTGTCAATATGGCCAGATGATTTTTCTTTCTTTTTTTTTCTTTAAATTTTTTTTTAATGTTTATTTATTTTTGACACAGAGAGAGACAGAGCATGAGTGGGGGAGAAGCAGAGAGAGAGAAGGAGACACAGAATCTGAAGCTGGCTCCAGGCTCTGAGCTGTCAGCACAGAGCCCGACGCAGGGCTCAAACCCACAGACTGTGAGATCATGACCTGAGCCAAAGTCGGACACTCAACTGACTGAGCCCCCCAGGCACCCCTATTTTTCTTTCTTTTTAAGATCAATACTTTTATTACAATATGTCTTTTTAAAAATATTTTTTAACATTTATTCATTTTTGAGAGACAAAGAGAGACAGAGCACAAGGGGGCAGGGGCAGAGAGAGAGGGAGACACAGAATCCCAAGCAGATTTCAGGCCCTGAGTTGTCAGCACAGAGCCCGATGCAGGGTTCAAACTCAAGAGCCATGAGATCATGACCTGAGCCGAAGTCAGCTGCTCAACCGACTGAGCCACCCAAGTGCCCCTAAATATGTCTTGATGTTGGTTATTTGGCATCGATTTACTCAGGTTTGTGATGTGTTTTTTGAATATGTTGTTTCACATTTTTTAATTTCAGGAAATTTTTCATAAATTATAATTTTGACTTTTTTTTTCTGTTTCATTTATTTTGGCTTTCTTTAAGAAACTCTGTTATCTATGTGTTGGATCCCTTTGCCTAGCTTCAGTATTTTTCACTTTTTCTAAAAAATAGAGATAAAATATACACATCATAAAATTAACCTATTTAAAGTGTGCAGTTCAAGGGCGCCTGGGTATCTCAGTCAGTTAAGTGACCAACTCTTGACTGCAACTCAGGTCATGATCTCACTGTGAGACTGAGCCCCATGTAGGGCTCTGCACTGACAGCACGGAGCCTGCTTGGGATTCTCTCTCTCCTATCTCTCTGTCCCTTCCCCCATGCACATGTGCATGTGTTCTCTCTCTCTCAAAATAAATAAACATTAAAAAAATAATAAAGTGGGGTGCCTGGGTGGCTCAGTTGGTTGAATGTCTGACTTCGGCTCAGGTCAGGATCTCGCAGTTCATGAGTTCGAGCCCCGCGTCGGGCCCTGTGCTGACAGCTCAGAGTCTGGAGCCAGTTTCAGATTCTGTGTCTCCCTCTCTCTGCCCCTTCCCTGCTCATGCTCGTCTCTCTCTGTCTCTCAAAAATGAACAAACATTAAAAAAATAATAATGAATAAAAAATAAAAAAATAAAGTGCATGGGGGTGCTTGGGTGGCTTAGTCGGTTAAGCATCCAACTTCAGCTCAGGTCATGACCTCACGGCTTGTGAGTTTGAGCCCCACGTTGGGCTCTGTGCTGACAGCTCAGAGACTGGAGACTGCTTTCGATTCTGTCTCTCTCTCTCTTTCTCTCTCTCTCTCCCTCTCTCTCAAAAATAAATATATAGAAACATCTCAAGTGTCAATCAACAGATAAATGGATACAGAAGTTGTGGTGTATGGATACACAATGGAATATTATTCAACCATAAGAAAGAAAGACATCTTGCCATTTGTAACAATATAGATGTACCTAGAAGGCATTATGTTAAGTGAAATGAGCCAGACATAAAAAGACAAATACTGCATGTTATCACTTGTATGTGGAATCCAAAAAAAAAAAGATGTCAAACTCATAGAAACAGAGTAGAAAAAATTGGTTGTGGTTGCAGAGAATAAGATGGATTGGGGAAGTAGGCAGAGGTTGGTAAAAGGGTACAAACTTTTGGCTATAAGATGAACAAGGTCTGGGGGTGCCTGGGTGGCTTAGATGGTTAAGCATCCTACTCTTGATTTTGGCTCATGTCATGATCTCACAGTTCATGAGTTCGAGCCCCAGGTCGGGCTCCATGTTGACAGTATGGAGCCTGCTTTGGGATTCTTTCTCTCCCTGTCTGTCTTCCCCGTAGCCACTCACTCTCTCTGTGTATCTCTGTCTCTGTCTCTCTCTCTTTCTCAAAATAAATAAACTTAAAAAAAAAAAAAGACGAACAAGGTCTAAGAACATAATGTAAAATATGGTGATTATAGTTGATAACAATGTTTTTTTTTTTTCAACGTTTATTTATTTTTGGGACAGAAAGAGACAGAGCATGAATGGGGGAGGGGCAGAGAGAGAGGGAGACACAGAATCGGAAGCAGGCTCCAGGCTCTGAGCCATCAGCCCAGAGCCTGACGCGGGGCTCGAACTCACGGACCGCGAGATCGTGACCTGGCTGAAGTCGGACGCTTAACCGACTGCGCCACCCAGGCGCCCCAACAATGTTTTATATAACTGACATTTCCTAGCAGAATAAAACTAAAATGTTCTCACATACACACAAAAGGTAAACATGTGAGGTGATAGATGTGTTAATTAAACAGATGATGGAAATCCTTTCACAATGCATACATATATCAAATCACCATGATGTACATTTTAAATACTTTACAGTTTTGTCAACTATCCATCAATAAAATGGGAAAGAACACAAAAATTAACAGACCGTAAATGTGATGGTTTATTTCTGGACTCTCAAATCTATTTCATTGATTTGTATGTCTATCTGTATGCCAGTACCATACCATCTTGAATGATACAGCTTTCTAGTAAGTTTTGAAATTGGGACATGTGAGTCCTCCAAATTTATTCTTCTTTTTCCAAGAATGTTTATGAAAGAGAGCTCTTTTTCAAGAGCTTGTTTGGGTCCCTTGCATTTCAATATAAATGTTATGATCAACTTCTCAATTCATGCAAAAAAGCTAGTGGGAAATTTGGTGGAATTGCAACCATCAGTTGGTGAGTACTACCATCTTAACAATTATAAATCTTCAAATCAGTTTATTTGTTCAGGTCTTCTTTAATTTCTTTTGATGATGTCCAAATCTCACACTTCTTTGGTTAAGTTTATTCCTAAATATTATTGTTTTCAATGCTAGTGTAAACTGAAACTGTTTTCTTAATTTCTTCTTCAGAGTATTCGTTATTCGTGTATAGAAATACAACTGATTTTTGTGTATTGATCTTGTGTCCTACAACCTGACTGAACTCATTTATTTCTTTAATGGGTTTTTTTTGTGGATTCCTGAGGATTTCCTATACACAAGATCATGTCAGCTGCATATAAGAATACTTTGACTTCTTCCTTTCCAATCTGAGAAACTTTTATTTCTTTTTCTTGCCTACTTGCTGTGGCTAGAAACTCCAGTACAATATTGACTAGAAGTGACAAGAGTGAACATCCTTATCTTGTTTCTGATATTAGAAGGAGAGCTTCCAGTCTTTAACCATTAAGTACAGTGTTAACTGTGAGTTTCTGGTAGATGACCTTATCACATTGAGGAAGGTCCCTTCTTAGTCTTTGGAGTATTTTTGTCATGAAATGGTATTGGATTTTTTCAAGTGCTTTTTCCGCATCTATTAAAATGACCATATGATTTTTTTCTTATTCTATTTATATGATGAATTACATTGATAGATTTTTTTTTTAATTTTTTTTTCAACGTTTTTATTTATTTTTTTGGGACAGAGAGAGACAGAGCATGAACGGGCGAGGGGCAGAGAGAGAGGGAGACACAGAATCGGAAACAGGCTCCAGGCTCTGAGCCATCAGCCCAGAGCCCGACGCGGGGCTCGAACTCACGGACCGCGAGATCGTGACCTGGCTGAAGTCGGTCGCTTAACCGACTGTGCCACCCAGGTGCCCCCATTGATAGATTTTTGTATGTTGAACCAACCTTGCATTCCTGGAATAAGTCCCACATGGTCATGGTGTATAATCCATTTTATATGCTGCTGGATTTGGTTTGCTAGTATTCTGTTGAGGATTTTTATGTTTTTATTATCAAAGTATATTGATCTATAGTTTTCTTTGTCTGGTTTGGTACTAAGGTAGTACTGACCTCAGAGAATGAGTTGGGAAGTATTTCTTCTTCTGTTTTGTTTTGTTTGTTTGTTTGTTTTTGCAAGAATTTGTAAAAGATCAGTGTTAATTCGTCTTTAGATGTTTAGTAAAATTCACCAGTGAAGCTATTGGTTCTGGGCTTTTCTTTGTGGGAAGTCTTTTTTTTTTTTTTTAATTTTTTTTTTCAACGTTTATTTATTTTTGGGGGGACAGAGACAGAGCATGAACGGGGGAGGGGCAGAGAGAGAGGGAAACACAGAATCGGAAACAGGCTCCAGGCTCTGAGCCATCAGCCCAGAGCCTGACGCGGGGCTCGAACTCACAGACCGCGAGATCGTGACCTGGCTGAAGTCGGACGTTTAACCGACTGCGCCACCCAGGCGCCCCTGTGGGAAGTCTTTTGATTACTAATTCAATCTCTTTGCTTGTTAGAGGTCTATTCATATTTTCTATTTCTTCTTGATTTAATGTCACTAGTTTGTGTCTTTCTAAAAGTTTGTCCATTTCATCTAAGTTATCTAATTTGTTGGCATACAATTGCTCATAATATTACCTTGTAACCTCTTTTAGTTTTTGTAGGATTGGTAGTAATATCCCCCTTTTCATGCCTGACTTAATAATTTTATTATTTTTTTTTAATTTTTTTTTTCAACGTTTATTTTTGGGACAGAGAGAGACAGAGCATGAACGGGGAAGGGGCAGAGAGAGAGGGAGACACAGAATCGGAAACAGGCTCCAGGCTCTGAGCCATCAGCCCAGAGCCCGACGCGGGGCTCGAACTCACGGACCGCGAGATCGTGACCTGGCTGAAGTCGGACGCTTAACTGACTGCGCCACCCAGGCGCTCCCGACTTAATAATTTTAAAAAATTTAATGTTTATCTATTTTTGAGAGAGAGAAAGAGCACGTGAGCAGGGGAGGGGCAAAGAGAGAGAGGGAGACACACAGAATCTGAAGCAGGGTCCGGGCTCTGAGCTTTCAGCACAGAGCCTGATATGAGGCTCGAATCCATGAACCGTGAGATCATGACCTGAGCCAAAGTTGGATGTAACCAACTGAGCCATCAAAGCACCCCCTGGTTTAATAATTTGAGTCTTTACTTTTTTGTCATCCTAGCTAGTTTGTCAATTTTGTTGATTTTTTCCCCAAAGAACCAACTTTTTGTTTTACTGACTTTTCTCTATTGTGTCTTTATACTCTACTTCATTTATTTATACACAGATATTTACTATTTTCTTACTTCTGCTTGTTTTATATTTAGTTTCCTCTTCTAGTGTCTTATTTTTAAGTTTTTATTTAAATTCCAATTAATTAACATACAATGTAATATTAGTTTCAGGTATACAATACAGTGATTCAGCACTTCCATAAAACACCTGGAGCTCATCACAATAAGTGCACTCCTTAATCCCCATCACTTATTTAACTCATTCCCTCACCCCCTCCCCTCCCTTCTGGTAACCATCAGTTTGTTTTTCTATTCCACATATGAATGAAATCATATGGTATTTATCTTTCTCTGACTGACTTATTTCTCTCAACATAATACTCTCTAGCTCCATCCACATCATTGCAAATGGCAAGATTTTGTTCTTTTTGATGGCTGAATAGTGTGTGTGTGTGTGTGTGTGTGTGTGTGTGTGTCTGTGTATTTGTATTCTTTTGGTAAATATCTAGTAGTATGAGTGCTGTATTATAGGATAGTTCTATTTTTAACTTTCTGAGGAACTTCCATTCTGTTTTCCAGAGTGACTGTACCAGTTTGCACCAGTGCAAAGAGGAACCCTCTTGCATTGGGTTCCCCTTTCTCCATATCTTGCCAACACTTGTTTCTTGTGCTGTTGATTTTGCCATTCTGACAGGTGTGAGGTGATAGCTCATTGCAGTTTTGATTTGCACTTTCCTGATAAGTGATTTTGAGCATCTTTTCATGTTTTCTTTTTTATTTTTAACATAGGCATTTGCAGCTATAAATTTCCCTCTAGGCACTGCTCTCAGTGCACACTCTACATTTTGGTATGTTGTGTTTTTATTTTTTCATTTATCTCAACATATTGTTTTCTCTTTTCTTTCCTTTTTTAGAGAGAGATAATGTGTGTGCACATGAGCAGGGGTGGGAGAGTTAGGGGGAGAGAGAGATTGAGAGAGAGAATCTCAAGCAGGCTCCACACTAGGTGTGGAGCACAGGGCACAGGGCTCAATCCCACAACCATGAGAACATGACCTGAGCTAAAGTCAAGAGTTGGATGCTCAACCAACTGAGTCACCCAAGCACCCCTCAAAGTATTTTCTAACTTCCCATGTGACTTCTTACTTGAACCATTGGTTGTTTAGGAGTGTGTTGTTCAATTTCTACATATCTGTGAATTTTCAAATTTTTCTTCGATAATTGAGTTTTAATTTTTTTTTTTTTTTACTTTTTACAAATCACAGCATCTTTAACACAAGAAAATTAACATGCATTATTCTTTATTCTGTGTATGGTGATGAAGGTAGGCAATGACCCATTACTACAAACATAATGACCTCTGTCTTAAGTGCTTTCTTTCCTTTCAATATATAATTGAGTTTTAATTTTATTTCATGCCCATCTGAGAACATACTTTGTTGATTTCAATTCTTTAACATTTATTGAGACTTGTTTTGTAGTCTAATATATGACCTATCCTAGAGAGTGTTCCCTGTGCACTTCAAAGAATGTACATTCTATTTTTGTTGGGTTGGATATTCTATAGATATTCATTAGGTCTGGGTGGTTTATAGTGTTGTTCCTATCTTCAACTTATTTTTTGTCTAGTTTCTATATCCGTATTGAAGTCTCCAACTATTGTTGATCTATTTTTCCTCCCATTCTGTGAGTTTTTGCTGCTTCTGTTTTGGGTGTATATATATTTATGATTGTTTTATTGATTGACTTTTTAGAAATTTTTTAACAGTTATTAATTTTGAGAGAGAGAGAGACAGAGTACGAGAGGGGGGAGGAACAGAGAGAGAGGGAGACACAGAATCCCAAGTAAGCTCCAGGCTCTGAGCCGTCCACACAGAGCCCAACGTGGGACTCGAACTCATAAACCATGAGATCATGACCTGAGCTGAAGATGGATGCTTAACTGACTCAGCCACCCAGACACCCCACACTTTTATTTTTCTAAAAGCTTTTTTGTTTCTAGTAAAAATGTTGTCATACATCTATTTTATCTGATATTGGTCTAACCACTACATTTCTCTTTTGGTTACTGTTTGTATTATATTTCTTTTCAATGTATTTGTATTCTTGAATATAAAGTAGTTTTCTTGTAAACAGCATGTAGTCAGATTATAGTTGCTCCGTTTCATTCTGCCAACTTCTGCCTTTTAATTGAAGGCTTTAATCCATTTACATTTAATATAGTTACTGATGAGGTAAGATTTACATGTGCTGTTTGTGTTCAATATGTCTTGTTTCTTTTTTTGTTCCTCTGTTCCTCCATTATTGCTACCTTTTGTATAGAATATATATTTTCTAGTGTACCATTTTATTTCCCTTGTTATTTCTTTCACTGTATATTTTGAAATTTATTATCTTAGTGGTTTCATCTTAGTAGTTTCCCTGGAAATTACAGTTAACAAATTATAACAATATAGGTCAGGTTAATACCAGTTTAATTTCAGTAACATACAAAAATGTTGTTTCTATGTTATGCCTTTCCCTTCCCCATCCTTTGTTGTCATACAAATTATACCTTTATACATGTGTGCCCATCAACACAGACTTATAATTCTGTATGCTGTTGTCTTTCAAACAAGGTAGATAAAAAAAAGTTTTTACAAAGCTACAGCAGAGCTTACTTCAGATCCTCTGCCTCTTTCTCTGCTCCTCCCCCACTCACACACTCTCTCTCTCAACAATAAAAAAAAAAGTTTAAAAAGTTACAAACAAAATATGCATTTATGCTTCCTTTTATATTTACCTATGTAGTTACCTTTACTTGTTCACTTTATTTCTTCATGTGAATTCAAGTTACTGTCTAGTCCCTTTTCACTTCAGCCTGTAGGGCATGTTTTCAAGTGAGGATTTCTTGTAGTCTTGTTTATCTAGGAAGTTCTTATGTTCTTTCATTTTTGAAAGATAGTTTTCCTGGATATAGAATTCTTTGTGATGATCTTTCTCTTTTAGCTCTTTGAATATGTCTTTCCATGCCATATAGTCTCTATGCTTTCTGATGAGTAATCAGCTGTTAATTTTATTGAGAATCCCTTGTGCATGATAAGTTACTTCTCTTTTTCTACTTTCAAAATTCTTTGTCTTTCATCAGTTTTAGTATGATGTGTCTACATATGGGTCTCTGAGTTTATCCTAGTTGGAGCTTGTTGAGCTTCTTGGATGTGTAGATTAATATTTTTCATCAAACGGGTAAAGTTTCCTTGCCATTATTTCTTTAAATATTCTCCATGCCTCTTTCTCTCTCTTCTCTCTCTGGGGTTCCCATATGTTAGTATGCTTGAATGTCCCAAAGCTCTCTGAAGCTCTGTTCGTTGTTTTTTTTTTTTTTTTCTTAACAGCTTTATTGAGGTATGGTTGAAATACAAAACAATGCACACATTTAATATATACAATTCGATGAGTTTGGCATATGTATATACCCGTGAAACCATAACCACAATGAAGGTAATAGATATAGCCATCACTGCCAAAAGTTTCCTTGTGCCTTTTTGGTTTTTTGGTTGTTGTGTTGTTTGTAGTAAGAATACTTACCATGAGATCTACTGTCTTACAAAAATTTAAGGGGCGCCTGGGTGGCTCAGTCGGTTAAGCGTCCGACTTTGGCTCAGGTCACAATCTTGCGGTCCGTGAGTTTGAGCAGTCTGGGCTGACTGCTCAGAGCCTGGAGCCTGTTTCAGATTCTGTGTCTCCCTCTCTCTCTGACCCTCCCCCGTTCATGCTCTGTCTCTGTCTCAAAAATAAAATAAAAACGTTAAAAAAATTAAAAAAAAATTTAAGTGCACAATACATTATTGTTAACTATAGGCACTATGTCGTACAGCAGATATCTAAAACATATTCATCCTGTGTAACTGAAACTTTATACCCATTGAATCTATTCATTTTTATTTACTCTTTTTTCATTATGTTCCTCAGACTAGACAATCTCATTTGACTCATATTCCAGGTTCACTGGTTCTTTTTCTGTCTGCTCAAATTTGTTATTAAGCTCCTCTAAGTAAAATTTCCATTTCGGTTATTATACTTTTCAGCTGCAGAATTTCTATTTGGTTCTTTTTTATATGTTATATCTTTTTTTTGATATTTTCTACTTGATGAGAAATCATTCTCATACTTTCCCCTAGTTCTTTAGACATGGTTCCTTTTTAGTTCCTTGAATACATTTAACATAGCTGACTTTGGGGCACTTTGGTGGTTCATTTGGTTAAGTGTCCAACTCTTGGTTTCGGTTCAGGTCATCATCTCAAGGTTCATGAGCTGAAGTCCCACTTTGGGCTCTGTACTGACAGAGTATGTTTGGGATCCTCTCTCTCCTCTGTCTGTCTCTCCCCTGCTTATGCTTGCTCTCTCTCTCTCTCTCTCTCTCTCAAAATAAATAAACTTAAAAATAAATAAAATAAAATATCTGACTTTTAGGGGTGCCTGGGTGGTTCAGTCGGTTAAGTGTTCAACTCTTGATTTCAGCTCAGGTCATGATCTCACAGTTCATGAGACTGAGCCCTGCATCAGGCTCCATGCTAACAACACGGGGCCTGCTTGGGATTCTATCTCTCTCCCTCTCTTTCTCTGCCCCTGCCACACTCATGTGCTCTCTCTCTCTCTCTCTCTCAAAATAAATAAATAAACTTTAAAAAATCACTATAAAACAGCTGACTTTTAAATCTTTGTCAGGTAAATTCAAGATCTGGGCTTCTTCAGGGATAGTTTCTGTTGATTGCCATAATTTCTTGTTTCTTTTAATGTTTTGTAATTTTTGTTGAGAACTGGACGTTTTAAATAATGTGACTACTCTGGAAGTCAAATTCTCTCCATTACTGTTTTGTTGCTATTTGTTGTTCTAAAACTTCTTAAAATTTCTGAAAAGCATCCAGAGGAAAGGAACACCTTACCTTCAGGGATATAAAAATAAGATTGATGAATGACTTATGACAGAAGACAGAAGGGTGCGCCTGTGTGCCTCACTTGGTTAAGTGTCCGACTTTGGCTCAGGTGATGATTTCACAGCTCATGAGTTCCAATCCCTGAGTTGGCCTCTGTTGACAGCTCAGAGCCTGGAGCCTGCTTCTGTCTCTCCCGCTCTCTCTGCCCCTCCTCTGTGTATGCTCTCTCTCTCTCTCTCTCTCTCTCACACACACACACACACACACACACACACACACACACAAACACACACACAAAATAAACATTTTTTTAAAAGCCAGAAGACAAGAAATTGACATTTAAAAGTGTTTAGGAGAGAAAGTATCACCCTAGATCTATAACCAAGAAAAATACCCTTCAAAAATGAAACGGATACATGAATTCGTACACACACATATATATTTGTTTGCTTTGTCAGTTGAGATGGCTGAGAAGCAATGACACCTTGGTAGCCATGAATATACCTAAGACATAGATCTTGGTTTCTTTTTTTTTTTTAATGTTTTATTTATTTTTGAGACAGAGAGAGACAGAGCATGAGCAGGAGAGGGGCAGAGAGAGAGCGAAACACAGAATCCAAAGCAGGCTCCAGGCTGCTTAGAGCTCAGACTCACAAACTGCGAGATCATGACCTGAGCCGAAGTCAGATGCTTAACCGACTGAGCCACCCAGGCGCCCCTAGATCTTGGTTTCTAATAACATTCTCCAGAAGAAGTAACTTGGCCTCCTTGAAAAAAAATGACTGATTCTAGGATTGAAGCAGGTAATATTCAAGATGAGCCTGGAGCATCTTGAAGTCCCAGATAGTGATGAAGCCCTCAAAAAAGAAGAAAACACACAATTATGGGAGTATTTTCAGGAGCCAACTGAAAAAGCTCTCAGTATCCAGAGACAGAACAATTTGAACAATACAGTAAAGAAATTAGCATTAGGTTATAAGCCAAAGTATCAAATAAATATCCATGAGTCCATATTGATATATATAAATTAATAAATAGGGAGCAATAGACAAATATCCCATGTAGAAAAACCCATATAACATATGTAGATACTCCACCATCAAGGAGATGGAGCATAACTCCCCACTCCTTAAAAGTGGGCTGTGCATAGTAATTTCCTCCAAAAGAGACTAGTATGGAAATGGGGAAATTTTTCAGTGCAAAACCCTGACAAACACTACTTCATCCAGGTGACCAAGGTTAACATCAATAGTGATAAGTCATTGTTATAGTATGTACCCTTTATATGATGTGTTGAGAATGGAGAGATATTATACAAAATATCTTACCAGAATTCTTCAAAACTGTCATGGTCGGGGCTGGGGCCAAGATGACAGAGCAGCATGGAAGTTCTCTGCTTCTCTCGTCCTTAAAATGCAGCTAGATCAGCACCAAACCATTTTGAACACCTAGAAACTTGATCTGAGGATTAACAGAACAGTCTGTAAAACTTGAGCCACAGAACTCAGCAGGTATGTGACACAGTGAGGTGAAATGGGAAAGAGAGAAGCCGCAGAGGATAGGGAGCTGTATTTGTGGAGAGAGGAAAGAGAAAGGGAGGAGAGTACAGGAAAAGCACTCCCCTGGAAAGTAGCTGGAGAGAAAGAGAAAGAGTGAAAACACCCACAGGTGACTGGAAAAGAAAGGGAGCAAGGAGAAAGGACAGGGTTTCAATACCATTAAGACTCTATAAACAGGGGAAAGCAGCATCAGAAATTTAACAGCTCAATAGCTGGTGGTGCTCTGGTGGGAAGTGTGAATCCCCAGGGCAGGCAGTGAGGTCTGAGGATTCAAGGGCCACACAGGGAGAAGCAGTTCCCCTGCTACAAGGGCATTTGGTAGAGGCCCTATGGCCTCCAAGGTCCCAGTGGACCCCAGAGAATATCATTGCTGGTATTGGAAAAAAGATGCCAGGGTGCGATGAAACCTGGCACCAGTTGTATGTTGTGATTCACGTTAATCTCTAAACCACTGCTGCTACGCGGTCACACAAATTTATTCTGGGGCAAGCTAGCACCTAGCCACAATCTCTGAGCCTCTGCAGCAGTGCGATCACAGGAACATCCCCAGGCTCAAGCCAGCACCCACAACTGCTCCACGAAACCCTCCCCCAGAGGGCAGGAGTGGGTCCAAGGCACAGGACCATCAGAAGTGAGGGGTTTGGAAACACAGCCCCATAAGAGATAAAAATTCTGGAGGGAGGTGCCATCTGGCAGGCTGATGGCTTGGACACAGTGTAGAAGCAGGGAGTGGATGGAAACCACAGAAAAAGGAGGGTACTTGTTTGCTGGTCAGTGAGAGCACAGTGTACTGGTGCTAGAGACTGGGAAGCTAAGTGGCACCGTTTTCACCTCTCCCATGCAAGCATATACGCGCGCACACACCCCACAGTGATCTACCCCAGTAAGCTAAGCAGTGCCACCTAGTGGAGAACGGAGCCATTACACAAGCCCTGTCCACTGTGCCAATCAAGCCCTAGAGGACCACCACAAGTCTCTACACCTGCTTAATGTGTGGACTATAAAGTGCTTCATAGTTTGACTTCTAGGGGAAATTGGTTGTAATTTCACTCAAATTTTATTCTGTTTGCTGGTCCATCTATTCAGTTTTTTTTACCTTTTTATTTTCTTATTCTTGGATGCAGAAAGAAAAAATTTATTTTTATTTTCCATTTTTATAAAATAATTTTTAAAAATATTTTTACTACATTTTTGTAAATTTATTTTTTATTTTGCCTTATTCATTTTATTTTATTCTATTGTATACATTTTTAAATTTTTAAACATTTTATTACTTTTCTTTCTCTTTTTTCTCTATTCTGTCAAGCTTCCTTCAACAACAGACCAAAACACACCAAGGATCTAGCTTCCTTTATTTGATTTTTTTGTGGGTTGTCTCTAATTTTTAATTTTTTTTTCAACATTTATTTATTTTTGGGACAGAGAGAGACAGAGCATGAACGGGGGAGGGGCAGAGAGAGAGGGAGACACAGAATCGGAAACAGGCTCCAGGCTCTGAGCCATCAGCCCAGAGACCGACGCGGGGCTCGAACTCACGGACCGCGAGATCGTGACCTGGCTGAAGTCGGACGCTTAACCGACTGCGCCACCCAGGCGCCCCTCTAATTTTTAATTTTTATTTAAGTCTTTTTCTTCCTCCAAATGACAAAATGAAAGAATGCACCCCAAAAGAAAGAACAGGAAGAAATGACAGCCAGGGACTTAATCAACACAGATATAAGCAAGATGTCTGAACTAGAATTTAGAATCATGATAATAAGAATACTAGCTGGGGTTGAAAAACATGGAATCCCTTTCTGAAGAGATAAAAGAAGTAAAACCTAGTCAGGATGAAATTTAAAATACTATTAACTGAGCTGCAATCTTGAATAGATGTCACAGTGGCAAGGATGGTTGAAGCAGAGCAGCAAATCTGCAATATAAAAGATAAAATTATGGAAAATATTGAAGCAGAAAAATAAGAGGGAAATTAAGGCAAAAGAGCACAATATGAGAATTAGAGAATTCAGTGACTCATTAAAAGGAATAACATCCTAATCATACAAGTCCCAGAAGATAAAGAGAGAGAAAAAGGAGTAGGTTTATGTTAGCAAATCATAGTGGAAAAACTTTCCTAACCTGGGGAAAGACACAGACATCAAACTCCAAGAAGCACAAAGAACTGCCATTAGATTTAACAAAACAAACATTAATGAGGCATATAATAGTCAAATTCACAAAATACACAGACAAGGAAAGAATTATGAAAGCAGCAAGGGGGAAAGGTTCACAGCAGATCTGTCATAGAAACTTGGTAGGCCAGAAAGGAGTGGCAGGATATATTCAACGTGATCAATCGGAAAAATATGCAGGCAAGAATTCTTTATCCAGCAAGGCTGTCATTCAAAATAGAAGGGGAGATAAAGAGATTCCCAGAAAAATAAAAACAAAAGGGGTTTGTGACCCCTAAACCAGCCCTGCAAGAAATTTTAAGTGGGGACTCTCCAAGGGGAGAAAAAATGGAAAAAAAAAAAAAAAAAAAAAAAAAAAGACCAAAAGCAACAAAGACTAGAAAGCACCAGAGAATTCTACAGACAACAGAATGGCAATAAATTCATATCTTTCATTACTCTAAATGTCAATGGACTAAACTCTCCAATCGAAAGACATAGAGTCTTTTGATGGATAAGAAAACAAAATCCATCTATATGTTATTTACAAGAGACCCATTTTAGCTCTAAAATTCACCTGCAGGGGCGCCTGGGTGGCGCAGTCGGTTAAGCGTCCGACTTCAGCCAGGTCACGATCTCGCGGTCCATGAGTTCGAGCCCTGCGTCAGGCTCTGGGCTGATGGCTCAGAGCCTGGAGCCTGTTTCCGATTCTGTGTCTCCCTCTCTCTCTGCCCCTCGCCCGTTCATGCTCTGTCTCTCTCTGTCCCAAAAATAAATAAACGTTGAAAAAAAATTTAAAAAAATAAAATAAAATAAAATAAAATAAAATAAAATAAAATAAAATTCACCTGCAGATTGTTCACCTGCAGATTGAACGTAAGGGGATGGAGAACCGTCTATCATGCTAATGGTCGCCAAAAGAAATCTGGAGTAGCCATGCTTAGACAATCTAGATTTTAAAATAAAGACTGTAACAAGAAATGAAGAAGGGCATTATATCATAACTAAGGGCTTTGTCCCCCCAAGATCTAACAATTGTAAACATTTATGACCCCAACGTGGTGAAACCCAAATATATAAATCAATAAAAAAACATATAGAAATTCATGGTTAATAATACCATAATAATAGGGGACTTCAATACCCCACTGACAGCAATAGACAGATAATCTAGACAGAAAATCAACAAGGAAACAATGACTTTGAATGACACACCAGACCGATGGACTTAACAGATACATTCAGAACATTTCATCCTAAAACAGTGGAATACACATTCTTCTTGAGTGCACATGGAACATTTTTCAGAATAGATCACATACTGGGACACAAATCAGCCCTCAACAAGTACAGAAAGATTGAGATCATGCCATGCATATTTTCAGACCACAACGTGATGAAACTTGAAATCAACCACAAGAAAAAATTTGGAAAGACAACAAATACTTGAAGATTAAAAACCATTTTATTAAAGAATGAATGGGTTAACCAACAGACTAAAGAAGAAATTAAAAAGTATGTGGAAGCCAATGAAAATGATAATACGACAGCCCAAAACCTCTGGGATGCAGCAAAGGCAGTCATAAGAGGGAAGTATATAACAGTCCAGGCCTTCCTAAAGAAGGAAGAAAGGTCTCAGATACACAACCTAACCTTACACCTTAAAGAGCTGTAAAAAGAACAGCAAATAAAACCCCAAACCAGCAGAAGACAGGAAATAATAAAGATTAGAGCAGAAATCAATGCTATCAAAAAACAAAACAAAACAGTGGAACAAATCAATGAAACAAGGAGGTGGTTCTTTGAAAGAATTAACAAAATTGAGAAACATCTAGCCAGTTTGATCAAAAAGAAAAAGGAAAGGACCCAAATAAATAAAATCAAGAATGAAAGAGGAGAGATCACAACCAACACTGCAGAAATACAAGCAATAATAATAGAATATTATGAGCAATTATATCCCAGCAAATTGGGCAATCTGGAAGAAATGGACAAATTCCGAAAAACATGTAAACTACCAAAACTGAAACAGAAAGAAATAGAAAATCTGAACAGACCCATAGCCAGTAAAGAAATTGAGTTAGTAATCAAAAATCTCCCAACAAACAAGATTCCAGGGCTGGATGGATTTCAAGGGAAATTCTACCAACATTTAAAGAAGAGTTAACATACTTATTCTTTTGAAGCTGTTCCAAAAAATAGAAATGGAAGGAAAACTTCCAAACTCATTCTATGAAGCCAGCATTACCTTGATTCCAAAACCAGACAGAGACCCCACTAAAAGGAGAACAATAGACCAATTTCCCTGATGAACATGGATGCAAAAATTCTCCACAAGATACTAGCCAACAAGATCCAACAATACATTAAAAGAATTATTCACCATGATCAACTGGGATTTATACCTGGGATGCAGGGCTGGTTCAATATCTGCAAATCAATCAATGTGATTCATCACATTAATAAAAGAAAGGATAAGAACCATGTGATCCTCTCAATAAATGCAGAGAAATCATCTGACAAAATACAGCATCCTTTATTCATAAAAACCCTCAAGTAAGTAGGGATAGAAGGATCATACCTCAAGATCATAAAAACCATATATGAAACACCCACTGCTCATATCATCTGCAATGGGGAAAAATTGAGAGCTTTCCTCCTATGGTCAGGAATAGGACAGGGATGATCACTCCTGCCACTGTTGTTCAGCATTGTGTTGAAGGTCCTAACCTCAGTAATCAGGCAACACAAAGAAATAAAAGGCATCCATACTGGCAAGGAGGAAGTCAAACTTTTACTCTTCGCAGACAATATGATACTCTATATAGAAAACCCAAAAAATTCCACCAAAAAACTACTAGAAATGACCCATGAATTCAGCAAAGTTGCAGGATATAAAATCAATGCACAGAAATCAGTTGCATTTCTATACACCAATAATGAAGCAGCAGAAAGAGAAATCAAGGAATCAATCTCACTTACAATTGCACCAAAACCCATAAAATACCTAGGAATAAACCTAACCAAAAGGTGAAAAATCTATACACTGAAAACTATAGAAAGCTTATGAAAGAAATTGAAGAAGACACAAAAAAATGGAAAAATAGTCCATGCTCATGGATTGGAAGAACACATATTGTTAAAATGTTGATACTACTCAAAGCAATACACATATTCAATGCAATACCTATCAAAATAACACCATCATTCTTCACAGAGCTAGAACAAACAATCCTAAAATGTGTATCAAACCAGAAAAGATCCTGAATAGCCAAAGCAACCCTGAACAAGAAAACCAAAGCTGTAATCATCAAGACAGTATAGTCCTGGCACAAAAACAGACACTTAGATCAATGGAACAGAATACAGAACCCAGAAATGGTACCACAAATGTGTGGCCAACTGATCTTTGACAAAGCAGGAAAGAATATCCAATGGAATAAAGACAATCTCTTTAGCAAGTGGTGCTGGGAAAACTTGACAGCGACATGCAGAAGAATGAACCTGGACCACTTTCTTACACCATACACAAAAATAAACTAAAAATGGATGGAAGACCTAAAAATAAGACAGGAAGCCATCAAAATCCTAGAGAGAAAGCAGGCAAAAACCTCTTTGACCTTGGCCACAGCAACTTCTTACTCAACACATCTCTGGAGGCAAGGGAAACAAGAGCAAAAAAACAAGAGCAAAAATCAGGGCCTCAAGATAAAAAGCTTCTGCACGGTGAAGGAAACAATCAGCAAAACTAAAAGGCAACCGACGGAATGGGAGAAGATATTTGCAAATGACATAAAGGGTTAGAACCCAAAATCTATAAAGAACTATCAAACTCAACACCCAAAAACCAAATGATACAGTGAAGAAATGGGCGAAAGACATGAACATATACTTTTCCAAAGAAGACATCCAGATGGCTAACAGACACATGAAAAGATGCTCAACATCACTCATCATCAGGGAAATACAAATCAAAACCACAATGAGATACCACCTCATTCACACTTGTCAGAATGGCTAAAATTAACAATTCAGGCAACGACAGATGTTAGCGAGGATGTGGAGAAAGAAGAACCTTTTGCACTGCTGGTGGGAATGCAAACTGGTGGAGATACTCCGGAAAACAGTACAGAGGTTCCTCAAAACATTAAAAATGGAACTACTCTGTGACCCAACAATTGCACTACTAGGTATTTTTCCAAAGAATACAGGTATGCTGTTTCAAAGGGGCACATGTACATCAATGTTTATAGCAGAAGTATCAACAATAGCCAAGTATGGAAAGAGCCCAAATGTCCATCGACAGATGAACGCAATAGAAGATGTGGTGTGTATACATACACACACACACACACACACACACACACACACACACACACAATGGAATATTACTTGGCAATTAAAAAGAATGAAGTCTTGCCACTTGCAACAATGTGGATGGAACTAGAGTGTATTAGGCCAAGTGAAATTAGTCAGAGAAAGACAAATGTCATATGACTTCTTTCATATGTGGAATTTAAGATGCAAAACAGATTAACATAAGGGAAGGGAAGCAAAAATAATATAAAAACATAAAGGGGGACAAACCATAAGAGATTCTTAAATATAGAGAACAAACTGAGGGTTGCTGGAAGGGTTGTGGGAGGGAGAATGGGGTAAATGGGTAAGGAGCATTAAAGAAGATACTTGTTGATATGAGCACTGGGTGTTCTATGTAGGGGATGAATCATTGTGTTCCACTTCTGAAATCATTATTGCACTATATGCTAACCAACTTTGATGTAAATTAAAAAAAATAAATATAAAAAATTTTCATGATCATCAAAGAGTAGGAGAACTTCAGAAACTGCTACAGCCAAGAGTAACCTAAGGAGACATTATTACTAGGTGCAATATAGTATCCTGGATGGATCCTGGAATAGAAAAAGGTATAAACCAGGGAAATTTGAATAAACTGTGGACCTCAGTTAATAATAATGTATTAATATGGCTTCATTAATGATAACGTATACACTGAGATACTAATAATAGGAGAAACCGGTTGTTAAGTAAATGGGACGTCTATGTACAATTTTCTGTAAATCTAAGACCTTTTTAAAATTAAAAGTATATTTTAAAGGGGGGGAGAATATTTTCTCAATAAAAGCTAAGAAAATTAATTCTTGGGTGATCCCCAGTACAAAAAATACTAAAAGAGTTCTTCTCGTTGGAAAAAAAAAAAAGTGATGCTAAATAGAAACATGAAATGGTTGGAGGAATGAAGAATACCAAATTTTAAAACATTTTACAATATGTTGTTGGATTCAAACATATGCAGAAGAAATACATGACAACAGTAGCATGAAAGTGGAGAGGAGAGTAAATGCAGTTAAGCTGTTGTAGTGTTTTGCATTGTTTAGGAACTGGTAATAGTACTAATTTAAAATAGACTCTACTAAGTCACAGATGCATAGTGTAATCTCCAGGGTAATCACTAAAAGAATAACTTTTTATTATTTATGTATGTATGTATATTTATTCTTGAGAGAGAGAGAAAGAGAGAGAGAGAGAGCATAAGTGGGCAAGGGGCAGAGAGAGAGGGAGACACAGAACCCCAAGCAAGCCCCAGGCTCTTAGCTGTCAGCACAGAGCCTGATGTGGGGCTTGAACCCATGAACCATGAGATCATGACCTGAGCTGAAGTTGGACACTTAATGGACTGAGCCACCCAGATGCCCCAAGAATAATTTTTTTAAGTTCATTTATTTATTTAAGTAATCTCTACACCTGGGGCACCTGTGTGGCTCAGTCAGTTAAGTAACCAACTCTTAATCTCAGCTCAGGTCTTCATTTCAAGGTCATGAGAGCCTACTTAAAAAAATTATCTCTACACCCAATGTGGGGCTCAAACTCACTACCCAAGATCAAGAGTTATATGTTCCAGGTGCCCCTAAAAGAATAATTTTTTAAATGTGTAATTAAAAGTGTGTAACTGGGGGTGGGAGGCCCTTGGATGGCTCAGTCAGATAAGCACCTGACTTCGGCTCATGTCATGATCTCACGGTTCGTGGATTTAAGCCCCATGCCGGGCTCTGTGCTGACATCTCAGAGCCTGGAGCCTGCTTGGGATTCTGTGTCTCCCTCTCTCTCTGCCCCACCTCCACTTGCACTCTATCTCTCCGTCTCTCAAAAATGAATAAATGTTAAAAAAAATTTTTTTGAGTGCCTGGGTGGCTCAGTTGGCTAAGCATCCAACTCTTTTTTTTTTTTTTTTTTTTTTTTTTTTGAGAGAGGGCACAAGTGAGCAAGGGGCAGAGAAAGAGGGAGAGAATCCCATGCAGGCTCTGCACTGTTAATGCAGAGCCCATGTGGGGCACAAGCTTATCTGAAGTGGGGTTCAAGCTCACCCCATGTGGGACTCGAACTCATGAACTGTGAGATCATGACCTAAGCCGAAGTCACTTGCTTAACCTACTGAGCCATCCAGGTGCCCAAGTGTCAAACTCTTGATCTCAGCTCAGGTCTTGATCTCAGGATCATGAGTTCAAGCCCCGTGTTGGGCTTTGCACTGGACATAGGGCCTACTTAAAAACAAAATACAAAAAAACTTAATATTTATTTATTTTTGAGAGAGAGAAGGAGACACAGAATCTGAAGCAGGCTCCAGGCTCTGAACTGTCAGCACAGAGCCCCAGGTGGAGTTTGAACTCATGAACCATGAGATCATGACCTGAGTCAAAGTCCAACACTTAACCACTGAGCTACCCAGGCACCACCTCCCCGACCAAAAATTTTTTTCAAGTGTGTAACCAATGAAGAAAAATATGGAATAATGGAAAATACTAATCCAAAGGAATACAAGAAAGGAAAAGTAAAGAACAAATAACAGATGATATAAATGGAAAATTAATAGCAAGATGGTAGATTTAAATCTAAGTATATTACATTTAATGTAAATGGACTAAGTAATCTAATTCAAAAACAGATTATCAAGCTTGAAAATCAACTATATACCATTTATAAGAAATATAGTGTAAATATAAAAACACCTGGTAAGTTGAAAATAAAAGGATGGAAAAAGATATACCATACAAATGCTGTCTGAAAGTAAGTTGATATGATTATGTTAATATCAGACAAAGTATACTTTAAGACAAGAATTTCTAGGCATTTCCTTTTTAAATTAGCGCTCTCAGAAACAGCTTTTATACATTTATCTTTATAGTGTATTACATGCACCACTGTGTGGTCAACACATTCTTTCACTGAAAACATTATTCTGATGCAACAAACAACTAGCATTCTTAGAACACCTTTTTTAGACATGTCTTACAGGCACTGTATGTCTCACATACAGTGTAGTGAATACTGATATAGCACTGTCCTGATTCACATGTGCAACTAGCACAAAACAGGACATTTCTTAGTAACGTGTTGGCGAAACAGAAGATAGAACAATCTTACATTTATTTGTTTGAACCTAAAAAACAGCTTCAAAATGTATAACTCAAATAATGACCAAACTTAAAGAAGAAAAGACAATTCCACAGTGGGGTAATACTAGAAATGAATATGAATCAATAAGAAAAAGATAACTAGAAAATCCTCAGTAGTTTAGAAATTAAATTACACACTTCTAAATAACTTATGGGTCAAAGAATAAACCATGGAAATTAGAAAGTTATTTGAACCAAATGGTAAGGAAAAGATGACATAAAAACTTGTGGAACACTACTAAAAGTTGCTTAGAGGGAATATTATAGCTTTAAATACATAAAAAAGAAGAACTTTTGAAAATTTGTAATCTAAACTTCCATCTGAAAAAGGTAGAAAATGAGTAATTTGAATGCAAAGAACACAGAAAAAGGAAATAGTCAAGATATAAGCAGAAATCAGTGAAATAGAAAACACATGTACAATAGTCAAAATGAACAAGGCCAAAAGTTTGCTTATTGAAAAGATTAACAAAATTGGTAAATAGTTAGTCTGATTTTTAAGAGATAAAACATTAATAGTAATATCAATAGTGAAAAGGCGACATTATTACAGATCCAATGGACACTTTAAAAAAGAAGATATGAACAACTCCATGACAATAAATTCAACAATTTAGATGAAATGGACTAATTTATTTGGGGGCAGAGGGAAGAGAACTTTCCAAACCTGCCACACAAAGAGAAAATCTGGAGTCCTATATGTAATACAGCAATTAAATCTTTAATTAAAAACCTTCCTATAAACTGAGGAGATGGCTTCAGTAGTAAATTTTTCCAAATATTAAAGGAAAAAGTTAAAAATTATATTACACAGACTTTTCTAGAGATGAGAAAAGAGTGAGGTATCCAAATTCATTTTATGCTTAGTTCAAATATCAAAACCTCACATGGACATTACTGGAAAGGAACACTACAGACCAACACACCTAAACACAATATTATCTCTCAACACACCTAAACACAATATTATAAATGAATAAATAAACAAAATCTGATGACTTAAAGAAGGAATAATATGCCAAGGGGGGGTATGTCTGAGGAATTCAAGGTTGGTTTAACATTTAAAAAATCAATCAATATAATTTAACACATTAAGAGAAGAAAGGATAAAACAATATGGTTTTCTCAATAGATTGGGGGAAAAAAGGATTTGATTTAAAAAACAGACATGATTAAAGAAAAAACAAACTTTAAGAAAACTCGAAAGAGAAAGAACTTCCTTAATTTGATAATGGCTTCAAAACCCTTAGGCTAACATTTTAATTAATAGTGAAATATTAAATACTTTCCCAGAATTCAGGAAAAGGATAAGGATGTCCACTATTACCTCTTCTATTTAAAATTACACTGAAGGTGTACCAAGTGCACTCAGTGGTGCACTAAAGGCAAAAACAAAACAGAACAAAACAAAAAAACAAGATATAATGATTGAAAATTGTTATTATTTGTTGATGGCATCATTGTGTGTGTAGAAAATCCAAAACAATGAACAAACAGCCCAGTAAAATTAATACATGAATTTACCATGGAGAAAGCAACAAATGATTAGGACATTTTAAAAAATACCTTTTACAATAGTATAAAAAAAATTCGTCTAGATACCTAGGAGTAAATCTAATAAAGGTTATTGAATACTTGTACACTGAAAACTATAAATTTTCCAATATACTCCCTATATTTCTGAGAGAATTTCAGAAGTTCCAAGTAATTGGAAGTATATGCCATGTTTATTAATTGGAAGATTTACTATTTTTACAGCAAAGTAAAAGAATAACATATGGCTATATACAATAGTACAGATAGATCAAATAGACATAATATTGGTCAAAAGAAGACACGACAAAAGAGTACATATTGAATTATACCATTTATATCAAGGTCAAGAACAATTAAAACTAATTTGTGTGATAGGTGAGAACAGTTACCTTTAGGAGGTATTGACTGGGAAGGGGCATAAGTGAGCCGTCTAGGGTATAGATAATGTTCTTCATCTTGATCTAGTGATGGATTCATGAGTGTATACCCATGTAAAAAAATTCATAGAGGCATAGGCGTGTTTTGTACATTTTAGTCTGTTATATCTCAATGTTTAAAATTTTTAAAAAGAAAAATTTTTTTAAAGCAATGGGAAACCATTGAAAGGGTTAAAGGTGAGTGACATGATCCTATTTATGTTTTAAAAAATATGTTTTGGGGCGCCTGGGTGGCGCAGTCGGTTGGGCGTCCGACTTCAGCCAGGTCACGATCTCGCGGTCCGTGGGTTCGAGCCCCGCGTCCGGCTCTGGGCTGATGGCTCAGAGCCTGGAGCCTGTTTCTGATTCTGTGTCTCCCTCTCTCTCTGCCCCTCCCCCGTTCATGCTCTGTCTCTTTCTGTCCCAAAAATAAAATAAAACGTTGAAAAAAAAAATTTAAAAAAAAAAATATGTTTTGGGTGATAACTTACTGGGAGAGGGTAGGAGCAGAAGGAGGAAAAGCAGGTAAGAGGCTATGGCACAGGTCTAGACAAGAAATAATGGTTGCTTGGACTGGAACTGTTATGCCCACAATTCGTGATCCCCAAAGACCACCAGGGAGCCGAGTCCGTTGCAAAAGCAAAGAGCCTTTATTCACCTAGCTCGAGCTCAATCCCCTACCTGCACCGACACAGCGGTGAGATACTGGGGAGAAAGAGCGAGTTTCAAAAGAACAAAGGTTTTATTGGGGCCTGGGGCAGTTGGTGAGGTAATGGCTGTGGCCTCAGCCGATTGGCTGGGGAAGGGTCTGAGTCCTGTTAGGCAGGTGAGCGGGAGGTTACTCAAGGGGAGGAGGCGTGGTCAAGGTGAAGGACACAGAACAAGATGGAGTGGTGGTGGTGGGGGGGCGTAGGCCCGCCCTTTCAGAACCATGAGGATGGAAATGGAGAGAGTGATGTGTAGAACAAAAGCAAAAGAAAAAAATTAAATTTCCTTACAACTTACAGCCCATTTACAAGTTCTTGAGATAGGCCAAGAGACCTTCCTCTAGGAACTCAACTGCCTTGATGTTAATACTTTGCAAAGGGCAAAAGGCCATCTTAGCTTAACATTATCCCACTCCTCCAGGATCCTGTGAGTCTCCTTTAACGTCTAAATATTCCTTTGGAAACTTCCTTTATTTCTACCCCCCAAGGTATGTTACCAATCATCCTCCAAACATATGGCCCACTGATACACATCCAAAAGGTGTCATGACTAAGGTTTTACTAGACAGAAGTAAATGACCTTTTCCTCATAGCTAGCCCCTCAAGGTCCTGGAAACCTTGCTTCCAAATTCCTTAGACACTTACACTATCCCTAACTCCCTCCTAACTTGAAGGTACATAGTCACTCCTCATGATCCTCGAGCAGCTCTTTCTGCCCATGGGTCCTGTCCCCAAGCTTTAATAAAACTACCCTTTTTGCACCAAAGATGTCTCAAGAATTCTTTCTTGACCATTAACTCCGGAAACCCCAACATGTCCACATCAAGAAGATGCACTGGAGAGAGGTGTGGGAGCAGGATCTGCAGATACAGAGAACCAGAGGAAAGTGTCACAAATATCTTTTGGGGTTTCCACCATAGGAAACGGAAGACGAAAAGCCGGGGGGGGGGGGGGGTCGGGGGGGGAGGCGGAATGGAAAACCTGGGGTGGGAGTAGATATCTTAGAAAAGAGCAAATGGGAGGGAGCTAAGGAATTCCTTAAGTGGGAGTCGAGGTCTGGCCTGGCGGGAACAGTCGAGGCAGGGCCTGAGATGGGGGTCTAGGGAGTGCAAGTTTGGGTTCTAAGGCATATTTGTAATTTACGCGCGCATTGGAGGGGTGGGAGCTTGGCCTCCTGAGGTGTAAGGCGTTTCTAAGGACCCGACACAGGGCAAGCCGGTAGAAACCGACAACAGGAATAAGACTGGGAAGAGTAGGTCCCCAGCCAGGCCCGCTTGGGGACCGGGAGGCTCGCAAATGCCTGACCCGGAGCTCTTGGATGGGAGGTCGCCCAGCCTCAGCCCTCAGGCGGAACCAATTATGACGGCGGTGAGGTTTCCGGCCGGCGCTACAGAGATGCCACACGGAAGGGGCGGTGTACGCCGGCGTGACGCGGCCGCGCGGGATGGGCAGGGCCGAGGCGACGACGACGGCGGCGAGAGCGAGAGACGGTGGCGCGACAAGGGCCCTCAAGCCCGGCCACCATGAGCACCAAGCAAGTCACTTGCAGGTTAGTGCGGGGTGTCCAGGAGTAACGGGACACTTCGCTTTCCCTTCGCCCCCCCAAGCCCCCGCTCCGGCCCCTTGGCGGCTGGTGCACCCCAGCCCCACTACCAGGGAAACTGAGGCTGAGCGGATTCTTGAAAAGTTGCTCAGCTGTTCGCGGTCCGGCTTTCCTGGGCGGAGCTCGGGTTGCGGCGGGAACCGGTCACCTGGAGTGTGTGTGGCTATGTGTTTGGGATGAGACCCCAGGTCAGGCCAGCGCCGGGGCCTGTGAGCTGGAAGGACGAGCTAGCCAGGGCCGTGCAGGTCGCTGAGGCCTGAGGGTGGGGGTGGAGCCCTTGGAACTTGGAGTTTAGCTGGAAAAGGAGATTTGGAATTGGGTAAAGAGACGCTAAGTGATCGTTTGCCAGTGGGGATACCACACAGGAATAGGTTATCGATCTATAATCAGGGCCTAGAACGAGCTGGGGTCCCGAAAGGGGTCTTCGTTTTCCAAGAGTTTGAAGATCTCTGCGGCCTAAATTTGCAGACTCAGCAAATAAGAATTGTGCGGGGAAATAAAAATGTCGGGTAGTATTTACTGAAAGTTGGTGAAGTGCTTTGCATATTTCCAAGTGCTCTATATTCATTGTCACTAGACTTCACAATAACACTGCCAGGAAGATATAATTCCCATTTTACAATACAGGAAATTCAGATTGAAAGAGATTAAGTGACACTCTTACTGAGACACCCATTTATGTGGAGAAGTACAATGGTAATGGATGGATGGTGTAGAAAATTCGAAACCGGATGCTACACTGCGACTGCTCCTGTGAAGCAGAAAGAGCTTGGTTGTGTAACACCCTCGTTCCTTGGTGAACTTGTGGCTTACCAATCCTGGGTTCCTAGTCTTGTTGGCCTGATACTTGGACAGTACAAATTTTAATAACTGGTTTCAGTGTGTGGGAAACATTGCCCCCCAAAATCAGTTGTATAGTTTGATTATGTAATGAACAGTTTATTAAATTCTCATCTATGTTGTTACTTCTTAATTAGCATGAATAATTGAGAAGGGACTATGTAAAAAGTTTCGGTTAGTATTAATATGTATTAACTGTTCAACCAGTTTATCCAAGGCCATGGCTTATATGAAGCAGTAGTCAGAAATTTGCACTCAGTGTCTACAGAAAATAGGTTATCTGTGTTAGAAATATCTTTTGTGAGACCTGTTTGTGTTCATTTTTATTTGTATGAAGCAAGCGTTGTGTGTAATTGTATAGCAGATTTTGGTTACTCTTCTTAAGATGTGTCCACAAAAGAATACACATTTGTGTAATGCTTTATAATTGAATTTTAACTCTTTATAGTATCTAGTTTTACAGAGAAGGACTTGGAACTTACTCCTAACTTCACATCTAAATGCAGGAGCAAAAACTTAAATCAAGATCATCTTGTTTTTTTTCCTTCTGCACTGAGATGGCCTAACCTGAAAGCTTTAATTTAATTTAATTTAACAGGGGCATCCTGCAGGATGTTGTTGCATATAAACTCAAGAGTGGGTTGGAATGTTGGAAAGGGATCACTTCTGTTTAAGTACTGATGTTTGGTGGAGCCCTTAAAATGCGCTGGGTGCTCTAACGGCCACATTGCCTGTAACCCAGCAACCCTCACTGTTCCACAGATTGTGAAACAAAGCCTGTGCACTGAAGTGATTGCCTGAGGTCATTCAGCTTCTAAGTGGCCAAGGTGTGGCATCGGAGCCCATGCGCTCATTGACCCGATGACATCCAAATAAATTTAGGAAATGATAAAGTTTCTTCACTACAGGAATTTTTAAAGCTATTCATATGTGCCTATGTAAGGAAAATGCACGTAAAAATATACAGAAAGTAAAAGAAGTTTACTTGTAAAAGGGTGTGAGGGAGTCCAATCTCGCAAGGACTGCATCACCAAATAAAAAACTAGAACACATTTAAATGAACAGAAACTGCAGTATTACCTAGAGTACCAAGTTCACATTAGTGTTTCATGGTGGAAAAGCTTCTCACATTGTATTATCTTCACAAAAGTCTTATCTCCAGACATTGGTAACTCACAGGAAATGTCCAAGATAGGATTTATTTTGGGAGACCAGGCCTTAACAGGGTGCTCAGCTGTTTTGGATTTATCTGAAGGTGAAAAGTGTTTTTTGCTTTGTTTTCCTGGCTGTGGCATGTGATGTACATGCTTATTCTGAATAGCAGCAGGACAGAGTTTAAGTTTTGCCTTTATTCTGATATGCAGACATCTCTAAGAGATGGATGTTGAAATGCTAGGATTCCCAAATTTAACGACAAAGACACTCCATATGTTTATTGCCTGGAATGGCAAGAATGGCTACTCACACAGTTGTGCTGTCAATCAGCTCTTCTGATTTCTCCCATGCCACTCTATCCACAAACAAGCTGGGAATTATTTTTGCTGATTCTTCTTGCTAACTATTTTCCCATGTCTTCCAGTCTGTTTTTAAAGTCCTGGTGCAGCTCTCTCCGCCCCACCCCTGCTTGTGCTCTGTGTCTCTCTGTCTTTCACAAATGAATAAACATAAAAAAAAAGTCGGGGGGGAGGCACCTGGGTGGCTCAGTTGGTTGAGCATCCGACTTCGGCTTAGGTCATGATCTTGCGGTTCGTGAGTTCGAGCCCCGTGTCGGGCTCTGTGCTGACAGCTCAGAGCATGGAGCCTGCTTCAGATTCTGTGTCCTCCTCTCTCTCCGCCCCACCCCTGCTTGTGTTCTGTGTCTCTGTGTCTTTCAAAAATGAATAATCATAAAAAAATTTTTTTTAAGTCCTGGTGCAGGCCTTTATGATAGCTTGGTAACCACTTTCTTTTCTTCTATGATAGAGGTTCCTTTGTCTTATCACAGGCAAAGACCTAGAATTTGTTTCCTTGGAACATCAAGCTTGGAATCACAAAAAATGAGGGACCTTGTCAGCCAGTAAGTGGTAGAAGAGCTTGAAATCTGGAGTTGGGCAGTTCGGGATTCTGATCCTGCTACCACCTGTGCTACAACTTACTCATCTATAAAAATGGAGATGGTAACGCCTAACCCGCGGAGTTAGTTAAGGGATTAGACAGTAACAGCAAACCATCATAGAGTGTTTTTGGGGTGGTAGGCTAAGCATTTACATGCATGGTCTCAGCCAGACCTCAGAGTCATCTATCACAGAAGTCTATGGAATACAATTATTATATTATGGTTGGGGAAATTGAAGCTTGGAGATTTAAATAACTTGCTCATGGTCATATAGCAAGCTCTCTGATTTCACAGTGTTAACTATTACACTATACTTCATCCCTACGTCTCTTAACATTTATTTCAGGCCTACCACCAGGCCCAGCATTAACCCCTTTACCTGTCACTGGATCTGTTATCACATGCCGTACAGCCATAAAATTTAAGTCTGAAAATATGTAAGGAAATGTAAAGAAAAGTGACACTGAGAATGTAGATTACCCATATACTCAGATATGATTTGCAGAAGCATTTTGCTAAAGATATGCACCATTGAAAGGCATGTAAGAAACTAAATTGAATTTGTTTGGCTCAGTCCTGCGCTGCAGCTAGAGCTGCTAGTGGTTCTGTGGCTAGAAGTGAACCTGATGTCCTTTGCAACATATTTTTTTGTTCTGTTTTGTTTTAACGTTTTATTTATTTTTGGGAGACAGAGAGTGACAGAGCCCAAGCAGGGGAGGGGCAGAGAGAAAGCGAGACACAGAATCCAAAGCAGGCTCCAGGTTCTGAACTGTCAGCACAGAGCCCGATGCAGGGCTCAAACCCATGAACCGCAAGATGATGACCTGAGCTGAAGTCAGGCGCTTAACTGACTGAGCCACCTAGGCACCCCCTGTCCTTTGCAACATATAGTAGCTACGGTCCTTTGGGGTCACCCAGGATAACAGACCCTTTTGGAGTCCCCCCGAGAAATCTCCCTACTCTGAGTCTCCAGTTATGCACTGTTCCCCTTCATACTACTCACCCCCTTCCCATTCCCCACCCCAGTTCATGTCTCAGCCTTCTCTCTAGGAAGATATAAGGGATGGTTTGACCCATCCCTTAAGATTGAATAGTTGGAAATTCATTACAAGGTGCAGTATGAGAGAGGCCTGGATTAAACTTAGTATAACATAGATGGGGAGGGATAGCTCTAAGCAGTTGACAAGATGCTTCAAAGGACAGGCAGGATGTGTTCAAACTAGTTTTCTGTTTGTCGCTGGGGAGTGGAAATGATGACATATGCTACAAAAATAGGACTGAGCTGGCTTCATTTCTTACATAACCCTTATTTCATGCTCCCCTTGAAGGCACTGCACTGGTGGTGGTCTAGAAGTTATTTTTGAAGCTGTTTAAATCTCAGCTTAGTCACTTACAGAAGTGAAATGTCTTGCATGAAGTCACCAGCTTATAAGTGACTAATTAGAAGCTCTAGTTGATGGTTAAGTATTTGTTTTCCTAATGGGGAAGAGAGTGAATGAGCAGAGTTTGGAAGGCAGATTGTCTGAAGAAGACTTACAGGAGGTGGTAGAATTATAAAAGGCACCCTTGTAGGACCACGAAGAACCTGTCCTCTTGTATGCCTGGTTAACAAATAGTATTTGGTAGAGAACCTCTGGTAGTCTCCTACTCACCTTTTCTGTTTCTGTTTCTTTTTCTTTCTTTCCTTTTTTTTTTTTTTTTTGAAATCTTTAGTGTCTCCAAAGGAAACTATTACAGAAGTATTTATTAGATCTTATTTTTTGTGGACCTGTTTATATAGCCACTTTGAGCCTGTTCTCGTCCAGTATTTATGAGTTTACTAATCATGGTAGTAATCTGTCTTTCTTTGTCATTCAGAGTTGGCTCTTGGTGCTGATTTTTTTTTTAACTTTTATACACACATTAGGGTAAGTGAAATAACCCGAACACAAACGACCACATGTTGTATGATCCTACTTATATGTAATGTCAAGAAGAGGGGCAGAGGTGCCTGCTGGCTCAGTTGGTAGAGCATATGACTCTTGATGTTGGGGTCATGAGTTCAAGCTGGTCCACGAAGGAAGGCCGCTGGAAACAATTCAGTGCAAAAGGTGGGCTACAGTGTTTTTGACAGGGGCCACAGCATGGGTAAAGGCAGAGTGACAGGGAAGTCAGTTTTGGTTGGAAAAGGTCAGGGTATCTGGGAAAATTGGAGCTGGGGACCCCCTCCTAGCAATTTGACCTTCTGTAAGTCTTCACTGGTCTCTGAGCCTCAGCTTCCCTACTTGCATCGTGGGTGTAGTGGTACTACAGTATTGCTGGGGTTAACTGAGCTATTGAAGTGAACGGGCTAGTATTGATAGTACTGTTCAGTAGATCTTTGGTATTTTTTCACATTTCATGTATTTCTCATAATATACTCTTTCAGAGGGAGGGAGGGCCTTCCTTGCCCAAAAGTCTTCATTCAAGAGGCATCTGAGTTATTAGCCCTCTCTAAAAAAGATAAATCGTGAAAATCATATAGAAGAAGGAGGAAATGGGTAAAACCAGAAGGTTGTGAGTTGATAATGTGGAAGCTGGTGCTGGGACATCTTGAGAGTTCATTCTGCCATTTGGTTTACTTTTGTATATGTTTCATATGTGTTTGGAATTCTCCATAAAATGTCTTTTTAAATACATTAAAACATGGGTTCACAGATAAAGCTCCTTTACAAAGCAGCCTCCTAACAGGCTCTTCCCCTGCACTTTCAGTCCTCTTCAAATCTGTCTTCCATCTTGCAGCTCAAGTGGCTTTTTCTGAAAGAGGCCTGGGAAAAGGTGTGTATGATAACTGTACAAGCATGCCCCAGAAATAGTGCATGTTCGGTTCCAGGCCACTGCAGTAAAGCAAATTTTGGAATCAAGTGAATCAAGCGAATTTTTTGGGTTTTCCGGTGCATGTAAAAGTTACGTTTATCCTGTAGTCTATAAAATGTGCAATAGCGTTATGTCTAAAACACCATGCACATACCTTCATTTAAAAATACTTTTAGGAGTGCCTAAGTGGCTCAGTTGTTTAAGCATCTGACCTCTTGATCTCACTCAGGTCATGAGTTCAAGCCCCACATCAGGCTCTGCACTGATAGCATGGAATCTGCTTGGGATTCTCTCTTTCTCCCCCTCTCTTTGCCCCCCCTCACTTGCTCGCTCTCTTTCCCTCAAAAATAAATAAGTGAACTTAAGGGGAAAAAAAAGACAAAAATGAAATTTGCCCCATTGACTCTCTTTTTATAAACCATTTCTCTGCAGCATGTGATGCTGTGTGATAGCATTTTACCCATAGCAGCACTTCTTTAAAAATTGGGAGTCCAGGGGCACCTTGGTGGCTCAGTCAGTTAAGCGTCAGACTTCAGCTCAGGTCCTGATCTCATGGTTTGTGAGTTCGAGCCCCGCATCGGGCTCTGAGCCTGGAGCCTGCTTCGGATTCTGTGTCTCCCTCTCTCTCTGCCCCTCCCCCTCTTGTGCGCTCTCTCTCTCTCTCTCAAACATAAATAAAATATATAAATAAATAAATAAATTGGGAGTCTATCCTTTCAAACTCTGCCACTGTTTTATCAACCAAGTTTATGTAATATTCTAAATCTTTTGTTGTCATTTCACCAATCTTCACAGCATCTTCACCAGGAATAGGTCTCCCAAAATCACCTTCTTTGCTCATCCATAAGAAGCAACTCCTCGTCTGTTTTAAGTTTTATCATGAGATTGCAGCAATTCAGTCCCATCTTCAGGCTCCGTTTTTTTTTTTTGTTTTTTTTTGTTTTTAATGTTTATTTATTCTTGAGAAAGAGACAGAGCAGGAGCAAGGGACGGGCAGAGAGAGAGGGAGACACAGAATCTAAAGCAGGCTCCAGGCTCTGAGATGTCAGCACAGAGTCCGGTACAGGGCTCTAACCTTCGAACTGAGAGATCATGACCTGAGCTGAAATCCAGTGCTTAACCCACTGACCCATCCAGGTTCCTCTCTCTCTCTCTCTCTCTTTTTTTTTTTAATTTTAAAACTGCTTATTTTTGAGAGAGACAGACAGACAGACAGGATCTGAAGTGGGCTCTGTGCTGAGAGTGGAGAACTGATGTGGGGCTCAGACTCACGAACTGTGAGGTCATGGCCTGAATGGAAGTCAGATGCTTAACTGAGCCACCCTGGCACCCCTTCAGGCTCCACTTCTAATTCTAGTTCTCTTGATATTTCCACCACATCTGTAGTTAACTTCTTCCCCTGATGTCTTGAACCCTCAATGTCATCCATGAGAGTTAGAATCAGTTTCTTCCAAACTCCTATTAATGGTGATATTTTGACTTCTTCCCATGAATCACAAATGTTAATGGAATCTAGAAGGGGAAGCCTTTCTGGAACCAGGTTTTTAATTTACTTTGCCCAGACCATTAGAGGAATCACTGTCTGTGGCAGCTATAGCCTTACACAATGTATTTCTTAAATAGTAAGACTTGAAAGTTGAAATCACTTCCTGATCCTTGGGCTGCAGAATGGATGTTGTGGTAGCAGACATGAAAATAATAATTAATTTCGTACATCTCCAGCAGAGCTCTTGGGTGACCAAGTGCGTTGTCAATGAGCAGTAATGTTTTGAAAGGAACCTTTTTTCTGAGCAGTAGGTCTCAATAGTAGACTTAAAATATTCCGTAAACCACACTGTAAACAGTTGTGCTGTCATCCAGTCTTTGTTGTTCATTCATAGATCACAGGCAGAATAGATGTAGCATAATTCTAAAGGGCCCTGGGATTTTCATAATGGTAATGAGCACTGGCTTCAACCTCAAGTCACCAACTGCATTAGCTCCTAACAAGAGAGTCGGCCTGTCCTTTGAAGCTTTGAAGCCAGGCATTGACTTCTCTCTAGCTAAGAAAGTCCTAGATGGCATCTTCTTCCAATAGAAGGCTGTTTTGTTTTTATTGAAAATCTGTTGTTTAGTGTAGCCACCTTTGTTAATGATCTCATCTAGATCTTCTGGATAATGTGCTGCAGCTTCTACATCAACACTTGCTGCTTTACCTTACACTCTTATGCAATGAAGACAGCTTCTTTCCTTTAACCTCATGAACCAACCTCTGCTAGCTTCAGACTTTTCTTTCTTTCTCCCTCCCTCTTTCTTTCCTTCTTTCTTTCTTTCTTTCTTTCTATCTATCTATCTATCTATCTATCTGTGTTTATTTATTTTGAGAGAGAGCATGCACACAAGCTAGGGAGGGGCAGAGAGAGAGAGAGAGAGAATCCCAAGCAGGCTCCACACTTAGAGCAGAGCCCCATGTGAGGCTCAGTCTCATGACTGCAGGATCACAACCTGAGCTAATTCCAAGAGTCAGACACTTAACTTGAGCTACCCAGGTGCCCAGCTTCAGACTTTTCTTCAGCAGCTTTCTCACCTCTCTCAGCCTTCACAGAATTGAAGAGAGTTAGGGCCTTGCTGTCAATTAGGCTTTGGCTGGTGTTATCTTCTCTCCATCCTAAAACTTTCTCCATATCAGTGCTCAGGCTGTTTGGCTTTCTTATCATTTGTGCGTTCACTGGAGTAGCACTTTTAATTTTCTTCAAGAACTTTTCCTTTGCATTCACAACTTGGCTAAATGTTTGGTGCAAGTGGCCTAGCTTTTGGTTTTTCTCAGTTTTTGACATGCCTTCCTCAGTAAGCTGAATCATTCCTAGCTTTTAGGGTAAAGTGAGAAACTTAGGACTCTTCATTTCACTTGAACACTTAGAGGCCACTGTAGGGTTATTAATTGGCTTGATTTCAATACTGTGTGTCAGGAAACGGGGAGCCACCCAAAGGAAGGAGAGAGAGATGGGGAACGGCCTGTTGGTGGAGCAGTCAGAACACACACATTAATTGATTAAATTTGCCATCTCATATAGACATGGTTCATGGTACCTCAAAACAATTACAATAGCACCATCAAAGGTCACTGGTCACAGATAACTGTAACATATAATAATAATGAAAAAGTTTAACGTCTTACAAGAATTACCAAAATGTGACACAGACAGATGTGAGTAAATGCTATTGGAAAATGGCACCAACAGACTTGCTCGAAGCAGGACTGCCACAAACCTTCAATTTGCAAAATGCAGTATCTGCAAAGCACTATAAAGCAAAGTATGCCTGTAAACAGTTTTCTTTATGACAGAACTCTCAGAACCTTTCCTCTGCTACTCTCTGTTGTAAATCTCTAAGAAAGACTAGATTGTGCCATTTCCTAAGTTGACTTGACCATTTGTTATCTCTTGTTTTGAGATGCACTCATCAGTGTCTCAGCTGACATAGGGTAAGTTGGAGCACAGTTAAATGATGCTCCAGCGTCATCTCTCAGCAGGCCTGTTTGAACCCCCTACAGTGCCTCTCTTCTGTGCATTTTTCTTCCTGTTCTCTCTTTCCTCTCTCCCACTGGCATCCCTACCACTTTGCAGACTCTGCTTGGACCTGACCTCCTCTGGGATGTTGCCCTCTCTCAGCCCATGGTATGTGTCTCCTCAGCACTCTGCATGCTTTGTGATAAGGCACAGGTCACTTTTATAACGTCAGCTTAGTTGTCATTGTTCTTTACTGGACTTTAATGAGAGCTGGACTTTGGGGGTACCTACTGTGAGATAGGTTCTGTACTGAGCATTTTATATTTTTTTTAACCATACCTTTGCCAGTGTGTATGTTTTTAAAACTAAAATAACCATATATTATTACAAAAGCAGTATATGTTCATGGTAGAAATGTTAGAACATACAGATCAGGAAAAAGAAGAAAGTAAATATACTTTACCCACAAAGATTGCCTCTCTTAATATGTTATCATATATTGGAGCACCTGGGTGGCTCAGTGGGTTGAGCTTCCGATTTCAGCTCAGGTCGTGATCTCACAGTTTATGAGTTCAAACCCCACATCAGGCTCCATGCTAACAGCTCAGAGCCTGGAACCTGCTTCGGATTTTGTGTCTCCCTCTCTCTCTGCCCCTTCCCCGCTCACACTCTGTCTCTCTCCCTCTCAAAAATAAGTAAACATTTAAAAATATGCTATTATATATCTTTCTGGATTGTTTTCTAAAATCTATTTATTTTGAGGGTGGTGGGAGGAGCAGAGAAGGAGGGAAAGAGAATCCCAAGCAGGCTTCATGCTCAGCACAGAGCCTGATGCGAGGCTCAATCTCACACACTGCGAGATCATGACCTGAGCCAAAGTCGGATGCTTACCCTACTGAGACACTCACTCGCCCCTATAAATGCTGTTTTATAATCTGCTTTTTTGTTAATAATCTTGAACTTTCCATGTCAGTAAGTTTTCATTTTATCTTAGTCCATACTCAGATTTCTCCATTTGTTCCGAACATGTCTTTTACATCTGGTTTGTTCACACTGGAATATAATCCTGGACTAAACATTGCATCGGGTTCTTATGTACCTTATGTAATGTCTACTAACCTAGCACAGCTCCCTCCTTTTTAAATTTTTCTTAACAGCTTTATGGAAGTATAATTTACATACCATAAAATTTACCCATTTTAAGCGTACAAGTCAATGATTTTTAGTAAATTTAGAGTTTTATAAGACCACAATTAAACTTTAGAAAATTTTCATCACCCCAGAGTTACCCCTCCTGCCCATTTGCAGTCACTCTGCATTACCCCTTCTCCCAGCCTGAGGAACCACTTGCCTACTTTTTGTCCCTATGGATTTGCACCCCCGACCTTTTTTTAAAATGTCAGCTCTGTGCCCAAAATGGGGCTTGAACTCATGACCCCAACATCAAGAGTCATATGCTCTACCAACTGAGAAAGCAGGCACCTCTGCCCCTCTTCTTGACATTACATATAAGTAGGATCATACAACATGTGGTCGTTTGTGTTCGGGTTATTTCACTTACCCTAATGTGTTTGAGGTTCACCCACGTTATAGCATGCATCAGTGCTTCACTCCTTTATTGCCAAATAATTCCCATTGTATGGATATATTACATTTTGCTTATCCATTCACCAGTTGATGGAATTGTAAAAGTTTACACTTTCTGGCCGTTATGAATGATGCTTATATGAACATTCATGTACAAGTATTTATGTGAACATACGTTTTTATTTTTCTTGTGTAAACACCCAAGAGTAGAATTACTGAGTCATATGGTAAATTTAAGTTTTAAAAAAACCACCAAACTGTTTTTCCAAACTCAGGTTCCCTCTACTCCTTCCATGACACTTACTTGTTAAAGAAACCTGGCCCACGTACCGCCTCTTCTTTTATATTTATCTGATTGCTTTCTCGTGATGGCTTTTAGCTTGTTCTCAGTCCCTTGCATTTCCTATAAACTGGGGGTTAGATCTGGAGTTTTGTTGGATTCAAGTTAAATTTTTTTGGCTAGAATGTATCACAGGCTATGCTGTGTACTTAATCCATATTGGGTCACATCAGCAGACACGTAATATTTCAACTTCATTTTGTTCCATGTAGATACTGGGTCCAGCATTATTTGTTGAAAAAACCATTCTTTCCCCCATTGAGTTATGCAGACAAGTTTACCAAAGTCAATTGACCATGTGTATGTGACTATTTACAAGTTCTTTAAAGAGATTCCCTCAGCCTCCTTGAACTCCAGTCTGTGTCTGTTCAGCTCAGCAAGACTGCTGTGCTCTGCTTGGGGTTCATCTCCTTGCACCAAGGCCCAGAGTGTGCCTCTCAGCAGAAAGCCAGGCTGAATGTGGGCTTACCTCGTTTCCCTTCTCTCAAGGACCAGTCTTGGGTTGCCTTTTGTTCCTGTCTCAGAGCAGTTGTTTCCTATATTGTGTTCTGCTTTCTAGTTTTTTTGTTTGTTTGTTTTTGCAACAGAGAGAGACAGAGCATGAACGGGGGAGGGTCAGAGATAGAGGGAGACACAGAATCGGAAGCAGGCTCCAGGCTCTGAGCCATCAGCCCAGAGCCCGACGCGGGACACGAACCCACGGACCGCGAGTGACCCGAGCTGAAGTCGGACGCTCAACCGACTGAGCCACCCAGGCGCCCCTGTTTGTTTGTTTTTAATTGCAGGGCTCTTTCATAGCTAGAAGCAAAAATCTGTTCTTTCTTCCTCTCTGTGTTTCAGTTTGAATAGTTGCTGTTGCTGTGTCTTCAGGTCTTCTGAAATGTTCCTTTGTACTCTCTAATTTACAGTAAGTTCTTGCAGTGTAATCTGCATCTCAGATATTGTAGTTTTCACTTCCAGAAGTTCCACTTAGTTCTTTTTTATATCTTCCATTTCTTTCATACTCAGCATAATTGAACATATTTATGATCTTTGTTTTTAAAGTCCTTGTCTACTGATTCCATCATCTGTCATTCCTGTTATTGACTAATTTTTCTCCTTGGTTATGGGTCACATTTGTCTGCTTTTTGGCATCTCTAGTAATTTTTTATTGGATGCCATTGTGAGTGTTTTTGAGCATTTGGATTTTATGGTCTTCCTTCAAAGACTGTTAAAGTAGGTTTTGTCTGACAGTTATTTGCTGTCAGCTTGATCCTTTTGAAGCTTGTTTTTAAGCTTTATTAGGGTGGGTCTAAAATACTCTTGGGGCGCCTGGGTGACTCAGCTCATGATCTCACGGTTCATGGGTTCGAGCCCTGCGTTGGGCTCTGTGCTGACAGCTCAGAGCCTGGAGCCTACTTCAGATTCTGTGCTTTCCTCTCTCTCTCTCAAAAATAAATAATAAACATTAAAAAAAAAAACTTTTTAAAATTACTCTTTACTTTAGGACTCTTTACCCTTATTACCAAGGCATGTCCCTTTGGGATCTCTCTACCATTTGCCAGGTGTCTCTACTCTGGCTGGACAGAATTAGAATGCTTCCCAGTTACTTCTTCAGGACCAGAATTAGACCTCTTGGTGGAACATCTTATATATTTCTTTTGGTGCTGCACTCTGTTACTTGATCTTTGCCACAACCCAGTAAAGTAGGAAGTGTAATTTTCATTTTCTAGATGGAAGTAGTGAGGCATAGGGAAGTTGGTTTTGTGGCTTGCTCATAGGTGGCAGGGCTGGATCTTGGGCTCAGGTCTTGCAATTCCATTACAACCATACGCTTTAAACCCTGTGAGAACAGAGAGAACAGATTTTCAGAGAGCATTTTCTCAGTTTTGAGGCTCACATTTACATATGCAACACCTCAAATCAAGAGGGTTATCTGGAAACAAATTTATGGGATCATTTTTCTTCCAGAAATCTCGTTGAATTAGTTGTGCGTCCAAAATCACTGTCCTAGAATCCAGGAAATACGGACATCTCCAGTGCCTAATAGAGCCTTGATACATAATATATGCATAATAAGCATTTATATGCTAGGCTTAAGAATATGGGGATCTTATAAAGTAAAGTTTTAGAAAGCTTCTAAAAGTTTTATGCCTCTGCTTGTCTCTTCAGGTATTTTATGCATGGTGTGTGTCGGGAAGGAAACCAGTGCCTGTTCTCACATGACTTGGCCAACAGCAAGCCATCCACCATCTGCAAGTACTATCAGAAGGGCTACTGCGCCTATGGGACTCGTTGCAGGCAAGGGCTCCACAGCTACTCCCAGCTTTTCTCCCAAGTTAACTACTGTCAGGGATTCAGATTCCTCACGTGGAGTGTGGGTATTGATGAGAGGAAAGATTTAATTTGAAAGTAATATGACAACAAAAAGTATGGCAAAATCATTTTGAAATCTCAATTTTATTGCCATGAAAATAATTGTAATTTTTCAAAATCACTTTTCAGGCCTTATTCTTATGGGTCTCTAGTTAGAAAATCGCACTCACAGTGTGTATCTCTTGCTTTTTTCCCCACTTAACATGTCCAAGTTTTTCCCTAAGCTGCTACTTTATTTCCTAAGTGTAATTTTATGTTTCATAGTGCTAACATACCATCATCTGATTCACTATTCCTCTCTTAGATATTTAAGTGGTTTCCTGTTTTTTTTGCTATGAGTACCCCTGCAGTGAACATATATATGCATATAGAGTCTGCCTTTTTTCCACTGACATCTGTAGGCAAGTTTTGTGAATTCTAAACAGAAAAACATGCCAAAACTCAGTTCAAGTGCTTTTATGGTGAAGAGCTGATCTGTTCTTTCCTGTGCCGCCTGGAGGGTGGTGGAAGTTGCCCTGCCCCACCGGCAGGTGCCCCAGAGAGACAGTCCAGGAAAGGCCCGCCCGGCTGTTACATTGGCCATCATTAACATTTTGGGGACACCTGCCAGAAGAACACTGGCTTGGATCTCAGAAGATTTCAGTTCAACGTCTGGCTGGACTTTTGGGGATGTCTGTGTGTGGTGTGGGTTATTTTGTCTGTCCCACGCACATCCCACAAGGCCACTTAAGTGTAGGTGATAGATAGCAATGTACCGCTCAGTCTGAATTGCCAGGCATTTTGTACTAATTGATAAGCTTTTGGGAAAACTTTTCAATTAGCAATAATTGCACGTCAGATAAACCTCATTGGCTGCAATACTGCCACTGCGCAAAGCTAATTGATAAGCTTTTTCTCACTTTTCTTTAAGGATTTTTTTTTAGATTTATTTATTTATTTTTTAGAGAAAGAGAGTGTGAACAGTGGGGGGGCAGAGAGAAATGGAGAGGGAGAATCCCAAGTAGGCTCCGTGCTGTGAGCATGGAGTCCGACACAGGGCTCTATCTCATAAACCGTGAGATCATGACCTGAGCCGAAATCAAGAGTCAGAATCTTAACTGACTGAGCCACCCAGGGTCCCCAAGCCTTTTATCATTTAAAATATGGGAAATGATTGTCTCACTCTCCACCTCCACAAAAGGAGAAGAAAGGATGTTCCATGTGCAGGTCGTGTGTCCCTCATATGTTTGCTGTGTGTTTTGTTTAGATACGATCACACGAGACCTTCTGCTGCAGCTGGTGGTGCTGTGGGCACTGTGCCCCATGGCGTGTCCTCCCCGGGTTTCCATAGTCCTCACCCTGCTTCTGACCTCACTGCATCTATTGTGAAAACTAACTTACATGAGCCTGGGAAACGTGAAAAGAGAACGCTGGTACTTCGAGACCGAAGTGAGTGAGCAGAGTGAAAAGCAGTCTCGGTTGTTCATCATGCTCCTTTCTGGCCCTCTCTTGTCAGAGGGCTCCTAATCTGGTCCCCTCCAAGCTGTTCAAGGGTGGAGCCCAGAACTGTCCTGAGAGCAGCTGCATTTGGCTGCAGAGCATTCAGTTGATGCAGTGGGTCTCGGGTTGGGCTGATTGCCAAGTTCGGCCTGACAAGACATGTGGAGTGACCTTTTGTCAGTTTTTAACTGCTGTCTGTATGGGGTGGTTCTGAGAAGCACCAGGCTTTCAGAGCTACATATTTTGATAAAGTGCATATTTCACTGTTTTACTTCCAGATCAGTTCATAGCCTTAGTTCTTGTGCTCAGCCATTGTTTGGTATGTTAGGTTACAGCTTTGGTAATAGAATAGCATATTGGGGTTTGTGGAGGAAGTAGGCTACAAACCATCCAAGTTATTTTTATTGGTTGGTCCTCAGCAGGTGAAGGGATTTCTAGCTCTTGGAATTGTGTTGCGTTAGCTAGGTAGTCTCCATCCTAAGCAAACAAGTAATCGCACTAATCGAATGTGTCCTCTCTAAAAAGGCTAGAAGCGCATGTGGCAGAGGGTATAACTCCTGGTGTGAGGAGGGGGCCATAGGGGAGTCAACACTGGCTTCAGGACCCAGAGGCTCACTCTAGATTTTGATTCTCGTTCACTTTAAAATGATAGGTAACTTTCCTAATATAAAGGAAAGCACTGTGTTCTACCGACTTCATTCTAAATTCCATTTGACTTCTATTATGGTGTTAAAAAAAAAAATTCTCATGATTGTTTTTTAGTGTTAATGGGTCCATGGTTGACATTTCCATAGTTGTCATCTTTAAACCGCAACTTGAGTGTTCCTCTGTATACAGATATCATGGTCTGTTTTGCTGTTTTCCTGTGTTGCCAATTAATGTTTTTTCCTTTCCTAAAAAATCATGGTTGCAGGAATGTCATCAAGAACATTTTATACTTCTCCTTCTATTTTTTCCCTCTTGGCCTATTTCTGTATGATCCAAAGAGTAGAATTCCCAAGGTCAGAGTTACTTAATTTGTTAGGTTTTGACTAAGTGCTTACCAGAAATTTTGGGCCAGTTTTCATTTTTGTGTGTACCGTGTGTTTTGTATTAAGATCTCTCTGGCATGGCTGAAGAAAAGACTTGCCCAAGTGTGGTGAGTAATCCAGGAGGCTGCAGCGATCTCCAGAATGGCCCAGAGATGAAGCCGCATTCCTACCTCGATGCCATCAGGAGTGGCCTTGATGACTTAGAAGCCAGCAGCTCCTACAGCAGTGAGCAGCAGCTGTGCCCCTACGCGGCTGCTGGGGAGTGCCGATTTGGGGATGCTTGTGTCTACCTGCACGGGGAAGTGTGTGAAATCTGTAGGTTACGAGTGCTGCACCCCTTCGACCCAGAGCAAAGGAAAGCTCATGAGAAGGTAAAATCACAAGCTTTTGCATGAGCTTATTTCAAGAAATTTGAAATGGGCTAAGTGACAAAATTGTTGGTATTCCTGTAAGCCATCTTTCTGCCAATAATACCTGCAGTGTGTACCTGGCATATTTATACTCTATTTTCAAGTCCTTTTTCCTGTTGTCATTTTGACAATTTTTGATTATTTAGAATAAAGAAAAAGGGTAGAGGCATCAGAAGACATGTATGTGTCTCTTTCTCTCCCTCTCTCTCTCTCTCTCTCTCTCTCGTGCGCGCGCGCGCGCGCGCACACACACACACACACACGCACGCACGCACACACACACCCTCACCCTCCCTAGGTTTACATATCTTTGTGGCTGAGATCCAGCCAGGCTGAGTTCTAGAGAATTTAAGAAGCCAAGTATTGGAAGGAACCTTTCAGGTCATTAGGTCCCCAGTGTTCATGGAGGTGCTGCCTCCGCTAGGCTCTGTGCTCGGAATAAAGATGGGGTGAGAGAGATAGAGAGGAGCCCACAGCTATAGTGTTAGAGCTTGTGAGGACGAGCAGGCCATGGTGTGTGAGGGGGAGTCTGCCACTGTCCATTGTCTCCGCAGGGATGTTCAGGTGAGCACAGAATTAGAGCTTTCCTCTGCACCCAGGTTAGTTGGCCTTTGTCCTATACATACTGGTTAGTCTCCCATCTGTGTCCACCACGAGCTCCCAAGGGCAGAGCCTAGGTCTTCATACTCTTTGCATTGGCTCTCACACTTGATACACAGTGCTTCACACCGGAGGTATTCAGCATCTGCTCACTGAATGAGTACATTCATTAAATAAACTTGTTCTCTTGAGAAGCAGTGCTGCTTCCCTCTGATTGTGGACTACTGGCCTGATGTTTGAAGTTAAGGATTATTCAGCACTTCTGGTAATTGGTGTGGTTCAGAGTGGGCAAGGACAGCACCCAGAAGAGCCAGGAGATCATGGCCCCAGGCTTTGTGAACTCTGTGATCCCACACTGGTCCTCTCATCTTTTGGGACCTCCGTGGTCTCAGCTGTAAACTGGGGGTGACCATAACATGCTAGGAAAGCAAGGGGCTGGGCCGGCATTGGTTTGAAGTCTTTTTGTTGTCTGAGAGAGCTTTGTGTCCTCAAGGCAGGGGCCGCCTGGGCTCTGCCTGTGGCTGTCAGAGTGTGCATTCCTTGCTGATCTTGGCTATGGCAGTGTGGCCACAGCCTGCTCCCCAGCAGCCCAGAACCTAATAAGAAGTTTCCCTCCTCTCTCTCCATACTTCAGATCTGCATGTCGACATTCGAACACGAGATGGAAAAGGCCTTTGCCTTCCAAGCAAGTCAGGACAAAGTGTGCAGTATCTGCATGGAAGTGGTCCTTGAGAAGGCATCTGCTTCTGAGAGGAGGTTCGGGATTCTCTCCAACTGCAATCACACGTACTGCCTGTCCTGCATTCGGCAGTGGAGGTGTGCCAAGCAGTTTGAGAACCCAATCATTAAGTAAGTTCAGCTAGGGGTTCGATTTGGGGCCTTCTGTCCACTTTTCATCCCTCCCTTGTCTTGCACTGCGAAGGTAACTAGTGTGAATCCTAGCCCTGACTGCAGGGACCTGGGCATGTCAGGTATCCTTCTTGAGCCCGAGTGCCTTTTCCTTTAAAACACTGGTCACAACCTCACAACTCCTGCCGCCTGCTGCTGGCCTTTAGGGTGTCTGGGGACACTCAGCAAGGATTGGCTGTGTGAGAAGGTGTTAATGGCACTGGCCTATTTGACTCCTCTTTGCCCTTAGGCTGATTACCTGTTCACCTTCTCAAACTTTTTTTTCATATGTAAAATAGGGTTGTTGGAGGATTAAATGGAATAATGCATCTAACACATTTCACGTAGTGTCTGACATGTAGGATGTGCTCAGTGGAGCCAACACAGGATCCTTTTCTTCCCCCCAGCTTTCTTGAGATTTAACTGACAGAAAACAACATAGGATTTTTCAATTTTGCGGAGGGATGGGGGAAGAACTTAGTCATATTGAAAAGTGTGTTGTGTACTGTTAGAAACTCTTCACAACCGTTTGTCATAATTCTCTCAGACCCAGTGATGATCATTCTCTTTTACAGATAAGAAAACTGGGGTATAGTGATGTCAAGTAACTTGCCTCAAGTCACACATTTGTGTGGTACAATAATAACAGGTTTATTGAAATAAAAGTGTGCGGTTCAGTGGTTTTTAGTATTTTCACGGTTGTACAACCATCACTTCAATCTAGTTTTCGAACATTTTCATCATCCCCAAAAGAAACCTGTGTCTGCATTCCCTGCCCATTTTCCCCCTGCTCCTTCTGTCCTGTGGATTTGCCTATTGTGGACATTGATTGTAAATGGAGCCTCCGGTACGCGGCCTCTCTGTGTGCAGCACTTTCACTCAGCAGGTTTTCAGAGATCGCCCATTTTGCACATGTGCCGGCGCTTCATTCCTCTTCACGGCCGAATAGCATTGCATTGTGTGGATGTCCACGTTTTGTTCATCAGTTGACAGGCGTTTGGATGGTTTTTCTCTGGGTTATAATAACTAATGCCTCTATGAGTATTCACACACAAGTTGTTGTGTGGCCGTATGTTTGAATTTCTTTTGGGTAGATACCCAGAAGTGGGATTGCTGGGTCATAGGGTAACTGTTCAGCTTATTGAGGAACTGCCGGGCTGCTCTCCACAGCGGCCACACCACAGATGAGGGCTCCACTTGCTCCCCACCTCATCAACACTTGTTACTGGTTGTATCTTGATTTTATTTATTTATTTTCTTAAGCGTATCTATTTTTGAGAAAGGGAGCACGAGCAGGTAAGGGGCAGAGAGGAGACCGGAAATCCTAAGCAGGCTCTGTGCTGAGCTTGAACTCACGAACCATGAGATCATGACCTGAGCCAAAATCAAGAGTCTGAGCTTAACTGACTGAGCGCCCCAGGTGCCCCTCTGTTTCTGATATTAGCCATCCTCGTGGGTATGAAGTGTGATGTATTATGGTTCTGATTTGCATTTCCCTGATAACTAATGATATTGAGCATCTTTTTCTGTGCTTTTCAGCCATTTTGGAGAAATGCCTACTCAGATCTTTTGCCCATTTTAAAATTGGGTTTTTTGTGTGTTTTTTGTAAAGATTTTATTTTAATTTTTTTTTTTTTTTTCAACGTTTATTTATTTTTGGGACAGAGAGAGACAGAGCATGAACGGGGAAGGGGCAGAGAGAGAGAGGGAGACACAGAATCGGAAACAGGCTCCAGGCTCCGAGCCATCAGCCCAGAGCCCGACGCGGGGCTCGAACTCACGGACCGCGAGATCGTGACCTGGCTGAAGTCGGACGCTTAACCGACTGCGCCACCCAGGCGCCCCTTGTAAAGATTTTATTTTAAGTAATCTCTACACCCAAGGTGGGGCTTGAACTCACAACTGCAAAATCAAGAGTCACATGCTCTACTGACTGAGCCAGCCAGGCATTCCAAAGTGGGTTGTCTTTTTATTGTTGAGAAGAATATGTTTTTAACAGTAAATAAGGTTCTACACCTGAAACTATTACTATGCTATATGTTAACTAACTGTAATTTAAATAAACTTGAAAAAAATGTAGTAAATAAGGTTCTTAGATGATTCTGATTGCACTTTTTGGAATTTTGGGTTAGGAAAACACCTGGAGTGGCCATGCATTTGAGCAAGGGGTTTGGTGGTGCAGTGCGCACAGGGTTTGTAATTCATCTGGCCCATACTGATCTGATTCTAATTTCAGGTCTTGTCCAGAATGCCGTGTGATATCAGAGTTTGTAATCCCAAGTGTGTACTGGGTAGAAGATCAGAATAAAAAGAATGAGTTGATCGAAGCTTTCAAACAGGGAATGGGGTAAGTACTTTGAGTTCAGGCATGATGCCTGTGCCTGCCGGGCAAATGCACTATATTTACATACCTTTGAACCCCACAGGTAATAATGTAATTTTTAGATTTTCAGTTTTGAGATATAATTAACAAATAAAATTTTGAAAGATTTAAAGTGTCACGGTGAGTTCACACATATCATGAAAGGATACTCCCATCCAGTTAATTATAATACACCTATCACCCCCTTTTTTTTTTTTGCTTCATTTTTGGGTGAAAACATCCACGTTCTGCTCTTAGCAAATTTCAGTTTTACAGTGTTATCAACTATAGTCACCATATTTTACATAAGATACTTATTCATCATATAGCTGAAAGTTTGTACTGTTTTACCAACCTTTCCTTATTTACCCTAACCTTTAGTCCCTGGGAATCACTTTTTTACTCTGAGTTTGTTTTCATTTGTTTGGGTTTGTTTTAGATTTCACATGTAAGTGATATCAGCATTTGTTTTTCTTTGTCTGGTTGATTTCACTTAGCATAATGCCCTCAAGTTCCATCTGTGTTGTCACAAATGGCAGGATATCCATCTTTGTTGTGGCTGAATAATATTCCATTTTATGTATATTCCACATCTTCTTTATTTGTTGACAGACACTTGGGTTGTTTCTGTATCTTGGCTGTTGTGAATAATGTTATAGCAAACACGAAAGTATAGATATCTCTTCTAACAGGCATGAGGTGATATCTTATTGTGGTTGTGATTTGCATTTCCCTGATGATTAATAATGTTGAGCAACTTTCCATGTGTCTTGAACATTTGTACGTCTTCTTTGGGGAAAACGTCTATTCAGTTCCTCTGCCCATTTTTAAATGGAACGTGGTGGTTGTTTTTTTGCTCTTATATGAGTTCTTTGTAATATTTTCTCCAATTCAGTAGGTTGCCTTTTCATTTTGTTTGGTTTCCTTTGCTGTGCAGAAGCTTTTTAGTTTCATGGAGTCCCACGTGTTTATTTTTGCTTTTGTTGCTTTTGTTGCTTTTGTTTTGGGTGGGCAAATCCACAAAGAACATTTGCTAAATAAGGTGAATGTCAAGGAGCTTACCCCTATGTTTTCTTCTAGGAGTTTTTATGGTTTCAGGGCTTACATTCAAGTCTTCAGTCAGTTTTGAGCTGTTGTGTATGGTATAAGATAGTGGTCCAGTTTCCCTGGCATGTTTTATTGAAGAGCTTGTCCTTTCCCCATTGAATATCTCTGGCTCCTTTGTCGTAAATTAATTGACTAGATATGCATAGGCTTATTTCTGGGCCTTCTATTCTGTTTCACTGAACTATGTATCTGTTTTTATGCTAGTACTAAACTGTTTGGATTACTATAGCTTTGTAGTACAGCTTGAAATCAGGAAATATGATGTCTCCAGGTATGTTGTTCTTTCTTAGGATTGCTTTGGCCATTGGGGGTCTTTGGTGGTTCCATACATATTTTGGGGTTGTTTGTCCTATTTCTGTGAAAAGTGCCATTGTAATTTTGATAGGGGTTGTTTTCAATCTGCAAATTGCTTTGGGCAGTGTAAACATTTTAATGGCATTTTTCCAATCCATGAGCATGGGATACTTCCCATTTATTTATGCCTTTGATTTCTTTCATTGTCTTAATAGTTTTTCAAGTGTACAAGTCTGTTTCACCTCCTCTGCTAAATTTAGTCCTAGGTATTTTATTCTTTTTGATGCAGTTGTAAATGGGGTTGTTTTCTTAATTTCACTTTGATAGTTCATTTAGTATATAGAAAGGCAGATGACTTTTTATAGGTTTTGCATCCTGCAACTTTACTGTATAAAGTATGAATATAACATTTACATATGTTAGAACCCAGCAAGGTAATATGATTTTTGCATTTGAAAACTCACATTTTTTTTAAGAGAAAAAGTTTATATTTACTCAGATAATTTACTATTTCCAGTGCTCTTTGATTTGGTTTATAATTCTTTCCAGTTGGTATAATTTACCTTCAGCCTCAAGGACTGCTTTTAACGTTTGTTGATGTGCTGGTGATGAATTTTTAGTTTTCTTTTTAGCTGAAATTGCATTTCTGTTCATTAAGGATATTTTCACTGAATATTGGTCTGATCAGTCCTATTTCCATCTTTGTCTCCTTTTGCAGTTAATACAGTTCTGGGTTAACAGTTTATTTTCTTTTTGTACTTTGCAAATATTGTTCTATTATATTCTGGCCTCTAGTTTCTGAGAAGTCAGTGGTCATTCACATTATGTCATTTCTCTAGGATTGCTTTCAAGATTGTCTCTTTATCTTGGTTTTCAACAGTTTGCTCTTTTGCCTGGGAATGGTTTTCTTCATATTGTACTATGGATTTTTCTCTGAATATGTAGGGTTTCATCATCCACCAAATTTAGGGAAATTTTGGCCATCAAATTTTTTCCCTGCCCTGTTTCTTCTTCTCCTGGGACTCTTAATTACATGTGATAGACTTTTTGATATTATCCTAGTAAGCATTGGGGTCTGTTCATTTCTTTCCAATTTTTTTTTTTAGTATTTATTTATTTTTGAGAAAGAGAACAGAGTACGAGCAGGGGAAGGGTAGAGAGAGAGGGAGACACAGAATCCGAAGCAGGCTCCAACCTGTCAGCATAAAGTCCAACATGGGGCTCGAACTCACGAACCGTGACATCATGACCTGGGTCGAAGTCAGACACTTAACTGAGCCCACCCAGGTGCCCCTTAAGCAACATTTCTAATCTCAATTCGTTTTAATTTTTTCTTTTAATATTTATTTTTGAGAGAGAGAGACAGCGTGAGCAGAAGGGACAGATAGAGGGAGACACAGAGTCTGAGACAGGCTCCAGGCTGTGAACTGTCAGCACAGAGCCCAATGCGGGGCTCGAACTCACAAACTGTGAGATCATGACCTGAGCCGAAGTCGGACGCTTAACCGACTGAGCCACCCAGGTGCCCCAAGTTTGTTTTTTAATCCTTGGTTAAGTTGCTGTGAGCCTGTTGCACTGATGTGTGGGCCAGCCATTTGTGCTGAGTTAACGTATAGTATTGGCATGCTTCCTCTCGTGTACTTTTCTGTGTGGGATTGCTTCCAGTGGATGATTTCCTCTCTTTCTGTTGGTCCTTCAGGCCCAAGAAACTGGATTTGACCCTGAAGGTTTAGACACCCAACATTGGCATGCTTGAGGCTAAAAGCTGTTTTTTCTAAAAAAAAAAAATGAGTCTTGACATTCTGTTCTTCCCAGTGCCTAATTTCTTGAAGGATCCTCCTGCTGCCTTCAGGTCTTTAAAAAAAATTTGTATTGCTAGTTATTTGCAGGAGGGTCAGGTCTGGTAGAAGTGTGCTTGGCTGTACTAAAGAGCGCCGTATGTCACCTTTTTTAATGGTTCCTTCAGATTGCCTGTCACTTACTTAGTAAAAGCTGGTCATTTTCCTGGTTTACCAGTTTCTGCGCCCCCCCCCCACCATGTGTTATATCTCCACCAGAGGGCAGGAGTGGCAAAGGTGGAGGGGCTGGACTATAGAAAGCAGCTGTGCTGGAGTTGGGAAATTCTCATGTTCTTGCTCTTTGGGTTGGTCTTGGCCTTAGTTTCTATTGATGGTGTTTCTATGTGTTCCACACACATTTAATGTGCACCTACTACAGGCCAGGCACCTTCAAGCTAAGCACCAATGGAGGACATCAAGCATAGATTAGTAAAGTAATTTCAATGAAAATTGCAGAAGGGCAATATTATTGCATGTTTTTTGGTGACAAATTCTTAATGAGAGTACCAAGCCACATGTCACAACAGAGAAAGCACTTGGATCCACCTGGGAGCATCAGGGAAAGCAGCATGGGGACCCTGAGCCATGAAGCATGAACAGCTATCTGTGTGTGTAGAGAGGGGAGGACAGAGTGGAATGACAGGGGTACAGAATGATACAAATGTGTCTGGGTAGCAGTGGCCCTGGGATTGAGAGAGGTGTGTAGAAGGATGTGGTAGGACCTACAGGGACAGATAGGCTGGAGTGGAATCTCGGGGGGTTGGGGGGGTGCAGAACAAGCGACACACCGTTGGGCACGCTCCTTGGTGGTAATGTGAAGAGGCTGGAACCTGGTGGGAGCGAGGCCAATTAAGAAATGACTGTGGCGGGTAGCAGAGGACAGCACCCCCAGGGGCTTTAGTAGTGTGGGGGCAGAAAGGATGGAGTGATTGGAGGCGTAACAATTGGGAGAGCTGAGAGCAAAGAGGCAGTCAGAGTGCACTGTCCTTGGTGACCAGGTAAGGCTGGGGGAGAAAAAAGCACAGTATTGGGGGGCAGGACTAGAGAATCACTTTTTGAACTTGAGTTTATTAAAGCCAGTGTCCAGCAGATTGGTGAGAACTCACTGCCTGAGCAGTCATTTGAAGATCTCAGAGCCTCAGGGGTGGAGGGTGACAGGTCTGTGCCCGCACCTCTGTACCTCTGCTTGGATCCCCTCCCCAGCCCGTGCTGGGGTCACACCTGGTAGGAGTAGATGCCCAGGCAAGCACGGCACGCCGTCCTTCACTGGACATTTGTTAGGGGGCTTTCTCTGTGCCGCTCTGAGGTCTCAGAGACCCTCACCACCAGTCTCTGGCATCCTCTTGTCTGAGAAGACAGACAGACACTGGTGTCAAGAGTCTCCCTTCTTTGTTATCAGCCACTGTCACATACCCCACCTGCCCCTGGTAGCAGTAGCCTGCCCTTTCTGTGATGATCTTGCTTTCTCTTCCCTTCCTCAGGACTCCCAGATGCCCTCTTGCCTTTTTGGGCATCTTCACCCCTTCTTCACCATGGGATCATTTGATTATAAGCCAAATTTCCTGTAAGCAAGAAGAAATAAGAATTTTCTGGTGGTTGTGTTTTTCCTGAGGAACAGGTGTTCTTAATGTAGGGATCTGTGGGTAGAATTTGAAGATGGGGGGGAAGGGGGATGAACTTTTTGCTGTGTTTTTTAGACCTGTGTATTTCATTTTATCCATTTTTTTTTTAAATTTTTTTTCAACGTTTATTTATTTTTGGGACAGAGAGAGACAGAGCATGAACGGGGGAGGGGCAGAGAGAGAGGGAGACACAGAATCGGAAACAGGCTCCAGGCTCTGAGCCATCAGCCCAGAGCCCGACGCGGGGCTCGAACTCACGGACCGCGAGATCGTGACCTGGCTGAAGTCAGACGCTTAACCGACTGCGCCACTGAGGCGCCCCTCATTTTATCCATTTTAAAAACTTTCCTGAGAAGGGGTCCGTAAAGTTAACATAACAGAGTTAAGAAGCCCTGCTTTAGATCTAGAGGGTGGGGACCAAGGAAAATTGGAGTGAGACCTCTAACTTTGGGCAGCTGCTGAAATTCACTGCTTTTCCTGTGCCTCCTAAGTCAAGGCTCCTGGGGTCACATTGACATCATTGCTGGCTAGGAGGAAGGGAAATTTCCCTGGGTGGTGCTGCTATTGGGACTTTGAGCTGAGGCAAGTAGCCCAGCTTCAGAACCTTGGAGCCCTGACAACCGGCTCAGAGCAGCCATCAGGTTGTCCTCCCCCGAATGCCTGAGTACTGCAAGCTCAAAACAGTGAAGTCCCCCGTGCAAGTTCAATTCTGTGTGAGGCCACATGTCACAATGGCAACACTATCCAACTTGGAAATCAGCATCCTAACCTCACGGAGCCTCAGTTTCCCCACCTATGAAGTAAGGCTCATCTAGCTCTGGCATTGTGGGCAGGGACGGAGGAAAGCCTTGGTTCTTCTGGGGCCCAGGCTCTCCCACAATCCTGTTGACTTTTTCTTTCTGCTTTTCAGGAAAAAAGCTTGTAAATACTTTGAGCAAGGCAAAGGGACCTGCCCATTTGGAAGCAAATGCCTTTACCGCCATGCTTACCCTGACGGGCGGCTGGCAGAGCCTGAGAAACCTCGGAAGCAGCTCAGTTCTGAGGGCACTGTGAGGGTAAGGACTTTGACGTCTCTGTCAAGGACACTTACATGGTGGCATTTCCGGGTACTGGTGCTTTCCCTAATAGCTTTGGTACCAGGGAACGGGGTGAGCAAAAGAAAAACAGCATCTGGCCTTCACGTTACCACTAATAACCACCAGGCATGTTTGCTGGCTCTTTTTGCAGTTCTTTAATTCAGTGCGTCTCTGGGATTTCATTGAGAACCGAGAAAGCCGGCATGTCCCCAATACTGAAGACGTTGACATGACAGAGCTTGGGGACCTCTTCATGCACCTGTCTGGAGTGGAGTCGTCAGAACCCTAAGGAGTAGCCAGTTACCCCTGTACCTTGGGCTCTGCCGGCCAAGCCTTCCCAAGCTAGGGCGTGCGGAGCTTCCTTCACTGCAGCCTGAGCTGCACCTGACCTTGGTCTCATCCACTCCATTATTACAGCCGTGGGAGGAGTGAAGGATATAAAATAGCCCAACAAGTATATGGAATCGCTACTTTTATAGTTGATCTCTTTAGTTGCATCTCAAGCTCCTCAGAGGGACCAGCTGACCAGCCAGATGGGAGTTTTGATTGATTGCTTTTAAAAGCAACCTGGCTCCTATCCTTGAGCTTTAGCTCCCTAGAAACAGTCACCGTGCAGATTCGTTTTTCTTAACCAAGTATTCCTCACCCTTATAAAACGATTCCTCTCTAGTCGATTTCCCTAGTGTACTTAGTGTGTAGTCAAAACTGTTTCTTGAAAAGCTCTGTATAAATCAACAAGTGGGCACCACACACCTTAGCCTAAAACTTGTGCTCTTCAGTGTCCCAAATCAGAGCAGGAGTCCCGTTGCTGTGTGTTCAATAAATTCCCTGTAAGGAGGGGGCTCTTGAAGTAGCAGGCAGTGTAGGGCAGAGGTATGGCCCCTCGTTTCTGGTTGGTGTTGGGGCCACGTGCTCCAGGGATACACGTCCCTGGCTGTCACCGGTGGGCTTTCCTGGGGCTCTCTTTGGGCTCATGCCCCAGGGGTAGTTTTACTGAGGGTCAACACACACACACACGTGCTCTAACGTGTGGCCCCTGCTCAAAGCCACGTGTTCTGTCTGTAAGCCTGGCTTTGATCTGAACTTTTAGTAAGAAGTGAAATGGCACGCAGCAGTTTCTGGTTCTGACCCAGCAGTGGTCCTAAACAGAACAAGTCCTCTGTCATCAGTTGTGACTTTAATTGAAGGAACATAACTTTGTGAATCAGAACAAATTCACCCCAGGCCTGAATTAATCTATTTTTATAAATAGGTATAGATACCAAATATTTTATAAAATGCATTAAAGTGTAGGTAGAAAAAGGTTTACTCTTACCTGAGTTTAGAACGCTTGCTTTTTCCATTTTTTTGTAGTTAACTCTTTAGTGAAGGGTGACAGCACAAAGACTGAATTAGATTCCTTCGCAGCAGAGGCTCTGGGCCTGTTTCCTGCTGCTTGAGTTCCTGCTCCAGGAGGGATGAACAAATGGGAGAGTTCAAGCTGTAAGCTCAGTATTTAAAAGGAAGAAACAGCCATTAAACCTACATTTAATTTATTTTATTAAAATAACATAATTGAACCATCAGATAACTGTATTTTGTCAGGCGCAATAAAAACAAAATTAAAACCCAAATCATCAAGAAAACCTGTATTCCTGGCTTCCTTGCATACACATGATGTGACTAAAGAGAAAGGCTGGCCCGGCGGCCCCGCCCCATAGGGGCAGCTCCTGGAAGACAGATTCAGCATGATGGAAGACTGCTCCCTGAGAGGGCGGAGACTGGGAGGGGCAGGCCAAACGCCTCTTCGGAAAACCGTCCCAATGCACTGGAGACCTCCAAGGAAAGGAAGTGCCCCCGAAGTCAAGGTCCATAGTTCCATAGTACCAACGCAGGTTCCTTCAGGCGGCCGTCGTCTCGACAGTCCTGGGCTGTTTGGTGCGTTATGTGCAAAACTACCTGTTTGGCGCCATACCACTAGCTCTGAAGAACGGTCCTTCCGTGACAAGCATTCCACATAGGAGCTGATGCCCCAAATCCACATGTCCACATCAGGGCTGGTTTGTCTGCTACCTTCGTTTCCCCTCTGAGTGCTTTTTCTTGCCCTAAAAATACTCATTTAGCCAATAGCTGGGGCCCCAGATCATGTATTGCCAACTGTAGCCACTGGTGCATCTGGAGAAGGCTTGGCTCATGAGCGTGGGGGGGGGGGGGGGGGGGCGGGGGAGAGATGCAGGGAGGGAGCAGGACAAACCAGCATTGCAAATGGCTTCCCTCTCCCAGGGCCAGAAAGGGTAGAAAAGAAGGCAACATGAAGTTAAGGCCCTGTGAGTAGTCTAGAAGGTCCTTAGCAGCAGCTTCTCTGAAAATGAGCTCTCTGCCTCCATCAAAAGGGAGGAGAAAGGTGGTGCCTGCTGACTTCCCTTCCTCCCCTGGTGGCCTGAGTGCAGGTGCAAAGTCAGCTAGAAGACAGGCAGTCTAGGGGATGTGGTCAACGTGCAGGCGTTGATATCCTCAGTGTGGGCCGCCCGGTGCAGGGATGGCTCAGAAGCACTCCGGTTGATTTTCGGCAGAGAGTGTTGGAGAAGCTCGATGGAAGACAGGATCTAAAATGAAGCAGTGTCATTAGGTGGGTTTGGTGTCACAGCAGCAGCAGCAGCAGCAGCTCTCGGTGAGGAGTCCAAACACGGGCCCTTGTCCCCACCCCACCTGCAGCATCTGGTGCAGAACACGAGCCCTGTCCTATAGAAAACCCACACCTCCCTCCTCATTTCTGTCATTAGGAATTTCTGCTGGAATCCGTTCCCACCCCTTGAGCTGAGTCTTACCTGGGGAAAAAGAGGCCTCTCTTCCTTAACCTTCTTCACACAGTCAGCTACAAGCCTCTTCATTGCTTTGGGGCAGTTCTTATATAGCTTACTGAGGTCTGGGGAGGCATATCCTCGGCCCACCATGAAGATGATCTAAGAGGAAGGAAACCGTTGAGGGACTGGGTGGAGGCACAACAGAGACAGCAACTTCTGAACCTCCTGCTCACACTGGCAGGAGGCCCAGGGCCTTCCACAGCTGAATCTGGATCTGCAGCAGCCAGCAACAGTGCACGTACCTGGTCGCGGTTATTGATGTGGGAGTAAGGAAGCTCCCCTGTCATGAGCTCATAGAGCACAATGCCGTAGGAGTAGACATCAGACTGGAAGCTGAATGGGTTATTATCCTGCATTCGGATCACCTCGGGGGCCTACAGGGACAAAATGCATTCGTTCATCACCATGTGGGCCCCACAGACATCCAGATGCCAGGCTGTCCCTTCCCCTGGATATAAGACAGTCCTTTCCTCAGTTCTGCACTTCTTCCCCGCTCGGGCTCACACAAGCTCGGGAAGCCTAGTCTCTGGTACCCAGCACCGATGCCTCAGTATGGTTCTGATCACTAGCTTCCAGAAAACCCAAATTTGCCTCAGGCTGTCTGACGTCACTGAAGGCCTCACTGAGGTATCTGGACTTCCAGGAAAATGTCGAGAAATGTAAGTTTACACACAGACCTCCGGGGTACCCCTTCCACCTGCACTCTGCTAGGGGGAGCCTCGCCTCCTCACCATCCACAGGACAGAGCCAGTGGGTTGTTCGACCTGCTGAGAACCGCTCCAGCGCGACTTTACTGTTGCCAAACCAAAATCTCCAATTTTCACCGTCAGGCCTTCATGGAGAAATATATCTCAATGCTTGTTAAGGACTCTGGTTTCAAAAGAACGGTCAAGTTAATTTTAAACCACTTCCCAAAGGTCTGAAGAGCAGACCATCTCTCTGCTCTGCGCCCCGCCCCTCCCCTCCCCTCTGACTGCCCCAGCCTCCTTTGCACTGATTTGCTTGGATTTCTACAGTTTTAAAAAGTGCTTCCAAACTGCCTTTCTTCCATGAGGCATGTAGCAGTTGCTCAGGGCGGCAGATTATTTGGCTCCAGCCAAAAATCAGGCTATTTCCCCCTGCTGCTTCTCCCCATTTACACATCTAGGTGCCAGGTCCCTGGCCTTCTGACCTTCCCATATAACAAGGGAATCTTAAACCCGAAGATTTCTCTGAGAACAGGCTGCCATCTGCAGCTTCTTACCAGAAGCCAAGTGTGATGGCTTACATTGGTTTCTGCCTGGTGTGTGCCCTCAAATGACAAACGTGTGAATAACAATTCAGCATTCACTAAGCACTGAATGCTGTCCAAAGAAATCTCTCACTAGAATAGGTACCACTGGGTGACTTCACATCAGGACCAAACTCCCCTCATTTCTGGGTAAAGAGGTCAGGCACAAGGTGACTTGTGATCTGCCAATGCCCAGTAATACATACCACCATCAAATCTGTGGTGTCTGCTTTCATGGCATAACGTATCACTCCCAAAAACCCACCGTTAAAAGGTATCTCATAGGGGCGCTTGGGTGGCTCAGTCAGTTAAACGTCTGACTTTGGCTCAGGTCATGATCTCACGGTTCGTGAGCTCGAGTCCCATGTCAGGCTCTGTGCTGACAGCTCAGAGCCTGGAGCCTGCTTCGGATCCTGGGTCTCCCTCTCTCTCTGCCCCTTCCCCGCTTGTGTTCTCTTTCAGTCTCTCAAAAATGAATGTTAAAAAAAAAGTATCTCATGCCTCAGACATGTGGCCCAAATAGGCCATGTCCCATAATCCAACTCAACACAACTGTAGTGCCTCTCACTGGCCAAGAAGCAGAGCAAGGCTGTAACGCTACACACTCCTCTCCAAGACACAGGCTGCAGGTGGGAGGCAGATGTATAAAGGTTATGTTTCCTGCCCCACAGCATGAAAACTCTCCAATCTTTATTCCCCTTCTATAAAAACATACTAAGTCTCAGAAAGAGGAAGGGCTGGTTCCAACAGTGAGTGACCTAGTGAGCGCTTTGACAATCTTGCAACATCTGGCCTTCAGCTCCCTTCTGACCAGACACACATGGTCCACACGCTAGGGATGAACATGACAGACAAAAGCCCCATTCCTCCAAGCTAAATTTAGTAACAAACAGCATAATAAAACTTGCAAGCATAACCCAAACACCTATCTCCTGTGGAAAACTTTCCAAAATCACTTTTACTGAGATAAGCTTTAAAAAGTTTCTCTTCGGTTTTTCTAAATTTAGAAATGAAATAACCATCAAAGGATACTGTTGGATTTCATGTCTCTGTGGATGATATTCTTTGCATGCAAATAGCTGTGAAGGGAAAAAATCTATTAAAACCAGTTATCTAAGAGACATGGGTAGAAAGCAGCTTCACATGACAGCTAGGAAGGAAGCCACCTGGCTGCCTGATGCCCAACGAGGGCTACATGCAGGAACTGGTGGTGTGCGGATGCAGGCCAGGCCACATTGCGTGTTACCCGGAGGTGAGGTCAGAGCACAAGTGGGACGACTCTTTAAGCATCAGTTCTACTCAAAAAGTAATTCTGACAACCTGAATGTCCATCAACTAATGAATGCATAAATGAAACATGGCCCACCCGTACAAACGCAGTCTTATTTGGCTACAGAAGGAATAAAGTGATACGTGCTACAATGTGGATGAACCCCTCAAAACTGTTAGGCTAAGTCGAGTCAGACACAAAAGACCTCATTTTCTATCTTGACGATTGTTCTAAAATTACACATTCAGTCTACACAACTCAATGTACTAAAAAACCACTGAGTTGTACACATTTAAAGGGTGAATTTTATAATCTGTGGATTATATCTATAATTTTTTTCTAAAAGGTAATTTTATTTCTTAATTCCGTATGGATTTTAAAAAGCAGAACATGAGATTTTACATGGCACCTGCAAGCGCCGCTTTAGCTTACGCCTCCAGACATGTAGTGCTATGAGTTCTCACTCTCCCACTAAGGGATAAATTAGAGGAAAAGTGTGACATACACACACACACACACCACACGCCACAACCCCCTTTGACAGAGAGATGTGTTCAAGCAGAGATTCAAACAGGTAGTGTTTCATGGAGGCACAAGGGAGGACTTTTCAGCCTTCCCTAAAAGGAAAATAAATTATCCAAAAACATCCGCTCAGACCCTCGTGTGCAACAAGCGCGCTGCACATGGGCCACACCTGAGACCGCACACTTGTAGAGGACAGTGCACGGCTGTCTGGGCAGAAGGTACTGAGCCCACACTACTGAGCTCTTGGGGGTCTGGGTGAATTCTCAGGGAAGTGGTTTCAACCTGAATCTGAGCCTCTAGGGGAGCAGCCTCAGCTCAGACGAAGAACCTGGAGCTCTCATTCCTTCAGCCCACACCAGAGGCTGACTTTCAGCTGTGCAACATCACAGAAATCACGTAGGAGACTTGGCTTTTTGCTAACCCAGGTTCCGATTCAGGGCAGGTTGATACCTGGACCCCCGACTTTCTAGTCGACAAGCCATCTACTCACTCCATTCCCTGAGCAGTCTGGCGGGCGATGTCAATCAACTGGAACATCTGGAACTTAGTCTCCTGGACATGCAGGTGTTTGTAGAGGCTGCTGCCCTCGCACCACTGGGTCACAATTGCCAGGTTGTCCTTTGTCATGTAGCCCATGAAGAGCAGGATGTTCACGTGCCGTGTTTTGCTGGAGGAGGGAGGAGAAAAAAGTCTCTGAATTTTCTGAATCTTCTGTTGCTGCGGAACAGAGAGATGTACTCTGTTTTCCCACCGACACGGGATCCTGAGTGTCCTCAATGCCACCATGCTTACAATCTGGGTGGTTGGCAAAGCACACACAAGCCTGCTGATAATTGAGTTGGGGTTGTGACAAAGGACCCCTCAGTGCTAGCCTTCAGAGAGAGGACATTCTCATTGTACATGATTCCTCCCACAGGGGGTCACAAGAAACCCTCGTCTGGGGAATCCATCATTATTCACCCTATTCCTATAGGTCTAAACAATGACTCAAAGGTTTTGAAGTCCAAAAGAAAGCAAATTGGCTATAAAGAGTTCTTGGAAATAAACGTGAAAACAGAACCTATTTCTCACTATCTCAAACCAGAACCCAGAGAAGAACCTGGGCTACTGTGTGTGGTGTGCCCAGAGACCTGAAGCAGTAGAGGGGGGTATGCTCATCAAAGAGGGCTCTTCTAAAGGTCTGACAACCCCGTAAGCTGGAAGGAAACCTCCCATGCATTCCCTTTCACTTGTAAGGAAGGAGTTTCCACCGCAAGACTCCGCAGTGAACACTCACTAACCACCAGTCCTGGCCATAGGCCCTCAGAGACAGGTCCGTGCCATGCGGCCCGCTTATCTGCAGTTGACACACCACCACCCACACCCGTCCCCTGCTGCTCCAGAGAGGCCGGAAAGGCTAGCTTTCTACTCACCGTAGGACAGCCACCTCATTCCTGAAGGCCTGGAACTGCTCTGGCGTGGGGTCGACAACTTTCAGAATTTTCACTGCAACATCTCCTGCAAATTATAGTCAGTACGATCAGCTGAATGAGCTTACTTTGTTATTTTTCACATACCCTAGTCCTGAGAAAGAGTGAATCACTTATTCAGATATCATGTGCCTACACAAGTGGAATAGGCAAATTTCCAAATTATTCAAGTACTTGAAAAAAGTTAAGTATATTATACTACTATCCTTTAAATACCACCACACACGCCTTGAATATGGGTTTGGTTTAAACTCTTCCTATCAAGCCTGGCATCCCCAGTGTGACTGGGGAATAGGTGAAAACCTGGGCCTGTGAGGGCCGCACTGGCAGGTGAAATGGAATGGCCAGCAGATACAGGAGTTTTGGGGCCAGAAGGCTGGTGCCAGCAAACAGGCCATTTGGCAAGCAGTTGATGCCAAACTCAGCAGCCACATTCTAATGAGACCCGAGATGGTCCCTTGTACACAAAGACACATATAGAAATTAAGCTTCTTTGCCTTTAATACCATGAAGAAGCAATCCTAATGATTAATATTGATTGCTTACTACGCCCTTGCGCCACATGTGCCTTCACAGGCATTGTCACCTTTAATCCTCATAGTTGCCCTGTGATGTAAATACTGTTATCCTCATTTTACAGGGAACAGAGAAGCGTAGTCAACTCTCCAACGTCATTTAACCAAAACACAAAAGTGCTGGAGCCAGGATTAGAATGCCAGTCTGACTCCAACGGCTGCCCTTCTAACTTCCATACTGACAACAGACTGTCAATCACTATGAGCCTCTTTACTTAACTTTAGAAACATCTAGAGATTAACTCTATATGTGCTACTGATTTAGAAGGCACTTTCAGAAATGTTTCTACACTGTAACGGTCATTTTAATAAATTACATGAAACCCTATTAGGACCTCAGATTTTCTTGGCAAATGAATTTATCAAAACATAGCCTTCTGGGTAGCTCTTTCTGCCCACGCGTCCTGTCCCTGTGCTTTAATAAAGTCACCTTAAAAACAAACAAAACCATAGCCTTCTGGTGATCAAATAAAGGAGTTGGTTGATGGCACCTTGGAGGTAACAGAATTCCTCCACTTATCAAGCATGCCCCCTTGGCAGCACCCCTGTGCAGCCTCTGTGGGAGCATTCCTCACTTCACTGGAGTACCAACTGGTAAGGACATGGGTTTTAAAAAAATTTTATCTTTTTTTTTTAATTTGAAAGAGGGCACACATGCGAGCAAGCGGGAAGGGGGTGGGGGTGAGGGGGGCTCAATCCCACAACCCTGGGATCATGACATGAGCCAAAATCAAGACTCAGACACTCAACCAACTAAGCCACCCAGGCGCCCCAAAGAGATGGTTCTTATGGCAGGTCCCGAACTGTTGTCCTGTCGTCATCTCTGGTTTTATCATCCAAAGCTAAAGTCCCCACCTAACAGTAGGGGCTCATCCACTTCACTGGCACATGTATTTCCCGAGGACCCAGGGCTGCCTCTTGGGAGACGCATTCTGCAGTCACAGCTGCCTTCTCTCCAGGAAGATGGAGCTGGTAAACCATGCAGCTCCATTTAAGCTCCTTATGACTGAGGAGGAGGATAAGAGTCTCCTGCAGAACTGCTCATTCTGGAGCAATCTGAGCCAAGATAAGAATGCTGGGCGTGAGGGACAAAGACAAAATCTGTTTGCAGAGAGGATGGAGAAAGGTTTCCTGAAACAAATGGGATATATGCCAAGGGAAGGATTTTACTAAGTGGGACAGGCTGTTCCAAACTACATAGGTCAGGAACAAAGGTAAGGTAAGGGGGAAGAAGGAAACAGGAGCTGTGCTTGGTGAACTCTGATGTGTGACCTGGGCCCCTGCAGTCTACAACAGAGGCCAGGGAGGAAGGAGTCCTGGCCCAAGAGCCCTGTATCTGCAGACAAAATACAAGGACAGCAGTGACAGTGGGGACAGAAAGGAAGGGGTGAAGGCAAGAAACTCCAGGAAGGTGGGCTGATCTGACGTGGCAGTCAACTGAGTGGTGGGGCCAGGAGATGACACTGCTGTTGGCCCAGGCACTGGACAAGGCTTGAGAGGGATAGGCCAGGGTGGGTGGAGGAAGGCTTGGGGAGATGCTGGATGGGCCCTCAGGACGGTTTGCTCCTTGGGACCTTACTAGTTCACAAGTCTAGTTTTACAAGACCTTCCCTTTTTTATAGCTCTCCAAGGGGCATGTTCCAGTTGTCACTGAACTCACCTTTCGTATCACCCATTTTGGACCTGATCATAATGTAACCTCAGAGCTCGGAAGATTCACCAGCAGCCAAAGCCCGCTGAGAGTGACTCATTCTGACCTTGCAGTCAGCTGAATGTCCTCCACCTCCAGCCTCTACTTTTTGGCCCAGTGAGCAGACTTATTATCCCTGTTCAGAGTTCATAGTCTCTTTGTTCCATCACCACAGCCAGTTCAAATCCTCTCCTCTTTCCAAATCCTATTACCCAAATCAGCACTACAATTCCATGTAAGTCATCCACTATACCCGCGCCTTCATGCAAGTCACGGGTTGGAAGACTGAACAGGGCTGAACCAAAGTCAAAACCCTACGATGCCTGAAAGGACCCATCTGCCTTCCAGCTCGTGGTTAGCAGTTAAGATAACAAGAGTATATATGCAATTTCTTACTGAAACCCAGAGACTATATACTACAGCATTCCCTCACTTTCATGCAAATACTCCTAGCGTTGCCATGACAGGGATTCAGTCTGCTAGGAGCAATGGGCAAACATTATAGGAAAACAATTATAAAGAATTGTTTTCTACTAGTAGGACTGCCTCGAACTGGAACAAGTTCTCCAGTAACCAGCTCCCTCACCAGCATTCTGAATTTCAGGCTAAGACTGGCCAAGTCTCCTGAAGGTCTTGCACAATCTGAGACCCTATATTCACCCAAAAATGATATCTAAAGTCTTTACGGGGCCCTACCACTCCCCATCCCTGGACTGCACTATCAGCCTCCCTGAGTTCCTCAAACAGGTCAGGTGAATGGCCCAATTCACAGCCCCCCTTGCTGCTTCCCCAGGTTATCTGCCCACTCTCAAGCATCATGCAAATGCTACTTCTTCAGCAGAGTCCTTCCCTACTAACCCACCAAAACCTGTGCACAGGGACTGCCACTCCCTACCTGCTTTCCTCCCTTTTTCCTCGTTAGCAATTATAACATACTATATACTTTGGTTGGTTATTGTCCCCACCAGAATAGAAACTCCATAAGAGAAAGAATTTTCATCTGTTTTGTTCACTGCTTCAGTTGTAGCAGCTAAAAGAATGCTTGGTATTAGAAGAATATATTCAGGAAACACCGATAAAGAAATGAATGAATTCTAAGATGCAACTGTCAGCAAGGCATGTTATGAACTGACAAGCTGTCTCAAGCTCTGGAGTGGAAGTAGGGACAGCCTCTGGCACAGAATACTAGTTGCTGAATGACCCAGCTGCTCCCAGCACAGGTCAAGAATCCACTGCTGGCAGGGAAGCGGAGACTCAGTACCCAGCCTGAAGCCTCCAGGTGTGCACAATTAGGTCTGGGCCCAAAACAAAGGCTGCTCTCCAACTTGCCCTGACAGTCTCAGGACCAAGTATACCATTCAAGTCCACCTCTCCAGCACTCCATGCAACAGGCATTTAGTAGTACTGCTTATTACTAATCTCTTCTTTTGAACATGTTTCTAAGAGGAGTATAAAAAATTGTATGTACTGGGGCACCCGGGTGACTCTGTGGGTTAAAAGCATCTGACTCCTGATTTCAGCTCAGGTCATGACCTCGCAGTTCATGGGGTTGAGCCCTGTGTTGGGCTCTGCGCTGGCAGCGTGGAGCCTGCTTGGGATTCTTTCTCTCCCTCTCTCTCTGCGCCCCCCTCTCCCCCCTGGCTCAAGCTCTTTCTCTCTCAAAATAAATAAATATCACACAAAAAAAATTTTTTTAATATATAGTATTAACCTTTCTGGAATTATCCACATACCCTTATAGCTGGCAATCTTAGCACATATAAAGAATGGTATTTATTTCCTTTAGCACGTAATATAAATGACGAAGGTAAACAGCCAAGGAACATTTTATGGAGGGTAGTCCAAAACAACTACACCAAGTAGGTATTTTTTTTTTTTTTACTTTTTCAAAGTTTACTTATTTATTTGAGATAGAGTGTGAGCTTGAGCCAGGAAGGGTAGAGAGAGGGAGAGAGAAAGAATCCCAAGTAGACCCCACATTGCCAGCACAGAGCCCAACGTGTGGTTCAAACTCACCGTGAGATCATGACCAGAACCAAAATCCTGTGTCAGATGCTTATTTTTCATGACACTAAAACTTCTTACTTTCCCTTAATAGTAAAGTCAGAGAGAGGTAAAGGTAGTACAAATGAGTTAAGACACATTCCTGTTGGTTATCATGTTTTTAATAAGGTGTTGGTATCTCGTTCAGCTACCACTGAAGAAGAAAACTATTATCAGTTGGTAAATCTGGAATGTTTTTACCTTTTTAAATGTCTGTTTCTTGTTTTAACTATTTAGGGTTGTCTAAAACCTAATATATACATCCCTGCTTTCTAGAACACAATGGAATGAACACCACTCTGTTCTTCTGATTCAAAATTAGCCTCAGCGTTAGGATGGGATGGGCACCCATACATGGATTCCACCAGGCTGGTAGCCTCACACTAAGCAGCCCAAGCCTGAGAGGGTTTGCTGCCTTCTCATCATGCCATCAGTGACTATCCCGGCTGCCATCAGTCCTGCTGTCTGCATCCCCTTCAATGGGTTATGATGTGCAAAGGCTGGCAAATCAGATCCCAAATTTACACTCTGTGTGTGCACCCAAGGGTGCACTTACTTAACACAAAGTAAGTGAGCTTTTAGTTCATGGATCTGAGGTCTCCATCTTGGCTGCTCTGAGGTCCTCTACTTTCACAGCTGCTAGGCAGAATAAAAACTTTTAAAAATCATCACCACTGTAATTCCTAAGAAACTGATTAAACATTATATAACAGATACCAGGAAAGCAGCAGCAGCAGCCGCAGCCACACCAGCAACAACCCCCCCCCCACACACACACACACAAAGTATAGCACAAACAATACAGAAATTATGATTTCCCTGACCCTCTCATTTTATTTCTTCATTCACAGACAATGGCTTTGTTTCCTGGGGGGCTGACACAAAAAGTCCACTGCTCCTTACTCCTATGACTTTTGAAACACTTATCTTAGAAAAAAATTGAGCCTTAAAAGTATTAGACATGTTATCTGCATTCTAATGGAAGTAACACTGTATCAAATAACATTTCCTTACCATAGTCCAAAAGCTCACAGAATCTAGAGAAAACACAAGCTCATAGGCAGTACTGTGCCGAATGTAAGTAATGCTTTGAAAAATTATGAATCCCCCCCACAAAGTGCTCAACAAGAGGAAACTTAAATTTGAGCACCCCTTAACTACATTTATTGGCTTTCAGCTGATGCTTTAAAATGTGGTATAAAAATGATTTAGTGCTAATGGAAGCATTAAAAGCAATATTCACTGCTCCATCTCCTACAATTACCAGCAGCTATGTGTCAGATACAAGAACTAAGCATTGTATCCCACAAAACTGTTCTTCTTCCATAGGACTATACCACCAAAATAAAAGCTTTTGTGCAGCAAAGGAAACTATCAACAAAACAAAAAGAAAACCTACCGAATGGGAGAAGGTATTCACAAATGCAGTAAGGGGTTAATATCCAAAATATATGAAGAACTCACACAACTCAACACCAAAAGGGCAATCTGATTTAAAAACGGACAGAGGATCAGGGGCGCCTGGGGGGGTCAGTCGGTTAAGCGTCCAACTTCGGCTCAGGTCACGATCTCATGGTTCATGGGTTCGAGTCCCACGTCGGGCTCTGTGCCTGCTTCAGATTTTCTCTCTCTCTCTCTCTGCCCCTCTCCTGTTCACACTCTCACTTTCTCTCAAAAATAAACATTAAATTTTTTTTTTTTAAATGGACAGAGGATCTGAATAGACTTTTCTCCAAAGAAGTTATATAACAGGCTAACAAGTACATGAAAAGGTGCTCAATATCACTAGTTATCAGGGAGATGCAGATCAAAACCACAAATGGGGTATCACCTCACACCTGTCAGAATGGCTAGTATCAAAAAGACAAATAACAAGTGTTGGCGAGGATGTGGAATCAAAGGAGCCCTCGTGCACAGTATATAGGAATGTAAATTGTGCAGCCACTATGAAAAACAGTAAAAAGGTTCCTCAAAAATTTAAAAATAGGGGGCGCCTGGGGTGGCTCAGTCAGTTAAACGTCCAACTCTTGATTTCAGCTGAGGTCATGATCTCACATTCATGAGTTCAAGCCACACATCAGGCTCTGCACTGAGTGCAGAACCCTGCTTGGGATTCTCTTTCTCCCTCTCTCTGCCCCTCCCCTACCTGCATGCACATTTTCTCTTTCTCTCTCTCAAAATAAGTACATAAACTAAAAATTAAAAATAGAACTACCATAAGATCCAGTAATTATACTGCTAGGTATTTACCCAAAGAAGATAAAAACGCTAACTTGAAAAGATACCTGCACTCCCATGTTTACAGCAGCCATTATTTACAATAGCCAAGGAATGGAAGCTGCTTAAGTGTCCATTAATAGATAAATAAAGATGTGGTATATTTACACAGTGGAACAATTACATAGCCATTAAAAAAAAAAAAAAACAACAACCTCAGATCTGGCCATTTACAACAACATGGATGTAGGACCTACAGGGCATGATGCTAAGTGAAGTCAAGTCAGAGAAAGACAAGTACCATATGATCTCTCTTATGTGTGGAATCTAAAAAGTAAAAGTTTACAAAGAACAAAAAAAGCAGAAGTAGACTCATAAATACAGAGAACTGGTGGTTGCCAGAGGGAGGAGGGTGGGGGCATGGGAAAAATAGGTGAAGGGGATTAAGTACAAACTTCCAGTTGTAAGTAAGCCTCAGACAAAAAGTACAGCATTGGGAATATAGTCAATAATGTCCTAATAATACTGTATGGTGACAGATGGTAACTATATTTAGTGTTGTGAGCATCATATACAGAATTTTCAAATTAGTAAGTTGTACACTTGAAACTAATATACCATTGTATGTCAACTATATTTCAATAATAAAAGACTTCAAATTGTTTTCTTCTTTTCTGAAGGAATCGCCAAGATATTTATGACACCTATTTGGGAAATATTCCACAACAGCATAAATTTCTCTGGGACCCAGGAGGCATGCCAGTAGTACATTGGATACAATTTTCAAAGGAAAAGGAATCAAATATTCAGTCCTGTGACAGTTGCCTTAAAGAATGAGAAATTTATTGGGGTGCCTGGGTGGCTCAGTCGGTCAAGCGTCCAACTTTGGCTCAGGTCGTGATCTTAGTCTGTGGGTTTGAGTCCCGCGATGGACTCTGCTGACAGCTTGGAGCCTGAAGCCTGCTTTGGATTCTGTGTCTCCCTTTCTCCCCCCTCCCCAATATGCACTCTGTCTTGCTCTCAAAAATAAATATGCTTAAAAAAAAAAATGAGAAATTTATCAGATGATTATAGTTACAAATGGCAAACCCATATACTAATTAACATAAGGTACTCAAAAGATGGAGGGATCTCAATTTTCAACACCTTGAATTTTAATGCTCCATTCATGTGATGGTCTTAATTTCTCTCAATCTCTGCCCCTTTATATATAAAAATAAATATGATACCATCCAAACTGGAAACATAAGTACCTAGTCATTTTAGGGGTTTGTTTTGTTGTTACTGTCTGCTTCATTAAAATTTGAATTTAGAAGGATGCCTTTTTGGGAAGAAGTAGCATTCTCAAGAAAGTATTCCCTATACTTGCGGACATCCTAAAGCCAGAGGCATTAAAACTCTGAGGGAGAAATGTTAAGTACGTTGCCAAAATACACAAGCTGTGGCTACAGATATTAAAACAGTACATTTCTTCCAAGTGACAAAGAGTCTCCATTATAATAAGAACACTACACTAACACTCCACATAGATTTAAGAATGAAGTCTGTGCATTCTCTCTTTGATGGGGATTCCCAAAAACCAACCCAAGGCAGAGCGCAAAGAACCTGTTTCAGGAGGCTCCTGGCTTTCCTGGGCTCGGCTGCTTGACCATGGGCATGTTATCTGCCCTCTTGGGACCTCACAGTTTTCTGTGGGCAAATCTCTAACATTCTTTCCAGCTTTACATTTCTAGAATCCATGCTCCCCTCAGAGCAGCAGGCTCTTAACCCATTTAAGAATTTCAAAGCATGTCCCCTGTGTAGTATGTGTTTAATCAGTTCCTGACATTTGACTATCATGCTCAACTCTTATTCACCAATTTCTAATTATCCTGGAAACCATATCATACCAATTATAGCATCACTGAATAGAAAAAGAATGCTATGAAATGTCACTGAGATATTAAGTTCAATCTTCAGATGTAATCAAGTTCCCTGGAGTGCCACTGTAATCCACACAGCACAATGAATTTTATCTCCTTCTTGGCCCTCTCTGGACTGAAACTTGACTTCAACCTAGGCCTTGCAACAAAGGGAGGGTCCCAAACTTACCATGCCACTTGCCCTTATACACCGTTCCAAATGAGCCTGATCCAATCCGAGTGGAAAGCATCACTTCGCTGGCTTCTATTTCCCAGTAATAGCTTGAATCTCTCTGTCCACGAGGCCTCTGAAACCAGCAGTGATCATTAACACACTCCATAGAATGGTAAAGCTCTGTCTGATGAGAGTGTCAAAGAAAAGATCAACCCAACCGACCCATTCCCCTATCTTTTAAAGATAGACATTAACTGTAATTCCAATTTCGATATTTTGAGAAAAATACCATTTTAGTTGTGCCCTCCCTTACAAGTCAACAAATTTTCCAACGCAAGCATACCAAAAATGGCACTGACATTTATAACATCCTTAATTAAATGTTTTATTACAGTTCCCCTCTCCCCACCAAATTAAAAGTATTCTCATTTTAAAAATATTCTCACTTCTGACTAGGTTTTTCTTAGTAAACCCTAACATACGATGCAGGAGGTACTGTAAGCCATACTCACGATTTTGTTTTTCTCCTGGGTCCCAGATCCTGGTGCCCTCTCTCTCTGTGCTGGCACAGGGGTTTTGGGCTGTGACCAGCCCGTTGGGCTCAGATTGTTAGGGCTGCTGGACAAGGCTGAAGGTGAGGCTTAATAGACAAGACAAACAGAATCCACACATGGATAAGCCAACAGAAGATACACAGCATAAAGAGAAAAAGCCCATTATTATTTGCTACATAACTTTGGACAAGTACCTGATTCACTGTGGCTTCGAATTGCATCCTGAAACAGAAAAGGAAAGCTGGTCAATTTCTGCCCCACAAAAGATGCTCTCAGGGGGAAGTAAAAGGGGTAGGAGAATTTGCAGAAACAAAGTAGATTATAAAACCTCTAAAATACAAAAGGTCTAATTACATACTCTAACTTGCCTGTGATTCAATTTACCAATGTCAATGGCCAATTATCTCCAACATTATCATCAATTATTAGAACTGGGATTAGCTTTTCATATACCACATTCTTTTGGAATGGAAATCACTTTTTCTCAGAAGAAAGCAACACACATATATAGCAAAGTGATTCTCATTAAGGAATACTAGGCAAAGTTACTATCAACTGAGATTTTTCCAGTAACTGAGCATCTTGCTCCACTGAGGCTCAAAACAACAACAACAACAACAACAAAACAAAAACAAAACTTGGGGATTAGGTAGCAAGCTCACTCATACTCCTCTAGGAGTTGGGGGCACACTGACCAGAGTTGGGTTTGGTAAGGGTAAGCACCACAACTACAGAACTTAATCCAAGCCTAAAATCATGAAACGCTGAAAGGACCATAAATCCCCCAGTCCAAAATCTACATTTTACATACAAGAAAACACCTATAAATAAAAAAAAGAGACTTGGCCAGGATCACACAGCCAGTAGGTGGCAGAAATAGAACCAGAAACCATCACCCATGAATCTTAGCCCTGAGCTCATTCACCACAAAATGCTCCTGAAACCTTATAGGTAAGCTCTGAAATTAGTTACGTTCTACTCAGGTGAGAAGTCAAAAAGCTACCTTTAGAACTTATTAGAAACTGGGTAGAACAGTTTAAACCACAAGGGCTTCCATAAGACCTAAATATTCATTTTATAAACTCTCACTTTGAATATGTAATTATTACATAAAACCACTAGGCCTCCATATCCTCAAAAAGGAGATTTTTCTGGGAAACCTACTATTTTATGTAACCACAATAAAGACAAGATACCTTTTTCACACAACTATTAATGGAATGTTTCCACTCCATAACATTTTTACAAGACAAGAAGTATCCTAGGGGTGCCTGGGTGGCTCAGTCGGTTGAGCACTGACGTTGACCCTGGTCATGATCTCGTAGCTCACGGGTTCGAGCCCTGCGTTGGGCTCTGTGCTGACAGCTCAGAGCCTGGAGCCCGCTTCAGATTCTGTGTCTCTCTCTCTCTGCCCCTGCCCCTCTCACACACGCTCTCTCTCAAAATAAATAAATATTAAAATAAACATTTAAAAAATGTTAAAAAGATAAAAAGTATCCTAAACCAAGCTGTCCCTCCCCCTACCTTTGGCCGCCCCACCCAAGCAATAAAGCCTGGTTCTGGGGTCCCCAAACCTGGCCAATCTTCAGAATCACCTGGAGAGGTGTTTGAGAATACAGATGTCTCCTCCCCCCAACTAGGACTGATTAAGCATTTCTGGGAGGGAAGGTTGGAAGTCCAGGAATCTCTGTTTTTAAGTAGACTGGATAACTGCCAGTTGGCAAAACACCGGCCAAAAATAACGAGAATTTCAACAGAATATTCAGCGGCTATAGCTTTATTATCCAACTGACCTCTTTGTTTTTAGTCAAACCATGGCACAATGTATTTTTGCTGACCAAAATTATATACCCATGCACTAGGATTTTTTTCCTTAATGTCAGCAATTTTCTTCCTGTATCCATTATATACCTCATATTATACTGTGTGCTAATTTCTATAGTTGGATTTATCCTAGAAGGAACCTTTCAAATATCTTGGAATCTAAATATTAAAGAGAACTACAAATGGTTTAAACAAAGAATGTGTACTTTAAAAAAGCTGAATCATGCAATAAAAAGGAATCAAAACTTGCTCTGCCTCTAAAGTATGAAGAGAATTAACATAGTGCCAGTTATTTTATAATAAAAATTCAGGAATTTTCACTTTTAATGTCCCAAGTATTACAGTATTTACAGAGAAACAAATCATGTAACAGAAGTCACTAGGATATTATTTATTATCAGGGCTAACCATGATAAAAGAGAAAACAAAATTCATAGCTAGCATGCACATGACCTCCTCACAATAATCTTGTGATATTCAAAATGCCCCCCAAATGGCCAGTTCAGACTCCACATTCAGAAACCAACATTTTTGTTGAGTCCCTGCCACCTCTGATGGGAGGACAAGCATATGGAAAGTGATTCAAGGTCTGAGTGAGATAAAGTTGTACCTCAAGTGGCAGGTGTCCCTGAGGTTTTCCAAGGAACAATTCATAATGCAGAGAGAACACAGTTGTCTCTGATGAACTTTTAACAAAAGATTTTCAGGGCATATCAACCAAACCGACACATCTGGTTTCTAAACGAGGTATAAATACAACAGTGATGCTCTGAGCACCAACTAAATAAATCTAGCATTAGCTTTGGTCAAAATTTTTTTCTTTTTTAACTTTATTACTTTTGACTTCAAAATCTCGCTTGAGAAACTTATTTCACCTGTCAGCAATCCCACATACAGTATTTTTTTTTTAACTCCTCTATACTCTATTGTCAAAAAATAAAGCAGGAAATCAAGTCTGGCAAGAAATATAAAATTTAACTTAGTGATTCTTTCATTTCTGATAGGCTACTGTCTGACAGTCTTAGCAATCCTGTTAATTTACAAGAAAGCAAAGGCATGAAGAAGAATACCTACTCTTCCCCTCAAACAAAATCGTCTGGACCACGCCCTGGGAGAAGCATTCAGGCTGTTATTCTAGTCCAAAGCAATGAGAAATAAAGAAGAATAAAGAACAAAGGAAGTATTTTAAGTGTATTCAGTTGTTATTAAAGACGAATTAGAAAGCAAAGCAAATAAATAGAACATACCAAAAAGCCAAGAAAAGAAAAAGCAGTTTGAAAACACTAGGCTTTGGGTACTTTTACATCTCCCTAAATAACCTGCTTGGTAAATCCAATGACTCCACCCTTTTATTTCTAAATAAAATCACTTAAAAGTCTCTCAGAGAGTTTGTAGTTCTCCATCACTATTATTCTCTTTTCCACACAAAAATGAAACTACTCTTTATATTAGCTCATTCACTAGTTCACTGACATCTTATTCAAAGCTAAAATGGAAAGGAGTTCAAATGTTACCATTTCTTTAGGAGATTTTAGTTCTCCACTTGAATGATATACCAATTGGATTATTCAGCCAGTCTAAAGATACAGCGCTTTAAACAATAAATTCAAAAATTCCAAGGTCCTGAGAAAGTGCAGCAACATTCTTTATCAGGTTTGAAACCCCAAACTCTCTAAACACAACAGTCAACCCCACCCCAATAACAACAGATTGATACTCCTCACCACCCGCAAGGGGCCCTATTACCTCAATCATCCTGCTGTCCACAGGCAGGGTGGTGCTGACCATGTGGACATTAGGTGTGGATGTTGACCTCTGCCTCTGGGAGAGGGAACCTTCAGAGGAAGGGCTGGAAGAGTTGAACGTGAAGGCGTGGGGTGTGGAGTATCTGTGCTGGGAACTAGGCGAGGAAGAAAAAGAAAACTCCATGAATGACACGCAGGCCTCCCCACTGTAAATCTTTCAACTAGTTACTTCGTAAGATGCTCTGGGGCAAATCCTACTTGTACTAAAACCCTGGACAAAATGTTTCTCTCTTTTAAGAGGCTCCACTTACAATTTTTCTTCTGTCTAGGTGCTTCTGCATGCAAAGTTTTGAAAAGGAAATAATACACATGCTTGGAACTCATATGAAAACAATACATTTTAAGTTGTCTTCTTTTCAATAGATCCCCTCTACAGAATACTCCCAAATTTTTAGACCATCTCTAGGAAAGAACAGACTAACATTTGCCAACCATGCCACCAACTACCAACCTAGTTGGAATTTGCCCAGTTTAGAGACTGACTGAGAGAGCTTAAAGGAGAAGTCTTAAATTTAAGACGGTTAGACTATTGAGCATGTCCGCAAAAAGGCCAGCATTTTAGCTACTATGCACCCTCTCCCCACTTAACCAGCTCTAAAAGTCAGTTAATGTGAATTCAGTTTTCAGGATGCCAAAACACAACTGTGAAATTAATCACTGGCCTCTTCCAGTCAAGCCCACTCCCCTATCAACCACAATGCGAACACGCAGCAAGTATAACATTTTCATTTTTTGCTCTACAAATTATTTTGAGTTTTGTTCAGATGCAAGTAACACCATGCATGAATTCAAGGAACAGAAGGCTAGTTTTTCTATGAGAAACTGTTCTACTGCCTTGAAAAATTGCCTTCTCAGGAATTCAGTATTTATGCCTTCAAAAGCTTGTCTTCTGGTAATGAAATCTTCAGAAGCAAGTACAATTTCTGATGAAATTTCAAGAAAAATAAGCCATACACAAACATATATCCAGATATTATTTCAATACAAATTCCTTGTTCTGAGATATGCTGCCTTTAACAATTTCCATGGTAGTTTTAAAAAGATCATTAAATGTTATCCAATTGTATATACATTAAAGTCAGGTATTTTGAAAAAGATGGTAGATTTTATTTTAGGTTCCAAATTCATGTGTAACACTGAACAAGACATGTGAACTCAACAAAGCTCTAACTTCCAAGCAGGAGAACAGAAAAAAGACAAGTTACACGCAAACTCACAAGCACATTAGAAAGGATATTTATATTAAAAATCTAACTGGACTCTATTTAAAGATCACAGTCTATTAAATACCATGGTTTCAGCAATGCAAGGCGATAAATAGCATTTCAAAGTTAGGAGTTCTATTTTTATCGGATCACCGTATATAGTTATGGGACTCTTTCCTTGAGGCACAACTTACTACATACTGAGGAAAGCAAAATCTGAAGGTCTTTAAAATGTGATGAGACATTAAGGGATATGCTATGATAGCAGAAGAAAACTGCAGTCTGTGTGTGTCACTTTTCAGAATATAAAAACTACAAGACTACATTTTGCTCTAATACTAGTATTAAGTTCCACAGAAATAGTAAAGCATTTACACAGGGAGAGAAGGGAATGCAAAGGAACTCTGGTCTTTTATATTCAGGCTTTCAGTCCCACCCGCCCCAATGTAATTTTCCAAAGAAAAGCTGTAAGTAAAAAAAATTACCTAACAGGCATCCGGGAAACAGACTCTCGCATCCGACGCATTGTCAAAGAAGGCAGTGCTGGGACCCCACTATCACCAATAGGAGAATTTGGGAACAATCTAAGTGAAATCAGAGGAAGACTGAGTTTATGGTTTTTTATAATGGCAGTAATTTTACAGTCAAATTACCTTGTCTTGCAACTCTTGCAAACAGACTACTCAAACATTTTCAGGGGCACCTGGGTGGCTCAGTTGGTTAAGTGTCCGACTTCAGCTCAGGTCATGACCTCACAGTTTGTGAGTTCGAGCCCCATGTAGGGCTCTGTGCTGACGGCTCAGAGTCTGGAGCCTGCTTGGGATTCTGTATCTCCTTCTCTCTCTGCCCCTCCCCCACTTGTGCTCTGTCTCGGTCTCTCAAAAATAAATAAATGTAAAAAAAATTTTTTTAAACCACATTTTCTAGTCACATTTTCATCAACCATTTTAGAGTAGAGGGACCACCAATCCAAATGACTGGGCTTGAATGAGTACAGAATATGAACAATATTGACCTGCCAATGAACATAATAGCTTCTAGTGTACATTTCTGAACTTTTTTTTTTAAATGAGGGGGGAGAGAGAAAGAGCGAGCACAAGTAGTAGAAGGGCAGAGAGAGGACAAGAGAATCCCAAGGCTCCATGCTGTCAGCATAGAGTCTGACATGGGGCTTGATCTTATGACTGGGAGATCATGACCTGAGTGGAATCAAAAGTCAGATCCTCAACCACGGAGCCACCCAGGCACACCTGTGCATTTCTAAAAAGTACTGGTCCAATATCCCACTATATCAAAATAATGTTTTTTTTTTTAATTCTAAAGTAGGGCACAGTATAACCTAAATCACAAAGAGCTTTTCTGGAAACATTCTGTCTTGAAAACACATAAATGAAAAGACTGAATATGAAAAATAAATGTCATTCAGCACCAAATGTCATAAATAAGAGGAAAAGAGATGACAACATTAATTGGGCATCTTCTTTCCACAAGATGAGCACTTGTGCTCGGCAACTTCACGTGCTAGCTACCTCAGCTAATCCTCACGAGAACCCTGCAAGGAAGGCAATCCCCTTTCCTCATATGAGTGAACTGAGGCCTAGAGGTGGTTAGTTAGTTAATGGAAACACTGAGATTCTCACCCACTTCTACTAAACTCCAAGCTTGTGCCAGTTAGGCTACGCAAGCAAACACATGTGACTACTACAAAAGCTTTTAAAAAAGGTGTTCCCGTCAGGGTTTAATAACATTCCCTTTGTTTTTCTAGTACTCTCAAAAAGGGATAAAACTTTGACTTTTCATGTATTTTCAATTTAAACCTTACTAAAATACACTTTGTATGAAAATATATTTTGGGAACTGGTTTGTCTCCTGAGGGATTCAAGTACCTTTTGAGGTTTTACATTTACATCATTTTATTTCATTTCATTTTATTTTTAGGTTTATTTATTTGAGAGAGAGGGAGAGCACAAGCAGAGGAGAGTCAGAGAAAGAGGGGGTGAGAGAACATCCCAAGCAGGCTCCACATTGTCAGCATATGCCTGATGTGGGGCTTGAACTCACAAACTGAGATCATAACCTGAGGTGAAATCAAGAGTCGGACACTCAACCGACTGAGCCACCCAGACTCCCCTACATTTATATCATTTTAAAACTGACGTCTCCAGTTTGAGGTGAAGATAATAGCACCAACTATGCTTTCTGCTCCTTCTCAATAACAAATGTTTAACATCATTTAACAAAATAAAGAGTTGTGCCTGCCAGTAACCTAAAAGATGATACTGTTAAGAGACAAAAGCCAAGTCTTTTGGTTTTCTTATCCTTTTGCTCTTTGCCTCACTGAGTCACAGTACGCCAATCTCCATTTGACAAACAGCAATCCCATCTGCTTGCTTTAGAGGTATGCCACACTCAAACTCCCTGGTTTCACAACTGTCATGCTGCTAAAGTAGATGATATCCAAATCATGACAATTTACTTAGTAAGTCTAAAACCCAGACTCGTTGGTCAAATATACAATAATACCTTCAAGAGAGTTTTTACCTCCCCACCTGCTTATATTCTTTGAGAAAAGAATGGTGCCTTACAAGAGTTGTCTGATATTACTCCAGTCCACACACATAGTAGGTACTTTGGTGCTACAGTGCTCATGAAATTTGTAGCCACAAGTCTGACATCGAAATCCATTTAGCAGGAACTTCTGACAGATGTCACAGAAGGCAAGCTTCAGGAAGGTCTTCCGAGCCTGGAAGAGGTATAAATAAATGAAGAATGACAAAAGACAAAATAATTTCTTCTTTGGCCCCCAACAGATCCCATACATCCAAAAGAGACCCTTATAAAAAAGAATCCTACTTCCAACACTTGTAAAATTCACTCCTAGAAATTAAAGTATATATGTGACTAATTAAACTTAAATTGCCTTACTGTAAACATCACAAAACGACAGCTTCAGATAATCCAACAATGCATATGCTTTTGCTTATTACCTCTGAGAAAGTCCAATTACACCAGCTAAAACACCCAACACACCACAAAAAGAGAAGTGCTCCACAACTTACAAAGTTGTGTGTTGTGAGGGGAACGTGATCCAGGAAATCTACTTGAAGTTCTTCTCCAATCAACGAGGTGGCATCAGTATTCCAATCTAAACGCGCTTTTTTACTAAAGGCAATTTTTAAAAACATATATAAAAGGCAAATATTCAAACAAGGTAAGAGTTCAACGCCAAATAATAACAGCTACCACTTACCTCATACTATATAAATATAAAACTTAATCTCAGACAATACTAACTTATTTAACTCATACAACAAATCTATGAAGTAAGCATTTTATCCCTATCTTAAAAATGAGAGAATTAGGGCCCAAAGAAAGTAACTTGTTCAAGGCCACACACCAAGTATAAGAGCCTATGTTGGAATCCAGCTCAGCTGGACTCCAAAGCTTATACTCTTAGAATAAAGTTTTTTTTTTTTTATTGTCTATTTTTTATTTTGAGAGAGAGAGAGCACACACAGGGGAGGGACAGAGAGAGAATCCCAAGCAGGCTCCATGCTGTCAGCACAGAGACAGACACAGGACTTGATGGGGCTCAATTCCACGAATGGTGAGATCACGACCCGAGCCAAAATCAAGAGTCAGACACTTAACTAACTGAGCCATCCAGGTGCCCCAGAATAAAGTTTATTTTAAAACAATGAACTATATGGGAATGCAAGCTGGTGCAGCCACTCTGGAAAACAGTATGAAGCCTCCTCAAAAAACTAAAAATAGAACTACCCTACGACCCAGCAATTGCACTACTAGGTATTTATCAAGGGATACAGGGATGCTGTTTCGAAGGGACACATGCATCCCCATGTTTACAGCAGCACTATCAACATTTGGAAAGAGCCCAAATGTCCATCGATGGATGAATGAAGATGTGGTATATACATACAATGGAGTATTACTTGGCAAAACGAATGAAATCTTGCCATTTGCAACTACGTGGATGGAACTGGAAGATATTATGCTAAGTGAAATTAGTCAGAGAAAGACAGATATCATGATTTCACTCATATGAGGACTGTAAGAGACAAAACAGATGAACATAAGGGAAGGGAAACAAAAATAATATAAAAACAGGGAGGGGGACAAAAACATAACAGACTCTTAAATAAGGAGAACAGAGGGTTACTAGAGGGGTTGTGGGAGGGGGTATGGGCTAAATGGGTAAGGGGCATTAGGGAATCTACTCCTGAAATCATTGTTGCACTATATGCTAACTAATTTGGATGTGAATTAAAAAAAAAATTAATTAAAAATAAAATAAAATAATGAACTATAACAATCTCATGATAAAATAAATATGCAATAAATTGGACTCTGTGACCTTAAAATCCTGTAAGAATACTGAAATACTAAAGTGGGGTATAAATACTGCTGTAATAGCAAAATTTAATCTTCAATAGCCTACTTCAGTCTAGCAGATACATAAATACAAAGGAATCACAAATGAAATTAATAATAGGCTCACATCTGTAGAGTTGTTTGCAAGGTCTATAAGGTGACAGGGGACTTAACTGTCTCAACATTTACTCTGACACCATTCTTTCTGTGCCTAGAACAAACAACACAGAAAAATAGATATACTAAAGTAAAAAGTTTCAAAAAAAAAAAAAAAGCAGCTCCTTTCTCATGTCTTGTGTAGTCCATCAAGTCCATCAGGCCCACTTCTTAAAAAAAGAATATTCTCATGTAGGGAGAGAACACATATACAGCATAATTCAAACTTCTCCCTTTGCCTACCAGAAGCTGATTCCAGCCATTTTTCTGGTTATCCAATAGTAAATAATCCTTTCCTTAATATAACTCCCTATACAAGGACTCCAAAGTCCTACTTCATCCTAATGGAGAGAGACAGGGGCAGCCCTGTGTCCTTAGTCTTCAGGTGCTATCCGTCCAGTAGAGAAGCTAGGGTAGCTCTAAACCAACGTAGCCTTGGACAAGACTGGACAAGCCACTCAACGTCTCAGAATCCTTCTGGTCTTTAAGGAGCACTACAGATTGGCTCTGGACCAACCTGGGGCTATACCCAGATAAAACTGACATATGCTTCAAATATCTGCACTTCAACAAACTACCTCCTACACTGAGGGGAACAGCAGAGTGGAATTTTTGCTTGCCCTTTTGAGTTAACTCATTTCCTAGGCTATTCTCTCAAACTGGGAAACTCCTTGAGACAGAAAAGATGGTGAGCTGAAGATCAATAACAGAACTAGCATTTTTCAAGAAGAAAGTAAAGATTATTTCCCCCAATTTGGGGGATAATAATGGATAATTATGGAAGCTATAGGGTTTACTCCTAGCCTTTGATGGGATGCTTCTATCAAGCCACCAGCATTAGAAAGAAGATGAACTATGGATCTTTCCTGAAGCAGAAATTACAAATTATACAGATTGAGTAAACATTAACTGTTATAAAAATGAATGAATGAGGGGCACCTGGCTGACTCAGTCAGAAAAGCATGCAACTCTTGATCTTGGGGTAGTGAGTTCGAGCCTCATGCTGGGTGTAGAGCTTACTTAAACACAAACTTTAAAAAAAAAAAAGAATGATGGAGTGAATTACAAGAGTGTTAATCTCTTGAGGATAGGATTCTTTAACTATACATAATAATGCAAACACTTTCTGAGTATTCTGTCTACTGCATTCCAGGAAACACAAAAATTTCTGCTTTCAAGAAACATTACCTTACACTACTGTTTCCATCTATGGAATACTATCAACACCTAATATGTATTCTTTTTTCAGTGCAATGTTTCAGCAATAATTTCAAGTTTTAGTATTTTATTTTTCTCAGTTGTCTATGAACAAGGGTATATAAATACATAATACTCTATGACAAGCTAGCACACTTTTTTAAAAATACAAACTTATTATTTGAAGCCAGCAGCTCCTTACTAGTATGAAAGAGGATCTGACTGACTTTTGAGTTCTTACCCTTTATGTTCATGGAGAAGTCTGAACACTGCACAGCACTCCGGCTGCAGGCCCCTCACCTTGAGTGCTTTCATAAGGCAATCATGCAAGCTCATTCCATTTCTCACATTGACCTATAAACAAAAAGCCATCTTTAGAACCAACAAAGGCTGCACATCCTTTGATAAGCATAGTAATAAATGCACCAGTCTGTAAGGGTATGTGAAGAAGATTTATGACAGGGGCGCCTGGGTGGCGCAGTCGGTTAAGCGTCCGACTTCAGCCAGGTCACGATCTCGCGGTCCGTGAGTTCGAGCCCCGCGTCAGGCTCCGGGCTGATGGCTCGGAGCCTGGAGCCTGTTTCCGATTCTGTGTCTCCCTCTCACTCTGCCCCTCCCCCGTTCATGCTCTGTCTCTCTCTGTCCCAAAAATAAATAAACATTGAAAAAAAAAAATTAAAAAAAAAATAAAAAAAAAAAAGAAGATTTATGACAGCATTGCTTGTAATGATACACACACACACACACACACACACACACACACACAAAGGAAATAGCTGGAATGTCCAGCAATATGGAATGCTTAAATAAAGCCTAAAATATCTGTATATGTCACATTAAGACACTACTATATTATTTATAACGACCTAAAGGGAAGGATGTCCATGATTTATCAATTGTGGGAAAATATTTTTCAGAATAATACAAAGAATAAGATTACTTAAAGGGCAGGGAAACCCATATATGTTTACATATATTGTATGAGTATGAAAAGACATACCTCTAGCTATTATCAGAAGAGAGTGGTTGAGAAAGATAAAATTATCACATTTCCCTTCACACTGGTCTAATTTGTTTGACTGACTGAAATGTACATGCAAGCAGGAACATCCACCAGAAAAGAAAATAAATCAATCTGATCTATAAACATGAGTTTTTCTGATCAAAACTGCATTTCAACCTGTTTTCAACAACAGGTTTTGTTATCTTCCTAACAAAAATTCCATCTCATATACATTTCACACTAGTAAAGGTAAGCAGACCACTGTTAATTTAAATAAACATGCACACCATTTCAAGTAGCCTTAGTGTATGTCCCTCCACATTGTCCTGTACCCCATCCTCAAAAGCTAGGCAGGCACTCAGAGGCCTAGTAGGAAGTATGAGTACCTGAAGTACTAACAATGGCAGCTATATAAAAATTTCAACTAATGGGGCACCTGGGTGGCTCAGTCAGTTAAGCATCCAACTCTTAATTTTGGTTCAGGTCATGATCTCATAGGTCGTGAGGTTGAGCCCCTAGTCATACTCTGCGGTGACAGTGTGGAACCTGCTTGGGAATCTCCCTCTCTCCCCCTCTCCCTGCCCCTTCCCTGCTTGTGCTCTCTCTCTCTCAAAATAAACATTAAAAATTTTTTTTGAATAAGACTTTAAGAGTTTTGATAAAAGCCCCATACATTTTGTTTTTAAAGCCAATAAGGTTAATTAAAACTGAGGCAACTAGAGTGAGTATGGCCAGTAAGGAGAACAAAATGTAGATCTATGGTACTTGTAAATTGCCCACAGTGGAGCTCCTGTGCTCAGTTAAAGTGTGACAGCTGACAGTGGCCAAACCAGCTCCTTCCCAAAGGCAGGTAAGAGCATATGTTTGGATCTATTTGAAAAGTCTAAAGTATTTATTTAAAATGTTCCATAGCAAGTTTATTTTAGGTTTCTTGAAGTAGTTATACCCTTAGACCCACTAACTTACAGTTTTCAGAAAAAAAAACTAAGTAAAAGTGAGATATACTGATCTGAACTATGAAGATAAGACATCAAGAATGAGGACAATGAAGACTAACAAACACAAACTAACAGAATCATTACTTGCATCAAATACTATGCAGTAGAGCTTTGAAAAATATAAGGTGCTATATCATTAATCTTCATTAAAGTCACAGACTCTAGGGGCACCTGGGTGGCTTAGCTGGTTAAGCGTCCAACTTCAGCTCAGGTCATGATCTCACAGTTCATGAGTTTGAGCCGAGTCAGGCTCTGTTCTGACAGCTCAGAGCCTGGAACCTGCTTCAGATTCTGTGTCTCCCTTTCTCTCTCTGCCCCTCCCCGACTCATGCTCTTTCTCAAAAAAATGAATAAACATTAAAAAAAAAAAAAAACCACATACTCTAAGAGCTAGATAGTTCTTTAAATATTCTCTAATCCAAGTGGGGTTCCCAAATGTGGCTGGCATTAGAATCATCCAAGGAACTTATGAAAATAAAGATTCCCAGCTTCTCCCCTCCAACACATCCAAGGATTCTGATTAAGTTGAACTTGAATGAAGCCCAGGAATCTGTATTTTAGCCGTCAATTGATTGTAATGGTAACTAATGGTCCTCAGCTATGGTCCAAGCACCCATCTAATAACAAGGAGTGGCAAAGAGACACATATTTACAAAATAAATGACAAGAAAAAAATTTTTTTTAACGTTTATTTATTGTTGAGAGACAGAGACAGAGACAGAGTGCGAGCAGGGGAGGCGCAGAGAGAGAGAGAGAGGGAGACACAGAATCTGAAGCAGGCTCCAGGCTCTGACCTGTCAGCAGAGCCCAACGCAGGGCTTGAACCCATGAACTGTGAGATCATGACCTCAGCCGAATCGGACCCTTAACTCACTAAGCCATCCAGGCGCCCCAAGAAAAAAGTTTTTGTAAAAGCAACTCTAAAATGGTGTTCATGGGTGGCTCAGTCAGCAAGTGTCTTGGTTTTTAGCTCAGATCATGATCTTACAGTCCATAAGTTTGAGCCTCCTCATCAGGCCCTGTGCTGATGGAGCCTGTTTGGGATTCTGTCTCTCCTCTCTGACCCTCACCTGCTTGTGCTCTTTCTCTCTCAAAATAAATAAATAAACTTTAATTAAAAAAAAAAAAAAAAGAAAGAAAAAGCAACTACCAATTATACTCCTACAATTATTTAAATCATATATATACACTATCTGCCATTCTCCTCTCTACACCTCCCCATGGATACATGTTGAAATTAGTTAAATCTAATTTCTGGAGCCTACTAAGTGATTAGGAGGGTCATTTTAGGTTCCAAGCAGTGAAGTAACCTGGGAATGATTAGAAACTGCTGACTCATGGTGCTGGCCAGTAAATGACTCCTTCCACCAATGCTCCCCTGAAGATACATGCCAGCTGAAAGAAGATGGTCCATCTCTGGTCAAAGAAATGGGAGAAACTAATTTTATCTGCTAGAGCCTTAGGAGAAGCCAAGCTTCCAAATCACTTGTTCCCAACTACCGATTGTGCTCAACTGAAAGCTGTCAAGGGCTACAAAGATGTAGAAAAAATTCAAATAATCATAGCTACCATTTTACTTATGAATCAGCTACTGTATATTCAGCATGAGCCTCATTTCATTAAGGTGAGGAAACAGGGGCTCAAAATATTATGTAACTCATCTAGATGATAATAAAAGGCAATACAGGGATTTATATTTGAGCATGGTTGTCTTAAAGGTCCATATACTTAATTAATCATTATGCCAAACTAAGTTTCCCAGTCTTCCAGGCAACCTGGCAGGAGATGGGAATGGGGAAGACAGGCACGGTATTAGCCTGAAGCAGTACCACACGGTCTTCAGCTAGTCTTAGCTTCCCATTACATTCACACTTCCCACCTGCGCTCTCCATTTAAGGTTAGAAAGAAGATGAATGGGGGCGCCTGGGTGGCTCAGTCAGTTAAGCGTTTCGGCTCAGCTCATGATCTCACAGTTTGTGAGTTCGAGCCCCGCATCAGGCTCTGTGCTTGCTGACAGCTCAGAGCCTGGAGCCTGCTTCGGATTCTGTGTCTCCCTCTCTCTCTGCCCCTCCCCTGCTCTGTCTCCCTCTGTCTCAAAAATAAATAAAACTTAAAAAAAATTTTTTTTAATAATAAAAAAAAAAATAAGAAGATGAATGAACAATAACAGTAAGTAAAAAAATCACCTTGCAAATGAAAGGCCACTTTTGAAATATTAAGGAGGTTATTACTATTTATTTTGCCAGCCATTCAACTTTTATTTTTAGGAAGGGGAACAAAAATAATACTCAAATACCTTTTGAGTTTTGCCTTCAGTTTAAAATGTATCTAAAGGTACAACACTGTAACTGGGAGTCTGCTTCTTAAGTTCACAAAAGAAGTATAAAGGAATTTATTAGTAAACTGGGAGAGGGAAGTGGAACTGTCAAAAACAGAACTCTGGAACTGTCAAAAACAGAACTCTGGACTGGACTTTCCAACCTCAGAACTTTGTCTCACCCAGGTACAAAGAAAAGCCCAATGCACTGATTTTACTCAAAGAATGGGGAGTGGGAAAGGAGGAAGCATGGAAGTTTTTGAACTAAGGTTTTCTCAAATGTTCCACCAAGCAAAATTAGCACAACTTCACTTTCCTTTTTTAACCAGGTGGGTTTTTTTCCACCAAGATAGTAAGGAACTATTTTGAGCAGTTATTTCTCAGAAAAGTTAGAACTCTATGTCAGAAAACCAAGTGGCAGTGTCCCACCATGATGCTACTAGTATGAACCTGTTGCTGGTACTACAAAAATGAACTGTGCACACATAACTGGCTAGTGTCAGTGCCCAGGAAAAGAGGAAGATGCTGTGCTTTCTAAGCTACCTCCAGCTTTGCCCGGGGCCTACAAAACTTACCAAAATAATTTTTTCTAGGTAATTTTATTTTCTTCTATATACTCAACTATAACGTCCAAAAAATTTAAGTGAGCATTTTGCTTTAATATCCATAATACATATATACATAAAATTGACTGAAACAGTCTAAGGGAGCTTTTCAAAAGAAGGCATTCCAGGCGAGAATAACAACTGAAGGAAGGCCAAGGGGTGGGGAAAAGTGGGAGGTATGGAAGGAACATAGTAATATAAAGCAATAAAATCTGCAACTGGAAAGCCAATTAATAAAGACACTAAGTGACAATTTTGCCTGTCTATAAAGTGAGTGAAATTATCCAAAATGCTTTTTATAGGCAGATGGCCAGCTAAACTTACTGAGAGGAACATTTACATACCACTGTTCTTTGCTTGTTTGGCAAGAAAACACGGATAGTGTTGCTGGTCTTAGAAGAGTCCGTAAGTTTGCCATCATCTGATGCCCGACGCTGAAAGCCAAATGGCTGAACTATTGTAGGGGAGATGCAGCTGGGGCCATCAAACACTGCATCTTTGAATCCAAAGCCATTGCTGATCGTCTTCCAGGCCCCTTGTATGTGCTCCATTGATGCAGCTTACACAACACTTAAACCTAGTTTAAAAAAAGACAAAAATTTAATTCTAGAAAAAAGCAACTCAACAACATAGAGTAATTGTGAAAATAGTAGTATGTGGACGTTCTCATAAGTAACACCCTCTGCTTAACTCAATCAAAAACTTTTATGTTAGTATATTTCCATAAAATATTTCATAGACAACTCAAAAACGAGAATAGGGAATAGGGATCAAAAGATGTATCAAGGGTTATACCACCAGTTATACCAACCTGGAACATGGGCCCAGCCAGGTTTCCTGACTTCTAGTCTAACACTTTTTAAATTACATTTCTCTTCTTCTTTAGTTATTGTATTTTAAGTGTGAGTGACTACCTTTGCATATCAGTAACATGTGAAATTTAAACAGGTGAAATTTTTTTAAAAAATGTGTAAGCCATAATTTTCTGCCTTAAAGGAAGAAAAAGAAATTAGTATGTCTAGGATGTGTATTAGACATTGATATATAAATTATCTCATTTAATTTTTTATGAAGATCCCAAATATTTTAAATTCCTTCCTCCATCCACTCTTTAAACAAGGCACAGAAAAATCACCACTACTTGCTGAAGAGCACCCAGGTGATGGGTAAAATAACCAGATATACACGTTTAAATTTAAAGTCCATAAACTTTCCACCATAACATTCACATTTCAGTTTTGGTACAAAAATGAAGCTTACAAACAGGAGCAAGCAGAGACAGTCACCGAACCAAAAATAACCAAATGTTTTAACTGGGCAACAAGAAAACTGCAACAGTAGTCCACAGTCACACAATGGTGGTAAGACAAAGAGTGTGCAGTTAGGACACACAACACCCTGACACTGACTGGGAGTCAGCAATCATGCAGAAGTGAGGTTTATCTCCTTCTTTAGAAAAGGGTGAGATTGACAGGGAATCCCATCCTTCTCACACCTTCCTCCCTTAGAAACTTATTTTGTCGTATTATTAGTAATACCTACCATTTACTACTTGCCTACTATATGAGGCAATACATACTACATACATCCCACTCACATTATCCAACCTAATCCTTAGAGAAATACTCTAGGTAGGACTCGCATCCCATTTTACATCTGAGAAACTTTCAAGACTGAAATTTATCCTACAGAAGTGTAAGGCAAGTGTTTAAAGATATATGTAACAAACAATCCTAAGGAAAAAGAGAGAGGGGCAAACCAAGAAACAGACTCAAGAAACTATGGAGAACAAACTGATGGTTACCAGTGGAGAGACAGGTGGGGGGGACACAGGTGATGGGGATTAAGGAGCACACTTGTGATAAGCACCAGGTGTTGTATTTAAGTGCTGAATCACGAAATTGTACACCTGAAATCAATATTACACTGTATGTTAACTAAATTTAAATAAGAACTTAAAAAGATACATGTATAAGCATCTTCATTACAGCACTGTTCATATCCTTGAAAAACTGGGAAACCAGGGACACCTGGGTGGCTCAGTGGGTTAAGCCTTCAACTCTTGATGTCAGCTCAGGTCATGATCTCACGGTTTGTGAATTCGAGCCCCACATCGGGCTCTGCACTGACAGCGTGGAGCCTGCTTGGGATTCTCTCCCTCTCTCTCTCAAAAAAATAAATAAATAAATATACTTAAAAAAAATTGGGGGACCAAATACTTAATAGGGAATTCAACAAATGTTAATATCTATGTGATAAATGAAGTAATTTGTATGTGCAGATGGAAAAAAGCCATCCAAGACAAAATAAAAGATGCAAAATATATTTTGAACCTTTTATATTAATCTAGAAAGAGGGAGGAAAATCTTGATTTATAAAGAGGTGAGAAAACCTACAATAATAAAGTATTAACAGTGATTGTTTCAGAAGGATTGTGAGAAATTTTTACTTTTTATATATTACCTATCTTCTTTTTGGGGGGATCTTTTGTGTGTGTGTTTTACTATTACAACTGTAAACTTCTATAAAGCCTATTTTATTTGTCTAAGTGGGAGGAAGGACAAAATACCACAGCCTTCAAGTGTCAGGACTGTCACACATTGCCTCCCACCTCCTCTGACATATAAACCTGAGCCCCCTTCACAATCCTAATTCTATCCCTCCATTACCATGAGGTCATTTTTTAGGGGCACCCACAGCTCTTCCTTTCCCTATATCTTTCTCCCCAACTAAGAGATGAATGAATTTAGAACCAGATGAGAGGGAGAAAGATGAAGAATGAGGGCTCATCTGAGCATCTCACTAGCCTGAAATTATGTGGCTCCTATGATCTAGATATAGAGCAACCTTAAAGATGCAACTCAACATATTCCTCCTCTCCTGAAGACTCAGAATATAAGCCAAACTCCTTTGTGAACACATCAAGCTTAAAGTCTCAGGACTTTTGAATTTCTTGTTCCCTTCACCTGGAAGGCTGACACTTTCAGAAACAAGCAAGTTGGCTTTTTCACATCATTAAAGACTTCACCTAAAAGATTACTTTAGAGATGATTTCCCTAGTCATCCCAGCCAAAATACCCCACCCTTTCCAACCCCCATCAAATAACCCTGCCTGTTTTCTTCATGGCACTTACTACTATGTTTAATTGTTCACAGATTTAGGTTAGTACCCTCCACCCTCCTTCTGCTCCACAAGGGCAGGACCCTGCCAAATCCCATTCACTACTGTATTCTTAGTCCATAATACAGTACTTAGGACATGAAGACACTCAAATATTTATTAAATGAATTAAGTTAGAGGCCAAATTGATGCTGCAAAACATAATTTTTTTATAAAACAGACCTGTTAGAACTAGTAAATGTGAATTAAATCTCCATTTAGTAGTACACCTTTAAAAAAATATCGACCACTAGCAAACGACAAACTGTAGTAATAGCATCCTAAATTTCATTGAGGACGGGGGTAGAGACTGTACTATAAACTATTAGCTAAAGAACCCAATTACAAGACTTAAATGTGGCCTAACTCCAAAAACATACTTATTTTATGATGAATTCTAAGTCTTGTAAGCACTTAGAAAATAACACTGCCAGTGCTTACTATAGAATATACTACAATAACTGTTAACCAAAAGTACACCCACTTCAATTCTCAAGTTTTAGATTACTTCTCATTCATTATTTTTATTTTTCTGTGTGTTTATCAAATTCACTTACTAGGCTACGAAGCATGTTAAGAGTGTTTCCCAGCTTTTCTCACGTCACTCATACAAAATGATGATTCTTATTTGTAAGGCATATTCAGGTCAACAGAGAGGCTAGAAAGGCCAAGAGCCCTACTAACTGCCCTCCCTGCCCTCCAAGAGTGATAGAGACACCACTAACCTGTTCCTCATTAGAAGTTCTAAGCCAAGGTATTCCTTAACCAGTTTACTAAAGGGCACACATCTGAAAATAAGAAAAAGCTTCTAAAAACCATTCAGCATCAACCTACTTGTCTTAACTGAAGACATTCAGAAACCCCATTAATACTACCCTCAAATAAACATTAATATAACATAAATGCAAATCTAGCCTCTGTATTTATCTCTCCCTGATATGCTGACCAAATCTCAGCTAAAATTCACATAAACACTCACAATACATATCTAGAGACATACTAAAACTAGATAGTCCAAAACAGAAATCAGCTTCTAAATGTGAAGTCTTTCACAATTCCAAGGAAAAGTTTCAAAACAAATGCATTCTCTTATGAATGGAGAAATTCACTATGTTAGAAAAAAAATCATTCATTAAAAAAAAATTTTTAATGTTCATTTATTTTTGAGAGAGAGAGAGAGAGAGAGAGAGAGGGAGGGAGAGGGAGAGAGAGGGAAGGAGGGAGGGAGGGGAAGGGGCAGAGAGAGACAGACACAGAATCTGAAGCAGGCTCCAGGCTCTGAACTGTCAGCACAGAGCCCATCGTGGGGCTTGAACTCCTCTGAACCATGAGATCATGACCTGAGCTGAAGTCAGATGCTTAAAAGACTAAGCCACCCAGGCATCCTGAAATCAATCATTTTTAAAAAGATGTATCTCCCTATAAAGGATTACTATTTCTAATATACAAAGATCTCCTAAAAATTAACAAAAACATGAACAATGCCACTGAAAAAAACAGGGAATTAAATTCACAGAATAGAAACACAAGGCCACGGGGGCACCTGGCTGGCTCAGTCAGTTAAGGATCCAACTTCAGCTCAGGTCATGATCTTGCGGTTCACGAGTCTGAGCCCCACATTGGGCTCTGTGCTAACAGCTCAGAGCCTGGAGCCTGTTTCGGATTCTGTGACTCCCTCTCTCTCTGTCCCTCTCCTGCTTGTGCTCTCTCTCTCTCTCTCTCTCTCAAAAATAAACAAAGACATTTTTTAAAAAATTTTTAAAAAAGAAACACAGAGGCCATAAACATACATGATTTGTGTATATATATACATATATATGTATATATATACACACATATATAGTAGAAAAATGTGAAATTTGAAAAATAAAATACTATTTTTAACATCAGATTTATAAAATATAAAAGACAGAAAAGGAAAACATCCATCACAGGCATCTGAGGAAATCTACTTCTCATACTTGCTGGCAAGACTGTAAACTTAATCTAACAATCTAATAGTTTCTATTAGCCGTTTAAATATTTGAATTCATATACCATTTGACAATCTATCTTATAAGGGAAAAAAACCCAGCCAGCACTACAGAAATACCCAGCACTACTAAAGTACACCGGAATATTTACTGCAGCATTATTTGTAATGTCAATAAACTGTCAACAAACTCCCATCAGAGCCAAAGCCATAAAGCTAAACAAGAAACAACTTGAAAACTAGTTTACAAAAGCAAGACCTCCCAGGGAAGGATTGCCACCGCAACGTACTGGCTAAAGGTCTAATTTAGAGAGTATTTATCCAGGGAAGCTTGAGAAGATTGTGGAGTAGGAGGATTCTAAGCTCACGTCCTCCTACAGCAACATCAAGGCTGCACCAACATCAAGTGCAACTCACTCTGAAAATGACCCAAAGACTAGCAGAATAGTACTGTCTCAATTAAAGATATTTTTTAAGGGCCATATTGAAAAGGTTAAGAGGGGCAGAGACAGCTGGGAACCAAACCCCCAGGGTGGTGACTCACAAGCAGAAGGGATATCACAGGCAAGCAGGTCTTCCCTGGGGAGCAAGAGAATATAGCCCTACATAAAGCAATCCCCACCCCAATCCTTACCCCACACAACCCCACAACATCTGGCTTTAAAAATCAGCAGGGCTAGGGGCACCAGGTGCCTCATTTGGTTAAGCATCCAACTCCAACTCAGGTCAAGATCTCACGGTTCCTGAGTTCAAGCCCTGTGTCAGGCTCTGTGCTGACAGCTCAGAGCCTGGAGCTTGCTTCGCATTCCTTGTCTCCTTCTCTCTCTGCTCCTCCCCTGCTTGCACTCTCTCTCTCTCTCTAATAGAAATGAACATTAAAAAAAAAAAAAAAAAAAATCAGCAGGGCTTAACTCCAGGAGAGCCAGAGGGTTTTGGAAAACTGAGACTCTACTCTTAAATGGCCAGCACATATCATGCACTCCAAGACTCAGCACAAGGACAGCAGTCTGAAAAGAACCTGGATTATTTATGAAGGAAATTTACTGACTAATTTTAGGGTGTGTGCTGAAAGGGCAGGGATCTGTAGGATCTTTCTCCAGGAAGGGAAAGCCTAGTGGATGTCTCCCCCCCACCCCACCCCCTTCAGCTTAGCTGGTGGGAGTCAGTTCTGACACCCTCCTTCTACCTTGCTACCACCAGTCACCTGCCCCAGTGTTCCCCAGTGAACCTGCCCCACCGCTATAGCAGGTGACCCTCCAAAACTGCTCCCATCCTACCACAACCAGTGGAAACCCTCAGTGGGGACCAGCAGCCCCCTAAAACAACTTCTGCCCCACCACACCCAGTGGGCAGCCTCAGACATGACTGGTGCCCCTCTCACCAGCACACCCACAACAGCCAACTGTGCTAGGAGCCAATCCTGCCAACCAGTGTGTCCACCGTAGTCACACTCAGTCACGGTAGCCAGACAGGCTGAGGACTAGCAACATCAACCTGCCTAAAGCAGTCACAGCCCAGTTGCAACAGGAGGGCCATACAGGAGACACCTCTGAAACACCTGGTTCTGGTGACCAGGGGGGATTGAACTACTAGGCCCCACAAGTCACCTTCTACTTAAAGTCACTACTTTCAAGACCAGAAGATAGAAGTGACCTATCTAATACACAGAAAGAGAGAGTCAAACAAAATCAGGAGACTGAAGAATATGTGCCAAATGAAAGAATAAGACAACACCTCAGAAAAAAGAACTAAATGAAACAGAGATAAGCAATCAAAGTAATGGCTATAAAGATACTCATGGGACTTGAGAGAAGAGTAGATGAACTCAGTGAGAACTTCAACAAAGAAAAAATATAAAAAGAACAAATCAGAGCTGAAAAATACAATTAACTGAAATGAAAAATGCACTACAGAAAATCAACAGCAGATAAGAGGATGCAGAAGTACAGATCACTCATCTTGAAGACAGCACAGTGGAAATCACCAAGCTAAATGGCAAAAAGGAAAAAAAAAATTTTTTTGGGAGGCAGAAGTAGAGGGAGAGAATTTTTTTTTTTTAATGTTTATTTGAGAGAGAGAGAGAGATGCAAGCGGGAGGGGGGGAGGGCGGGGGGGGCAGAGAAAGAGGGAGAGAATTCAAAGCAGGTTCTAGGCTCCAAGCTGTCAGCACTGAGCCCAACACAAGGCTCGAACCCATGAACTGCAAGATCATGACCTAAGATTAAGTCAGATGCTTAACCAACTGAGCCATCCAGGCACCCCAAGAGACAGGATCTTAAGCAGGCTCTAGGCCCAGCAAAGAGTCCAACACAAGGCTCAATCTCATGACCTTGGGATCATGACCTGAGCCGAAATCAAGAGTCAGATGCTTAACTGACTGAGCCACCCAGGTGCCCCCCAAAAAAACATTTTTTTAATGAGGATAGGTTAAGAACTCTGAGACAATGTCAACTGTAATAACATTAGTATTATAGGGTTCTGAGAGAAGAGAGAAAGGGGCAGAACTTATTTGAAGAAATAACAGCTAAAAATGTCCCTAACCTGTGAAAGGAAATGGACATCCAGGGACAGGAAGCAAAAAAAAGCACCAAACAAGATAAACCCAAAGAATCCAAACAAAGATACATAAAAATTAAAATGTCAAAAGTTATCTGATTATCTGATAAACAGATAATCTTAAAAGCAGCAAGAGAAAAGCAACTAGTTACATACAAGAAAAACACAATACGGTTATGAGCTGATTGTTCAGCAGAAATTTTGCAGTTCAGAGGGAATGTTCAAAGTACTAAAAGGAAAAAAAACCTATAAAGAAGAATACTCATCCCAGCAAGGTTATCATTCAAAATTGAAGGAGAGAGAGAGTTTCCTCGACAAACAAATGGTATTCGTAACCACTAAAATCGGCCTTACAAGAAATGTTAAAGGGACTTCTTTAAGTGGAAAAGAAAAGGCTGTAAGAAAATTATGAAAGAAAAAAAATTTCACTGCTAAAAGCAAACATACCATAAAGCTAAAAGATCAATCACTTATATATAAAGTGAGTATGAAGGTTAAAAGACAAAAATAGTAAAATCAATTATGTCTACAATAATTAGTTAAGGGATACACAAAATAAAAGATGTAAAATGTGAATTCATATACATAAAATGTGGAGGAAGTAAAAATGTAGTGTTTTTACAATGTATGAACTTAAGAGATCATCAACTTCAAATAGACTGCTATATACACAGGAAATTATATATGAACCTTATGGTAACAAGCCAAAAACCTTTAATAGATATGCAAAAAATAAAGAGAAAGGAATCCAAACATAACATTAAAAAAGTCATCAAATCACAAGGGAAGAGAGTAAGAGAAGGAAAAAGGAACAGAGAACTACAAAACAACAGGAAAACAATTGACAAAATGATGATAAATATACATCTATCAATTATTACTTTAAATGTAAATGATCTAAACACTCCAATCAAAAGACATAAGGTGACTGAATGGATAAAAAAACAAAACCCATCTATATGATGCCTACAAGAGACTCACTTCAGGCCTAAAGACACATACAGACTGAAAGTGAATAAAAAAAGATATTTCATGAAAATGGAAGTGAAAAAAATGGGGTTAGCAACACTTCTATCAGACAAGAGACTTTAAAACAAAGACTATAACAAGACAAAGAAGGGCATTACATAGTGATAAAGAGATAAATCCAACAAGGATATCCAACTGTAGATATCTACAGGGGTGAAATCGACAGGATGCCTTGCTGGTTCAGTCAGTAGAGCATGTGACTCTTGATCTCGGGGTCCTGAGTTGAAGCCCCACAATGGACACAGAGTTCACGGTAAGAAGGTACTGACAGTAATATAATAATAGTTGGGGCTTTAACACTCCACTTATATCAATGATAGATCATACAGAACGAAAATCATTAAGTAAATAGTGGCTTTAAATGACACATTATACCACATTATTATTATATACATATATTATACGTACACACACATATTTATTATATACAAAATTTCATCCAAAAACAGAATACACATTCTTTTCTTTTTTTTTTTTTTTTTTTTTTATATGAAGTTTATTGACAAATTGGTTTCCATACAACACCCAGTGCTCATCCCAAAAGGTGCCCTCCTCAATACCCATCACCCACCCGCCCCTCCCTCCCACCCCCCATCAACCCTCAGTTTGTTCTCAGTTTTTAACAGTCTCTTATGCTTTGGCTCTCTCCCACTCTAACGTCCTTTTTTTTTTTTTTTTTTTTTTTCCCTTCCCCTCCCCCATGGGTTCCTGTTAAGTTTCTCAGGATCCACATAAGAGTGAAACCATATGGTATCTGTCTTTCTCTGTATGGCTTATTTCACTTAGCATCACACTCTCCAGTTCCATCCACGTTGCTACAAAAGGCCATATTTCATTTTTTCTCATTGCCACGTAGTATTCCATTGTGTATATAAACCACAATTTCTTTATCCATTCATCAGTTGATGGACATTTAGGCTCTTTCCATAATTTGGCTATTGTTGAGAGTGCTGCTATGAACATTGGGGTACAAGTGCCCCTATGCATCAGTACTCCTGTATCCCTTGGGTAGATTCCTAGCAGTGCTATTGCTGGGTCATAGGGTAGGTCTATTTTTAATTTTCTGAGGAACCTCCACACTGCTTTCCAGAGCGGCTGCACCAATTTGCATTCCCACCAACAGTGCAAGAGGGTTCCCGTTTCTCCACATCCTCTCCAGCATCTATAGTCTCCTGATTTGTTCATTTTGGCCACTCTGACTGGCGTGAGGTGATACCTGAGTGTGGTTTTGATTTGTATTTCCCTGATAAGGAGCGACGCTGAACATCTTTTCATGTGCCTGTTGGCCATCTGGATGTCTTCTTTAGAGAAGTGTCTATTCATGTTTTCTGCCCATTTCTTCACTGGGTTATTTGTTTTTCGTGTGTGGAGTTTGGTGAGCTCTTTATAGATTTTAGATACTAGCCCTTTGTCCGATATGTCATTTGCAAATATCTTTTCCCATTCCGTTGGTTGCCTTTTAGTTTTGTTGGTTGTTTCCTTTGCTGTGCAGAAGCTTTTTATCTTCATAAGGTCCCAGTAATTCACTTTTGCTTTTAATTCCCTTGCCTTTGGGGATGTGTCGATACACATTCTTTTCAAGTGCACATGGAACATTCTCCAAGACAGACCACATGTTAGGTCACAAAACAAGTATCAATAAATTTAAGAAGACTGAAATCATATCAAGCATCTTTTCTGACCACAAAGGTATGAAATTAGAAATCAGTTACAGAAAAAAGTGAATGGAGGAAAAAGTAGAGGCTACACATGTGGTACTAAACAACCAATGAGTCAACAAAGAAATCAAAGAGAAACTAAAAACAAAAACAAAAAACCCTTAAGACAAATGAAAGTGAAAATCCAATGTTTCAAAATCTATTGGACACAGCAAAAGTAGTTGTAAGACAGAAGTTCATAGCGACACAGGCTTACTTCAAGAAAAAAGAAAAGGCACAAATGATCCAACCTTACACCTAAAGAAACTAGAAAAAGAAGAAAGAACAAAGTCCAAAGTTAGTAGAAGGAAAGAAATAATAAAGAGCAGAAATTGAGAACAAAAAAATAGAAAGATGAACAAGAGCTGGTTCTTTGAAAAGATAAACAAAACTGATTAACCACGAGAAGTTACAGTCAACACACAGAAATACGAAGAATTATAAGAGACCATGAAAAACTATACACCAACAAATTTGACAACCTACAAGAAATGAATAAATTCCTAGATATATATAATCTGAAGACTGAATCAGGAAGGAACGGAAAATATGGACAGATTTCTAATAATGAAATCAGTAATAGTAATAACAAACTAACAAAAGTTCAGGACCCAATGCCTTCACAGGTGAATTCTAACATTTAAAGAAGAGTTAACACCTAGCCATCTCAAACTATTCCAAAAAACTGAATATAGACAAATAGATCAATGGAACAGAATAGAAAGACCAGGAATAAGCCTACACTTATGTGGTCAATTAATCTAAAGCAAAGGAAGAAAGAATATACAATAGTGAAAAGACAGTCTCTTCAATAAATAGTGTTGAGAAAACTGGACAGCTATACACAGAAGAGTGAAATCACTATCTTATACACCCCCCCCAACACACAAACTCAAATTGGATTAAAGACCTAAATATAAGCCCTGAAACTGTAAAACTCCTAAAAGAAAACATACACAGTACATTCTTGGACACTGGTCTTTAGTAATATTTTTTTGGATCTATCTCCTCAGGCATGGACAACAAAAGCAAAAATAAACAATTGGGATCACATCAAACTAAAAAGTTTTTGCACAGCAAAGGAAACTATCAACAAAATGAAAAGGCATCCCACTAAATGGAAAAAGATATTTGCAAATAATATATCCAATAAGGAGTTGATACCCAAAATATATAGAGAACTCTAAGGGGCACCTAGGTGGATCAGTCAGTTAAGGGACCGACTCTCAATTTTGGCTCAGGTCATGATATCGAGTGACACATAGGGCTCCAAAGCTGGGCATGTAGCCTGATAAGGATTCTCTCTCTCCCTCTCCCTCTGCTCCTCCTCCACTCACCCACTCGCTTTCTCTAAAAATATAAACAAACAAACAGAACTCAAACAGGGGTGCCTGGGTGGCTTAGTGGGTTAAGCATCCAACTCTTGATTTCAGTTCTGGTCATTCTTGATTTCAGCTTAGGCCATGATCTTACAGTTCATGAGATCAAGCCCCGCCTGGAACCCTGCACTGGGCTCCATGCAGACAGCACAGAGCCTGCTTGGGATTCTCTCTCTCACCTTCTCACTTTGCACCTTCCCTGCTTGTGCACACACACATGCTCTCGATCTCTTTCAAAATAAACATTAAAGGGGCGCCTGGGTGGCGCAGTCGGTTAAGCGTCCGACTTCAGCCAGGTCACGATCTCGCGGTCCGTGAGTTCGAGCCCCGCGTCGGGCTCTGGGCTGATGGCTCAGAGCCTGGAGCCTGTTTCCGATTCTGTGTCTCCCTCTCTCTCTGCCCCTCCCCCGTTCATGCTCTGTCTCTCTCTGTCCCAAAAATAAATAAACGTTGAAAAAAATTAAAAAAAATAAATAAATAAACATTAAAAAAAATCTGATTAAAAAATGGGCATGGGGCGCCTGGGTGGCTCAGTCGGTTAACTGTCTGACTTCAGCTCAGGTCATGATCTCATGGTTTGTGGGTTTGAGCCCCGCGTCGGGCTCTGTGCTGACAGCTCGGAGCCTGGAGCCTGCTTCAGATTCTGTGTCTCCCCCTCTCTCTGCCCCTTCCCCACTCGTGCATGCGCACACGCACCCTCTCTCAAAAATAAACATTAAAAAAAAAATGGGCAGAGGACCTGAATAGACATTTTTCAAAAAACAAAACAACCACAGCTCCCCAACAGACACATGAAAAGATGCTCAACATCACTAATCATATGAGAAATGCAAATCAAAACCACAATGAGATTATCACCTCAAACCTGTCAAAATGGCTAATGTATATATATAAGAAACCATATATATGATTTCACATACATATATACATATATAAAAACAAGTGTTGGTAAGACTGTGCAGAAAAGAGAACCCTTGTATACTGTTGGTGGGAATGTAAACTGGTGCAGCCACTATGGAAAACAGTATGGCAGTTCCTTAAAAAATTAAAAATCGATGATGATCCACATGATCCAGTAATTCCACTTCTAGGTATTTATCCAAAGAAAACAAAAATGCTAATTCGAAAAGATATATGCGCCCCTATGTTCACTGCAGCATTACTTACGATAGCCAAGATATGGACGTAGCCCAAGTGTCCACCGACAAATGAAGTGATAAAGAAGATGTGGTGTGTACACATGTACACACATACACACACACACACGCACGCACACACACACCATGCAAATACTACTCAGCCATAAAAGAGATTGACCTAGAGGGTAGTAAACTAAGTGAAATAAGTCAGAGAAAAGACAAATACTGTATGATTTCAATTATATGTGGAATCTAAAAAACAAACACAACAAAAACAGAAAGAGACTCATATATACAGAAATAAAACTGGTGGTTTCCAGAGAGGAAAGGAGTGGGGGACTGGGCCAAATAGGTAAAGGGGATTAAGAGGTACAAACTTCCAGTTATAAGTCACAGGAATGAAAAGTACAGCATAGGGAATATTGTCAATAATATTGTAATAACTTTGTACAGTGACAGATGGTAACTACACTTATGGTAAACATTTTGTAATATATAAATGTCAATTCACTATGCTTTATTCTGTCAATTACACTTCAAATAAAACTTAAAAAAATTTTTTTAATTTTTTTTTAATGTTTTATTTTATTTTTGAGACAGAGAGAGACAGAGCATGAGCGGGGGAGGGTTAGAGAGAGAGGGAAACACAGAATCCAAAGCAGGCTCCAGGCTCTGAGCTGTCAGCACAGAGCCCGACACAAGGCTTGAACTCACAGACGATGAGATCGTGACCTGAGCCGAAGTCGGAAGCTCAACCGACTGAGCCACCCAGGCGCCCCTAAAATTTTTAAAATAAAGAATATTTAACCAGACTTTTTCGTCTAGGAAAAATACTATTTGAAGTTATGAAAAACTCTACTTTGTCTGAGAAAGCTATTTAAAGTTTTAAATAGGGAGTATTTTATATACTTTTACACTTAAGAAAAAAAAAATTTGGATTTCACTGATAAAATGGTAATTTTCCATAACAGAAGAATGGGGCCAATGTCATGTATCAGTCAGCAATAAATTTTTTAAATACTTTAAAGGACTATACATGCTATACAGTGTCAAAAGTAAACAAACATCAAAAAAAGACAAATTAAAAATATTCATCATGTATTTTTTGATATACAACCTTTTCAACACTCACATAAAAGTATATTGTTTAAAAGGGGAATGTTATAGACATCATTTGAAGATAGCTTTGGTAACAAAGAGTTTATATGGAATCTAATTTTAAAAGCTCATTTTTGTCCAATGATAAAAAATAAACTTTTAGATAACACTCTTCACTCGTAAGAAATAGTAGCTTTATTATCACAAAAGTTCCCTGACCTTAAAAACTTGTTTAGTGAAACAGCCTCGGCCGTTTTCAAGGTATAACTAAAACAACACCAATATGGTTTCAAAAAAGGACAGAATCAGTACCTTTTTTTTTTTTTTTTTTTTAGATTTTTTTTATTTTTAAGTAATCTCTACACCCAATGTGGTGAACTCACAACCTGGAGATAAAGAGACGCATGCTCTACTGATTGAGCCAGCCACACGCCCCAGGAATCACTACCTTCTTAACAGCCAGATTCTTCAGAGAAGAGACTTCAGAAACTCAAGTCTCTTTCTTTCTTACAGTGTAACTCAGTATTTTTTCAAACCATGGGGTATGTTCCAATAGCTGGCAGGAAATCATTTTGACCAGCTTTCTTCAAAAATAAGGTAGAACACAATGTATCATCATACATAGTACAGGTAAGTACTATTTTCAGATATCTTTGATTTAAGTACACACACATTATAAAAATGTAGTTTAGGGGTATGTGGCTGGTTCAGTCAGAGGAGCGTGCAACTCCTGATATCAAGGTTGTAAGTTCAAGCCCTGTTCTGGGTGTAGAGATTACTTAAATAAATATGTTTTTTAAATGTACTGTTTAATGTGGATCACTACTAAATTTGAAAGCTACTGGTTTAGTTCCAAGGCCCAGAATCTCTAGACCTACATCAATTTCTCCAAATGCATTAACCCATTCAAAGTACATCTTCTTATGCTTGAATGATTGCTTTCAAGGATCCATCTAGGGTTAAAGTGTCTTTCCTAGCTCTACCAATGAACTCTCTCCATATGTGCTAATTCTATCTCACATTACATTTAGAAAGTCATCTCTCCTACCTCATGTAATTCTTCCAGTTTTCACGTATTTCATTGCTATGTGAACTCAAAAAACTCAGTATATTAATTTTCATTCTTTCCTCAGGTACAGTTATTTTGTGACCTTATTTATCATCCAAATTTACTATGAACTAATGGATACACTGACAGTAACCTGAGACCATTCTCCAATGCTGATTGGGTTACACGGTTCACTAACTTTTAAATAACACGCCATTTTTAAGGCATGCAATGCATACACTATGTAGTCCATTTACTAAATTTTCTTGCCCTATATTGAATTTCTAATATTCACCTCTCTCTAAAAATAGCCTTTTCTCTTTTCTCATTTATCATTTCTTAAAATGACCTTTATTGCCATGAGGCCTTCTGTTTCCTGCCTGCTGAGATGATGTTCTTTTCTGCTTTCAAAGAAAATACCAAATCAGAGTGTCCTGTTAACCATTTCACTGAACTTAATGTAGATTCCTTCCCCAATTTAAATGTTTCTCCAAAGCATACACAACAAAGATTATACTCATTTACAGTCTTGCAACTTAAATTAAAAAAAAAAAAAATCTTCCGGATAAGGTTTCAGAGATCGCAGTCTTTGTACAGTATGAAAACCTTAACATGTACAAAGTTTGCTTCTGGAAATCCTTCTTTGAAGGCAGCCCCTCAGTAGAATTCTGTATGACTCTACTGAAGCCTTGGGTCCTCTGTAATGTTCTTTAGATAAAGCACCAAATATTCTCCCTCATAAAGCCTCCCTTCATTGCTCCCTATTCATAAGTAATTTACTACTCCCAACTCTTTTTCATAGTCATTTTATTTACATATATATTAACAGCACTTCCTACCTTGTAACTATTTACATGTCTGCCTCCCTACCTACCTGTAAGCTTAAGGATTCACAGTGCATGCCTTCTTTGTTCTCATTAGTTCTCTCAGAACTTAGTATGACACCTGACCTATAGGAGTTACTCAACCAAGACTTCAAAAACAATGAGATCATAGTTAGAGAACCTAAAATTTATATAAATTATTAAGGAAGCAATAGCTATTTGTAAGATATAACATAAAATTTGAACCACAAACAAGCATCTAGGAAAAACACATATATTCAACAAAGCCTGTATGGCTATCTGAACAATATTAGTTTACTTTCTACTTTGACATGTGCCAAAACTCACTAGGAAACAAGATACATGCATAAAAAATCAATTTCTGGAGTGCCTGGGTGGCTCAGTTGGATAAGTGTCCAACTCTTGGTTTCACTCAGGTCATGATCTCATGGTTCAATGGGTTTAAGCCCTATGTTGGACTCCACAACTGACAGCATGGAGCCTGCTTGGGATTTTCTCTCTCCCTGTCCCACTCACACAGTCTCAGTCTCTAAATAAATAAATTAATAAAACCTTAAAAACTTTTTTTCTAAAAATTCTGTACCAAACAAGCAGCAGCAATAAAGATAATAATGACATTAGCTAATACCTATTGAGCCTTTACATTTCAGTATGTACAACACTATTGAGGACATATATTATGCATAATGAGCTCTTTACATTTCAATATATACATAATAAGCATTCGTTCTTCACATACCATATTTCATTTAATCCCCAACAACTCTAAGAGAGACTATTATCCTGATTTTGAAGGACCAAAAAGGTTAAATAAAATTGTTCAGGGTTACACAGAGTGCCAAGATTACTCACAAAATGTCTAAGGTCAAAAGCACTCACAACTTTTACCACAGCTTTATCACACCATCATTCTCTATTCTTAAGGCAGATAAGATCAGTGCATTTGTGGGACAAGCTCTTGCTCAGATGAAGTGTCAGATTTCAACCTTGTGGCTGCCTGCTCTAGTTTCCTGATAGCTAGCTTTTTCCTTCCACTCTGGTAACTTACTTTTTAATTACACTTTTATGTAAAATATATAAATTTGAGGAGGGAGCACAAAGGAAAAAAGTTATCCACAATCTTAATATTCATCCTAACACATTTTTTGGATATTATCTTTTTTTTTTTTTTTTTTTTATTTATTTTTGGGACAGAGAGAGACAGAGCATGAACGGGGGAGGGGCAGAGAGAGAGGGAGACACAGAATCGGAAACAGGCTCCAGGCTCTGAGCCATCAGCCCAGAGCCCGACGCGGGGCTCGAACTCACGGACCGCGAGATCGTGACCTGGCTGAAGTCGGACGCTTAACCGACTGCGCCACCCAGGCGCCCCGGATATTATCTCCTAATAGTAGAAACACAACACATAAATATCAGTTCAAAATCTACCTCCACCTTTTATTTTTTTGCCAAAATGCTTAACTCTCTCCACACCATTTTCTCAATCATTCATGCAATAAACATTAATAAACACCTAGTATGTACGAGGTACTGTTCTAGATGCTCAATGAATAAAGAGACAAAGATTCCTGATATCAGAAGCACACCTTCCAGTGGAGAGACACACAATAAATTGTACAATATGATAGTGGGTTATAATCAGTGCTGGGGGAATGGAGGCAAGTTGCAATTTATATCGGTCAGAGTAGGCCTCAGTGAGGAGGTAACAGCTGAGTCAAGACTTGAAAGTCAAGGAGGAGTTTGACTTGCAGATAACTGGGAGAACTTTCAAGGGACAAGGAACAGCCAAAGAATATCCTAAAGCAGGAATGTCTTGTGTACAAAGAACAGCAAAGGTATCATAAAACTCCATGAAGTCAGAGTACAATTGGATGTGGGAGGGCGGAGAATGCAGATAACATACTGCCTTGTAGGTCACCGTAAGGACTTTACCTTTTACTGAGTGAAATGGGAAGCCACTGAAAGGTTCTGAACAGAGAAGACACAAAGTCCACCTTAGATATTAATGAAAGGAATACTCCGGTTGGTATATTGCAAATTAAATACACAGGCAGTAGGTACACAATCAGGGAGTTCAGAAGATGCCTGAGTTGAAGAATTGACTGTAAAGGAAGATAAAAATACTTCATTGAGTTGTTATGAAAATTGCCCATTGTCTGTAAAGCACTTAGCACTGTGCCTTGCACATAGTAAATGATACTGTTAATAGCTTCTGCCTTACACAAGGACACCTAGCATAGGAAATGAGAGAGAGTAGAAATTCAGCCCATGCTTCATTTGCTAAGCAATGTGCCTGGTACTCATATAACATCAGCCTAGAGAAAGGGAATTCTCCTAATTCACATGAAGGAGGCAGCCTGCTGTATGAGCTATGGACCTTTTGCATTTAGCAATGGTGCCTCGGAGCTAATTGTGGCCTTAATCCTTGTTCATACAAATGAACAACTGCAGTATCAATCCAAATCCTGTGCTACATTACTCTCCTTCCAATTTCATTTTAAATATTTGATCATTATTTTTCTAATGATACTCCATTGTGTTGGATGCAATTCTTAATTTTTTAAGTCACATGTTTTTTCAGATTTTAAAATCTTTGAAATCAGAACCCATCTTACAAACAATGGTGTGTCTTACTTGTCCTAACAGAGAACGTGAAATAAACATCATCAGATATATAGGTATTTTGCCTAACAACCTAAGTATGGAATTACTAAGTAAAAAAGAATTATGTGTGGGTGCTGCTGTCATATTTTTAACATTTTAAAACTGGACTTGAATGACTTCTTGTTTAAGATAAGTTTATTTTCTGAAGTAATCAGCCACTATCTATTTTTTTCTGATCTTTTTTTTTTGGTGGGGGGAGGGGTTTAACCCAGAAAAGAAGGGTTGTGATGCTACTTCAATTTCTTAGAAGTGACAAAGGCTTCTAAAAGTTCAGAAAGGGTAACGAAACATATTGATAAAAGGCAACACCAGTGGATGTTTTAAGAATTTCATACTAGGTCAGCTTTCCATCAGCAGGTTAAGTGCTGAGTGAGATTATTTCGTGTTTTTTATACTCCCTCAAAGGAAGGTACAACTCAAAAGCAGCCTAGACCCCAAAGAGCTCTCTGAAACCCGTCTAGCAAAAGGCCCAGGTCTTTATTCCCGGAAAAGGTAAAATGGAAGGTCTCTAGAGTGGAAGATTCCAGGTACAGGTGAAAGCACAGACACCATTCTGAAAACGAAGCTAACTAAATACAAAGACCAACAGCTTCTTCCATAGCTGGGCAACTAGACTCAATGAACCTGACATGAGATCCCCTAACTTACAATGAAGCTCAAAGTCAACAAGCCTAACCCACTGGACTCAAAGATTCCAATCAGTTGTTTAATCCTACCTGTTTAAAAATAAAAACAGACCACCAAGATTACCAGACATTTCAAGAAAGCCTCTAACATGGATAATAAAGACCAAAACACACAGGAAAAAAACCCCACGACAGAATGACTTGAGCTTTCAGATTAAGTGGAGTTATCAGAAGAGAGCCCATCATATGCCTAGCCCATTAAATTTTACAGTGGGAGACCAGAAGATTCTATAAACTTCTAGAGGAAAAAAAAAAAAAAAAAAAAAAAAACACGATAGGGAATAAGACTGGCTTCAAATTTCCCGATACTGGAAGACATAATGGAGCAAAGCCTTCTAAATTCTTAACAAAAATGTTCTCTACCACAGAATAATTAGCAAAACTATCAACAAAGTTAAAGGAGTTATTTTCTGGTATTCATAATTACAAAATATTGACCCTTCATGATTCTTTTCTCAAGGAAGTTGTTAGATGAATAAAAGCAGATCAACAAAGAGAAAGAGTTGAGATCTAGGAAACAGCATCCACACAGGAAAGCAGCAAAGAGAATCCCCACGAGGCCAGTGGAGGGAAATCCCTAAATAACAACCGTGCATCAGGGACGAGAATCCATAATTACGTGGCCCTGTCTGGAAGTTTGTACCTCTTAATCCTCTTCACCTATTTGGCCCATTCCCCCACTCCTCTCTCCTCAGGAAACCATCAGTTTGTTCTCTGTATCTATAAATCTATTTCTGTTTTGTTTATTTTTAGGTTTCACATGTAAGTAGCATAATACCCTCTAGGTCCATCCATATCATTACAAATGGCAAGATTTCATTACTTTCTATGGCTGAATAATATAATTTCCCGTGTTTGTGTGTGCGTGCACACACCCATACGACATCTGCTTTATCTATTCATCTACTGACGGATACTTAGGTTGCTTCCATACCCTGGCTACTGTGTAAATAATGCTTCAATGAACATAGGGGTACATATGTCTTTTCAAATTAGTGTTTTCATTTTCTTTGGATAAATACCCAGAAGTAGTATTGCTGGATCATTTGGTAGTTCTATCTCTATTTTTTTCTTAGGTATTTTCTTTAAGTTTATTTATTCATTTTCAGAGAGAGAATGAGCACGCACAAGTGGGGGAGGAGCAAAGAGAGGGAAAGAGTGAGTTCCAAGCAAGCTCCTCGCTGTCAGATGAAAGCCCAATGCAAAGCTCTGTCCCACAAACCATGAAATTATGACCTGAGCCAAAATCAAGAATTGGACACTTAACTGACTGAGCCACGCAGGCACCCTTATCTCTAAGAACCTCCATACTATTTTCCATAGTAGCTGCACCAATTTACAGTCTTGCCAACAATATATGAGGACTCCCTTTTGTCCATATCTTGACCCACAATTGTTAATTCATGTCTTTTTCATAATAGTCATTATCATGGCTGTGAGATGATAATCTCATTTTGGTTTTGATCTGCGTTTCTCTGATGATTAGTTATGCTGAGCATCTTGTCTAGCAAAGGCACTATGTCCTCCCTCCCTTCCTTCCTTTTTAAAGATTTTATTTTTAAGTAATCCCTACACCCAACGTGGGGCTCTAATTCAAGAGATCAAGAGTCAAATGCTCTACCAACTGAGCCAGCAGGCGCCCCGGCAATATATTCTTTAAATAAATGACCTTGTTGGGGCGCCTGGGTGGCTCAGTTGGTTAAGCGGCCAACTTTGGCCCAGGTCATGATCTCACGGTTCGTGAGTTCAAGCTCACATTGGGCTCTGTGCTGACAGCTCAGAGCCTGGAGCCTGCTTCAGATTCTGTGTCTTCCTCTCTCTCTGCCCCTCCCCTGCTCTCTCTCTATCAAAAATAAACATTAAAAAAAATTTAAATAAATGACCTTGTATTTTGCCATTACTTATCTATCAGGCTTTTAAGCAAGTCTATAAAATTCTAGCAATCAAATCTAGAGTTTTTCTTGCCTAATGCTCCTTCTGTCTTCCTCCTAAAGAGACTTTCATTCCAGTTATGGAATAAGTAAGACACAAGCTTAAAAGCCACAGTATAGGGAATATAGTTAATGGTATTATAACAGCACTATATGGTGACAGATTGCAGCTACACTTGCAGTGAGCATAACATATAGTCATTATGTTGTACACCTGAAACTAAGTAACATTGTGTGTCAACAGTACTTCAACAAAGAAAGAAGGAATATTTAAAGACAGATAGGAAGACTTCCATTATACTGTACTTCCCAGGAGTTTCTTCTGTCTCCAACTGTATCTCTTCTATCTCCTTTGCTAGCTTCTATTCCTCCTGCCTCAACCATGGATGTACCACAAAGCTCTATTTCGCTATACTTTCCAAAAGTTCCACAGCCTTTCTACTCTGAATTACTGCCTCCATTAGTGAAAGGTATGCTAGACAATTCTATGTTGTCTCTCAAACCCACGCTCCTCTTTTGAGAACTTCCTTCCCCAAAGGAATTAAGTCCAGAGCAGCAATATTTATATGTTCATATTCATGATCCTGCCCCTCTAGGCCCCAATGCGACTGAATGCAACAAAGATCCAAGTTGGGGACCTGATATGAAATTGAGAGACTAGACAGAATGGTCCTTTGAACTGAGAACTTGTAAACTCAGGAGCTAAAAGATGAGAATGGTGGTCCATGTAGATCCAAAACAGTAAAAGAAGTTTGCTGGTAAGATGGTAACAGTCTCCCAACTTATCTACAGATTCAACACAATTCCTACCAGAATAGGCTTCTTGATTAAAATTGACAAGCTGACCTTAAAATTCATATGGAAACTCAAGGGATCCAGAATAGCCAAAACAATCTCAAAAAAGAACGAAGTTGAAGGACTCACCTTCAATTTCAAAACTTATTACAAAGCTACCCTAATCACGACAGTGTGGTACTGGCATAGAATAAACACATAGATAAGTGGAACAGAACTGAGAAGGGTGCCAAATAATTCAATGGTTATGGCAACTGGATATCCATCTGCAGAAAAATAAAGGTGAACCCCTACTTCACTGCATATACAAAAATTAGCCCAATGGCTCAAGACCTAAATGTCAGAGCTAAAACTATAAAACACTTAAGAGAAAACACAAGAGAGGAAATACTAAACAAAACTAAAAGGCACCTGATGGAATGGGAGAGGATATTTGAAAATGACACATCGGGGCACCTAGGTGGCCCAGTCAGTTAACTGTTGGACTTCGGCTCAGGTCATGATTTTGCAGTTTATGAGTTCAAGCCCCGCATTGGGCTCTGTGCTGACAGCTCAGAGCCCAGAGCCTGCTTCTGTGTGTGTTTGTCTCTCTCTGTCCTTCTCTCGCTTGTACTCTGTATCTCTCTCTCTCTCTCTCTCAAAAATAAATAAAACATTTTTAAAAAAATTTTTTAAAGAACATGACATTATCAGATAAAGGGTTAGTATCCAAATTCCATAAAGAACTTATCAAATTCAACACCCCAAAAAAAACAAATAATCCCAAGAGAAATGGGCAAAAGACATAAACAGCCATTTCCAAAAGAAGACATACAGATGGCTAACAGATACATGAAAAGCTGCTCAACATAACCCATCATCAGGGAAATACAAATCAAACCACAATGAGATACCACCTCACACCTGTCAGAATGGCTAAAATGAACAACTCAGGAAACAACAGATGTTGGTGAGGATTCAGAGAAAGGGGGAACCCTCTCACACTGCTGGTGAGAATGCAAACTGGTGCAGCCACTCTGGACAACAGTATGGAGGTTCCTCAAAAAATTAAAAATAGGGGCGCCTGGGTGGCGCAGTCGGTTGAGCGTCCGACTTCAGCCAGGTCACGATCTCGCGGTCCGTGAGTTCGAGCCCCGCGTCGGGCTCTGGGCTGATGGCTCGGAGCCTGGAGCCTGTTTCCAATTCTGTGTCTCCCTCTCTCTCTGCCCCTCCCCCGTTCATGCTCTGTCTCTCTCTGTCTTAAAAATAAATAAACGTTGGAAAAAAAAAATTAAAAATAGAGCTACCCTATGACCCAGCAATTGCACTACTAGGTATTTATCCAAAGGGTACAAAAATGTTGATTTGAGAGGGCACATGCACCCCAATGTCCGTTCATAACAGCACTATAATCAACAGCCAAATTATAGAAAGAGCCCAAATGTCCATCAACTGACGAATGGATAAAGAAGGTAGAGTGTATATATATATATATATATATATATATATATATATATATATATACAATGGAATATTACTCAGCAATTACAAAGAATGAAATCTTGCCATTTGCAACAACATGGAACTAGAATGTATTATGCTAAGTGAATTAGTCAGAAAGATAAATATCGTATTGTTTCACTCACATGTGGAATTTAAGAAAACAAAACACATGAACATAGGGAAAGGGAAGGAAAAATAAGATAAAAACAGAGGGAGGCAAACCATAAGAGACTCTTAAATACAGAGAAAAAACTGAGGGTTGTTGGAGGGGTGCTGGGTGGGGAGGATGGGCTAAACAGGTAGCGGGCATTAAGAAGGGCCCTTGCTGGGATGTGCACTGGGTGTTACATGTAAGTAATAAATCACTAAACTATACTCCTGAAACCATTATTACAATATATGTTAACTAACTTATATTTAAATAAAATTTTTTTAAAAAGAGAAAACACAGCAGTAAATCTTCTCATAAATCTTCTCATGATCTTGGATTTGGTAGTGGCTTAAGATCAACACCAAAAAGCACAAGCAACAAAAGAAAAAACATAAACTGGACTTCATCAAAATTAAAAACTCTCAGGGGCACCTGGGTGGCTCAGTTGGTTAAGCGTCCAACTCAGCTCAGGTCATGATCTCATTGTTAATGAGCCTGAGTTCCACATCGGGCTCTGTGCTGACAGCTCAGAGCCTGGAGCCTGCTTGGATTCTGTGTCTCCCTCTCTCTCTGCCCCTCCCCCACTCACACTGTTTCTCTCTCTCAAAAATAAACATTAAAAAAAATTAAAAACTTTCATGCTTCAAAAGACATCATAAAGAAAAATGAAAGATTGGGGCGCCTGGGTGGCGCAGTCGGTTAAGCGTCCGACTTCAGCCAGGTCACGATCTCACGGTCCGTGAGTTCGAGCCCCGCGTCGGGCTCTGGGCTGATGGCTCAGAGCCTGGAGCCTGTTTCCGATTCTGTGTCTCCCTCTCTCTCTGCCCCTCCCCCGTTCATGCTCTGTCTCTCTCTGTCCCAAAAATAAATAAACGTGGAAAAAAAAAAAGAAAAATGAAAGACAACCCAAAGAATGGAAGAAAATATTTGCAAATAATATGTATGACAAGAGACTTGCATATACAATACAAATATTCTAGAGAATACAGAAGAATTCCTACAATTCAGTAAAAGACAACACAATGTAAAAAATAGGCAAAGGATCTGAATAGACATTTTTTCAAAGAAGATATAGAAATAGCCAGAAAGAACACAAAAAGCTGCTCAACATCACTAATCATTACGGAAATGCGAATCAAAACCACAAAATACCACTTCACACCTATTAGAATGGCTATTACCCAGAAAGACAAAAGAAAAGAAGCATTGGCAAGCATGTGGAAAAACTGGAGCCCTTGTGCACTGTTGGTAGGAATGTAAAATGGTGCAGTCATTATGGGAAACAGTATGGCAGTTCCTCAAAAACAAATTAAAAATAGAATTAATCTATGATACATCAAGTCCACTTCTGGACAGAACTGTAAGAATAAAAAGCAGGGGCTCAAAAAATACATACACACCCATGTTCACAGCAGTATTATTCTTTTTTTTTTATGTTTATTTATTTTTGAGACAGACAGAGCATGTGCTGGGGATGGGCAGAGAGAGATGGAGACACAGAATCTAAAGGAGGCTCCAGACTCTGAGCTGTCAGCACAGAGCCCGACACAGGGCTCAAACTCATGAGCCATGAGAACGTGACCTGAGCCGAAGTTGGATGCTTAACCGACTGAGCCACCCAGGCGCCCTAGCTGCATTATTGTTAATAGCCAAAAGGTGGAAACAATTCAAGTGTTCACAGACCCATAAATAGATAAATAAAACGTAGTACATCCAAACAATGGAATATTACTTAGTCGTAAAAAAAAAAAAAAAAAAGGAATGACGTAGGGGCGCTTGGGTGGCTCAGTCAGGAGTCTGGCTCTTGGTCATGGCTCAGGTTGTGATCTCACAGTTTGTGGGATCAAGCCCCATATCAGGCTTACACTCACAGTGCAGAGCCTGCTTAGGATTCTCTCTCTCCCTCTCTCTCTGCCCCTCCCCTGTTCACTCTCTATCTCTCAAAATAAATAATTAAAAACATAGCTAAAAAAAAAAAAAGGAATGAAGTACTGATACATCCTACAACATGGATGAACCTTGAGGACATTACGCTAAGTGAAATCAGTCAGTCATTAAAAAAGAGGGGCGCCTGAGTGGCTCAGTTAGTTAAGCATCCGACTTTGGCTCAGGTCATGATCTCACTGTTTGTGAGTTTGAGCCCCGCAACGGGCTCTGTGCTGACAGCTCAGAGCCTGGGGTCTGCTTCAGATTCTGTGTTTCCCTCTGCCCTTTCTCTGCCCCTCCCTTGCTTGCACTCTGGCTCTCTCTCTCGCTCTCTCTCTCTCTCAAAAATAAACACTAAAAAAAATTAAAAAACAAACAAATAAACAAAAAGCAAGTAATGGGGCCTCTGGATGGCTCAGTCAGTAGAACATGTGACTCTTGATCTCAGGGTCATGAGTTCAAGTCCCATGTTGGGTACAGAGCTTACTTGCTTACTTACTTACATACATAAATAGACAAATACTGTATGATTCCATTTATATTACTACCTAGAACAGTCAAATTCATAGAGAAAGAAAGTAGAATTATAGCTGCCAGGTGCAGCAGGGGGGAGGTGGTACTGGGAAATTCCATGAGTGCAGAGTTTCAGTCTGGGATGATGAAAAGTTCTGGAGATGAATGGTGGTGGATGGTTGCAACAGTGTGTATGTACTTAATGCCACTGAACTTTACACTTCAAAATGGTTAAGATAGTAAATTTATGTTATGTATACTTTACCACAATAGTTTTCTTTTTTAAATAGATTTTTACAGTTGCCTAAGTTTAGACAGTTGCCTAAATCTATTGTCATTAAAAAAAAAAAAACGTTGATTATTACAGATCAGAAAACTATTAGCCATCGATACTAAATTTGGAGGCAATAAGGAAGCCCTGCACCTGCCTGGACTTTGTGGTTTCATCTTATAATTGAGGTGGGTAGGACTAGATAAGTCCTACTCTTAGCTTAGAGTCTTGGGACTCCTGTGGACTCTAATTGTTAAATAAAAAGAGGTGTCCTCCCATTACTTTCAATATTTCCAAATAAAACCTAATAAAATTATTCTTTTCCCTTCCAAAAGCCTGCCCAGAGCAAAAAACATCAGGCTTCTCTCTTTCCTGCAGACTGGAATTACAGGCCTTCAGGCTGCACTTGTAGGTTATTAGAACCTTAGAACTCTAGAACGTTCATAGCAATATTATTACAAATAGCCAAAATGCCCCATCAACTGATGAATGGACACCCAAACAATGGAATATTACTTAGTCATAGAAAGGAATAAAGCACTGATACATGCGTCAACATGGATGATGAAATAAACGAGTCACAAAAATCCATATTACAGGATTCCATTCATATAAAAGTAGGTAAGCCCACAGACATATAAAGTAGATTAGTAATGTCCAGGGCTGGGAGATGCAGAAGTTTGGAGGGTTGTAGTTAAGGTGTTTCTCTATGGGGGTGATGAAAATGTTCTGAATTTGACAATGGTGATGGTTGCACAACTCTGTTAATACACCCTACAAAACACTGAATTATATACTTTCAGTGGGTGAATTGTATGGTATGTGAATTATATCTTAATAAAACTTTTATTTAACAAACAAAAGGGCATGTCTACAATAATTCAGTAGGGGCCATATGGATTTCTGAACTTTCTACTTCCTAACCACTCTCTCATACATCCCGCCAATTTTTCTTGCTCCAAACCTCAGTATCCACCCACAAAATTCACTGTATTTAATCTAGTTTGAAAAGGATTTTAAGTTCCTTGAATCTAAGGGTCCTAAGAAAAAACATTTCTATCCCTAAGAAGTAAAGGTACAAAGAAGAGTAGCACTCAAAAAATATTTGCTAAATAAATGAACAAAAAGGCAGCAAAAATTTGATTGCTTACAACAACCTGGGAACCAAACTAAGTATTTTCTATCAATTACTTAAGGAGAAGAACAGTTAGTGGGAAGAGGAAAGGCACTGGGTTTGAAATCTAAATTCACTGCTTACAGGTGTGTCTAAACCTGAGCAACTTCTGTTTAAACTATCTGGGTCTGAGGTTCATCAGTTATGAAATTAAAATAATAATAGGACAAACATTACCGAAGTACAGTGAAGAATGAGTAAGATAATGTATGTAAAGTACCTAACTTAATTTCTAATACATAAAAAGCATTCTGAAAGTGAGCAGAAATTGTTCAAGTGGGAAGCTGAACTTATCCAGTTTTGTGGGTGGGTAGTAGTAGATTCTGTTCACTAGCAAGCTTAAAAACTAGAGCATCATAGAGACGCCTGGGTGAGTCCGTTGGTTGAGTGCCCAGCTCTTGGTTTCGGCTCAGGTCATGATCTTACAGTTTTGTGAATTCAAGCCCCATCATCTGTGCTGGTAGTGCAGGGGAGCTTGGGATTCTCCCCCTCTCTCTGCCCCTCCCCCACTCACGTTTTTTTTCTCTTTCTCTCTCAAAATAAATAAACTTAAAAAAAAAAAAAAAAACTAGAGGGGTGCCTGGGTGGCTCAGTCGGTTAATTAGACATTGCCTCAGGTTATGATCTCATGGTTCACGATTTCAAGCCCCACACTGGGCTCTATGCTGACAGCTCAGAGCCTGGAGCCTGCTTCAGATTCTGTGTCTCCCTCTCTCTCTGACCCTCCCCCGTTCATGCTCTGCCTCTCTCCCTCCCTCCCTCTCTCTCTCTCCCTCAAAAATAAAATAAAAACATTTTAAAAAATTTAAAAAAAACTAGACTCATTTAGTGGCAGGAATGGAGGTTAACTTGAGACCTTCAACTTCTGAGAGCTTTAGTGAATGCAGGAACTCCCAGAAATTGAATGCAGAATCTTGTGCATGTGCACATTTACATCTCTCTGGGAAGCATACTCAGCTTCTATCGACATTTAAAAGCAGTGCATGATCCATAAGGTTTTGAGTATCACCAAGATAAGAGTCAGCAGCAATTAGAAACCCTCTGACCAACTCTTCCTTTGCTCATTTCTGACTTGCTGTTTTATATACCAGTAACATATTTTAACAGTTCAAGTATATTTACCCACTATACCTTTATGGAGACTAACAAATGAGGTGAGGGATACATACCTACATATTATTTAACTGCAGTAGAACTATATACCCTACTATAAGGTAGAAATATTACAATAAAGAGATACAAATAAGATGCAACAGCACATTCTAAAACAAAGAAAACTGAAACAATGGTGGGGGGAACTTATGTCAAGAAAAAAGACATTTAACCATAGGACTTGCCTCCTCTAAATTGTAAGATCCCTGAGGGCAGGAACCAACCTTCACTCCTTCACCTTGCATGGGGTCTGGCACAGAGTAGGGGCCCAAACATAAACTGAATAAATGAATGGATGAGCAGCTCAAAGAGTACTTGCTGACAAATTTAATTCACCTGGTACCATGCTCTTTGAACTCATTTTCCTAAGTATAGGCTCCTAGACCATATTTGAAATGAAGTATATATAGGTGGTTTAGGGGTAAGCTGGGTGCTATTATTTAAAGTTTTGAGGGGCACCTGGGTGGCTCAGTCAGTTAAGCATAAGACTCAGGTCATGATCTCCTGGTTGGTGGGTTCCAGCTCTGCATTGGGCTCTGTGCTGACAGCCCCCTCCCCTGCTCTCTCTCTCTCTCTCAAAAATAAATAAAAATTAAAAAAAAATTTTTTTAATAAATAAATTAAAGTTTTTGAGGTTGCAGGGTGCCTGGGTAATTCAGTTAGGCACCTGACACTTGATTTCGGCTCAGGTCATGGTCTTCTGGTTTGTGAGAGCAAGCCTGCGCTGATAGCATAGAGCCTGCTTAGGGTTGTCTCTCCCTCCTCTCTGCCCCGCACCCCACCCCTGTTAACACACTCTCACTCTCAAAATAAATAAATCAACATATAAAAATAAATAAAAATTTGAGGCTGCAAGTTAACAGAAAACCCAACTCAAACTGCATAAATAAAAATAATTTACTGGGTCATTTAACTAACAAGACCAAAGACAGAATGGCTTCAGGAGAGCTCAGTCCAAAGATTCAATGGTATCACTAAAGATCTGGTTTCTTCTGTTTTCTCCTCTGCCTTCCTTGGCGTTTTGTTCTAAGGCTGGCAATCCCCCACCCCAGGTTATAAATATCAGTGACTACAAGCAGACTCTGAGGAAGATGTTCTTTGTTTCAATTAAGGATAAAATCTAAAAAAAGTTACATAATTTGCCTTGCCTGAGTTAGGTCTGCAACCTAGACCATAAATAAGTCACTACCTTTTGGGACCTCAAGTTACCACCTCTGCAGAATATGGAGTTGGATGAGAAGACCTATACTGATCTTTCTAGAAGATAAACAACATTTCTCAAGGAAGTTCTTTGGAATAAGGAACCCCCAAACAGGACTTCACATCTCACTGACCTTCAGTGAGTCACTGTGAACAAATCATTACAAATGGCTAATTGCTTTAAGCTAATCAAACTCCCTGAAAGCTAAGGATGGTGTCAATGTCATTAAAACTGAATGTATAATAGGGAATAAGGATTGACAGTTCCTCAGAGAAAAATATAAGATACAGTTACCAAGGGTAACTACTGGTGGTAACCATGGGTACCGTAACATGGGTACAGGTGTCTACTTCTATAGTTTACAGGTGGCAATTATCAAAATCAAGGGATTAAAGGAGAAAACTTGGAAAAATAACCTTAAATTGGCCCACTGAGCATACTCTTAAATGGTACAATCAAAATTCAGACAATACGTTTAACTTCAAGCTTCTCAAACATTGCCATTGTTCATACAACACCGGCCCATGACAAATCAAGCAAGCAACATAGGTCTTCTTACAGCCTTGTGGCTCTGTTCTCTAGCAAATATCAGGGGACAATCCCTGGAAGACTACAGCCCCATAAGCAGGCAGGGGACATGATACCAAAAGCTTTCTTACTCAGTTGCTTCTCTGGAACACATCTGTCACTAGGACCAGGGAAATAAAATTTCCAAAAAGTGAAATATGAGACCTAATAGAAAAGAAATAAAGAAAAACAAAACCTAGCATCTTTTAGGCAACTATCATGAATTAGGCCATCAGCATATATACAGGTGTTTCTCTACTATTTTATTTAATCCACATAACTCTGAGGAAGATGTTTTTTGTTTCAATTAAGGATAAAATAGTTAAAAAGTAACATAATTTGCCTTGCCTGAGTTTAAATCTAAGCTCTGCAACCTAGATCATAAATAAGTCACTACCTGTTTGGACCTCAAGTTATCTCCTCTGCAAAATATGGAGTTGGATGAGATGACCTATACTGAACTTTCTAGCTTTAACATCTTATGATTCTAGTCATGATAACGTAACATATATTAAATTTTCTAATAAAGAACATGCTTCCCTAGCTTTCCAAATATACTACCCTTGCCCATCCTTTTCAAGTGTATTCTGCCCCTATCATTCTTCTCTTTGCTCAGCTTTATGGTTTTCATAATAGTTTACACCATCTAACAGAATATTTTGAAATTATATTAGTTATCTGCCCAATGATGATCCTCTGCCTCCCAACTACATCCCCTATAAAAGTGTCTGGCATACAGTAGGTCCTTAAGGCATTTCCTGAATAACAAATGCTGGCAACTGGGTCCAATGAAGGCTGAGTTCTAACAGAAATCATCAGTGCAGTCATTTATGAATCACACCATGCTGAGGGGCTACACTCTGGGACTAAAACACTGACAAATTGTGGAATTCTACAACTGTAGAATATGCAGAGTACAACTGTTGAGTGGCAGTCAGCTCAAGTCATATAATAATTCATCATAAGATTCCAAACAGACCAAAACCAGCTGTTAATACCTAACTGAAGTCATTATGGAATTCTACTATGCTGGAGTTATTTCCAAAATTTGATTTACTAGTGTTGTTTGGCATTTCCCTTCACAGTTGTTTTATTTTAAGAATAAAACCAAGCACCATTCTTGTTCACCTGCTGTCACACTGAACTGTAAACATTTTCCACCTACACACATATCCAATTTGTTCTAAATATACACTGCTGAAAATAAAAAGTGGTTTTAAACCACAGTGCCCCTACTAAAGAAATGTAGAAATATGTTTTTAAACATGCATAAGATCACGTAGAATGCAAAAGAATGTCTAGAAAGAGAAGGATTTCAGATGTGAGAGTGGGAAGAGTTCAGCTTAAAGAAAATATAATAATCTCCAAATATACTGTGTACATGTCCCAAAACAAGAATGCTTTCTTAAAATCTTTTTTTAAATATTTATTTATTTTGAGAGAGTGAGCATGAGCAGGGAAGGGGCAGAGAGAGAGGGAGAGAATCACAAGCAGGCTCCATGCTGTCACCCCCAACAGGGCTTGAACCCATGAACCCTGAGATCATGACCTGAGCTGATATCAAGAGTTGGATGCTTGGGGCACCTGGGTGGCTCAGTCGGTTAAGCATCCAACTTTGGCTTAGGTCATGATCTCACGGTTCGTGGGTTCGAGCATCGCATCAAGCTCTGTGCTAACAGCTCAGAGCCTGGAGCCTGCTTTGGATTCTGTGTCTCCCTCTCTCTCTGCCCCTCCCCCACTCATTCTCTCATTCTCCCTCTCTGTCAAAAATAAATAAACATTAAAACAAACAAACAAGAGTTGGATGCTTAACTGACTCAGCCACGCAGGTGCCCCAAGAATACTTTCTTAAGCATAACCATACAATGCCAATTATGGTTTACAGTCTTGGATATTAATTTCAAATGTTCTTCATATACATAAGTTGTCAACCACAAAACCAACAAAACATTCAGTAAAATTAAGAAGAAAAAACAAACAACATTTTGTTACTGTTTCCAGCAATTTCCAGAATGTCCAAAAACTAAAATTTGGGGAAGCTGCTACATTTTCACATCATGCTTGCAAATGATTCTAAAATTGGATAGTAGTCACTACTTTCTCTGTATTTGCCATGGTTCAAATACCACAGGCTATAATGAAGCCCTATGAATAATTCTCCATTTTAGTAAAAGGATAAAACCAATTTCTCAGAGAATAAAACAAGGGACTGTTGAATGTCAACAGTTTATAGGCCAGAGCTTATTATTTCTATGGCTCAATATAAATTTCTCAAACTCCTTCTTGATTAAAAACCACAGAAATGTTAAGAAAAACTCAACTTACATAGTAAATTCATATTTTTTTAAATCAGGAATATAATCCTTAGGGTTTCCATGAAACACACACCAGTACAGCCAATGAATTCTCTGCTCTATGCCAAGCAGAAACCTCTGAAAAGATCAGAAGCGACGGGCACCTGGGTGGCTCAGTCAGCTAAGTGTCTGACTTTGGCTCAGGTCATGATCTCATGGTTCATGAGTTCAAGCCCTGCATCAGGCTGTCAGCACAGAGTTAGCTTTAGGGCTCCCTCTGTCTCCCTCTCTATCTGCCCCTCCTCTGCTTGAGTGTGTGCACTCTCTCTCTCTTTCTCTCTCTCTCAAACAAAAACAAAAACAAAAACCAGAAGTGAGAAGCCAGTGATTTTCATCTGCTTACACTTTCAAGAAATAAGATTAACTTTTTAAACATCTAAACGTTGGTAAGGCAAGGTATAAATTCTCCCCATAACATTGCACTTCTGTCCTAAGGCAACAAATCAAATGGCTATGAAGAGCATTGTACCTACCATTCAACACCTGCCTTCTTCAGCAGAGAACTCACATTATGTTGGCAAATGCAAAAAGCTGTACTATTATTTCCAGAGGCTGCAGAGTTCTGAGAACTGTTTCCACAATCCTCATGCCCCAATCTATACAAAGTACTTACAGTTGAGAAACCGGTTACACTGAGTATGTAAACGTGTTAAGGATCAGACAAAGAGGGTAGCAAATATAGGGGCCATACTATGTTTGTGAAAAATTTGAAAGAAATCAAATTATTTCCTAGTACAATTCCTAATAAGCTGTTGAGAAATGATCTTAGAAAAAACACTTGTATATATTTATTCTAATGCTCATAATCCAGAAGAACACCAGGTTATGATAAAGGCATTTTAAACTAAACACATTCATTTCAGCATTCTCACTCTGTGGCCTAGCTCTGGAAATATTTCAGTGAATTGCTGCATTCAGAGGCATTTCTAAAAATGAATAAATCACGCCAAATTAACAAAACATAAGTTTGTGAGAGAGAGCAGGCACATGTAGGGGAGGGGCTGAAAAAGAGGGAGAGAGAATCTTAAACAGGCTCCACGCCCAGTACAGAGTTCCACAGAGCTCAACTCAGGCCGGGACTAGATCTCACAACCATGAGATCATGCCCTGAGCTGAAATCAAGAGTCAGACACTTAGCCAACTGAGCCACCCAGACACCCCAATAAAATACAAGTTAGAAAACAAAATCAACTTTTTTTAAAGCCCTAGGAGGGTTTTGTTGTTTTTGGTTTTTGAGTTTAGCAGATGATTCAAAGACCACGTTTAAAGTACAAGTAGCTTGAGGACAAGTCAAATCTGGAAAGTCTACAATTATTAAAATGTAACTACCAGTACTTAGTGTATAATTTTAAGGGATCTAAGTCCTCTGCTTCAAGGTCCATCTCCCACCTTAAAGCCTAATTTGAGGCATAAATGTTTGTCTGGAAATGCTACTCGACCAAATTCTAGAGATAGACTAGGACAGTCACTGAACACTTCTCATTTTATCACAGTTCATTTCCTGAAAGATAGGGTTTGATTCCTTTGAACCCTGGTAAGAAAAACAAATTAGGGGTACCTGGGTGGCTCAGTTGGTTAAGCGTCCAACTTTAACTCAGGTTAGGATCTCGTGGTTCAAGAGTTTGAGTCCTGCATCAGGCTTTGTGCTTGACAGCTCAGAGCCTGGAACCTGGTTCAGATTCTGTGTCCCTCTCTTTCTCTCTGCTTCTCCCCCGCTCGCGCTGGGTCTCTCTCTCTCAAAAATAAATGAACATTAAAAAAATTAAAAAGAAAAAAAGAAAGAAAGGAAGAAAGGAAGAAAGAAAGAAAGGAAGAAAGGAAGAAAGGAAGAAAGGAAGAAAGGAAGAAAGGAAGAAAGGAAGAAAGAAAGAAAGAAAGAAAGACCAATTATAACAATCCTGATCAAACCAGGTAGCTTTTCAGGAGTTCGGCATACAAGAATCAAAAAGTCCTAATACCTAATGTCTAAAAGAGTCAAGAAGCAGTGGGCGAACTTGGACTCAAGGCTGACTTTGTTTCACCCTCTCCCTACATCAGCCAAGCCAATGTGCCAAATAAATCTTAACTATTTATTGCCTCTCTGAGGAGGAAAACACACACACACACCCCAAAAATGTAAATACTTCAATCACGTTTTAAATTTTCTTCAAAAATGTCTCAACAAATCAGAAGTTATAATTAGACACTCAGAAAAACCTCATTTGAGTTTTTCTTCAAATACTATCTTATATTTCACTTGAAAATATTAAAGTGGTAAGGCAAAAATACCTAAGGTAGCCAGCACGCTGGCGTTAAATACGGCTTTAAGAACTTCTTAAAAATCTATCTAAAACCTAGTTTCTTTTTTTCTTTTTTAAGTAGGCCTCACACCCAGCACAGAGCCCAATACAGAGCTTGAAGTCACGACCCTGAGATCATGATCTGAGCTGAGATCAAGAGTCAGACACTTAACAGACTGAGTCTCCCAGGCACCCCTAAAACTTAAGTTTCTGAGAATGCAGCAATGCATTCTGTACAGCTGAAACTGATTTCAGAAAGTATATTTCAATCAAGAGAACTTATAATTTTACAAGCTTCACAATTTATTCAGCTCTCCTCCTCATTACCTCACAGCCTTGTTAGAATCAGGCTAAAGCAGGTAATATTCCTATCTCTTCCTTAGATGAAGAAAATGTGAAATTCAAAAGACTTAGTCTCAATTTAAAATAAGCAAAACAAACAAAAAATTAAAATTCTCAGACTGTAAATTACAGCTCTATTATAACTGATTCAAAAAATAAAAAATATAAGGGGCGCGTGGGTGGCTCAGTCAGTTGAGCGTTCAACTTTGGCTCAGGTCATGATCTCATGGTTCATGAGTTCGAGCCCCGCATTGGGCTCTGTGCTGACAGCTCAGGGCCTGGAGCTTGCTTCAGATTCTGTGTCTCCCTCTCTCTCTGTCCCACCCCTGCTCACGCTCTCTTTCTCTCTCAAAAATAAACATTTAAAAAAATAATTTAAAAAAAATATTTAATGCTATTGCTATTATACTACTTTGAAATAAATATTGTTTATAAGTAATGCATCATACCTGTATGTGGAGGACAGAAAAATACATACCATGTCTTATATATCGCAAGCAATTTATTCTTCATATTTAAAAGATTTTTACTTCACTTCTAAATAATTAACAGTTTCATTTAAATTCATTACCTTAGACCAGTTTTATTTCTACTGCTTTTTCTAACTTGGCCTTTCTTTCTATCCTTTAAATATTATAGAATATAACATGTATCAAAAATATATAACCTGTTATCCAGAAAGCTAACTCTTACAATCTGCAACAAATGGATAAGGATTTAAGACAAATACAGTGAAGACTCGATAAATTCCTTTTAAGTCATTCTTTTTTACCTTCATTCCAAAAACGTTCTCTCCAGAGTTAGTAATAAATGCAGGTTGGATAAAATCTCAACGTGGGGTGCCTCGGTGGCTCAGTCGGTTAGGCTTCTTACTTCGGCTCAGGTCATGATCTCACGGTTCGTGAGTTCGAGCCCTGTGACGCAAGCTCTGGAGCCCGGAGCCTGCCTTGGATTCTGTTGTCTCCCGTGCTCTCTGCCCCTCCCCCACTCGCAGTCTGTCTCTCTTAAAAATAAATAAACATTAAAAAAATATTTTTTATAAATCTCCATGTAAATAGAAGACTGAACTATAAACCATGACTCACTAATTATGAATATTAGTCAATATGAAAGAATTCCTATACATCAAAATAATCTGGGCACAACTCTAGAGCTAAAATTCTGTTGTAATTTTATCTAGCTGCCTTGAGTTTCTCCCTGTTTTTAAAAGAGTGAGTAAGAAGAACTGGTGCAAGAGCTTTGAAAGTCTGCATCTGGGGGTGCCTGGGTGGCTCAGTCGGTCAAGGGTCCGACTTTGGCTCAGGTCACGATCTCGCGGTTCATGAGTTTGAGCCCCGCACTGGGCTCTGTACTGACAGCTCAGAGTCTGGAGCCTGCTTCAGATTCTGTGTCTCCCTCTCTCTGACCTCCCCCACTCATGTTCTGTCTCTCTCTCTCTCTCTCTCTCTCTCTCTCAAAAATAAACATTTAAAAAAAAATAAAAATAAAAAAATAAAAGTCTGCATCTGGCATTAGTGACCTGATTACACTAGTGTGCCTATATTTTTTTAAGGTGCCTATATTTTTTAAAATTTTTTTTCAATGATTTTTGAGAGAGACTCAGAGCGTGAGTGGGGGAGGGGCAGACACAGGGAGACACAGAATCAGAAGCAGCTCAGAGCTCAACAAAGGGGCTCAAACTCAGAGTCGTGAGTTCATGACCTGAGCTGAAGTCAGACACTTAGCCAACTGAGCCACTCAGGTGCCTCTAAGGTGCCTGTATTTTTAAATAGCCTTTTACTTACTGACATCTAAAGTTAAGATTTACTTATATTTCTTTCTCCTCTACTTGGCATGTTTTATAACATGTAAAGGTTAAATAATATATGGGAAGCACATAGTGTTAGCCTGAGACAGAAATGTTACCTATTACCACTTGGTATACAAGCAATGGTGGTTCTATTGATTACAATAATCAGAAACTATTCTAATAGTCCCTAAACCTCCAGCCTAGGTTTTTCTGAGTTCAAAGCCTAAAGCTCTTAACCACTAAGTTACTGTGCTCAAAATTAAGCACTAGGTTCCAAAGTACAGATCAACTGTGAAAGACCTTGTTTATCTTTCACATTACTTAGAATAACATTAGCTATACACGATCTTATTCATTTGCTCTTTGCAAAGTGTCTACATATTCCCAGAGATCCTCTGCAGAACCTGCATGGGGCAATTCTGAATGCTTTACCCATCAGTCTATAACTTGGACTTATGCATGATATCAACACACCGCTAAATTACCTACAATTAACCAATGTAACTTTTTGGAAAATGCCTCTCTGCTTGGACTTATCATTTCCTCAAAAAGTTTATTTTTATTTTGCCAAGATAGGAGAAATTAGATTTAATATCAAAGATAAGAGGGGTATCTGGGTGGCTCAGTCGCTTAAGCGCCCAACTCTCGATTTTGGCTCAGGTCATGATCTCACGGTTCATGGGACTGAGCCCCGTGTTGCGGAGCGCGGAGCCTACTTAGGATTGATTCTCTCTCTGCCCCTCCCATGCTCGTGCACATGCTCACACTGTCAAAAATAAACTTAAAAAAATTAATATCAAAGAGAAAATATGCCAAATACCATGTACAACTTATAGTGACTTGATACTTAAGGAAAATAGGTAATATCCTAACTCACTGCTCTTTAAGTAAAATACAGATAAAAGCTGTAGTAGCATTATATGGTACAGAGTTGTTTTTTTTTTTTAACGTTTATTCATTTTTGAGAGAGAGAGAGGGTGGGGGAGGGGCAGAGAGAGCGACACAGAATCTGAAGCAGGCTCCAGGCTCTAGGCTGTCACCACAGAGCCCGACGTAGGGCTCAAACTCATGGACCCTGAGATCATGACCTGAGCTTAAGTCAGACATTTAACTGAGCCACCCATGTGCCCCGGTACACAGTTTTAAGTGTATGTCAGTTTTCATTTTAACCAGTAAACTAATTAAGTATTTTAATATTTAAGTATCTTTCTGATAAATCAGAAAATTAGAAAATAAACTGTGAATATAAAGTAGGACAAATGGTAACAATGAAATTAAGTAGTTCATAATTATTAATGACTAACAGCCATTCTGATCACAATACAATTCCAAAGATGTTTCTCTACTGAATTTTAATTACTTAATTGTATAATGAAGCTTTAAAGTAACAAAAGCCTACACAATCATTTTAGATATCCTTCTACTATGCTCATTTTTCAATATCATCTATCATATAAAATTCCAAGCATAAGAATTGGCAAAATCTGAGGAGCCTGGGTGGCTCAGTCGGTTAAGCATCCAACTCCCAGTTTGGGCTCTGGTCATGATCTCACTATTTCATGAGTTCAAGCCCCACAACATGCTCTGTGCTGGCAGAGCCTGGTTGGGATTCTCCCTCTCTTCCTCTCTCTCTGCCCCTTCTCCACTCACGCTGTCTCACTCTCAAAATAAATAAACTTAAAAAAAAATTGGCAAAATTACCACAGAAAACTTTCCAAAGACAGAAGTCCCTCCATTAAATGATAAATGTTTAAGATAAAACATTAGGTGAGTACCCCTAATCACCCCAAGCTTTAAAGGCTTCAGTGTAGGCTCACAATCCTCACCCAAAGCACTTGCATAAACTGGGTCCACTTTACACATAAGTGATAAGGATATTTCCTGGAAGTTTATGAAACACTGATTAGTGGGGCACCTGGGTGGCTCAGTCGGTTGGGCAGCCGACTTCGGCTCAGGTCATGATCTCGCGGTCCAAGAGTTCGAGCCCTGCATCGGGCTCTGTGCTGACTGCTCAGAGCCTGGAGCCTGTTTCGGATTCTGTGTCTCCCTCTCTCTGACCCTCCCCCATTCATGCTCTGTCTCTCTCTGTCTCAAAAATAAATAAATGTTAAAAAAAAAATAAAAAAAAAAAAAAGAAACACTGATTAGTGGTGAAATAAAACATATTTTAGAAAGAAGAATCTTAAACTAAATCCCTAAATCAAATATTGAAGAAAAGTTTTCACATATAAAGTAATAGCGAAATGATTCATTACCACCTTACAGGAAAAAAGAATACAGGCAATAAGTATTTCTATTTAGGTCAACAAAAGTTTAGGAAAGAAAACTCTTCAAAGAGGATATACCTGAGGGTTCTATGAAAAATGAGTACTTGGACAGGCAAATTAGTTTAAGTCTTGGATCCCTGCCCTTAAATAATTTCATAATTTAGTTTAAAAAGTAATACCGGGGGGGGGGGGGGAGAGGCACCTGGGTGGCTCAGTCGGTTAAGCATCCAACTCTTGATCTTAGCTCAGGTCATGATCTCAGTTTGTGAGTTCAAGCCCCGTATTGGGCTCTGCGCAGACAGTGCAGAGCCTGCTTGGGATTCTCCCTCTCTCTTTCACTCTGCCCCTCCCTACTCTGTCTCTCAAAATAAAGAAATAAACTTAAAAGTAAAAAAGTAATAGAAAGATTAGGAGGGGTTAATAATAGAAGGAAATAAAACTACTATGGATCATAAAGAAAAGTATAAAGTGGATGGCATTCCCAGAATTCTAACACAAACACTAAGTGTGCAGCATACCTAGAGGTTAAATTCTAGGGTGAAGATAGGGTGTAGGATGGAGTCAAAATTACCCTAGAAAATCCCTCTAATCTTTGCCTAAGTAGATGGCCTGTATTTAGGGTATTTACTCCATCTCTCTGCACCTTCCTCTTTAAAATAAATATCATAATTTACTACATCATCAGGTTGTTAGGAAGATTAAATGAATTAAGGCCAACTTTTAAAAGAACACGGCAGGTAGTAGTCAGTCAGCAAAGGTAAGCTATTATCTATAGGGACCATTTAAAAAACAAAAGATCTTTAAACAAAAGAATCCCACTTAACTGTGCCATAGTCAAACTATAAGGCTTGTGAGAATTGAGAATAACAAAAGAATAGATTCACTTTTTTCAAATACAATCAAAATCTCACAAGAACATATACTATGAGTAACGGTGGCTGAAACTGCCTGCACTATTAAAAATCTTTTTTGGCGGCAGAGCGAAAACATAATTGAATACTCATATTTTAATGTGCTTATAATGCAACTTCACTATTCACTTCTCCTTTAAGCTCATTCCTTCCTTCTGTCCAGCTTCGATCCACCTGAGACATTTGGTGATCAATTTTTCAAAATTTTCCCAAACTTCCTTTAGTAAGTGTTTTGTTTCTTTTCTTTTCTTTTTTTAATTCAATTGGTCACATAATCCTGGAAAAAATCATTCTCACACATAAAATGTTTCTGACAGACATGCTCAAATACTTAAGAAATCAAATGTCATCTCATCCAAGTTAGGAAATAATATGTCTAGTTTGGAAAAGTCTTAGGTTACAGTTTTCCAACCAGTCCAAAAGGGCACTCTGATGCACTGCAAGGTGGTGTGTGTGTCAATATTCTGAGTTTCCTCACTCCTCTTTCTCAATTTCTGACCACAAATTGGCAACTTCATCAGATGACTGGGCAGCATAAAGGCACATGAGGAAATGTGACACTCTACCCTTCTAGAAGTTAGCAACAGGAGCTGCCCAAGTTTATAAAAGATTGTAATTTTTAAAAGGTAATCAGTTTAAAAATAGAAATTAAAAATTAGCTAGTTCAAAACAATATGTTAAAGCAATCAGCTCCACAGTAAAGGACCTCTGAGAACAATTTCATTTTTAATTTTTGACACAAATTAGTTTTTCATTTAAAGTCACTTTGAACTCTTTTTTAGCCAAAGTTTTACTTTTCATCTCCAAACCTGTCAGTTTCTTTATTGAGGCAGCAACTGCTAATTTTAAAATGAACAGACCCTTGGGGCGCCTGGGTGGCTCAGTGGGTTAAGTGTCTCACTTCAGCTCGGGTCATGATCTTGCAGTTCAGGAGTTTGAGCTCCGCATCAGGCTCTGTGCTGACAGCTCAGAACCTGGAGCCTGCTGCAGTTTCTGTGTCTCCTCTCTCTCTCTGCTCCTCCTCTGCTCATGCATGTTCTGTCTGTCTCTCTATTCCAAAAATAAACATTAAAAAAAAATTTTTTTTAATTTTTAAAATGAACAGACCCATTTACAAAGTATACCATTAACACAAGTACCAAAATATACCTCACACAAATGAAATATGGCCTATGATCATTCGGATGGCCAGGTAATAAAGATGGACACGTAGTCAAAGAGGAAGGAAGGGAAACAAAAACCACCCAGATACCTCACTCTGCTGAGTTAATGCCTGGAAATGACTTTACCTTGTACCACCAAATTTCTTCTCCTTTTTTTTTTAACTGTAAACTCTGTGCCCAATGTGGGGCTTGAATTCACCACCCCAATATCAAGAGTCATGTGCTCTACCGAGCCAGCTAGGGATCACTAATTTCTATTCCACATAAAAGGCATGAATTTTAGTGGCAAATCTTGCATAATCAGCAATTAAAAAACAGCATCTGCCTTCCTCAAGAATAAAGACATGATATATAAAATAAGTAAATCCACTATTCTGCACATTAGCACAGGCAGACACTGGAATTTACCCTTGACATAGGAGGTATTCCTTCAGGTTTACAACTTGTCAGAACAATTTCAGGAAGTAACCATCTGATTCTCCTATAATTCCTTCCAGAGTCAATGGCTCTCACATAGAAAAGATTTCCTTAGTCTTTCGCTCTACCCTCAAAGGTACACACCTTGCTTGCTTTAAGAACTTGGAAGAACCAAAAAAGAAAAAAAAAAAAAAAAGAACTTGTAAGAATTATAGCTAAGGCACCTGTAAAATCGACAGTAACTTTTTTTCTTCAGGAAATATATATTTTTAGTTTATTCCTTTGGGGGGGGGGGGGGCAGAGAGGGAGCGAGAGAGAGAATCCCAAGCAAGCTCTGCACTGTCAGCACAAGCCTAATGCGGGGCTCAATTTCACAAACTGTAAGATCATGACCTGAGCCCAAGTCGAAAGCTGAGCCACCCAGGTGCCTGAAATACTTTTCAGAAAATATTCTTTTTAATGTTTTTAATGTCCATTTATTTCTGAGAGAGAGGAAGAGACAGAGTGTGAGCAGGCGAAGGTCAGAGAGAGAGGGAAACAGAATCCAAAGCAGGCTTCAGGCTCTGAGCTGTCCTCAAGAGCCTGACATGGGGCTTGAACTCACAAACCGTGAGATCATGACTTGAGCCAAAGTCGGACACTTAACCGACTGAGCCACTCAGGCACCCCTCTGAAAGTATTTTAAATCAATTTTTCAAAAATAATTTTCTTGGGGCACCTGGGTGGCTCAGTGGGTTAAGCATCTGACTTCAGCTCAGGTCATGATCTCGCAGTCTTTGAGTTCAAGCCCCACGTCCGGCCCTGTGCTGACAGCTTGGAGCCTGCTTCTGATTCTATGTTTCTCTCTCTCTCTCTCTCTCTCTCTCTCTCTCTCTCTCTCTCTCTCTCCCCCTCCCCCACTCATGCTCTGTCTCTCACTCTCAAAAATGAATAAATGTTAAAAAAAAAATAAAAATAAAATAATTTTAAGACAAGGATATGTGCACAAGTCTTCCCTGTAACTAGACCATTAATTCATTAAAGCTTTAAATTATACCCAGCTACTCCACTATAGGATTAAAAAAACATGAAAATATAACCTATATAATTATATATCAAAGTATGAATGCCTTAGGAGAAGAACTATATGTATTTTCTACATCTTGTTACACTCCATCATTCGATATGGCACACCCTGCATAAAATTAGGTGCTCAAATATCTGAATAAAATATTAATGGAGAAAAGACATAATTACAATATTTATCCTAATTTTTTCATGAATACTAAATCACTACCTACCACATAAAAATATTAGCATATAATCTAAGGATCCAGATATTTCCATATATACTGCACCCAGGCATAGAACTGAGAAGAAAAGAATAAGGAGCACTATTCATTCAATTTCTAAGAACCTTCTTGCAACTGCTAGTTGCTTTGAAGAATATAAAGTTCAGAAAGGCATTGCCCTTTGCCTTCCAGAAGCTTTTAAAAAAAATTTTTTTTTTTAACGTTTGTTTATTTTTGAGACAGAGAGAGACAGAGCATGAACGGGGGAGGGTCAGAGAGAGAGGGAGACACAGAATCCGAAACAGGCTCCAGGCTCTGAGCAGTCAGCACAGAGCCCGACGCAGGGCTCGAACTCATGGACCGCGAGATCATGACCTGAGCCTAAGTCGGACGCTGAACCAACTGAGCCACCCAGGCGCCCCCAGAAGCTTTTAAAGTAGAAGAAAAGAACCATCATTTACCCAAGACTGACTATGTGCTAGGCACTGTGCTAAGAGCTTTCAGGATGACAAGCAATCCTACGACAAAATGTGGCAGCCTTCTTTGGCGGGGAGGGAGGCAGTGACATATAAAACTATGAATTTGCAGTGTGGAAAGATCACTTCTAGCTTAGTGGAGGAAGAGGCAGACAGTTAAGGATAACTTCACCATAGTATTGGAACTAGAAGGAGTAGCATTCAATAGATAAATGCAGAGGCAAAACAAAAGCCAAACTGTATCAAGGAAATAAGAGTAGAGGAAGAGTCTGGAAATGAGCGTGTAGTACAGTCTTTTTAACTTTTTACACAACTTTGTTTCCCTTTTATTTTAAATCTTCATACTTAATGATTTTACAAACATACCCATTATAAATAGCAACCCCTCCCCATCCTCGGTACCCTCTAAAACTTTTACCCTGCTTTATTTTTTCTTTAGCATCTAAATGATATTTTTTGATATTTTTTTAAATATCCTTTCTTTGCTTTACCTTTCCCTTCTTCCCCCATCTAACCCCACCAAGTAACCTATGTTAACAACCCAATAATATTCTTTGGTACTTTCTCCATGCTTATAATCTCATACGGACGTCATAAGCACATACATACACAAGCTTTTCATGATAATTTATATTTTCCAACCTATTAGTTTTTTTAAAAGATACAATGACTAATTACCAAATACATGTTCATGGGGAGCGGGCTTAAAAATATGGAAAAATACAAAAAATAACCTATAGATGGCTCTTGCCAACATTTATGGACATATGCATCCAATCTTTTCTATGCATATATACTTGTAAATATTTTTCTTTATAAAGATGAGATCTTTTTATACTAATTTTAGTACCCTCCTTTTTTCACTTTATAGATCTTATCACTCAGGATTAACTGAAATCATCTTTCACTGGTTGACTGAATACACTTTATTTTTTTTTTTGTAAATTTTTTTTTAACATTTATTTATTTTTGAGACAGAAAGAGAGCATGAACAGGGGAGGGTCAGAGAAAGAGGGAGACACAGAATCTGAAACAGGCTCCAGGCTCTGAGCTGTCAGCACAGAGCCCGACGCAGGGCTCGAACCCACAGACTGTGAGATCATGACCTGAGCCAAAGTCGGACACTTAACCAACTGAGCCACCCAGGCGCCCCTGACTGAATACACTTTAGACTAAAAGGATGAAAGAAAATAAAAAAATAAAAAAATAAAAGGATGATAAAAGTTTTTTTTTAATTTTTTTTAACCTTTATTTATTTTTGAGACAGAGAGAGAGAGAGCACGAACAGGGGAGGGGCAGAGAGAGAGGGAGACACAGAATTGGAAGCAGGCTCCAGGCTCTGAGCCATCAGCCCAGAGCCCAAGGCGGGGCTCGAACTCACGGACCACGAGATCCTGACCTGAGCTGAAGTCAGATGCTTAACCGACTGAGCCACCCAGGCGCCCCAAGTTTATTCTTTTCAAAAAAGATGAGTCATTAATTGTGTGATGTCTCTCTAAAGAGCATTACATACAAATACATTTATAAGGGTGAAAAAAGTCCAAGAGATGCAAATATAGCCAACTTCTAAGCTTCCTGTTTGCTCATTAGATTTAATTAGCAGTAAGAAAAAAGCTTAGCACCACTTCACATCCGTTAGGATAATTATTGTCAAAAAAGGAAAAATAAAAGTGTTGACAAGGATATGAACCCTTGTCAAATTGGAACCCTTGTGTATTACTGGTATAAATGTAAAATGGGGCCGTTGCTATGAAAACAGTGGCAGTTCCTCAAAAAGTTAAAACCAGATTATCATATGATCCAGCAATTCCACTCCTAGTACACTCAAAAGAACTGAGAGCAAAGACTCAAACAGATACCTACAAACAAATATTCATAACAGCATTATTCACAACAGACAAAAGGTAGAAACAAGAATCCATCAACAGATGACTGTATAAACAAAATATTTAACATACAACCACACCCACAGAAACATTATTCAGCCATAAAAAGGAATGAAATTTTGATACATGGTACAATATGGATAGACTTTAGAAACACATTAAAAGAAACCAGATGCAAAATCACAAACATTGTATGATTTTCCCTTACATGAGGTACTTGAAATGAGCAAATTCATAGACAGAAAGCAGAATTTACCAGAGGCTGGACGTAGGGAGGAATGGGGAGTTATTGTTTAATGGGTACAGGGTTCTCTTTGGGATGACGAAAATGTTCCGGAAATAAATAGTGGTGATGGTTGCACAATGCTGTGAATGTAATATAATGCCACTGAATAGTACACTCAAATACAGTTAAAATGGTAAATTTTAGGTTATATATAGTTTACCTGTCCCAGGCCCCAAAAAACCTGAGGGGCCCGTTTCACATTGTCAGCTAAATATTAGTCATAAAGGTCATGATTTCTACTCTCACAATTCACAATTGCACTCTAATTCCAGTCTAGACTAACATGAAGGAAGGTAGAACATCACGTATCCCCTCACATTCTCTCTGGTTAAAATGCTGTTCCGTGTATAAAGCCTATGAATGCAGAAGGAAACAGCCAGCATGACAAGAGTGCTTGAGCCCATGAATCAAGGAGGTGCTAAAGCAGGCAAACATCCTCAAGGAGCTGGCAGTGAGAACCCAGAGCAGTCTACAAATAATGCCTCATAGAAGGGAAGCTAAGCAAAATAACTTCTTCAACATATATCCTAAGTAACAAAGTTCTGAGTACAAGTTTAGTAAGTATATCCTTTTAATAGTAAGCATTTGTGTGCTTGTGATAGGCAGTAGGAACTAAGTCCACAGGTGATTAACCTCTGAATCTCCACTCATTCAATTAATGTTATGTAATCAAGACAAAGTTTTAAGAACTGGGAATTCATAACCAAGAGTAAGATATGCTCCACCTTTAAGGAAGTTAAGTCTAGCCAGAGTTGTAAGACATCTACACAAAAATTCAATTCAATAAACACTATTTAGCACCTTCCAGTCAACGAAATGGCTGCAATCAGGTGTCAGCCATTATGCTAAACTCTGGGTAGTCAAAGTTAAGATACAATCTTCTAGAGGGGCGCCCAGGTGGCTCAGTCAGTTAAGTGTCTGACTTCAGCTCAGGTCATGATCTCACAGTTCATGGGTTCGAGCCCCGCTTCGGGCTCTGTGCTGACAGCTCAGAGCCTGGAGCCTGCTTTGGATTCTGTCTGTCGGGAGATCAGAGCCCCACAGGAGGCTCTATGCTAGGTGTAGAGCCTGCCTAAGATTCTCTCTCTCTCCTGCTCATGCACTCACTCATTTTTTTCTCTCTCAAAAACCCTAGAATTAAGTGTTGGAATTTAGACACAACACTTTCACTGAAGCACCTGGGCCTGGTTCCTCAGCCTCTGAAAGGGAAAAAATTTTAACAAATATTAATAAAAGAGAAATTGCATATTGAGTAGGAAGCATTAATTTCAGATTATAATCTAATGGGATGGTGAGCTCACAAATGGTTATATGATAAAGGCCATAAGAAAAATAAATGCAAAGGGTTTTATGGTGGGCCTCAAGGAAGGAAACATAATGAGTGAGAAAAAGAGAAAAAAAGAAAAAGAGAAAAAGATCAGGAAATATTTAGAAGATGGGTGTTCAAAATGGCTCTTAAAAGAGGAACAGATAAAAGTGAGGAAATTGTGTCACTCTCTCATTAGGATAAGGTCGCAGAAGGCAGGAATCTGCCTTACTCATCCTGCACGAAGCACAATGGCCTGCACCTACGTAAGTGCTTAAAAAAAAAAAAAAAAGTATGAGGAATCTCTATTAGTAAGACATAAAAACAAGAACTGCTTAGTCTAATAGGCAATGGAAGACCAGCACATCTTCACTATATTGTTATCATCACAAAATAGGATACATAAAAACCCCATTATTTCCCTCCATGAAAGAAAGCTGGGTAGCTGGGGAACAATGGGGGAGGTAGAATTACTCTGCACAACTTTATTTACTTGGCCTAACTTTCTGTATCCTTTGACTTTTGTGGCATGAGACAGTATTATCTATTCAAGAAAATTAATAAAATTTAGTTTTTAAGAGGATGGCCTGAGTGGCTCAGTCAATTGAGCATCTGACTCTTAACTTAGGCTCATGTCATGATCTCATGGTTCATGGGTTCGAGCCCTGCTTCGGGCTATGTGCTGACAGCGCCTGTGGAGCCTGCTTGGCATTCTCTTTCCCTCTCTCTTCCATTCCCTCTGTTGCGCTCTCTCTCCCTATCAAAATAAATAAATTTTAAAATTTTTAATTTTTAAGAATCTGCACAGTAAGAAAGTGAATCTGACAGTAATGTGGAGAAAGCCCTGCATATTAAGAAGAAAAAGGAGTTTACTTTAGAGGTTCTAACAATATGTAAAACAAATAGTAATAAAAGCCTGAATTAATCTGGAGAAAGCAGAAAATGGCTGAAAGAAGCTCAAAAATATAGTTGTGAATGGAATCTGACAGTGACTGAATGTTTGGAGTAAACATGAAGACCCACACCATGAATACAATTAACTTTATTAAATGTATTTTTCCATCATAAAAGTAACATATTCAGAGAATATAGAAAGTATAAAAAACATTATCCTTATTTCTACTCTTTAACAACCATTGTTGACATCTACATGTATTTTCTTCCTATATGTAGGTTTTGAGATTTTTTTTAAAACAGCTTGAGATATAATTCACATTCCATACAAGTCAAGTACTTGAAATGTAAAATTCAATGGCTATTATATTCAGAGTTGCACACCATCTCCACAATCAATTTTAGAACATTTCATCACTCCCACCAAAAACAAAAACAAAAAAAACCCACAAAAACAACTATCACTGCCCCTTGCCCACTCCCCACTCCCTCCAGTCCCTGGCAACCACTAACCTACATTCTGTCTCTGGATTGGCCTATTCTGGACATTTCATATAAAAGGAATCATACAAAATGTGGACTTTTATGACTAGCTTCTTTCATTTAACATGTTTGCAAGGTTTATACATGTTGGAGAATGTATCAGTACACCATTTCTTTTTACTACTGAATAACATTCCACTGTTTGTTTTTTTTTTATATACAACTGTAATCATTCCAGATATGTAATTTTGTGCTCAGCATTTTCCATGTCATCAATGTTTCATATAATCCATACTTAATGACAAGTATAGTGCTCCATCAAATGGCTGTACCGCAGTTTATTTAATCACTTTTTAAAGTTTATTTATTTTGAAGGGGGAAAGGGAGGAGAGAGATAACAAAGAAGAGAGAGAGACAGAATCCCAAGCAGAATCCACACTATCAGTGCAAAGCTCGATGCAGGGCTAGAACTCACAAACCTGGAGATCAAGACCTGATCCAAAGTCAGCCACTTAACCCACTAAGCCACCCAGGTGCCCCTAACTTAGTCATTATTGTTGGGCTTTTGAACTCTTTCCAGTCTTTTCTATTGTAACAAATTCTCTTTAATGCAAATGATAGCTCCTTTCTGAATGATCTTCTGGATCCAGAGAAATGCCTCTCCTAGAAACTCTGAGCTTCTTAATGAGATTTGCTACAGAAAACAAAAGTCACATCCTTCCAGGGAAAATTCAGAATTTCATCCATCCCAAATCTAGGTAAAGGGCAGATGCTAAAAGCTGCCCATGGCTAAAAGGATGCCTCAAAAATACCTAGATTAAGATCTGTCTGGCTCAGTCAGTAAAGCATGCGACTCTTGATCTCGGGGTTGTAAATTCAAGCTCCACATTAGGGATAGAGATTACTTTAAAAAACAACCAATAAAAAAAAAAGAATGAAAAGTCATCATTTTAAAGACACTGACATAAACATTAACTAGGCTGACTCTTCCATCAGAAATGTACATGGATTGGGGACACCTGGGTGGCATCCGACTTTGGCTGAGATCATAATATCACGGCTTGTGAGTTCAAGCCCCACATCAAGCTCACTGCTGTCAGCCTCTCAGCCCGCTTCAGATCCTGTCCCCTTCTCTCTGCCCCTCCCCCACTTGCACTCTCCCAATAAATAAATAAATATTTAAAAAAGAAAAAAAAAAGGTATATGGATGAAAAAAGGTAAACACTTTGTCCAAATGTGATGCCTACTACCGGGCAACTTCAAAGAATCAGATCACTTTTGCTTTCCATAGCAGGATGAAAGAAAATAAATAGGAAAGAACACCTTGATTACAACAGTAAAAATGTTCTTATGCTTGTTATTTTATGACAATAAATGAGATCCAACTGGTAGAAAGAGGAGGAAGAGGACACCTGTACAGTCCACAAGGTCCTCACCAGCAAGTAACATACTGAGTTCCCCTAAAACAATGTCCTTGCCTGCTGCTTCCCATTCCTTAACCAATGCAAACAATCTAAAAATCACAACGATTTTACAATTTGAAACTAGCTTTAGTATTGCTAATCCCCACCAAATAAGATCCCTTAGAATCTGGTCTAAAAATAAAACTATGTGTCAACTGTTCCTCAAGAAAAACTATGTACACTGATTGGAATGTGAAGCAATTAACACTTTGTGAGTGATTTGCCAAAGAGACTTCAGATAGCCTGGGCCAAAACCAATAACAAAGAAACAACACCCACTTGACATTTTCCTTGGTTAAACTGAGATTTTAGGAGCAATTTTAGAAGAAAGGCTAACAGATGTGAAGTTAAACTCTAAAATCATTGAGAGCTACACAAGTATTATAGGAGAAATGGAGGAACAAAATGATTCAACCACTGCAAAATAAAAAATGAAAACTTTAATATGTAATTAAGGAACTTTTACTCAACTTTTAAGGCAAGAATACCTAGTCATTACAATTGTGAGGATGATAAGCAAGGTAGTTTAGCCTCATACTAAAAATACTAACTAAATTGTAACACAAACATCTAGGGTTACATTTAGCACCTAGTCAGTTTAGCAAATAGGAATTTTTCGCCATTGATACACATACATAAACACTCATATATACATACAAGATAAGGTAACCTAAAATTCTACACAACCTCATCCTAAATAAGCCCAGTATTCCTTGGTTTTCTAATTAATTTAGTCAAGGTGAGCAATTTTCCAACCATAGTTTTAAAGAAATGATTTCCACGATCCGTACAATTTGAAAAACGAAAAACCCTTGCAAGTTCCATTTTGTGGTTTCATAACCCCCTACTGTCACACAGTCCACTGCCTTTCAAAAGCAATATTTAAAATTCTCTTCTGCAAGTCAACATTAAGGCATGCTGTTTGGTTAACAAGCTCCTCCCAAGATCAGGATTATTATGTATGGCCTATTATGTTCCTAACATGCAAACAAAAGCCCTCCCTCATATAACATTTTTCTATTTTTAGGAAGTAGGTTACTAACAAAGTTTTATCTGAAATTAAAATGTAGTATCATATATTTACTAACAAACTACCTGAGATAGTAATTTAAAGTTACTAATTGTATTTTCCATTTAATAAGTCACTACTGCTTATGGAAAAGCCAAATTTAACTTCTAACAAGTTGTTTAAACTTCAAAGCAAACCACCTACTTTGGATTTCACAAATGGCATGTTTTAAACTAACTACAACTAGTTTCAGAGCAGTTGTAATACCATACTTGATGTTTAATTACCCACTCTCCATTTCATCTTTTAGATACTTCTCATCGCAAATGACCAGTTTAATGTTTCCCTGTTTTCTGCTAAACCAAATCCGATAAAATATGCTCTAATGTATTTCACCGAAGCCTTCTACTTTGAAGGCTTACACTCTTCAACTGACAAGAGTTTTAACAAGGCTAAGCAACTGCACTACAATTTCTAATCACAAACACCACATACCTAAAAGATAAGCTTTTCCAGCAGAAACAGTAACAGGTTTATTTTCCCAAGTATCCAATGTTCAACTGGGTCAAATGTTTCTGTTGCATTTTAAACAGCTTAGCCCTTGAAGTGATAAGGGTGAAAACAAGCCAAAAGTATCTTAATGTTCTTCAGTGGCATATAATCATCACAACCATAGACAACAAACTTAGGAACTTCAAGCTGAAGTCTGTTAAGACAATAATAATCACTGTAGCATAAGCATTAATCACAACAATACAACAATTTGGGGTAAATTATGTTTACAGAGCTGAAGACTTTATAACAAAATTGGAAACCACGGAATCTATGCAAAGAAAGTTTACTATATACAACACACTTAATAAATTAAAAATACTTGCATTCTACACTTTTCAGCTTTTTTATATAATCTTCCAATTTCTACATGACCGGGGAGCATGGTTTTTCTTGCCAACAGCCATTTAAAATGCAGTATTAGCAGCGTACATTATACGTATAAAGTTTTACTGGTGAGCAAGTAAAACCTCAGAAGAATCCCTTGCAGAAACACCTAGAATAGGAGCTCAGTTCATTCACCATTGTGTAAGTGCAAAACATTTGACATAAAAGCACTTAACCAAAAATGTTCTTAAATGGGTTTAACAAAGTAAGTCTTTTCAATTACTATCAGCTTCAATATAAAGACAAGGGATAAAAATACTTATCAGAAAGAAAAAAATAGCAATACTCCTTTAATCAAATTATATCAACTAGTTCACTCTGGAACAAAGAGCCTTCACAATCTAGACAAATATTCTTTTAGACACCCATCTCTCACCACTTCCTTCCTGTACCCTAGATTCTCTGCTGCACCCCAAACTCATCCCAACTCCTGCATGTCTCTATGCCTTTGTACCAGCGGTTTCCTCAGCTTAGAACGCTCTCCCCTCCTCCTCACCTGGTGAGCACTTACTCATCAAGTCCAAAACTGGCCGCAAAAGTTCCCTCCGGTGTCCAAGCTACCTCAACTCCTCCAGGCAAACTAGCCGTTCCAAATTCCCACAACACTTGGTAAGTCCATCCTTATCACAGCGCATTGTTTTCACGCCTTGGGAGCGAATGAAGAGCAGGCTCCCTCCGCTCAGCCCACAGAGGACAAGGCAGGCAGAAACACTCAAAGAACGTGAGCTGAATTCATCCCTGCTTAGATTAACTGACCCTCTAGAACCCGGTCACATCTCAAGGAGACATGGGGGATACTAACATTCTTCCCACCAGAGAAATGAATACCAGAGGGCACACCCAGAGCCCTGGAAAGAGAACAATGAATGAACACAGCCGCCTTTCCCCTCAAGATGTCCAAACTCCTCTTTCTGGGCATCGACTAGCTGCAGAACCTCTGCAGCTGCACAACCGAAGCGTCCAGACGGCTCTCTCTTCACACAAAAGACAGCCCTGGATCTTCACTCCAAAGCATCCCAGGGCCAAACCTCAGCATACGCATCCCAAACCTTTCATTAGTAACCCACGGAGTCCCGAAACCCAAGGCGAGGCCCCTATGCCTTTGTGGTGGGGAACTGACCCACTTCCGCCTCTCGTCCCCCATTCTTCTCGTCCTCCCTGTAACAGTGTCACTTGAGTGACAGACTCTGAGTGAGGATGCAAGCCCGGGACCCCTCCGCGCCCAGAAAGAAAAGGAATTCGTCCATCTGAATGACAACACGGATAAGGGGCAATTCTGGGCAGATTTTCCCATTGCCAAAATATAAGGAATATGCACCGAGTACAGGGGTGGCGCTAGCACGTTTCCCCGAAACACAAGGAAATTTGAGTGGGGATGTGGAAACTCGGCTCGCCGGCCATGACACCGGGCCCCAGGGCTCCCGCCCGCCCACCGCCACCCGGGGTGACAGCGGCCTTGCCCAGGCCCTCGACCCGGCAGCCGCGGGGTCGCTCCATCAACGCTGCCCAGGCCGGGCCGCCGAGGAACCCGGCCCCTTCAGCCCCGCCGCCCAGCTCCCCCGGCATCCAGGGCCTGGCCCTACCGCCTACCTGAAGGAGCCGAGCCGCCTCCGTGTCCCGTCGTCTGGTGGCGGCGTCTAGTCCGCTCCTCCTCCCCGCGGTGGGTGAGGGAGCGGGAGGCGGTCACATTCGGCGTGTCCCCAGCCCAGGGGACGGGGCCCCGGGCAGTCCCCGCATCGTCGCACTCGCGCTCCGCGCCTCGGGGCACACGCCCCAAAGCCCGGCCAGCTGGCCCTCTTCCGGGCCCTAGGAGAGCGGCAGAGAAGCCCTCCTGTCTCACGCCCGTCCTCGTCTTACTCCCGCCATCTAAGATGGCGGCCCCAACGCCCGCGACGAAGAGACTCTCGGGCGGCCCCGGCAAACGAGCCCTCCACTCGGTGCTCCTCCTCCCGACCTGCGGCGCCACCGGCTCTCTGCTTCTGCGTGAGCCCGCCTGGCAGCAGGCTTCAAACTTGGCTCGGGCATCTATCACTCTAGCCTGAACTCAGGCCCCGCCTCCCAGAGAAGGGGCGTGGTCTTGCCTTCTCGTTGGTCGCCATTTCGGACTAGTGGAGAGCGAAGGACCGGTTACTGGGCGGCTCTTGGGCTCAGGGGTTGGCAATCGAGAAGTGGCGCGGTTTGTACTCTCCGGAGGTGTCTGAGGGCTAGCGAGAGGGGAAGGCTAGCCTGCCAGCATCACAAGGCCTAGAGATAAGCAGACGTACGGGAGGACACAGCAAGCTGTGTACAACTTTGGCGCGTTCTATCGGTAGTCCAGCACGTAGAAGCGACTCAGCCACTTACCAGTTGTGGGGAAAGTCCCTCAGGTTTTCTGAGCCTCAGTTTCCTCATCTGTAGATCGGGGTCCTTTTTCCCCTCAGGTTGGCAAAAAGTTAAAAAGACTGTTAGTAGCTAATCTGGTACAAAGTGCATGAAAACCTATTGTGTCCCCTAATTCATCGCTGGCAGGAATGGTTATGGGGAGGACAATTTGGCATTGCCCACTGACTTTTTTTTTTTTTTAATGTGTATACCCCTCCTACCAGCAATTCCACCTTTAGGCACTTAATTTTAGAGAAGTGTGTTCATATGGGCACAAAGAAGCATGTACTAAGATGTTTATTGTCATGTTGTTTGCATTAGAGATACTCTGGGAAAGATGTGGGTTAATTAAGTAGAAAACTTGAAACAGTGCTGCGTCCACAGTATGGGATATTATCCATCTTAAAAAGAATGAGGGAGATCTGTGTACTGACTTTTTTTTAAATCCATCACATTTTAAGTAGAACACTATGGTATGATCTTTATTCAAACACAGGCATACAAAATAACCCAATTAGTTATGACTGTTGTGTACCACACATTGTTCTGGGTATTGGGAAATCAACAACCAGAAGCCCTGCCTTCTAGTGATGAGAGACCAAAAGAAAATAGAAATAATAAATTCATGTAGTAGTATGTGCAGTATATCGAAAACTGAAGATGAAGCAAGATGAGGACCAACATGAAAATAAATGCAGAAGAAAGAGTGGAAGGCATTGAATATAGAAAGTCCATGACAGTTTTGTGTGTGTGTTTGTGTGTGTGTGCATTTTTTTTAATAGGAGTAATAATAATATCTACCTCACAGGATTAAATGAGATTAAACATGGAAAGCACTTAGCACAAGAGCCTGGGGGTTGAGACTTCAGTACCTGGAGTCTGACTGCCTAGTTTTAAATTTGGACTCTGCCACTTCCTCATCTGTGACTGGGACCAGTCTTTTAAACCTCAGTTCCTCGGTTTCCTCATCTGTAATGAAAACGTGATAGTATCCACCTCTCAGAGTTGTAAGGATTTCATGAGTTTAAGATACAAAGCACTTGGAACAGTGCCTGGCTCATGTTAAACATTATAGAAGTGTCAGCTGTAATTATTATAGCTATCGCTTATCGTAATATTACTACTTGGGGTAGAGCAGCAAACCACACTTGCTGACCCCCAGGCCATTTCTTCCTTCAGCGGCTCCCAGCTGGTATTTGCCCAGCACTTCACAGCTTAGGGAGCCTGTGCTTCATTCAAACCCCTCAGCTGACCAGTAAGAGTGGCTATTTCATTTTCTTCCAAAACAGTTTATCGAGGTGAAATTCACATAAGATAAACTCAACCATTTCAAAGCAGACAATTCAGTAATATTTAGTATGTTCACGGTGTTGTGCACCTCTACTTCCAAAATATTTCTATCACTCCATAGAAAATCCCCTTACCCATTAAGCAGTTTCTCCCCATCCCATTCCCACTTAGCCCTTGACAACCCCCAATATGCATTCTACAACTGAGGATTTATCTTTTCTGGATCTTTCATAGAACATGTGAACATTTGTGTCTGGTTCTTTTTGTTTTGTTTTTTTAAGAGAGAGCATGAATAAAAGGGGCGGGCAGAAGGAGAGGGAGAATCTTAAAGCAGGCCCCATGCCCAGCTCGAAGCCTAACACGGGTCTCAATCTCACAACTATGAGATCATGACCTGAGCCAAGGTCAAGAGTCGGACGCTTAACCGACTGAGCCACCCAGGAGCCCCTGTGTCTGGTTCTTTTTACTTAGCATAACATTTTAAAGATTCATTCACATGACAGTATGTATCAGTACTTCATTTCTTTTTATGACAATAATATTCCACCATACATATATAGCACAGTTGGTTGATGAACATTTGGGCTGTTTCTGTCTTTAGGCTATTGTGAATAGTGCTGTTGAGTATGCAAATATATGTGCTGTTGTGAGTATGCAAATATATGTACTATTTTCAGTTCTTTCAGGCATATACCTAAGAGTAGAATTGGAGGCATCATCTTATACCCCACTGGGTTGCATATCCTCTACTTTAGAAATCTCTGGCTTGGTGGTAGGAAAGGTCAGAAGAGCTAGAAAGAATGGACATGCCATAATCTCAGATCACACAGAGAGAAAGAATAGGTATTAGTGGGGGAGGCTAATGTGGAAACTTACCTGGGTGTTGGGATGTTCTAGTTAATTTGGGGGGTAGTTACATGGGTGTGTGTGTGTGTGTGTATGTGTAGAAATCAGTATGTGTTCTCTCTATACCTTTGTTACACCTCAATATAAAAAAATTTTTTTGGTAAAGATACACAATAAGGTCTTTAAGCCTGGCTAAAAGAATGCATTTTTTAGGTGAAGGAAACAAAAACAAATGATAGCTACCATTTACAAAGCCTTTTCATGCAGGCGTTTTGTACAATCACCAGTACACATCACTACCAATAAGTCCTGATCTTCAAATGAGGAACTCTTCTGAGAGGGCAATTAATCCAAGGACAAAGCTGGGAAATGGTGGAGCAGGGATTTGGACCTGTTCATTTGTTCATTCATCATTCAGTTGATAAAGATTTCTGTTGTGCCTCACGTGTGCCAGTTCCTGTGTTAGCACCGGACCCATGACAGTGAACAAGCCAAGGTCCTTGCCCTCAAGGGCTTGAAGGTCCGGTGGGGGAGGACAAGCAGCAAACTAGTAAACAAATCAACATAAAAACTAGGATCATGGTCAGTCAATGAAGAGAATGACTAGAGAATTACAGAATGGGAAAAGGGTGTATCTTTAGGCTCAGCAGTCATGGAAGTTCTCTCTTAGGAAGTAAGACTTAAGCTGGGCACTGAAGGATGAAAAAGAACCACGGAAAGAGCAGCTGGAACAGCACATGAAGGGCCATGAAGTGGGAAAGGAACATGGGCCAGTGTGGTTAGAACACAGAGAACGAGGGAGGGCGAGGTGGGAAGAGGACAAAGGATGGAGTCATACCCAGTCTGACTCCCACAACTTCCATGCCTTTCCATGCCTTTCCATGCCACCCTACCTCTCCACTGAGTTTAATTTTAGTTACAGACGAGTTTGAAAGATGGGCCTGACCTGGGCTGGGTGCCGAGAGAGACAGAGCCTTGTAAACAGTTACCCCACCAGGTGACCCAAGTGTGCCCTAAGGGCCAGCTGACAGGAGTTCTGTGGTACCACAGCAGAGGAGGGAGGGAGTGACCGGTTCTGTCAGAGAGGCCTCCACAGAGGCAACACTTAAGCTGAGCCTTTAAGGAGGAGTCAGAATTTTCCATACTGAGATGGGTGGGAGGGCAGGGCAGGAGGTGGAAACCATACAGGCAAAGGCATAGAGATGTGACTTAACATATAGGTTTGGGAAACAGTAGTTCTCAGTTGGAGATTGCCTCCCTGAGCAGAGAACATGAGAGAATGGTAAAGGGGATGTCTGGAGGGGCAAAAAGACATCTGGCCAAGGGTCAATTTCCCTCAAGCCATAATGAGGCAGTCCATAATGGGGGGTGGGGTGGTGGTTAAGGGGCTAGTTATTGGGGTGTCAGCCACAATACATGCTGTGGTGTCATATGCAGAAAAGCCTAATGCAGAGTCATCTTGGAAATCAAGTCAAAATTAAGGCCTGGACTCTCTCAGAAATTACTTGGGACATAGAAACTGGAACAATCTCTATGGAAGTCAATTTGGCAATATCAAAATTATAAATGTGCATACCTTTTGTTAAAGAAAGTGTCCTGGGAATTTGTCCTATAGATACGCCTATAAGTGTGTGAAATGATGTATGTACAAGATTATTTCTTGCTGCATTGCTTATAATCAAAGAAATGTTATGCAATTAGGTGAAAGATGAACTCTCTTATATACTGATATGGAAAGATAGCTAAGAAGTACTGTTGAAGGAGGGAAAAAAAAAAGCCAAGGGATAAAACAGTGTGACCAGTATGCTACTTTTTGGGAAAAGAAAGAAAAGCATTTGTTTAAGTCTGAAGGACACACAAAATGCTACTAACAGTGATCACAGGCTAGGGTCAGGGTGGGAACTGGGAATGGAACTATGGAATATAGGACTGGTAAAAATAGTTTGTACTGCCTTTTTATAATTTTTATTTACTTGGTTTTTTTGTTTCTTTTGTTTTCTTTTTTTAAGTATATTTTTTAATGTTTATTTATTTTGAGAAATAGAGCACAAGCAGGGGAGAGGCAGAGAGAGGGAGAGAAAGAACCCCAAGTAGGTGCCACACTGTCAGTGCAGAGTCCGATGTGGGGCTTGAACTTACGAACCATGAGATCATGACCTGAGCCAAAATCAAGAGTTGAATTCTTAACCGACTGAGCCACCCAGGTGCCCCTCCTTTTCAATTTAATTTAAAAACTTTTATATCTTATTTGCATTCTTTTTAATTTTTTTCTTAAACTTTAATTTTTCATTGTTGAACCATGTGAATATGTTACCCACTCAAAACTTTAATTAAAAAAAAAAAAAACGGGGGGCGCCTGGGTGGCGCAGTCGGTTAAGCGTCCGACTTCAGCCAGGTCACGATCTCGCCGTCCGTGAGTTCGAGCCCCGCGTCAGGCTCTGGGCTGATGGCTCGGAGCCTGGAGCCTGTTTCCGATTCTGTGTCTCCCTCTCTCTCTGCCCCTCCCCCGTTCATGCTCTGTCTCTCTCTGTCCCAAAAATAAATAAACGTTGAAAAAAAAAAAAAAAAAACGGGCCTGGAGAACAAATGAAATGGTCCACACTGGAAACAGAGATTGAGGATGGGGAAATAAGAGGCACCTGGTGGCTCAGTCAGTTAAGCTCCTGACTCTTGATCTAGGCTCAGGTCATGATCTCATGGTTCCTGGGATCAAGCCCTATGTCAGGGTCTGCTCTGACAGCCTGGAGCCTGCTTGGGATTCTCTTTCTCCCTCTCTCTCTGCATCGCCCACCTCCCCCCTCACTCTTGCTCCCTCTCAAAATAAATAAACTTAAAAAAAAAAAAAAGAATGGGGAACAAAAGATAGAGGGCAGGGGGAGGGGGGGTCCAGTCTGTCCCATAGCCCTTTCGCCTTCTCCATTGTTCACACTCCACACACACTACCCACCCCAGCCTTCAACTCAATTTTGCCTTCACCAAGGCATCTCCGGTGCCTGACCCATGTTGCCATGCTTCCCAGAACCATCTCCCTTTCATCCTAGCTCCTCAGCTACAGAGCCCCAAGATAAAAGTCACCCTGATTCCAGCAACTGATGGGGTCCACCCGTCTCTTGGGTGTGGCCAATGCACAGCCTTTTCCCACCACCTCCTTGGCTAACCTCTACCTGCCTCCTCCCAGCCTTGGACCACACCTCAGGGCTGATGACTCACTCCCAACAGGGGCCGGAGCCCCTGTTCCCTGCCCCCTTTCCATCAAATTCCTACAGCAATTGCTGAGAACACACAGACACACATTTTTTCCCCTTGATAAACCCAACTTTCACCTCTCCTCTGCACAGAAGGGTAGGCTTGGGATCCAAAGTTAGACAAATAAAAGACCAAATGATAGCCCTGCCCTCACTGCTATGATTCGTAGCCTCTCCCTCAGGTGGTGTAGGAGCAGGAAGACTTGCCATCAGGCGTTATTGGGAGGAAATAAAACAGGAAGGTACAGGCCCTGGCACGCAGTAGGTGTACAGGGAGCACTCCTCCTCCTCCCTTCTGTCTCCAACACCTCTCCCCAACTTACTACTTTCTGTTCTAAATGGAAAAGCGTGCCGATCTTGACAAAGGAAAACACCAGCACTTTCAAATGTCCCTTTCCCCCTTCCAGTTACCACCCTAATTCTTTCTTCCCCTTTCCCCTACATTTTGGAGCCAAATTTGTCCAAAAAATGGTCTGGACTCCAACTCAATTTTCTCAACCATCCCTCCACTAAGCCCCAGTCGTCTGCCTCCCATAGCCACCTTCAAAATGTCTCTCCTTCTCACTGAAACATCCTTCCAGAAGGGTTTCTCAAGCCCAGGCCTCAGTGCCCTTCATGACATTTGGTAAAGGGCATCCTCTTCCTGTTGAAATTCTCTCCTATTTCACTGGTCTGACTCCTCCTGTCCCAGGAACAGAATCTGTTCCTCTCAGGCCTATGGAACCCAGCCCACCAGGTGAAACAGCTCATGCTATTCCGTCTGCTGGAAATGCTGTTGCCTACTTTTTAAATGTTTGTTTATTTTTGAGAGAGAGAGAGAGAAAGTGAAGGAGGGGCAAAGAGAGAGGAAGACAGAGAATCCCAAGCAGGTTCTGCACTGTCAGCACAGCGCCTGACATGGGGCTTGAATTCACAAGCTGTGACATCATGACCCCAAAATCAAGAGTCCAGATGCTTAAATGACTGAGCCACCCAGGTGCCCTGCCCTTCCCTATTTTTAATCCCAACTCAAGGGCCATGTCTCCACGGAGCCTCCCCTGGCAGCTGTGGCCTCCAGTGTTCTGTCCTTGTTCCGAATTTCCATATATCTCCTGCGTTAGCCCATACTTTATTATGTAGTCTTTTCTCATCCCTTCATTGCTTCAGCTGGCAGGAAAGGCACAGTCTTTGGAAGCAGACGTTCAATTTCCATCTCCTTACTCTATTAGCTGTGCAACTCTGGGCCAGGCAAACAGGCTACTACATCTGTCTGAGAGATTTTCTTATCTGTGACATGGGGACAATACACCCACCTCATAAGACTTTGGTGAAGCTGAGATCCTTAGGAAAGCATTTTGTGTTGGGGTGGGGCACTGGCTAGCTCAGGCAGTGAAGCGTGCAACTCTTGATCTCAGGGTTTTGAGTTTGAGTGGAGATTCCTTATAAATAAAAAAATTTTTTTCAAAACATCATCGTATGTTGGGGAGATGCAGGGTGGGCTTCATGGCATGAGATCAATGCAGTCACACAGGGCCCCTGCACTCAGAAGGTCCAGCCCTTGGGGTTTAATGCTCTGTGGTCTCTGTATTGAAATGCGTAATAATTTCATCTTTGAATTTGTGTTTTGTTAAAGTGAAGTCCAATGGGACATGAAGCATACACCTAGGGGCTCGGAATCTCTGCTCACAAGTGTTCCTGCCTTTCTGGGGCTTTTCAGCTGCCTGTTCCCTTTCCTTTCTGCCACTTCCCTCCACCCCCAACCTGAGCCAAGTCCTGCCCAGTGTCTCCACTCCCGCCCAGCAACCTTTGCCGTCCTGTGGCCCCGAGGAGGCCCAGGCACTGGTGAGGGAGAGGGCATGTTTGATCTTGATGTGCCCTCCCCTGGGTGGCAGTACCATTGCACATTTGGCAGGCAATATGGGAGGTGCCTCACTTCCACCATTGATCCAGGTATGGAGCACAACTGGAGGGTCCCCATCCACCCAGAGTTGAGATGGTAGGTCCATACGAAGGGGAGGGTGACTCTCCTGCTTCCAGTCCAGCTCTAGCCTTTCAGTCTGGCAGCCAGCCCAGAGTCGGGCTCCCGCAGCCAGCAGACCCACACAGCCATTAGGGTCTGCACTTGCGCTGTGAGTGTCCCTGTGCCCGGGGAGCCTGGCATTAAATAGCACGTACAAAACACCATGACAAGACGAGAGAAAGGGAAAAGTTCTACATTTGAATACCTATAAAGTCACTTTTTCCTACTTTATGAACAAGGGGCCCCACATTTTCATTTTTGTGCTAGGCACCACAAATTATGTAGGCGACCCCAGAGAGAGGTCAGGAGGGCCATATAGTCCTGGAAGCATGTTAAAATTTGCCAGCTCTCCCCAAACAAAGTTGTAGAGGTTACACCAACAAGAATAAAAGAAAGCCCTCATCATACGACTTAATCTGAAGCCTTATCAGTGGACCACATTGTCTGTGGCAGACGATTATTCCAGCTGCCCATTGTGTAACAAGGCACTCCAAACTTAGGGGTGTCAAAGAGCAACCATTTTGTTATGCTCACAGATCCTGTGGGTCAGGAATGGAGACAGGGCCTGGCAAGCATGGCTGGCTCTGCGATGTCTGGGCCTTTGGTGGAAGGACTCTGATGGCAGGTGACCTGAATACCTGGGGCTGGAGGGTCCACTTCCAAGATGGTTTTTCACTCCTATGTCTGGCACCTCCGTGGCGATGGCTGGAAGGGATGTGTGGGGGAATGGGGAGTGGTTAGCTGGGACAGTCTGCCAACGCACCTCCACCTGGCCTTTCTAGCATCGTGGCCTCAGGGTAGTCAGAATTCCTCCATGGTGGTGCAGAGCACCAGTAAACAATGCAGAAGCTGCCGTCTTTTATGACTCAGTCACCCAGCATCACTTCCAGTGTACTCTGCTGTTTGAAGCAGTCACAGTCCCGCCCAGATTCAAGGGCAGAGAACACAGACTCCATCTCTTGATGGGAGACTGGGCAAGGTGACAAAAACTCATGTGGGATACAGCCATCTGTGAAAAGTACAATCAGCCACAACTATGCATTAGGTTTCCAAATAAATGTTGTAACTATCTTGTAAATAACATTATTAATTTATGTTATGCTGGAAAGGGGGGATTATGATTTAAACACATTAAGGGGCCCCTGGGTGGCTCAGTTGGTTGAGCATCTGTCTTTGGCTCAGGTCATGATCTGGTGATTTGTGAGTTTGAGCCCTGGTCAGTCTCTGTGCTGATAGCTTGGAGCCTAGAGCCTGCTTTGGATTCTGTCTTCCTCTCCCTCTGCCCCTCCCCCGCTTGCGCACGCCCTCTCTCTTTCTCACTATCTCAGAAATAAACATTAAAAAAATTTTTTTAAAAACCTGAAAAAAAATTTTTTAATGTTTATTTCTGAGATAGAGAGAGCATCAGCAGGGGAAGGGCAGAGAGAGAGAAAGAGGGGGACACAATCCGAAGCAGGCTCCAGACTCTGAGCCGTCAGCACAGAGCCCAAAGTGGGGCTCAAACCCACAAACCACGAGATCATGACCTGAGCTGAAGTCAGACACTTAACCGAATGAGCCACCCAGGTGCCCCAACTTTTTTATTTTTTAAGTAGGCTTCATACCCACTGCAGAGGTCAACATGGGGCCTGGACTCATAACCCTGAGATCAAGATCTGAGCTGAGATCAAGAGTCAGATGCTTAACTGACTGAGCCACCCAGGCACCCCATCACCACTTTTTAATATCTACTTTGGCACTTCCACATTAAAAAATATATACCAGGAGCATCAAAAAATGGAAGTGGCTCAGGCCTCTCTCAGTCTCTAGAATAAGGGCCGTGTTACTCATTTTTGCAACATTCTATCACCCTGATCCCCCCAGCATGTACCACTATTTGCTAATTATTTCACTATTTGCTAAGGCAGAAGAGAAACTCTGGCTCCAGCTTGCAAGCAAATCCTAAGGTTTACTGAACAACTAAAACTTTTTTTTAATTTTTTTTTAATGTTTATTTTTGAGACAGAGAGAGACAGAGCATGAACGGGGGAGGGTCAGAGAGAGGGAGACACAGAATCCAAAACAGGCTCCAGGCTCTGAGCTGTCAGCACAGAGCTCGACGCGGGGCTCGAACTCACGGACCGCGAGATCATGACCTGAGCCGAAGTCTGCCGCTCAACCGACTGAGCCACCCAGGCGCCCCTGAACAACTAAAACTTTAATTTCAGATTATTTCACTGTCATCGATGTCCAGAATCTAAAATGGGTACAGTTTCCTTCATTGGCTTGGGTTGGGTGATTCCAAAGGGAGAATGAAAGCCACATAATCAGGGCCAGAGGTGTGCTTGTGTTGCTTTGTTTTGCATAAACCTTATGGACACACATCTCAGTTCTCCAGTTCACTCTCCATTATCTGCAATTAATTCAGTTTATTTCAATGAACATTTACTGAGTGAGCACTACTCCATGCTGGGAGACACGCACTGAGCCTGCCACTGGAGATATAAAAATGCTCAGCATGGTCCCTGCCTTCCAGGGGCTCAATGGGCAGAGGTTGGGATGGGGGGGAGCACAGGGGGAAACAGATTAAGCACAGCCACGTGAGAGAAACTCAAACTTAACTCAAACAAATAGTCTCATCTATTCAGCACTCAGTGTTACACAGAGCATGTGACTCAGGACTGGTCAATCTTAGCGGCACATGGCCCTCGTCATTGTGATTGGTTCAGGGATGGACACATGACCCAACCAGATCCAATCGAAGTGAATGGCCAGATTTTTTGAAGAAGCTCCCAAATGAGTCTTCTGAATTTTCCCAGGGACTCAAACTGTTGGGGGAGAGACAGCTGGGCCTCCCTCAGCTACCTTTGCACAATGAGAGCTGAGCCTGGAGTCTTATTGGGTCCTGCTGACATTTGTTAAACCCTGAAACCAACCAGACCTGCAACCAGCCAGACCTGGAACTGCTTTTTCAGTTCCATGCAGCATGATATTCCCCTTTTCTGAACTTAAAACCATTGAGTTAGTTTCTCTGTCACTTGTAACAGTCCTAATAAATGTTCCAGCAATTACATATCGATTTCTTCTGACAATATTGACATTTACTTATGGTCATTTCTTTTTCTTTTTCTGAAGAGAGATATCCTAGAACATGAAAATCACTGGGGTAGCTATGCACTCATTTCCAGAGACAGCGTCTTTGAACTGAAGAGTGTCCCAGGCTCCAAAGATCACTGAGGGAAAGGTCTGCTCAGTGCCTTTCAGCCTTCCTTCCACCGTTCTGTGCCCTCAAATGACCTGTGTCACCCTGCCGGACTCTGAGGCTCTTGTGGATTCAGAGTTTGGTATTGGCCTCTCCACCTTCACTGCACTAGGATTAGTACATTGTGAGAATTTGGGTATTATATTATTAGCAATATTTGTATCCTTTACAAGTAGACATTGGCCCCATAACATTGAGTAGGGGAGAACTGAGGACTTTTGTTTGTTCAGTAAGTAAGGATGGGGGTCCTCTGGTAACCAGCTTCAATTTGTACCCCTTCACCTACCTCTCTAGGAGGGAAAGACTTAGAGATGTTACAAGAGGTCAATCTTCTGACACTAGATTAATAGAATTTGGGCTCATCTGTAGAACCCTCTTCTCAGGTTTGGATATGATTTGCACATTTAAAATTGTAGATCATTTTGTTAGTTCATTTCCTCACTATGGTTCTGGGCAACTTTAGTTTTATCTTCCTTCTCAGAATCCTTTCAGTAATGTTGGTGTCCCATCCACATTTGCTCTATCAGAAAAGTCAGTATTTTCTCTTAGAAACAATTTCAGAAGCCAAGCGACTCCAAAACAAGTTGCTTAACACAGAAAGGAAATTTATAGTAACAATAGCTAACAGTGTTTGAGAACTAACTATATACCAGGCATAATGTCATAAGACATATAGTAGTAAATCATGAGAGTGAATCTCAGTCTCATAACAATCCTGTGAAATTACCATTCCATTTTACAGATGAAGGAACTGAGGCAAGGACACAAAGCTAAGAGCAGATGAGCTCTGGATGCAGTTCAAGCAGTGCAACCCCACCCCCTACTTATTTTTTCAATGTCTTTTCAAAGTAAACTCTGTGCCCAATGTGGGGCTCAAATTCAAGACCCCAAGATCGAGAGTCATATATTCTACCAACTGAGCCAGCCAGGTGCCTCCTTTTCTTACAAGTTTTTTCCCCCTTATTTTTTTTGTTAATAACTACTTATTTTTATGTAATTTCAAAGAGAAAATTTGCAATAGTACTATAATGAATTCACATAGGTAGAACCTATATGTTCAATCATTACAATATATTTGTTAAATAAATAAATAGGCATGCAAACAGAGTAAGTAATCTTAATTAAGAACATGTCAGGGCACCTGGGTGGCTCAGTCGGTTAAGTGTCCGACTTCAGCTCAGGTCATGATCTCACAGTCTGTGAGTTTGAGCCCCACGTCGGGCTCTGTGCTGACAGCTCAGAGCCTGGAGCCTGCTTCAGATTCTGTGTCTCCCTCTCTCTCTGCCCCTCCCCTGCTCATGCTCTGTTTCTCTCTGTCTCAAAAATAAATAAAAAAACATTTTAAAAAATTAAAAAAAAAAAAAAAAAAAGAACACGTCAATATACCCAAAAACAAAGATCCATGTTGGCTGAAAGTCCCAAAGCTGATAGGGGAAACGAAGTGTGTCTAATATTTTCTGCATAATTTTTACTCGTTTCTGTATTTATCCTTCCTGAGGTTTCCTCACGGCAATAAAAAGATTTACAAAACCTCAGAACCTAGATAAATCTTAGAGACACTTGGTGCCAACCTCACTGCCTCTTGCTTTTGGCCTGAAGGAGGGACCACGTATTCTGCCTCCCAACCAGCCAGGGGCAGCTGAGAGCCCAGTGGCTTTAAAACTCAGATCAAGGGAGGGGCACCTGGGTGGCTCAGTCGGCTGAGTGTCTGACTTCCACTCGGGTCATGGTCTCACAGTTCATGAGTTCAAGCCCCACATTGGGTTCTGTGCTGACAGCTCAGAGTCTGGAGCCTGCTTTGGATTCTGTCTCTCCCTCTCTCTCAAAAATAAATAAACATTAAAAAAAAAAAACTTTAAAAAAAAAACCCTCAGATCAAGGGAGCATGGCTGGCTCAGTTAGTGGAGTATTCCACTCATGATCTTGGGTCGTGAGTTCAAACCCCACGTTGGGTGTAGAGATTACTTAAAAATAAAACCTTAAGGAAAAAAAAAAAAGAATTCTGACCAAAGCCCAGCTGTACTTAAAAGCTATATGACCTTGGACAGGGGCCTAACCTCACAGAGCCTTGGTTTCCTTATCTGTAAATGGAGCAAATACTGACCTCACAAGGTTATTGAGAGAATTGAGATAAGATACGTAAAGAGCTTGGCATCAAGCAGGGATTTAATACAAGTCCTTCTGCTCCACCTTTTCAAATAGCTTCCACACTTCAGATTATTTCCCTAGAATAGAGCCCTAGAAGTAGAATTACTGGACCAACTGGAATAAACATTTTTATGGCCCTTGATCTATATCGCCAGCTTGTTTTCCAAAAGGGTGCTGCCACCAGCCGTATGTGAGATTGCCAGTTCCCCTATCACTTTGCCAACACAAAATATTATAATTATTTTTCTGTTGGTTATTACAAAAAGAAAAGTACTTTATCACTACTTTAAGTTGTATCTCTTTGATTAGTCATGTAGTCAGATATGTTTCCACATCTATGTTCCCTGTTTTTTGATTTATCTCTTCATGACCTTTGACTGTTGGGGTATTGGCATTTTTTCTTATCAATATTTGTGCATCATTGTGATGAAGAAATTAACGTCTTTCTTTATTATTATTATTAAATTTATTTTTGAGAGACAGAGAGAGAAACAGAATGTGAGCAGGGCAGGGGCAGAGAGAGAGGCAGACACAGAATCTGAAGCAGGCTCCAAGCTCTGAGTTTCAGCACAGAGCCTGGTGCAGGGCTCCAACTCACCATGACCTGAGCTGATGTCGGATGCTTAACTGACTGAGCCACCCAGGTGCTCCAGTGAAGAAATGAACTTCTTAAATATTGATGGCAAATGTTTGTTCCTAGACTTTTGTTCACCTTTTTATTTTGAAGCTGTTTCACTTATTTGTAATGATTTTGTCTTCATAATTGTTATTACTGTTGTGGTAGTTTGAGAGGTTTTTAAGCTACAGATGTCTATCATCTTTACTTTGATGCTTTTCTTTATGATTTATTCTATACAACTTCTAAGCTGTATCTATGCAAGTGTAGATAATTCTGAGGAGCCAAATGCCTCGGGTTGAATTGGGTCTGCCCAATATGTGGAGGTCCTCATCCCCAGCACCTGCTAATGTGGCCTTCTTTGGAAGTAGAATCTTTGCAGATGTGACCAAGCAGAAATGAAGTGGTACTGGAGTGGGGTGGGCACTAGCCAAATATGACTGTTGTCCTTATTATAAGAGTAGAATACAGATGCACAGATATACTCCACCCCCCCAGTTACAGAGATTGGAGTGGTGTGGCTGCAAGCCAAGGAGCGCCAGGTCTTGCCGGCTGCCGCCAGGAGCTAAGGGAAAGGCAAGGAAGGATCCCATCCAGAGTCTCAGAGGGAGCACAGGCCCGCCGACACCTTGATTTCATTCATATTTCTGGCCTCCAGAACCTTGAGAGAATAAATGTCTGATTGTTTAAGCCACCCAGTTTGTAGGACTTTGTTATGGCAACCCTAGAAACTAATATAGACACCAAGCTAAGGCCAAATTTTCCTATCAAAATTGGAACCAAGGAGAACTGGACAGAAATGATCTCATGCTGAACACGGAAATGCCAGGCATGGAGAAGAATGGGGCCAAAAATACTGTTTTCCTAGCATCTAGGAAAATACCAAAACACCAAAATGAAACTCAAATAACTAAAAGACTTAAGTATAAATGAAACCATAGATGTTCCAGAGGAAAACGTCTAAATGTTAAAAAAAAAAAAAATTCTTTTCAGCATAGGAGGGGCATTTCTAAGCATGATACAGATGCCAGAAGCTGTAAAGGAGAAGGTTAATAAATTCAACCACATAAAAGTCAACTTTCTGCCTGGTAATAAATACCTTAAGCAAAATCAAAGGTCACATGGCACACTAGGGGAAAAATACTTGCAATTCAATTCACAAAGAGTTAGTTTTTCTCATATAAAAAGAGCTCCAAAAATCAATAAGAAAAGACTAAGTACCCAACAGAAAAATGGTCAGAGGATATGTACAGAGAGTTCACAGAAAGGCACATGCAAATAAATCCAACATATAGGAAGATAGACACCATCATAATAAGAGAAATGGCTTTGAGAGACCACTTCTCACCTCTCAGATTGGGCAAAGTCAAAATTCATTTGGTAACTACCTCCCAGTTATTTTTGGTATATTTTTGACTGGAAAGGCAGAAGGTTAAGACCACAATTACTGGGTGACTTCTTAAGATTTTTTGCAATGCTTTACTCTGGGACCCATAATTGTTGTCATTACATTATTTTCACCTATTGGCATTATCTGAGTATCAAGACATCTACTGTATTAGAAAAAGCCAGTATAGCATAATGGTTAACTGTGGTGCAACGGTTAATTGCCCAGGTATGATTCTTGGTTCTGCCGCTTGCTAGCCGTGTGTCCTTGGATAAGTCATTTGACTGTTGAACCTCAGTTTCCTCATCTGTAAAATGTAAATGATGTAGTGCCTACTTCCTAGGTTATTAAGAAGAATTAATGAGTTGATACATGTAAAGCATTTAGAACAGTGCCTGGCACATAAGTACCATATCAATGCTAGAAATTAATATTACCACAAAGTGACTCTAAAGTCTGGAAATGTACAGAATTTTGTTATGTATTACCAATAAACCATCTATTCTGAAAATTCCTGTGTTTCCAGACTTGATGGCCACTCTATATGTACTAGATGCTTTAAAATACATTCTCTTCTTTAATCCTCACAACCGTCTTGTAAGGTTTGCTTTATTACCTCCATTTCACTAATAAAAAGCAAGGGATCAGAGAGGTGAAGTTACGTCCCCAAAGTCACACAGCTAGTCAGTGCCAGAACCAACGTTCAAACTTCAATCTGCTCAGGTTCTTTCCACTCCATCTCAGGCCATCCTCTCCAGAGCGTCTTTCTCCGTCGCCCAAGGCACCCTTTTGGTCTACAGAGGATGGAAAATTTTCAGCCCGGTTCCACATGGCGAGCCCCAACCAACCGGAGCGCCTGCTTGGCTCCAAGGCCGCTGCGTGTCCCGAAGATTTATAGAGAAGGTGGAGAGCATTCCCATACCCCAGCCCCACCCTGACCCAGCATTCTAGAAGTGGAGAGAGAGGCTGGCTGGTGGCCCCGCCTCCTGAGAACTCGGGGGCGTGGGGAGGACTCTGCCCAATCCCCCCCACTCCCCCTCTCCCGCGTCCGGGGAGACGCCAGGGTTCGCTGTCACGTTCGGGCGTAAACAATGGCCCGCAATCCAGTTCCCTCCAACTCTGCCCTTCGGGTACAGGCCCCAGAGTCTCTTAGGTGCATCCATCCAGGCTGGTTCTACCGGACAATCAACGCGTGCAGAGTGTGTGCACTGACCTGTTTCTAAATAGATCTCATTTGGGCTGTGACTTTGAAAGTGAGCCAAAGGCCCCAACCTAAAATAGACAGCCTACTGCCCTGTTATTTTCATGGCTTAAAAAAAAAAAAAAATCTCTCCAAAGCAAAGCAAGTATTTTTATCACAGGCCTTGCTTGGAATAGCAACACCTATTTACTTGGAGGGAGGAGGCTGCTGGGGAGTTTCAGCGCTGGGTGATTATTCCAGACTCGGGAGAATGAGTACACTCAGTAGAGAGTATCCTCCCCATCAGAGGGCCGGCTCTTTTTGGCTTTTACCCTCCGAGCATCTCCAGCCCTCACCCCCACTCCCCTACATAATCTATATCTTGCACACCCTCCCCTCCCACCCCATGCACCTCACTTTCTAAACTGCTCCTGGACCTCCGGATCCTGACCACAGGCTTTCTGCTGGGTGCCTCACCTCAGCCCTCAGACTGTGTGCAGCCTTCACTCTTTGCTTCTCTCCGTGTGCAGAATCCGGATCTTGCTTGGGCTGGAGGCTTACTGACCTAAGGAGCATACATAAGCCATGAATAACCATAATCGAAGCTTTTTTTTTTTTTTTTTTTAAGCGTTCTCTGGATGCCAAGAGCCATGCTAAGTATTTCTCATGCAACATCATTGGATGTTAAGGTCTGTTCTGTGAGTTCAGACTATCATCAGCCCCATTTTGCCGAAGGAAATCCGAAACTTAGATGAACGGCCCAGGGGTCACACAGGCAGAGGATGAGCTGGGACAGCTGAACCGAGGCTGAATGGGTCCTAAGTGTGAGTTCCGGATCATTCTTTCACCTTTGTATGTTTTTGGTTTGTGGGGCTACTATCCCATTTTTTTAAAATAACTTATCTTTGTGTCCCTCTGCAGAGATGACCTCAAAATGCTACGTCTGGGGAGGGATGGGGAGTGAAAATGTGAGGCTTTTTCTTCACTTGTTTCTTGAAAGCCTCCTGTATATTTTTTATGAGCATATATATTTTTTTATTAGCGGAAAAAGAAATGCTAGTTTGAGAAAAAGTAGGAGCAAGCACTGAACCATCCTGGCGGAGACAGTGCAAGGCAGTGTGGTTAACACACACACTTGGGAGCCCGGCCTTCTGAATGTAAATCCTAGCACCGGCCACTTCTAGCTGTGTGACCTTGGGTAGCTCATTTAGCATCTCTGCGCCTCTGTTTCCTTACTCCGGGAATGGAGGCTAATAATAGCATCTACCTCAGAACAGGGGCATGAGGATTAATGTGTAAAAAGTGCTCTTGGCAATATCTGGCTCACAGTAAGGACTGCCTGAGGGCCTGCCACCCCCTGATACCTCAGCCTGTAGAGGAAAGTCAAGGGCATGCAAAGACAAAGGCCCACAGGGGCCCAGTGGGTGTGGGGAGGCAGTAGAGAAGCCAGAGTGTCAGTGCTCTGAAGGATAAGGGCTGTAGCAAAGTGGAGAGTATAAAATTGTGGCTGGAAGGGGCAGCAGTGTTTTTAGGTCCAACACATTTTCCACAGGAGATGTAACTCTACAATGTTATTTGAAGTCCCTGAAGGTTTAATATTGGCTCAAATTGAACAACATAAGATGCAGAGCCCCAGGTACCCAGGTGGCTCAGCTGGTTAAGCAGTTAAGCATCCAACTCTTGGTTTCAGCTCAGGTCATGCACAATCTTATCATCCATGAGATGGAGCCCCATGTCGGGCTCTGCACTGACAGTGCGTAGCCTGCTTGGGATCCTCTCTCTCTCTCTTGAAATAAATAAATAAACATTAAAAAAAAAAAAAAAGATGCAGAGCCTTTTGGCCCCAGGCTGCCAGCCTGAAGCCTCACTCCCAGGGGCCTCCTGCTCCAGTGGCCCAACTAGCTCCCCAGAGGAACCTTGACACCCAGCATCAGAGTGTTGAGAGGTGGGCAGGAGTCACAGATGCATGTTTTTGCAGGGAGGGGGCACTAGCAACCAGGTAGGGATCATTCTCTCCATTTTACAGATGAGGTAACTGAGGCCCAGTGAGGGGTGGTGATTTGCTCAGGTTCATACACCATAGCGACCGATGCAACCAGATTCAAACTCAGAAATTTCTGGTTCCAAAACCAGTGCTTCTAGGGCCATCTAGGAGTCTAGTACTTCCTCTCAGTTCCTCCAACCTCAGCGTTCTGAGACAGCTAATTTAAAAAAATGTCTTCCTGGGTGCCTGGGTGGCTCAGTCGGTTAAACATCCGACTTCAACTCAGGTCATGATCTCGAGGTCCATGAGTTCGAGCCCCGCGTCGGGCTCTGGGCTGATGGCTCAGAGCCTGGAGCCTGCTTCCGATTCTGTGTCTCCCTCTCTGTCTGCCCCTCCCCCGTTCATGCTCTGTCTCTGTCTCAAAAATAAATAAACATTAAAAAAAATTTTTTAAAAATGTCTTTCATGGTCTTTCTCTTTCTTTTTTTTTAATGTTTATTTATTTTTGACAGAGAAAGAAACAGAGTGCAAGGGGGGGAGGGGCAAAGAGAGAGGGAGGCATAGAATTCAAAGCGGGCTCCAGGCTCTGAGCTGTCAGCACAGTGCCCGATGTGGGGCTCGAACCCACGAACCACGAGATCATGACCTGAGCTGAGGTCGGAGGCTTAACTGACTGAGCCACCCAGGCACCCCCCTCTCTCTCTTTGAAATAAAAACTGTTGACTACCAGTATCATATCTAAAAGAAAAGAGGGTTTTCTTTGTGTGGCACACAAATAGTTAAATTAAAGGTGCAGCTGGCCACACAACTCTGGCACTAATTTGTAGTCACTTGCCTCTACTCAGCATCTGTGAACATTTCAGCAATAGTTTTTTAGTGGGCAATTCAATGCCTACTCTACATTGGGCAATACAATGCTCACTGCTACATAAAGAACTGTGGTGTTAAGAAACTGATCAGAGGGGCACCTGGGTGGCTCAGTCGGTTAAGCATCTGGCTCTCCATTTCAGCTCAGGTTATGATCTCATGGGTTCCTGAGTTCAAGTCCTGCATTGGGCTCCATGCTGACAGTGTAGTGCCTGCTTGGGATTCTCTCTCTCTTCCTACTCTCTCTGCCTGTCTCTCTCAAAATAAATAAACAGACTTAAAAAAAATACACTTTAAGAAACTGATCAGAGCTCTTCAATAAGGAGAGGCTAAAATTGTGTGGAGATGGGGATGGAAAGGAACAAATATTCAGTCAGCTCTTAACATATGCAAGGCACGTGGGATCCTCATAACAACCCACTTTCTTTTTTTTTGTTTTTGTTTTTAAAACAAAAATTTTTAATGTTTATTTATTTTTGATAGAGAAATACAGAGTGCAAGCAGGGGAGGGGCAGAGAGAGAGTCAGACACAGAATCTGAAGCAGGCTCCAGGCTCTGAGCCATCAGCACAGAGCCCCACTCGGGGCTGGAACTCACAAGACCATGACCTGAGCCGAAGTCGGACGCTCAACTGACTGAGCCACCCAGGTGCCCCAACAACCCACTTTCTAAATACTGTGGAACTTCTGGGTGTTTCCTGAAGTGTCGATATTTTTATCCCCATTTTATAGCTGATAAATTGCAAGAAGAAGGAAGAAAATGAAAGAGATTTCTCCAAAGTCATGTGGATTGTAAGAGAGAGAAGTTGCATCTTACATCCAAAGTTTGTACTCCCAAAATTGTCCCTGGAACCCTCGTTACTCCAAGTGTGGTCCCTGGACTACCAGCATTGGAGTCACCTGGGAGCCTGTTAGAAGAGCATACTCACAAGCTGGCCGCAGACTTGCTGGGTCACGAGCTATGTTTATAGGACTCTCTGATGATTCTCGTGCATGCTAAAGTTTGGAAAGTCCTGCCATAATGAGTCCCTTCCCTCCTGACCTTTGTCTCCTCCCCACAGCTTGTGGTGGGGCTGCAGAACTGGTAGCTTCCCTGTGCATTTCCAACTCTGTGCTGCGATGCCCAAAATGAGCTGGGGTGTAGTAAGCAGTCTTCTGGTCTTTATGCTCTAAATTCAAGAGTTTTGGCTTTAAACCTGAAACTTAAAAGGATCCTAAATACCAGACCACACATCCACATTTGTCTATCTTCTTCCTGATAGGTGGCAAAATACACCAGTTTGCCCAGAATCGAGAGGTTTCTAAGGACACAGAAATTGTAGTGCTAAGCTTGGGCAGTCCTGGGCAAACCAGATGGTTGGCCACTATAACCTCCTTATAGCCTCTCAATCACATTTAATTCACTACTTAGCACAGTAAGTCTCAGCCCTGGCCACACCTTAGAATCACCTGGGAGCTTCAGTGAAAAACAGGTGCCCTCTCACTAACTCAGGTGAATTAAATCAGAACTTCTGGAGCTAGAATATGGGAACTGGAATGTTTTTTGTTTTTTTTTTTAATTCTCTTTGTGATTTTAATGCAAGCAGAGTAGAGAGCCCATGCTCCTGCCACAAGTTATTTTTTGCTCTGAGTAGCACATTTTTCAGACGCATGAAGAATTGACTGAAGGAAGGCAATAGAACTTACTGGAAACTAGAGCTTACTGGATCCATGCTTCTCTTGCTGGTCAGCACCCAAGTGCTAGGAGCTATGCTATCTGTAAAGTAGAAATTACTGGTGCCCATTATGCAGATAAGAACATCGAGGCTCAGAGAAGTTAAGTAACTTGCCCAAGTTCACATAACTAAGGAATACTGAACTGTGATTTCAGGTCTGTTTTCCTTTATAACCCCAGGAGGTTGCTCTACACACTATCTCTGAGATAAATCTAGATTTTAACTTTGCTACTGGTCATGAGAAGACTGGGTGCTTCCCAGCTGTGAATCATCTTCTACAGAGTGGACGATGGAGGCTCAGATGTATGAGTGGACTGTCTTCATGCTGGAAATTTCTCCATCAGGGATCCTTTCCCCTGAATCTATAAGACCCAAGTGGATCTAGTAATTTCTCTCCTAGGAGCATACACAAGAGAATTGGAAAGAAATGTCCCCACGGAGACTTGCACACAGAGTTACATTGCGGCATTGTTTATAATAGCCATAATGTGGAAACAACTCATATGTCCATAACTGATAAATGGATAAACAGAACGTGATATTGCCATATAATAGAATATGATTTGGCAATGAAAAGGGATGAAGTACTGACATATGTCACAAATGGACGAACCTTGAAAACATTATGCGAAGGGAGAGAAGCCAGACTGTATGGTTCTCTTAACTTGAAATATCCTGAACAAGCAAATAAATCCATAGAGACAAGAAGGAGATTGGTGTTTGCCAGTGCAGGGGGTGGGCTGGTTGCTGGAGGCAGAAGGGAGGAATGGGGAGTAATTGCTAATGAATATGGGGCTTCTTTTGGGGTGACCAGATGTTGTAGAATTAGCAGGGATGGTCATACCACTCTGGGAGTATACTAAAACTACTGAACTGTATTCCTTAAAAGGGTGAATTTTAGGGTAGATGAATTATATCTCAATCTGCTAACTGGAGTGCTCATACATGTTTAGTGGCAGTATAAAATGGAGCAACCACTTTAGAAAACCGGCATTTTCTATAAGGTTAAGCTTATACCCACCCTATGAAACAGCTGTTCTATTCCTATCTGTATTCCGCAAAGGAGTGCTTAAGTCCTTGCAAAAATATGTACATGGATGTTCATAACAGCTTTATTCGTAATATTTCCACACTGGAGACAACCCAAATATCCATCCACAGGATACCTGCTGTCCATATGATGGAACAGCACACAGCAGTGAAGGGACCTAGGGTTACCTGCCTACCAAGAACAAATCTCGCTGATACTATGTTGAGTAAAAGAAGCCAGACAAAAGAGCCCATACTCTATGATTGATTCCATTTCTCTGAGGTTCAAAAACATGCATAACTAATTGATGATCATAGAAGCCAGCAGAGTATAGACTGGGAAGAGGCATGAGGGAGCTTGTTAAGGTGCCAGAGGTGTTATATACATACCTTGATCTTGATAGTTGTTGCATGGGCATGTACATATGTAGAGATCACTGAGCTGTATGCAGAAGGTTAGTGCTCTTTGTGTACTTCACCATGTGTACATTGTACCTAAAAAATCCAGAAGCTCCTCAACCAACAGTGACCGAGTCCTGAGGCTCCCTGACTGACCCTGAACATGTAGGCAGTGACCTGAAGGGGATAGAGACTGTGAAGTTAGATGGAGCTGGATTCCAGTTCAGCTCTGCTCCTTACCTAGCCCTATGATCTTGGGCAAGTCACAGAACATTTCTGATTTATAAAATGAGGAAGCACGCCTGCCTAACAGGGATTGCCTTGAGGCTTAAAAGCAAAAAATATATGTCAAGTCCCCAGCAGGTTCAGCACAAGACAGAACAATCCCAAGGGGCCAGTTAATGGTGGCTCAGAAAAGACATCTGCTCTGTCAGAAGGATACTGAGTCAGAGCCTTCCTGAGGAGAACAGGGACAGGTGAGGAATACACATAGCGAGGAGCAGAGAACTTATGAAACTTGTCCCAGGTCTTCCTGCCCTGTTGAAGATACCACCAGGACAGACCATGTGGAGAAGGTAAGTAGAAAGAGAGAGACATGAAAAGAGAGAGGCCCAGTGTTCCAGTACCCAGCTGAGCCCAGCCTTCAAGCTGTCCCCATAAGGCGCAGCCATGAGGGTGAGCCATCTTGGAAATTCCAGCCCAGCTGAGATCCTGTATGACCATGGCCCTGGCCAACGTCGTGTGGAGCCGAGCCCAGTCAACCCATGGAATCATGAAGGATCATAGATGGTTTTTGTTTTAAGCTTTAGCCAAAACGAGAAGTGGTGGGTTCCAATAAACACCACCAAAAGCATGGGACGTTGGCTTCAGGACAGGGCAGTGGGCAGAGGCTCAAAGGGTCTTGATGAGGTTGTTATTGGAACCTGGAAGGACTGTGAGGAGATTATTATAAAAGGCTGAGGAAAGGAAACATAAGTTAAGTACTGACAGAACAATCTAGTTAAGCTGTTCCTTGTAATGTGGAAAATAGAAAATTTAGTTCATGAACTTGTTGATTTGGCTAAGAAGATTCCAAGGCAAAATGTTGAAAGAGCCAATGGTTCATTTTAGCTGAGGTATGGAGAGAGACAGATGAACTAAAGAAAGAACTATTTGGTATTCAAGTGACTCTAAAGGAAAAGTTTCTAACCTCCAGCTTGCTGGACTGGAAAATAAAACTGTTTCTCATTCCCACCCCATGCAGCCCAATAAAGATTCTCAAGGAGGGGCACCTGGCTGGTTCAGTTGGTAGAGCATACGACTCTTGATATCGGGGTTGTGAGTTTGAGCCCCGCATTGGGTGTAGAGATTACTAAAAAATAAATAAATAAGCTTTAAAAAAAAGATTCTCAAAGAAAATAAAAACCAAAAGGGAGGGAAGGAATCTGGGGGCAAGAATCAAATCTAGGGTGTTGACGGTAAACGTGGCCTCAGAGTCAAGGTTAGAACAAGGATGCAGCTATAAAACCCTATGTTGAGGCTTCAGATGGATTTAAGGGTATATCAGGTAGATCCTCTCAGCTAGATGAGAGGCTTCTGACAATCTCTGAAGGAGTTGTCCCCTAGCAGCTTGCATATGGCCCAAAGTAGAAAAGCACTATTTCAAGAAGAAATAGAAGTCTGGCTTTTGTCTAATGGAGTAGATAATTTGATACACAGGAAACTCACAATTTTTATTTTACTAACTTGGACTGAAAAGAACAGAGACAGTATAAAACAGAAAAGTAGCCTTTGTGACCCCAGCTTCCTAAGAGCAGAAAACAGGCAAAGGTGGGGTGTTTCTTATGGAAAAGAAGGATGACTCTGAGTGTGGAGCCAAGAGCCAAACACAGGCATACTTGGGAGATATGGTGGGTTCTGTTCCAGACCACTGTAGTAGAGTGAATATTTCAATAACACGAGTCGAGTGCATTTTCTGGTTTCCCAGTGCATATAAAAGTTATGTTTATACAATACTGTGGTTTTAAGTGTGCAATAACATGTCTAAAAAATGTATATTAATTAAAAAATGCTTTGTTGCTTAGAAAAAAAAGGGGGGTTGGTGACTGGGTGGCTAAGTCAGTTCAACTTTGGCTCAGGTCGTGTCTCACAGTTCGAGAGTTCAAGCCCTGAAATCAGGCTCTGACAGCTCAGAGCCTGAAGCCTGCTTTGGATTCTGTGTCTCTCTCTGTGCCTCTTCTACTCATGATCGATCTCTCTCTCTCTCTCTCTCTCTGTCTCAAAAATAAATAAACTTTAAAAAATGCTTTATGGGGCGCCTGGGTGGCGCAGTCGGTTGAGCGTCCGACTTCAGCTCAGGTCACGATCTCGCGGTCCGTGAGTTCGAGCCCCGCATCGGGCTCTGGGCTGATGGCTCAGAGCCTGGAGCCTGTTTCCGAGTCTGTGTCTCCCTCTCTCTCTGCCCCTCCCCCGTTCATGCTCTGTCTCTCTCTGTCTCAAAAATAAATAAACGTTAAAAAAAATTTTAAAAATGCTTTATTGCTAAGAAATGCTAGCCATCATCTGAGCTTTCAGCAAGTCGTAATCTTTTTGCTGGTGGAGGGTTTTGCCTCCATGATGATGGCCGCTTACTGATCAGGGTGGTGGTTGCTGAAGGCTGGGTAGCTGTGGCAATTTCTCAAAATAAGACAAAAAATTTGTCACATTGATGGACTCTTCCTTCACGAACCATTTCTCTGTAGCATGCGATGCTGTTTGATAGCTTTCTCCCCACAGCAGAACTTCTTTTAAAGTTGGGGTCAATCCTCTCAAACCCTGCCACTGCTGTATCAACTAAGCTTTATGTAATATTCTAAATACTTGGTTGTCATTTCAACAGTCTTCACAGCATCTCCACCAAGAAACTACTTTCTTTGCTCATCCATAAGAAGCAACTCCTCATCTGTTCAAGTGTGATCATGAGATTCCAGCAATTCCATCATATCTTCAGGCTCCACTTCTAATTCTGGTTCTCCTGCTGTTTCCACCACAGCTGCAGTGACTTCTTCCAGTCAAGTCTGGAAACTTCAATTTGTAAAAAAGGCAATATCTTCTAAGTGCAATAAAATAAGATGTGCCTATAGAACCAATCCCAGCAAGCTGACCTCAGTTTTAGTCAACATACATTTCCTACCCCTGGAGCAAAGGGAACTGTACTTGGAGGAATTTCATGATTGCGATGGACCCATGGGTCCTCTGTGTTTCCCCTTTTTGAATGGGAGTGTATATTGTGATGCTCAGCTCCTGTCTCATTATAAGTTGAGTATGTGGGGGCAGATAACTTCTCCCTTCAGTCCACAGGACTTCAGACCAAGAGAAACCATGCCCAAGTGCCTCCTCAACAACTGGGTGAGATTTAGTTGTTGAAAAACTAGACTTCAGGCCTGAGCCTGAGGCTGTAATGGATAAGAAATTGGGGATTATGGGAAGGGGGGGATTTTATTTTGCATGTTAGAGGGAACTTGGGGACCAGATAGTAGACTAAGGTGACTAGTTTCCAAGCATGGGACCTAATGAACCGTGCCTCCTGATGTTCATGGCTTTGTGTAGTCCCGTCCCATGTTGAATCTGGGCTGTAGTCCCTTCCCATGTTGAATCTGTGATCTATTTTAACTAACAGAAGGCAGCAGAAATGATACAGTGCCAGCTCTGGACCTATGGATTAAGAGGACCTGGCAGTTTCAGCTTTTGCAGTCTGGGGAACCCTGAACTGCTTTATTAGAAGTCTGTCTACCTTGTGCTGGAAAGACCACAGGGAAAGGCCTTAGAGTGAGAGAGAGAGAGAGAGGCCCTGAAAGGACTTGGAAAGAGAAAATTTCAGCCTGCCCATTACTGCTCAGTCCAGACTTCCAGCCATCCCCACCAGTTGGCCAGACATGAGAGCACCATCTTGGATGTTCCAGCAGAATTGAGTCCTCAAGGGACTGCCACCACTGCTGACATCAGGTGGAGCAGAACTGACCCCAGATGACCCCAGGCAACCCACAGAATCATGAGAGATCATAAAATAGTGGTATTTTTAAGTCACCAAGTTATGAGGTAGCTTGTAAGTAAAACACCATTGGCCCAACCCAATCTGAAACCAAAGAACAAGGAAGCCCATTCATGGTGGCCATATAATCAACTTCCTGAGGCAGAGAGTAGAATGGAGAAGGGTGGAAAGTGGATCTGGAGGAGTAAACTGAAAATAACTAATTTTGGCTTTTTTTTAATGTTTACTTATTTTTGAGAGCGAGCAAGAGAGAGAGAGTGTGTGCGCATGTGCAAGCGAGCGGGGGAGGGGCAGAGAGAGAGAGGGAGACACAGAATCCAAAGTAGGCTCCAGGCTCTGAGCTGTCAGCACAGAGCCCAACGCGGGGCTCGAACTCATGAACAATGAGATCATGACCTAAGCCGAAGTCGGACGCTTGACCAACTGAGCCACTCAGTCACCCCAAAGATAACCAATTTTGAACATGATGGCTTGAATTGGATGAGAGAGAGGGGGATTCCTGGGTATTTGATGTTTAGAATCAGGAGGATTGCAACACCTTTACCGAAGCAGGAAATGCTGGCCAAAAACCAGGTTTGGGAGGGAAAGTCACAATTTTTGTTTTGTGTAGATTGAGGTGGAAAGGCTTTGAGACACTCATGTGGCAGGGTCAACAGAGAGGAATGTGGGAATCCTCGGTGTGTAATTATGGTAACTGCAGCTGAGGGTGTACATGAGCTTACCTGCAGGGGGGTCAGAGTGAGTGAGAAAAGAGCATGGACTGTGCCCTGAGAACCCCAACATGTAACAGTCATGCCTTTTCCTTCCAAGGAGACAGACAAAGGGCAGCCAGAGAGGTAGAGGAAAATGAGGACCACATAATGTCAAGGAGGCCAAGAAAAGAAAGTGATGGGTGGACGAAGTGGTCTACCAAATGTCACATTGCTCAGATGTCAAGTCAGAAGAGGGCAGAAGGATTCACTGAGATTGGTAGCCTTCTTCCCTTATTAGACAGCATTAAATGAATGGGTCTGTGGGACTGGATTTGGCAAGGGAGCTGTTGCCAAAGCAAGGGAGCTGTTCCCAAAGAGTGAACCCAAGTAGCTGGTAAACCCATGAAGTGCCCAACCTCATTAGTCATCAGGGAAATGTAAATGCATACCACAATGAGATTCCATTTCACACCCACCAGATTGGCTAAAAATAAAAAGCTTAACAATACCAGGATTTGGCGAGGATGTTGAGCAAATAGAACTCTCATGCACAGTTGGTAGGAATGTAAGCTGGTACAACCATCTTGGGAATGGTTGGACATTAACTGGTGTGGTTGAGGATGTGCACAGTGTGCTGGGCCAGGTTCCCTGGGAAACAAGTTCTGAGAGGAGGCTTGTCTGCAAGAGATTTATTGGAGTACTCTCGGGATCAACACTTGTGAAGGGGCAAGGGCAGCAGAATTTCACACGGAGAGAAGATGAACTGCAAGGGAGTTGTAATAGAGACCTTAGTCACTGGGAGCTCTAAAAATGGATGGCTCATCACAGCTGTCCTGAATTGATGGAAGGGACCCCTACATTGGCCAATCACTGGCTAGGGCTATCTCCAAGGAGGAGTCATAACATTGGACAAGGCAGTCCTGTCCATTAAAGGGCAAGACTCCTGGCAGCTGGAGAGTGTGTGCCTGGTCCTGATAGAGGAGATGTGGGCACACACTACACCATTCGCTACACTTCTGTACCATTTAGATGCCCTGCTTTGTAAAATATGCTAACGCCATTGAAGAATGACTCCTCCAGGATTCTGATTCTTCTCTTTTTCTGGGGAAATTTTAGTAGGTTGGTGGAATGAGCTACAGCTCCCACACTGCAGCTAGTCTACTTGTTGTCTCCTTCCTTTAACTACCCATTCTAGACTCTCTAGCCCTGAGCTCATGCCTGTGCCAGTCTAAGTGGCTTACCTAGCGAGATGGCCCAGACCTCCATCTCTAAGAGGTCCAAGACCCTGGTCACCGTGCTCATCTTCCTCATGGTTGCTGCATCTATTTGCCATCAAGAAACGCACAAGTGGGTCACCTCCAGAGTCAAATGTATTTCTCTCTGTCCTTTCTGTAACAACAGCTCTGCTTCCATCTGATGTTGCAGTCAATTCACTTGCCAGGAGGGTGACTCCTCTTCTTCTTCTTCTTTTTTTTAAGTTTATTTATTTATTTTGAGAGAGAGGAAGAGAGAGAGAGAGAGAGCACGAGCAGGGGAGGGGCAGAGAGAGAAGGAGAGAGAGAAAATTCCAAGCTCAGGGCTCAAACTCACAAACCACGAGATCATGACCTGAGCAGAGACCAGGAGTCAGACACTCAACTGACTGAGCCACCCAGATGCCCTGGGTGACTCCTCTTCTTGCCTGCTGGCCTCTTGGCACCAGTAGCCTGAAATGATCAGGTAGCAGCTATAGCTTAAAGTGCAATGGGGCTCTCATATATCCTGATGGAAGCACCCCTATGCCTGCACCTCCCACCCCCTACCAGGAACCAGGACCTGTGGACCTCCCCAATCCATTTATTCTACTGCACCCATCAATGGCATCAGTATAGTGTGGGAACTGCATCTTTGCAGAGTATCATTTCCAAATTGGTGCCTCAGCCGCATCTCTTTTTTTTCTAGCTAAAGTACTTTTTTATTTTTAGATCCTCCAAATGTTTTAAATATAACAAAATTTAATATACAAACTGGGATCACAACAGCATCCACAGGACAGCAGGAGTCGGGGAGAAGGGGGAAGAGGGGGGAGGGCAGGTTTTCAGGTTCCTAACTGCCTCTTTCACCCACAGTCCCACATGTTGCCTGTGAGAACATGGTCTTAGCAGAGGACGAGTCAGAGTAGCCAGAGGCGTAGGGGCCTTGAGCCTGCTCTAAGTTCGGTAGGCCCCTCTGACATGACATCCTTGCCATCTGTAGATCCATTGCCAGATCCAGCTGGGCGACAAAAGGAAAGTGGTTGTTACTGAGAGGACCCTTATCATTCCTCCGGATTCTGCTCATCACAACTTTGGGGCATAAAATAGAGTTTTCTAGAGATTGTTAGGTTGGCAAGAGCTAAAATGCATGTGGGAAAAGAACAGAAATTGAATCTGAGCCTACCTCCTACCAAGATTCCTTGCCTATGACTCTAGAAAGCTGGAGTCGTGGATCTGCTCAGATGTTTGGGAAAAGGAAGGAATGACAGAGATTTGGGCCCAAAAGGGCTGGAACCTTGCCGGCTCTTGACCAAGAAAGCCTCTAAGCAGACAAGGGAGGTCTGTGGGAAGCAGCTTACGGCCAGTGGTACTCAAGACACCATGATGGTACCATGGCTTTTAGGCAGACTTTATTGAATATATGGAGGAGAGAAACAGAAGTCAGAAAAAATTAAGAACTAAAGTACCTGCTTCTTAGAGGTCTGTGAAGTAGAGATACTCCTAGGCTGGGACTGGGAGAGACCCCAAACCTGTTCTTCCCTTGAGCCCAAGTTTGACCGGCTTAGATGTAGGCTTCAGCCCCAAAGTCCTCCAAAGGCCAGCAGCTTCTGGACAATGTGGAATGTCATAAGTTCAGTGGATACCATGGTCATATGTCAGTACGACACCTTTTCTTTTAAAAAAAGTTTTTTTAAATGTTTATTTTTGAGAGAGAGAGACAGTGCACGTGTGAGCAGGGGAAAGGGACAGAGAGAGAGGGAGACTCAGAATCCGAAGCAGGCTCCTGGCTCCAGGCTGTCAGAACAGACCCTGACATGGGGCTCGAACCCACGAACCGTGATATCGTGACCTGAGCCAAAGTCAGACGTTTAACCAACTGAGCCACTCAGGCACCCCCTACACCTCCTTTTCTATAAAGTGAGTCCTTTGGACTAATGTGATATTTTCTTTCCTTTTTTTTTTTTTAATACAATTTGGGGTGCCTGGGTGGCTCAGTCAGTTAAGCGTCCGACTTCAGCTCAGGTCACGATCTCGCGGTCCGTGAGTTCCAGCCCCGCGTCAGGCTCTGGGCTGATGGCTCAGAGCCTGGAGCCTGCTTCGGATTCTGTGTCTCCCTCTCTCTCTGCCCCTCCCCCATTCATACTCTGTCTCTATCTGTCTCAAAAATAAATAAATGTTAAAAAAAATTTAAATACAATTTATTGTCAAATTGGTTTCCATACAACACCCAGTGCTCATCCCAACAAGTTAATGTGATACTTTCTGAGACCAAACATTAGTAGATCAAACACTCTGCAAGTCTTTAGATTGGCTGAGACCCAGTAGCCAGGAAAGGTAAACTCACATCAGGAATATGTGTCCCAGTCGAGATGAATTACTTCTTCTTCTATGTAGAAGAGGTCCAATTTAATTATCTTGCCACCAAATGGCTGGTGGGGCTCTTTGAAGGCTGGTGTCACACTGATGTCTCCATGTTGACCTTTGTTGCTGGAGAATTGGACACTCAGCAGTGGCAGTAGCTACATCACTTTTAGTGAATGCAGGACCTCTATTCCTGCCACATGGCTTCTTCATTGTGAGCCTATTATGCCACAGCTGGTGGCACAGACTGACTGATGACCTGGCTGAGTCATGCTGCCCGCTTGGTTGTTTAGTACCTCTTCCACGATGGATACTTTCTGGTGTCAACATATGATGCAAGATCTTCACACTCTGTCCCCCTTTCCATGGGCCCACACACAATCCTCTTTCCCAGACTGCCTTGTCCCCAGTCTTTCAATATTTATCCTTCCTGTTTTTGCCACTGCCCATCGTCTTTATTTATTCTTACCTCAGGCTACTTCTCTTGTCCACAGAATGGATGCCCGAGTGCACTGCCCCAAGCCCTACCCATTGGGAGGATTCACCTCATTCTTGTCTTAAAGGTCACCTCTGGGTGAGGCTGTAATGTCCCTGTCCTCCATTTTCAGCTTATCCCCACCTACCAAACAGACCTGTCTGTGAATCGTGCGTGGCCTTCTCCCTCCTTGTCAGCTGGCCAGAAGGGAGCCTCATGCAGCAGTGGGTGTGAGATGGAGGAGAGGTGTTGGTGGAACGTTGGTGGATGACATGGGTTCTAGGCCACCTGCCTGTGCAGCTTATTTGTGACCTCTGGCCCTGCTTGTGCCTGATCCCAAATGCACCACCTTACTTTGGATTGCTGTCGAGTCCACCTGACATTATGACCTGGGGGGGTCTGACAGATCCCAGCTTGTAATGGGCCATTCCGGCTACAGGATCACTTCATGTTCCACGGTCAGGTCTCTACCAGTGCCCACCCCAAAAGGAGATTCTCAAAAGGCGATAATTCTCTGTTGCTGATTGAATGGCTCTGCTCCAGAACACTAGGGGTCCTGATCGTGTTTATTTCACTGGGCTTGCCATAAACATGTGGTACCTTTTGCCGCCACAGATACATATAATACCATAGGGTCTTCTGGGCCATATGACCTGGAAGGCAGAGAAGCCGGCAGTCCGGCCTGGATCTACTACAGAGCCCTTTTCCACGAGGATCTGCTCAGGAAATGACAGCCTTCCATGTCATTCAGAAAATAGGCTGCACTAGGGTAAAATATGCTGACTCCTGCCTGCAGAAATTTACCAGGTATTGCGCTTCCTTCTGAATGGTGAGAGGTACAAGATGCGATCACATGTTCCTTACTTTGCAGGGACTATCTCAGCAGGCCCCAGACCGCTCCTTCAAAACCACACCAATGTGGTGAGCCCCTGAAACTTAATAGGCTGAATAGCCTGTCTTCTAGAGTCCTTGCATCCTTGTAGGGTTTATCTCTTACTCTATAGAGCCACATCCTCTTTATCCAGTCCTACAAACCCTACTTCACTAACAGAACAGACCAATGTGATGTTTTACCGAGGTCCGGATGGTCCAGTTCCTGCAGCCTTTATTATGACAGAGAGCAGGAGAGAGAACACAGCCTGGAGGTAGATGGTGAACATGTATCATTGTCTGCCCCATGTAACAGTGAACTGTTTTGGGATCTGTTTTCCTATTGGGGATGAAAAAGAATATATAAGCCAGATCAGTGGTTGGATACCATGAACTTAAAGCTATGTTAATCTGTCTAGTAAAGCTGCCTCATCCAACACAGTGACTGCAGTTTGAATTACTGTTAGGTTTTTGCATGGGGCAGATTAGTGGATTAAAAAGGGGGCTAGATGGTGCCCGCTCCTCCTGAATCATTTAGATCTTATATAGAGACTTATGAAGAAAGTATTCGCAGCCTCACTTTGCAAATGAGGAAACTGAAGCTTTGAGGGTTATAATAATTTATTGTGAAACCTTCCGCTTTGTCAAATGTTTGACTCACAAGCTTTTGCATTTAACCCTATGAGATATCCAGCCCACAGCTGTCATTAGTGAATTTAGGAAAGTGAAAAACAAGACCTGACTGAATTGCTACATGTCCATACACACCCATCATGCTTTTTGTTGGAAGTTCCCCTAAGAAGGCTAATTTGGGGATCAAATGGGGCCAATTCTGCCTAATTTCTTAAGAGTGGGAAATCAAACCCAGTTGAGAAAGTTTTGTTAGCTTTTATTCCTGGCCGCTTTTTGGATGAGCTTTATTTCCAAATGCTGTATGCCAGGATGTTTCCTCATTTGATTTTTCCAGGATCGTGATGGAAAAAAAAAAAAAAAGAGGCAAAAGAATTGCCAGCCCAAATTAAACACACACGTGTTTTGACTCAACGATTCCATTTCTAGAATTGGAAACTTAATCTGAATAGTTGTAATAATTAAGATAATTAACTATTATGACAATTGTAATTATTCAGATAATCATTAAGGATGCACCAAAGATTTAGCTTATGAGAATGTTCCTGGAAGAACAACCTAAATGTCCATCATATTTTGGTGAGGAATTTATCGGCGTGACACATAGAAAGACTTTGTAAGGCTATACACTAAGGCAGTGGTCCTCTAAGTGTGGCCTGGGGAGCGGCAGCATCAGCATCACCTGGGAACTTATTTAAAGTGTAAACTTTTGGGGGCGCCTGGGTGGCTCAGTTGTTTGAACCTCTGACTTTGGCTTAGGTCATGATCTTGCAGTTGGTGAGTTAGAGCCCTGCATCAGGCTCTCTGCTGTCAGCATGAAGCCCATTTCAGATTTTTTGTCTCCCCCCACCCCATCTCTCTGCTGCTCCCTCTCTTGCTCTCTCTCTCTCTTTCTCAAAAATAAATAAAACACTTAAAAAATGTAAATTCTTGAGCCCCATCTCACACCTACAGAAATTCTGCAGTGGGGCCCAGCTCTCTGAGTTTTAACAAGTCTTCCTGGTGATTCTGTTTACATGTTCAAGTTTAAGAACCACTGCTCTAGGGGCTCCTAGGTGGCACAGTCAGTTAAGCATCTGACTTTGGCTCAGGCTATGATCTCACGGCTTGTGGGTTTGAGCCCCACATTGGGCTCTGTGCTCAGAGCCTGGAGCCTACTTTGGATTCTGTGTCTCCCTCTCTCTCTGCCCCCCCTCCACTTGCACTCTATCTCTCTCTCAAAAATAAATAAACATTAAAAAAATTTTTTTTAAAAAAGAACCATTGCTCTAAGGTGTTATTAGAGATTGTTTCTTTCTGAGTGGAAATATTTCAATGTTCTTATATTTTATGACTTCCCTAAAGTAAACATTACATTGCCAACTGATATAAGATACCCAGTAAAAGAAAAAAAAAAAGTGAAAAGAAGAAAAAGGAAACTCTGAGTTTAAGTGAAGGGAAGAAAAAAATGTTAAGAAAAAACAAAACAGAAAAAAAGGATTCCCGCCTCTCCTATGTTTTTTCTTTCCCCCACTTTATCTGTACCCCTACACCAATGGGAAGCTATGTATTTATAAACTTGATTAGTGCCTAGGACATTTTGCAGCTGCCTTTTTTTCTCATTTAATATTACACAGTAGCATTTCTGGTGATGCCATGGGCTCTAGAATCATCATCATCATCATCATCTCTCTCTCTTTCTCTTTTTTAATGTTTGTTTTTGAGAGAGAGTGTGTGCAAGGGAGGGAAGGGCAGAGAGGGAGAGGGAGACACAAAATCCAAAGCCTGACACAGGGCTCGAACTCAAGAACTGTGAGATCATGACCTGAACCAAAGTCAGAGGCTCAAGTGACTGAGTCACCCAGGCACCCCGTCATCATCTTTTTTTTTTTTTTAATGGAGGTATTAATTTTACTTTGTTCTCTTGGTCACCTTTCCCCCTGTGTTGTTCTCAATTTTTGCCATCATAAATAATGCCACCAATATTTGCACATACGCCTCTCCCCAGATTTCAAATTATGCCCTTAGGATAGGTTCTTAGAAGTGAGGTTGACGGATCAAAGGATAGAAATATTTTTAAGACTAACATTGCACAGGGGCGCCTGGGTGGTGCAGTCGGTTAAGCGTCCGACTTCAGCCAGGTCACGATCTCGCGGTCCGTGAGGTCGAGCCCCGCGTCGGGCTCTGGGCTGATGGCTCAGAGCCTGGAGCCTGTTTCCGATTCTGTGTCTCCCTCTCTCTCTGCCCCTCCCCCGTTCATGCTCTGTCTCTCTCTGTCCCAAAAATAAATAAACGTTGAAAAAAAAAATTAAAAAAAAAAGACTAACATTGCACAAGACTGCCAGTTTCCAAACAGTGAGAAATGTCATGATTTAAAATAGTTTTGCTAATTAACAGAGAAAATAAATTACTTCTTGTTGTTTAAATTGTCATTTCTTTGATTGTTGGAGACAATGAACAGCTTCTCTTTTCAAAATAAACTAATATTTATTCTTCCGGAGTTTGAGCTGGGGAGGAAAGCTCTGGACCTCTCCCCATTAACGTCTCTGGGCCTCAGTCTCTTCATCTACAAAATGGAGTGATACCAGACTAATTGTGAAATTGAGATGAAGTTGGGAAAGCTCTTTCACACAGTATATTCTGCATCTGTGCATCACCATTACCCAACTTAGCATCAGATTTACATAGTCATTGTAAAACCTTCTGTTTTGTCAACAATCCAGATAACTTTTCACCACAACCCAAATCTTGAAAGCCGCCTTCTTTTGCAACCTGGTGCCTTAGAAGGCTATGGGCAAAGTCCCCTCTTAATCTCTTCCGGTTTTTTGAGGGAAACACGACGTTGAGGGAAACAAGGCGTTTGTAGCCTTGATGGAGAAGTGCCGTCCATTAAGGCCTGAGGTGTAATTATCTGACATGGGGGAGAAAACAAAGTTCAGGCACGCAAGGGCACAGCCTCTCCAGCTCTGCAGACTTGACCTCACGTTTGGGAGAAGAACCCATCAGGAAAGGTCAGAGACGCTCTTAGACCCAGTAGAGACACTCCACGTACCAGAAACAGACCTGGGGCTGACCTGGCAGGTTCAGGAGCCAGAATACAGGTTAACTACTCTGGGCAAATTTCCTCTTTAATGTTTTTCTCCGTTGCTAGGAAACCTCATTCCGCCGCTGCTCACTGGTTAGAGCTCCCTCTTGTGCCCACATGCTGTAATCGTCTCTTCAGTTGAGCAAAGAGTAAAGATTAGTTTTGTTTTATTTTTTTTAAATGATATTTGAGAAAGAGAGAGACAGACCATGAGCGGGGAAGGGGCAAAGAGAGAGAGAAACACAGAATCTAAAGCAGGCTCCAGGCTCTGAGCTGTCAGCACAGAGCCCGAAGCCGGGCTTGATCATGACCTGAGTTCAAGTCCAGCGCTAACTCACTGAGCCACGCAGATGCCCCTACTTTTTGTTTCTAATATAGGATTTGGTTTAAACCGTTGTTATTGTGGAATATAATACATATAAAGGTATCCAAGATAGACACACCAGTTGGAAAATAGTTACAAAGTAAACTCGCAGGTTAACGACCACCCAGGCAAAGAAGAACGCTACCAGTACCTCAGACCTCCTGCACCTGCCTCCTTTCCTGCTCAGTCGCTCTTTCTACAGTTTAAACACTCTGCCTACGCTTAGTGATCCGTGTATCGCTTTTCTTCACAGTTTTATTACCTGTATATGTGTCCATAATTAATATGGCTTTGGTTCTTTCTACTTGGAGACTTTATATAAATAAAACTGTACATCTCCCCCCAGTAGTAGGTCATTCCCGCTGCTCCACGGGGCCACAGCTGGTATTGCCAGACACCAATCTGGGGGCTGTGAAGTGGTATCTCATGGTCATTTTGTGTAATTTATTTTAGTTTGTAGTTATTTATATTTAATGTAATTTAGTTTAATTTCTTTAATTTATTTCCCGGTAATGAGATAAAGCATATTTTCATGTTTATTGGCCAATGGCATTTCCTCTAATTCAAAGTGCCTATTCAAATTTTTTTTTGGTGCTTTTCTTTTGGGTCGTTTGTGTTTGTAGCAGAAATCTCTAGTTCCTGATCTTGGCTAATCTTGGATTTCAGCAGCTATTATGGTGAGTAGATTTTTTTTTTTTTTTTGCTTTTTTTTTTTTTTTGACATAATTTCAAACATAAAGAGAAGTTGCAAGAATAAAACAAATATCCCTTTCACCAGATTCCCAAATGTTAACATATTACCACATTTATTTTATCCTCCCTAAGTACATTTTTTCCTGAATTTAAGAGCAACTTGAAAACATGATCCCTCTTTATCCTAAATCCTTCAGTGTGTGTTTACTAAAAACAAGGGCATTTCCTTACATAGACACAGTAGGGTGATCAAAGCCAAGAAACTAACAGTGATACATTAATAATGTCTTAATAGTGACACATTGGTAATGTTTTATTGATCCCAATCATGTCCTCTATAACTGAAGAAAATTCAAGATCATGTTTATATTCACTTGTGATATCTCTTTAGCCTCCATTAATCTGTAACAGCTCCTTTGTCTTGTATAACATTGACACTTTTGAAGATTGTGGATCAGTTATTTTGTAAAATGTCCCTTGATCTGAGTTTGCCAGATATTTCCTCATGATGAGATTCAGTTTATGTATTTAGGCAGGAATGTCACAGTAGTGATGCTGTTTTCCAAAGCATCATTTTAAAGCCCCAAATCCATCCAATGCATTGTTCGTTCCTTTAGAGATAAGAGATTGTTGAATATAAGATTAGAGATTTTAACATCATAAAACGTGAAAAGATGAGAGAAGCTCACTGAAACATACATATTTAGACACCAAATATTAGACAAAGGATAGCATCAAAAATACACCGAGAGGGGCACCTGGGTCGCTCAGTTGGTTGAGCGTCTGACTTCAGCTCAGGTCACGATCTCACGGTCTGTGAGTTCGAGCCCCCCGTCAGGCTCTGTGCCGACAGCTCCAGAGCCTGCAGCCTGCTTCTGATTCTGTGTCTCTCTCTCTCTCTCTGCCCCTCCCCTGCTCATGCTCTCTCTCTCTGTCTCAAAAATAAATAAAAATATTAAAAAAAATACATCGAGAATTCTTACAATCAATAGAAAAAAGGTAAACAAACCAACAGAGAAAAAATGGGCTAAAAACTTGATCCAGCTCTTCCCAAAAGGGGAAATTCAAAAGGATACTAAATATGTTAAAAAAAACTAATAAAGTGCTTAATCTCATTAACACACAAGAAAATGCAAATTAAAACACAACAGGATAACATTCTATGCCTAACATATTGGCCCAAATTAAAAAGCCATCAATGGGGCGCCTGGCTGGCTCAATCAGGGGAGCATGTGGCTCTTGATCTCAGGGTCCTGAGTTCGAGTTCCATGTTGGGTATAGAGATTGCTTAAATAAATAAACTTAAAAAAACACACTTAAAACTAAAATAAAGAGACATCAATACCAAGTGTTGGTAACCTGATAATGTCACTGGATGTGTCAGAGGATAATTTGTCAACCACTTGGGAAAGGAGTGTGGTTTAACGTAGGAAAGTTCAATATATGCACAGTCTGAACCAGCAATTCCACACCAGGAATCCCTGCACCAGGAAGGACGTGCACAATGTTCATAGCATCATCGTCACAACAGCCAAACACTGGAAACCACCAAAACGTTCATCAGGAACAGAAGAGATAAACTGTGACATGCTCGCCCAAGAGAATACTCCACAGCAGTGCCTCTCAAATTTGAGCATGCTTCAGAATCACCTGGCGGGCTTTGTGTCCACCTAAAAACTGGTACACGAAATCGCTGGAATCTACTCCTGAAATCATTATTGCACTATATGCTGACTAATTTAGATGTAAATTAAAAAGTAAAAAAAATAGGGGCGCTCGGGTGGCCGAGTCAGTTAAGTGTCCCGACTTGGGCTCAGGTCATGACCTCACGGCTCATGAGCTCAAGCCTTGCGTCAGGCTCTGTGCTGATGGCTCAGAGCCTGGAGCCTGCTTTGGATTCTGTGTCTCCCTCGCTCTCTGCCCCTCCCCTGCTCACACTCTGTCCCTCTCTCTCTCTCTAAAATAAATAAACATGTTTTAAAAAGTAACACAATAAAAAAACAAATAAAATTAAATTAAAACTAAAACAGGGGCACCTGGGTGGCTCAGTCAGTTAAGCGTCTGACTTCGGTTCAGGTCATGATCTCGCGGTCCGTGAGTTCGAGCCCCGCGTCGGGCTCTGTGCTGACCGCTCAGAGCCTGGAGCCTGTTTCGTATTCTGTGTCTCCCTCTCTCTCTGACCCTCCCCCGTTCATGCTCTGTCTCTCTCTGTCTCAAAAATAAATAAACGTTAAAAAAAAATTAAAACTAAAACAAAAAAACACAAAACTACACACTTGTACACAAATGCTCGGCAGCATTACTCATCACAGCCAAAAAGTGGAAATGGCCCAAGTGCCCATCGACAGAACAACGTATAAACAAAATAGTCCATACAATGGACTATTATTCCACCATGAAAAGGAATGGAGTGCTGACACACAGTACAGCATGGATGAACCTTGAAAACATTATGCTAGGTGAAAGGAACCAAATGCAAAAGGCCACCCATTATATAGTTCTGTGTATATGAAATGTCCAGAATAGACAAATTCATCGAGGCGGAAAGTAGATTATGGTTGCCATGGGCTGAGGGAAAGGGAAATGGGGAGTGACTGCTGACAAGGTTTTCGTGGGGGGGGTGATGAAGACGTTCTATACTAGATTATGATAATTGTGCATCACTCGGGGACTACAACCAAAGCTATTGAGTTATACCCTTATTTAATTTTTTAATTTTTTTTTAAAGTTTATTTATTTATTTTGAAGGAGACAGAGAGGGAGGCAAAGAGAGAGAGGAGAGAGAGAATCCCAAGCAGGAATTCCCATGAACTGTGGGATCATGACCTGAGCCAAAATCAAGATTCAGAAGCTTAACTGACTGAGCCACCCAGGCACCTCAAGTTATACCTTTAAATGGATGTGGGGCGCCTGGGTGGCGCAGTCGGTTAAGCGTCCGACTTCAGCCAGATCACGATCTCGCGGTCCGTGAGTTCGAGCCCCGCGTTGGGCTCTGGGCTGATGGCTCAGAGCCTGGAGCCTGTTTCCGATTCTGTGTCTCCCTCTCTCTCTGCCCCTCCCCCGTTCATGCTCTGTCTCTCTCTGTCCCAAAAATAAATAAACGTTGAAAAAAAAAATTAAAAAAAAATAATAATAAAATAAATGGATGAATTGTATGCCATGTGAATTATATTTCAATGGTGTTTAAAAATCACATATGCAGGGGCACCTGGGTGACTCAGTCAGGTTAAGCGTCTGACTTCCACTCAGGTCATGATCTTACAACTCATGAGTTCAAGCCCTGCATCAGGCTCTGTGCTGACAGCTCAGAGCCTGGAGCCTGCTTTGGATTCTGTGTCCACCTCTCTCTCTGCCCTTCCCCTGCTCTCTCTCTCTCTCTCTCTCTCTCTCAAAAATAAACATTTAAAAAGAATAAAAATAACAATCACATATACAGATTGCAGACCTCACCCCACAAAGTTTGTGATTCAATAGGTCTGGGACAGGGCCCAAGACATCTCATTTCTTTCTTTCTTTCTTTTTTTTTTTTTTTTAATGTTTATTTATTTTTGAGACAGAGAGAGAGAATGAGCTGGGGCGGGGAAGAGAAGGAGGGAGACACAATCTGAAGCAGCCCCCAGGCTCCCAGCTGTCAGCACAGAGCCTGGTGGGGGCTCCAACCCATGAATAGTGAGATCATGACCTGAACCGAAGTTGTATGCTTAACAGACTGAGCCACCCAGGCACCCCAAGACATCTCATTTCTAACAAGTACAGAGATGATGATGACGGTGGTGGTGGTGATGATTGGCACTGGGTCCAGGACCACGCTTGGAGAGCTCCCACTCTGCAGCAGTAAGAACAATCAAGTTACAACTATACACAACTACTCCAGATTATTCCAAACCAGCGTTTACTTTGCTTTCTGAAACTTAAAAGATTCCTTAAATTCACCTCCTGGGACCCAGGCATCCTTGCTGTATCCCTGTCCGACTTACTGATGCTGAGAATGGGCCACTGGCCTGGTAGATGGGGCAGGCAGGTCCCCTCTCTCCTCCTCCCTCAGATACCCCTGTGCTGGAGTTGCCTTCTGGAGGTGAGATAGATCCCCACCCTGCCCCCTACAGTTCCCAGACACTCTTCTCTCTCCTTGCTCCTCCTTCCACCCCAGGCTCCCCTCCCAATTCTCAGATTACCCAGGGTTCCCTGAAGCCCCACAGGCCACCCTCTCACTGCAGTCTTAAATTTGCAAAGGCCCACCTCTTGGGCCATGTTCTCTCCTGTAAGGGCCATGTTAGAGGTGAAGGAATGGTGCATTTTTAACCTTGGTTGAGCCCCTATTAGGTGCCAAGGACTATAAGAAGTGCCCCTCATTTATTCCCACAACTACTCTATGAGATAGTAATAATATTATCATCCCATATCACAGATGAGGAAGTCAAGGCTGGGAAAGATGAAGTAACTTGCCCAAAGTCACACAGTCAGTCAGAATTAGAAACCAGCTTCTTGGGGTGCCTGAGTGGCTCAGTCAGTTAAGCATCTGACTTTGACTTGGTCAGGATCTTGCGGGTTTGTGAGTTCCAGCCCCACTTCCGGTGAGCTCAAGTCTTGCCTTGGGCTCTGCATTGACAATGCAGAGCCTGCATGGGATTCTCTTTCCCTCTCTCTGCCTTTATTTTTCCCTCTCTCTCTGCCCCTCATGGGATTCTCTCTCTCTCTCTGCTCCTCGCTCACTTGCACTGCTCCCCCCTCAGAAAAAAAGAAAGAAAGAAAGAAGCCAGCTCCTTTCCACTTTGCCACTTTGCAAGAAGCCTTTTTGAGCCCCATTCTTTGCTTCTCCCCTAGAAAATTTGCATTCTCTTGGAAGCCTATTTTCCAGGTGAGGAAACTGCGGTCCACAGAGGGGCAAGGACTTGATTGAAGGCACACAGGACATCTTGACAGGGCATGGGCTTCCTTCAGGAGGGCCAGTCCTCTTCCTCCCCAGGCCAGACCTGGGGACAACTGCTACAGCTGGGGTTGTCTCTGCAGTAACCCTGGCTGGTCCACTCTGACCATCAGCTCGGCCTCCTAGGCTGGGATGGGTCAGGGCCTATGCTCAGTAGCCTTGAGCCTTTCCCAGTGGGTAGGGCATCCTCCCAGAATTCTTTGCTCAGTGGCCGAGTCACTGAGGGAGCACCAGCCTGCTGTCGTCTGATCCTTTGCCTGCCCCTAGTCCTGCCACAGCTCAGGACTACCCATGTCCTCTGGGCCAATATCTTTCCTCCTCTGTGTCAGTTTCCTCTCACCCAGGCTTCGACCAGCCTATTCCCACTCTATAGTCAGAGGGGGCTCTCCAAAACTCAGAGCTGAATGCTTCACATCCCTCTCCCTGCAATTCCTTTCTATGTGTCCCCACGGCCATCAGGAAAAGCCCCAAGTCCTCCTCAGTCAAGGCCCTTTGATATCTGGCCCTCCCATTGCCCCACCACGGTATTTCCAGCCACTCCCCTCATACCGCTGATCTCTGACCTCTTTAGAAGTACCCAATGTGCCCACCTAGATGTCAGAGAGCCTCTCAGCCTTTGCACACATTATTTCCTCTTCTCAAACCACCCTTTCCCTACCTCTCCATTTGGGAAAACAAGAGGTTGAGGGTAAAAACAAATAAAAGATGATGGGGCCTCTCCAGGGAGGGTTGTGATTCTTTCCTGTAGTTGCAGTCTTGGGGATCTCATCCAGTCTTGGGGCCTTGAATTTCATCTTCATGCTGATGTCTCCCAAACGTGTATCCCCAGCCCAGACCTTCCCCTAGATCTCCAGACTCACAGACTCAACCACCCACATTTTTTACCTGGATGTCTGTCAGCATCTCAACCTTGACAGGCTACAGTATGAACCTTGTTCTTCCCAACATTCCATCTCCCCATTCCCAGCCCAGCCTGTCTGGTCTCAGTGGATGGCAACTAGATCCGAGCCACCATCATCTCTTGCCTCCTGTTATCTCATATCGGTGGAGTCATACAACGCTTGACCTTTTATGTCTGGTTTATTTCATTTAGCATTATGTCTTTAAGGCTCATCCATGTTGTACATGTATCAGAACTTCCTTCCTTTTTATGGCTGAATAATATCCCGTTGTATGGATGGAGCACATTTTGTCTATCCAGTCTTTCCTCAGTGGATGGACACTTGGGCTGCTTCCACGTTTTAGCCATAGTGAATAATGCTGATATGAATATTGGTGCACAAGTACCTGTTTGAATTCCTGTTTTTACTTCTTTTGAGTACATGTCTAGGACTAGAATTGCTGGATTCTGTATGTAACTTTTTGAGAAACTATGAAACTGTTTTCCACAGTGGCTACATCATTTTATGTTCTGACCAGCAATGCCCAAGGAAGGTCTGGCAGATGGTCCAGCCCCACATCCTCATCAACACTTGTTATTTTACGTTTTTTTTTTTAATTTTTAAAAATGTTTATTTATTTCTGAGAGAGAGACAGTCAGAGCATGAGTGGGGGAGGAGCAGAGAGAGAGGGAGACACAGAACCCAAAGCAGGCTCCAGGCTCTGAGCTGTCAGCACAGAGCCCGACGCAGGGCTTGAACTTGTGAACTGTGAGATCATGACCTGAGCTGAAGTCAGACGCCTGACCGACTGAGCCACCCAGGTGCCCCTATTTTGTTTTGTTTTTTAATGTAATAGGCATTCTAATGGGTGTGAAGTGATACCTCATTGTGGTTTTGATTTTCAACTCCATAATGACTAAAGATATTGAGCACCTTTTCACGGGCACACTGGCCATTTGTACACATCTTCTTCGGAGAAATGTCTATTTAATTCCTTTGCATTTTCCCCCTCCATTGTTGAATTGGGCTTTTGCTGTTGTTGAATTGCAGGCGTTCTTTATATATTCTGGGTATATTGGATATGTGATTTGTAAAGACTTTCTCTCATTCAGTGGGTTGTCTTTCCACTCTCTTGTTAGTGTCCTTTGATGCACAAAAGGGTGTAGGTTTATTCTTCAGAGGAAACTGTAGTGGCAAAAGACACCAGGGGAGCAAGTTGCAAAAATTAACTATAACCATCTACCAAGTGGCCCAAACTAGAGCACCAGGATCATCCCAGATTCTCCTTTTTCCTTCACTTCATTCATTCATTCATTCATTCATTCACTCATTCATTTATTTATTGGACAAACTCAGAGTCTAGTGGGGGAGACAAAGATGGACATAGACAGTTCTCATGCTCGGTGTCAAGAGCCTGAACCCTGAGGAAAACCCAGGGGGCTAAGGGTGGGTGCACACACTTGAAGACATTCTGTGGTTTAGACCTTTAAGATGTCTTCAAATTTACCCTTTGTCTCTGTTCCTGTGGCCACCGGTATCCCTTGCTTCTAGTTTCACCCCGTTAGTCTGGGCCCTCTGGGATACTAGTGCCAGGATGGGATAAACTATGGAAGGATTTTATTAGGTGAAGCATCTGTGCAAGAGAAAAGGGGGAGTGGAAGGCTGGGAGAGCTGTCAGGCTGTGATGTCCATTTAGCCCAGGTGAAGAAGACAGGGAAGGAAGGTTGGATGGAAGGGTCTAGTATGGCAGGTTGTCTAAGGAAGGTCTGGCAGATGTCAGGCAGTCCTGTGTCTCCCAGGAATGGGCCTGCCTTAGTATTCCCCTTGTGTTGTCATTGGCTGGGAGCATTCCATGGGAAGCATGGCCTTGATGCAAACAAGGAGCAGAACAGCCCTTGTCAGTTACAATCCTTGGAGTTCAAGGTCTATGAGGCTCATTTTTTCTTTCTTTCTTTCTTTCTTTCTTTCTTTCTTCTAAATAAGTTTATTTATTTATTTTAAGACACACACATACACACACACACACACACACACACGGCGTGGGTGGGGAAGGGGCAGAGAGAGAGAGTGAGAGAGAGAATCCCAAGCAGGCTCCACACAGTCAGTACAGAACCCTCCATCAGGCTCACACCCACAAACTGTGAGATCATGCCCCAAGCCGAAATCAAAAGTCAGATGCTTAACCGACTGAGTCACCCAGGGGCCCTGTGAAGCTCACTTTCTTGAACTCCACAACCCACACAGTGGTGCCAGAGTGATCTTTCTAAAATGCAATCTCACTGTGCCATTCCTCAGCTCAAACCTTCCATGGCTTCTCAGTGTCCTTGGGCTAAATCCTTATCCTGGCTCTCAAAGTCCTGCTGGGAGAAAAGGGACAATTTACCTTATGTGCTCTGTTGCCCCGCTAATCCTCACTCTTATGCGCAGTCTATATGCCTCAAGCACACTGGACCGACTACTTGTTTCTTCGGAGACATGTACCCTCTTTAATTCCCCTATGCCCTTGCCCACACTCTGCCCTCTGCCTGGAAGGCCCTTCCCTACATCTCTCCCATCAAAGCCTAGCTCAGTGTCAAGTCCTTTCCCCAGCTTCCCAGGTTCAGTCAGCAGCATCCCTGGCTCTATCTCTGGTTCAGGCCCACGTCCTCTGGAGTAGACGAAGGATTCCTGTGGTTGTGTCAGAAGAAAGGGACAAACAACTACCACAGTCCTCTCTGGCTTCTCTCCTATCTTCCCAGAGCAAGCTGGCTTGTAATGGCCTCAAAATATCCTCATAACTCCATGTTCTCTCCAGTGGTTACAACAGAAATGCACCGCACAGAATCCAGGGCGACATAGATCGAATTCCACCCTGATCCAAGTGCTTTCTCCCTCCCTCCTCCGCTTGCAATCCTGCCTTCCTGGGCTTAGGGTTTAGTGCTTTATTTTTAGACCACACATTGCACTGGGAAACTGCTTGACGCCTGAGGTGTAATCAGACCCTGGGCTGGCCCTGGCCTTGAGCTCTAGCTGAGCAGAGGGGCAATGAGAAGGTCCAAAAGCTGTGCTGGGGGCTGGGGTCCCTGGGGCAGGGCAACACGCTAGGGCAGACAGAGCCCCCGCCCTGAGATCCAGAGAGTGGGGGGGCTTTCTCCCAGGGCATGACCCACCTGAGCCCCTCCTTTGACACCTGGGGCCAGAGAGGCCAAGATTACCAGCAGCAGAACTAGAACTGAACTCATGTCCCCAACTGCACTGTGGGGACAAATTGGAAAGCAGAGCAGAAATGATTGTATCCTTGTTCTTGCTCTGGTCCCACTCCGTGTGCACCTCCAGCTTAACACTATGGAGAGCCCCCCCAACGCAGATGGCCTGTAGGCCAGATCCAGCTTTGTTTGGCCACAAATAATTTGAATTTAAAAAAATTGTGGTAAAATACATGTAACATAAAATTTACATCTTAACCATTTTTAAGTGTACACATTCAGTGACATCAAGTACTTTTTGCATTGTTGTGCAAACATCACCACCAACCATTCCAGAACTTTTTCGTCATTCCCAAGTGACACTGTACCCATCAAACATGAACTTTCCATTCCCAACTCCCCCCGCCCAGCCAGCCCCTGACTCTGGCCTTTCTACTTTCTGTCCCTATAAATCTGACTACTCTAGGGACCTCATATAAGTGGAATCATACAATATTTGTCCTTTTATGATTGGTTTATTTCACTTAGCGTAATGCCCTCCAGGTTCATCCATGTCGTAGCACGTGTCAGAATTTCCTTCCTTTTTAAGGCTGAAGAATATTCCATTTATGGAGAGACCACATTTTGTTCATTCATTCATCCACTGATGGACACTTGGGTTGCTTCTACCTTTTAGAATTGTGAATAATGCTATGAACAGAACGCGCAAATATCTCTTTGAATCCCTGCTTTCAATCCTTTGAGGTGTGTGCCCAGAAGTGGATTGCTGGATTGCATGGTAATTCTACTTTTAATTTTTTTAAAGAAATACTGACATTTATTTTTTATTATTTTTTTAATCTTTATTTATTTTTAAGAGAGAGAGAGACAGACTGTGAGCGGGGGAAGAACAGAGAGAGAGGGAGACACAGAATCCGAAGCGGGCTCCAGGCTCTGAGCTGTCAGCACAGAGCCCAATGCGGGGCTTGAACTCATGAACCATGAGATTATGACCTGAGCTGAAGTTGGATGCCCAACCGACTGAGCCACCCAGGCGCCCCTACTTTTAATTTTTTTGAGGAGCCATTTTCCACAGTAGAATTTGAAATTTAAAAAAATTAGTTGCCAACAAAAAACATCTGGCTTCTGTTCAGAGATTGGAGGTCAGACATCACTGGTCCTGAACCAGACTCGTCAGGCCTCCTGAGGGACACCAGCCCTACCAGGCAGTGCCCCTTCCTTAGAGGTCTGGGACACAGCTCTGTGGGGCCCTCTCCTGAGCTTCTCGGTTGTAAATCTCAAACCTGTTTCTTTTGTTCTCCAGCCCTAGGCATTACCTATTTCTCTCTCTTAGGCTCTGTGATACCTCAGTGGCCCCTTTTGCCTTTTCAATCCACCTGTGCCTGTTTAACATATCCCCTATATTAGATCTCTCTATTGAAACACCTGGTGTGGTTCCATTTTCCTGACTGGCTCTGGCTGGTACCACTTAGCTGCTGTTCCTGCCTGGGTGAAGCTGGACAGCAGCTGACCCCTTTGGTCAGGTATCAGCTTTCCTGGTTGCCTCACCCCAATTTCCCATTTTTCTACATCTGGCTGACTTGGCCTGCCTGACTTAAGAGATCTGATGTAGACCCTGCTCTGATCAACGACTTTCCAATAAGATGTTCTTATTGAGAACCTACTCTGTGCCAGAGACTGTGTAGAAGACTTTATGCATCAACTATACTTGAATAATAAAAACAAAAGCAAAAACAAACAAAGGACTGCCTTCAAATAAAATAATATAAACCTGAAAAAGCCTCCAATTACAAGCTGTTTTTTTTTTTAAGTTTATTTATTTATTTTGAGAGAGAGCAAGAGGAGGGGAGAGACAGAATCCCAAGCAGGCTCAGCTCTGTCAGCAAGGAACCTGACATGGGCTTGAACTCACAAACCGTAAGATCAAGACCTGAGCCAAGATCAAGAGTTTTTTTTTTTTTTAATTAAAACACATTTTTAAGTTTATTTTAGTTTTGAGAGAGAAACAGAGAAAGAGCAGGGGAGGGGAAGAGAGGGGGACAGAGGATCTGAAGCAGACTCTGTGCTGTCAGCAGCAAGCCTGATGTGGGGCTCGAACTCATGAACTGTGAGATCATGACCTGAGCCGAAGCCAGATGCTTAACCAACTGAGCCACTCTGGTGACCCGAGAGTTGAGTTTTAATAAAACGTTATGATTTTTAAAAATCATGGGGTTTTAATAAAGTAATTATTATAATATATGAGACATAAAACTAGGCAACTAATAAAAATCCTTTATGGATGATTTTTTTAAAGTTTTATTTATTTAAGTAATCTCTACACCCAATGTGGGGCTCAAACTCATGACCCCAAAATCAAGAGTCACATGATCTTCCAACTGAGCCTGCCAAGCACCCCATGGATGATTCTTTAAAAAAAAAAAATCTTATGCAATTATCTCATGTAGTCTTTGCCACAACACCGTGAGGTGGGCACTGCCGCGATCCCCATTTTACAGTTGAGGACACTGAGGCCGGGACAGAGAAGGTATTGACTAAAATCACAGCCAGGCAGTGCCAGAGCCAGCCACAAAGACCCAACCTCCTCATAAAATGAGGCTATAACCACACCATCCTCAAGTCAGTAAGTTCATATTTCTATCACGAAAAGTTGTGTCCTATTTGTACATTTGATAAATACCTGACTTGTACATTGCAGACTCTCTTTAGAAGCAAGTTAAGTTGTACACAAATGCCTGAAATCAAAACCTCACAAACGATTTTTCATTCTCCTCATCTCTTAAATGGAAATCCTGGGGGTGCCTTGGTGGCTCAGTTGGTTAAGCATCTGACTTCAGCTCAGGTCATGATCTCGTGGTTCGTGGGTTCGAGCCCTGTGTCAGGCTCTGTGCTGACAGCTCAGAGCCTGGAGCCTGCTTTGGATTCTGTGTCTCCCTCTCTCTCTGCCCCTCTCCCACTCCCACTCTGTCTCTCTCTCAAAAATAAATGTTAAAAAAAATTTTTTAATAAAAAAAAATAATAAAATGGAGACGCTACCTCATGGGGTTTCCAAGAAGATTAAATGATGTGATATACATGAAGTACATAGCTCCATACTCAGCAGGTAAGAAGTGCTGAACAGATGGTAGCTATTGATATTATTACCTAGATACAGAGGGATTATCATGCAAAGCATGAAAAGCACAGTGGCTGGAAAAGATGCATATGGAAATATCTTTATTATATAATGGAAAAATCCTTATTATAAGTGCAAGAGAAAAGGGTCCAAAGTAAAAATAAATTACTCGTGCACTAAAGGCTCATGGGAAACACACCCAAACATCAACCATGGTTGATTTTGGGTGCTGGGATTTGGGGTAATGTTTTTTTTCTAATATAAATGTTAAAGAGGTAATAAATGACTAAAAAAGAAGCACCAGGCTTTTAAAATTTATCTACAGATGCAATTGCGACCCTATTAGAATTCCTACTGGCTTCTTTGCAGAACTGGACAAGCTGCTCCTAAAACTTGCATGGATCCAGGACAACCAAACAGCCTTGAAAAAGAGGAGTAAAGGGGGAAGACTATGTCATGGGTGTCCATGTCAGGGTCAGGCTTAGAGCTGAATGTCGAGAGACAACACAGTTGTGACTATCAAGAACATTCCCAGGGGTGCCTGCGTGGCTCAGTTGGTTAAGCATCCAACTTCAGCCCCTGAGTTTGAGCCCCGCGTCGGGCTCTGTGCTGACAGCTCGGAGCCTGGAGCCTGCTATGGATTCTGTGTCTCCTTCTCTCACTCTGCCCGTCCCCTGCTCATGCTCTGTCTGTCTGTCTCTCTCTCGAAAATAAGTAAACATTACAAAAAAATTTTTTAAAAGAACATTCCCTACCCGTAGTTCACTATTCTTCTGAAATAATGCCTTAAGCTTCATTGAGAGAGGTGTCTTAGAACACGAGTAGAAAAAAAAAGGATGTACAAGTCCTCAGGAATTTAATTCTCTAGTTTCATGGTTTCCCAAAGAAGATTTTTTACCAAACCACAGTGATTTGAGGAAAAAGGGCATTTTCATACAGTACCATTTTCATAAAGCACCATTTATTCATTTAAAACCTTATTTTGCTTCTGATGATAATTTCCCTGCTTTTTTGGTGTAAAACTATTGTTTCTTTCACAAAATGATGTTGAAAGTTGATGTTTTTTGTTGTTTTTATTATCCTCAGTTATCAAGGGAGAGTTGGCAGCCCTCTTCCCACTTTTTATTTTAGTTAATTGTTTTTTTAAGATTTTCCTTTTTTTTTTTTTAAATGTTTTTATTTATTTTTGAGACAGAGAGAGACAGAGCATGAGCAGGGGAGGGTCAAAGAGAGAGGGAGACACAAAATCTGAAGCAGACTCCCGGCTCTGAGCTGTCAGCACAGAGCCCAACGCGGGGCTTGAACTCACAGACTGTGAGATCATGACCTGAGCTGAGGTCAGACGCTTAACCGACGGAGCCACCCAGGCGCCCCAGATTTTCTTTTTTTTAAAGATTGTTTTTCATGTTTATTTTTGAGAGAGAGAGAGGGAGAGAGAGAGAGAGATAGGGAGAGAGAGGGGGGGGGAGACAGCAAGTGGGGGAGAGGCAGTGAGAGAAGAGGACAGAGGATCCAAAATGGGCTGTGCTGACAGCAGAGAGCCGGATGCAGGGCTCAAATTCATGAACCATGAGATCGTGACCTGAGCCGAAATTAAGAGTCACACACTTAACCGACTGATCCACCCAGGCACCCCTAAAGGTTTTATTTCTAAGTAATCTCTACACCCAACACAGGGCTAGAACTCACAACCCTAAGGTCAAGAGTCCCACACTCCCCAGACTGAGCCAGCCAGGCGCCCCCCTCCTGTCACTTCGTAAAAAATATTCTCTAACTTTGAGAAATCCCAAAGTTTGGGAAACACTGGGAAAAACTGCAGCAGCCTCAGGGCTGCTGTGCCTGGGGTGGGGGCCGAGACTAGCCACACTTTGTAAGGAAGCTCGGAGTAAGGAGAACACAGGTTTGGGTTCAAATCACGGCTCCGCCACTTACTGTAGGAACTCGAACAAGTTACTAAACCTCTTTTTTTTTTCTTTTTTTAATTTTTTTTTTTTTCAACGTTTATTTATTTTTGGGACAGAGAGAGACAGAGCATGAACGGGGGAGGGGCAGAGAGAGAGGGAGACACAGAATCGGAAACAGGCTCCAGGCTCCGAGCCATCAGCCCAGAGCCCGACGCGGGGCTCGAACTCACAGACCGCGAGATCGTGACCTGGCTGAAGTCGGACGCTTAACCGACTGCGCCACCCAGGCGCCCCAAAACCTCTTTGAGTCTCTGTCTCGCCATCTGCAAAATGAGGATGATTGACACCTCTCAAAGCTGCTATGAGAATTAAACCAGATAACATATGTGACTGTACCTGCACCATCAAAAACACTTGAGAAAATATCCTCCAAGAGTCTGTGAGCTCAGTGAAGGTCCCACTTTCCTCTTCTGCAAGTTGAAGAGTTCTCATTTCTTCGGTCGTTCTTTATTTTCTCACTCTGGTTTCTTCTGGGTGTCCTCTAGCTTGTCACTATTGCTCTTGACATGCGAATCCAGATCTGAATACATGCTGTTGGTGTGGACTAGCTGTGTAAAGTAGGATCTGCTGCCACCTCCTTCAATCTAGACTCTGTACCTCCATTTACGAAACCCAAGTTTGCAATAGATTTTTGTGTATGTGTGCTCCTATTTTACTGCTTTGGTATTTGTTGGGCTGAGAGTACCTAACAGCCCTAGATCTTTGGATAGGAATGTTTGTAAAACCCTGTTTCTGAACTTGTGCCATCAAGGGACTTTACATTTATTCCCTTTTACACCTTATCCAGTAGACAAGGTGCCCTCCCCAACTAGATGGGGTCAAAGGAAACTCCCAATGTGTTCTCACGCTCAAGAAACCTGAAGGAACATTTAGCTGATTCTTTTTAGTCCAGGGAAGAAAATGTTTATTTGAATCTTGATGGAATCCAAGGCAGTGGGGCTGGTGCTAGGTGATGGGGCTGAGACAAGGTGCTGTGGTTTTAGTCCCCAACATCTCACCTGTATCAGGTTCACCTGGGGGCCTGGCATGATGGTTTTCTGCCTTATGTCAGTGGGCTGTCTGTCTTTCCTCGATGATTCAAAAGATGAAGAACCCACCTGGATGGCCTAGGGACTCTAGAGAAATCTGGAGCCCACACAGATTACAGCTTGTAGGGCCCAGGGGTCTCCTACTGTCTCCTGAGAACAGTCACATCCTAGAATCCTCCTGCTTGATCCAGGTAACTTGGAGGAGATAGGCCTGGCACCTTCCCTCTGCATGTCATCCTGGCAGCTGGATTGCATGACAGTGCTGCCCGAATGATACTTAGGCCTGGGCCGGTGCCAACGTTCAGACTACATGGAAGGAAAAGAGCTCTCTTTATTGCTCTAGCCTAGCCCGCCCGCATGTCTCCCAGAACGTGGCTCTGTCCTTGTGCACTCGGGAGATGCAGTGGCCATCATGGTGGGGCTCAGCCTGGCTGTCGGCCCTTCCTCGGCCTCAGTCGGTCTTCCTGAACCCTGGAAAGCAAAGCCCGCAGGATAGCCTGGGATTCTGAAGGCAGCAAGGCCTCATTTCTACTATCACCCCCAGATGCCTAAATATCTCTCACAGTTGGGTAATGCAGTCACCCTAGAAGGCACAGGTTTCCAGGAATTAAATGGGTTACAGGAGACAGATATCCCCAGTGCAGAGACACACAGCCCCCTGGTCTCTCAGTTTTAAGATGTGATGGTAAGCAAAGAACTGCTTGTCAGGAAGAAAGAAAAGAAAAGAAAAGAAAAGAAAAGAAAAGAAAAGAGAAGAGAAGAGAAGAGAAAAGAGAAAGAAAGAAAGAAAGAAAGAAAGAAAGAAAGAAAGAAAGAAAGAAAGGGGATCTCCTTTAACCCAGCCCAGCCACACTAGCTGTGTGATCTTGCCAAGTCACTCTACCTCTCTGGGCCTCAGGTTCCTCATCAGTCAAGTGCAACATGACTGAAGTACGCCCAGTAGGCAAATAACATCATGGTGAAGATAGTGTTTGGTTTAGTGTAAAGTTCTCTGAGAAAGGAGAAATGTCCAGATGCCCTTCACTTTTCTACTGTAGTCCACCCTTCAGGTGTTTTGCTTCCATTCCTCCCACAGTTTGCACAACATACTTGCACAGTGGGTATTATTACACCCACGGCCCGGTGGAGGAAACTGAGGCTAAAAGTCAGTCCTGGGCCCCAGAGCTGGTAGATCGGCAGAGGCAGGACTTGAACCCCGGCCCCTGACTCCAGGCCCTGTGCTGTTGTTTCCTGTATGCTAAGCCTTATTTGCAACCAAAGACCCTGATCCGGAGGAAGGAGGTGAACATATGAAGAATGTAAACATTACCCATCAGCCTAAGCTTCTGAAGGAGGGGGATGAAGCCGTGTAGGACGCTGTGGATCCGGTACACTGCTCACAAACAAAGAGAAAGGAACGTGAGCTTTGTGCCCCAGCAAGGGACGCAGGGTCAGCCCTCACCTACCCTCGGACAAAGGCCTACCCCACACAAACAAGGATTAATGGTGGAATTTCAGGCAGCAGGTTAAGCTTAGATAATAGTACCGGAGTTATTATTATTAAAAACAATGACCTCAAACAGCAATAACAGTGCCAGGAAACTCGGTGGATTCAGTACCCAACTCCACGAACTGCCTTGTTTTCCATATCTGGCTAATTCTGTTTGTTTGCCACTTTAAACTGTTTTTGTTGCATTTTTGTGGAGCTGCCCATTTTTTCCATGAGGTTTTGCCAATGGCCTCACATTGACCTTGAAAGTGGTCAGGAAGAAAACACGAGCATAAGGAAATCTTTAAAAAATGTTTAGGTTGTGGCTTTCTGGCCCTTGGCGAGCGTCCGTGGCAGTCCAGCCACCACCCTAAAGAGTCTCTGGGGGCTGGGGGGACTTACCCAGCCCAAAGTAGATGCCAACGGTCTCCAGGGAGGCGAAGGTGAGTAGGCCGACCCCAAGGGACATGAACCAGTCTGCAAGGGCAGCGAGGAAGAGAATGGTCAGCCTGCAGGTCTGGTCCCTCCTATCCCCCCACCCTGTCCCTGTTCCCATGGCCCTCACCTGCATAATAGTGATAACACACCAGCAAGGTCCCAATGGCAAAGCAGAGCAAGACAAAATGGAAAAACTCATCTGTAAAGGCAGAGGTGGATATTACTATTTGCTTCTTTCTCTTTCTCTTTTTTATAGTTACTAAAAGTATTCTTGTCTCTGCTCCAAAGTGACTTTAGTCAGAGATGCGGCTCCTGACCAGCCCAACTAAAACAGCACCCCAAATCCCCCTCCTTTCCAGGATTTATCTCATTTTATTATTTTTCTAACACTGACACCACTCAACTTGTTATATTTTTATTTCCACACTTATTCTCAAAAAAAAAACAAAGAATAAATACAAAATAGATTTATTTTGTCTGTCCTCCTCAGTAGGATGCTGGGGCAGGGATTTTGCTCAGAGAATAAAGCACTGCCAGGCATATAGAGCTGCCATACTGTATTTGTCAAATGAGTATTAAATGCAATTGTAAAAAAATGCATTTTTTTACAAAATTTTATAAAATTCCCCTCCTTAAAAGCAAGCAGTGATTGTGAAAGCCTTTCCAGGCATATATATATACATATTTTAAAAAACCAAACCAGGGAAGTATCACAATACCAGATTTTAAGATATACTACAAAGCTGTAGTAATCAAAACAGTGTGGTATTAGCATAAAAATAGACACATAGATCAGTGGAACAGAACAGAGAGTCCAAAAATAAAGCCATGCTTTTCTGGTCAATTAATCTTCAACAAAGGAGGCAAGAATATGCAATGGAAAAAAGACGGTCTCTTTAACAAATGGTGTTGGGGAAACTGGACAGCAAAGGAATAAAACTGGATCACTTTCTTACATCATACACAAAAGTAAATTCAAAATCGATTAAAGACCTAAATGTGAGACAGGAAACCATAAAATCCCCAGAAGAAAACATAGACAGTAATTTCTTTGACATCAGCCATAGCAGCTTCTTTAGAGATAGGTCTCCTGAGGCAAGAGACCCAAAGGCAAAATTAAACAAATGAGGTTATACCAAAATAAAAACTTCTGCACAGTGAAGGAAACCATCAACAAAACAAAAAGGCAACATAGTGAATGGGAGAAGATATTTGCAAATGACATATCTGATAAGGGGTTGGTATCCAAAATATACAAAGGACTCACACAACTCAACACCGACAACAATAGTCTTCATCATCATCATCGTCATTATCATTATCATCATCATCCAATTAAAAAATGGATAGAAGACATGAACAGACGTTTTTCTGAAGAAAGCATCCAAATGGCCAACAGACACCATGAAAGGATGCTCAATATCACTAATCGTCAGGGAAATGCAAATGGAAACCACAATGAGATTTCACTTTACACCTGTCAGAATAGCTAAAGTAAAAGAGACAAGAAATAAAAAGTGTTGGCAAAGATGTGGAGAAAAAGGAACCCTCGTGTACTGTTGGTGGGAATGCAAACTGGTGCAGCCTCTGTAGAAAACCAATACGGGGTTTCTTAAAAAAATTAAAAATAGAATTACCATACAATCCAGTAATTCCACTACTGGGTATTTACTCAAAGAAAAAGAAAACACTAATTCAAATAGATATATGCACCCTGATGTTTATAGCAGCATTGCCTACAATAGCCAAATTATAGAAGCAGCCCAAGTATCCATTGAGAGTTGAGTGGATATGCGTGTTACTCAGCCAAGGACCTGAATGGACTTGGAGGGAATGATGCTAGGTGAAATAAGTCAGTCAGAGAAAGACAAATACCATATGATTTCACTCATATGTGGAATTTAAGGAACAAAACAAACATATAAACAAAGAAAAAAGAGAGACAAACAAAAAAACAGACCCTTAAATACAGAGGACAAACTGATGGTTACTAGAGGGCAGGTGGGGGGGGGGGGCAGGGGATAAGTAAAATACGTGAAGGAGATTGAGAGCACACTTATTGTGATGAGCAATGAGAAATGTATAGAATTGTTGAATCATTATATTGTACATCTGAAACTAATACAACACCGTGTATTAACTATACTTGATTTTTTTTAAAAAGCAGGACCAATTTGTATACCTGCTGCTCTATCATTTGCTTTCTTCATCTCATGGATAGATTAGGACCATCTTTCCATCTTAGAACATAATAGATCTGCCCTGTTCTTTTTGACGGCTGCACAGTGTTCCATGGTATAAACTTAACCCAATTTAGTTAACTGGTCCCTCATTGATAAACCTAGAAGTGTTTTTTGCTGTTACCACTGGTGCTGAACAAACATCACTACACATGAATCTGTGCACGTGTTTCTGTGGGCCCGATGCCCAGAAGTGAAATTGCAGGCTTGGAGGGTTCTCCTAGCTAACACAGATGTGGAGAGGAGCCAAGACTAGGGTCTGGGCCTTGGGCAGGTGTTCAGGTGTGCTCTGGAGTGAGGCCTCCCTGCGCTTTGCCAGGCACTGGGGAGAGAACATAGGGCCCTGGACTCGGTCAAGGGGCCGTGATGAGAGGAGGCTCTGCTGTCTGTGTCCGAAGGACAATGACAATGACAGGGTGGCATTAAAGACACAGGGGTTCCAAACTAAGACCATGCTCTAGGGAGGAGAGCGGAAAAGGGAATCACCTTCTTGCTTTCGGGTATAATGCCTGTCCCACACTTTGGGAATCTCAGTGTTATTCCCGTGAGGCACATTTCATAGCCCAGGAAAGTTCTAAAGCCCTGGTTCCTTTAGCTGGACAGAGACAGAGTCAGGGGCTCACACCCAGGTGTCCTACGCCCTAAAGGTGGCCTTTTGCAACAACCCTAAATGTTTCAAGGACAACTTCCATTTGTTTAATCAAACACGTTGGTCTCACATCCCTTTCTCATCCTTCTCCCTAAAGCCCTCACAGATTCCAGGCTTAGAGCAAAGGAATTCCTTCCAGTTCTTATCACTCCTTCTCTAGAGTCTAGGCTAATCTAACCTCAGGGCTTCCTTGCCCCCTCTAGTTCCCTATCATGACCAGAGGCCTGGGGGGCATTTATCATCCCCTTGACTCCGTGTATAGCAGCAAGAGCACAGGACCACGGTTCAAGTCTAGGTCGTGCTACTGGCTAGCTGAAAGCCCACATGCCATCCTTGAGTCTTAGCTTCCACATCTGCACAATGGGAGTCATTATACCACCTTCTTGCCATGATTCTAAGCTGAGGTGTTTGCAAACACCACACATGACAGAGGTGGGCTGTGATCGCTGTTTTTCTAGGCCACCAGTGGACTTTCTAACCATAGAAATCTGGACCAGACAGACAGGTAGAAATAGTTTTGGGACACGAAATTCCTTACCATGTTTTTTTTTTTTTTTTAATTTTTTTTGAGGCGGAGGAGGGGCAAAGAGAGAGGAAGAGAGAGAATTCCAAGCAAGCTCTGTACTGTCAGCACAAAGCACAACGCAGGGCTCAGTCCCACGAACCATGAGATCATGACCTAAGCCGAGATCAAGATTCAGACGCCCAACTGACTGAGCCACCCAGGCACCCACTTACCATCTTTCTTTATATTCAGTCTTCTTAACTGAGACGCTTCCACTTCTCCTTAGGAACAAGAGAGAGATGAGTGTTTACTTTGAAGAGGGGTGCCAGGGGGGGTTTTCTCTTCTCTGCCTCACTCAGACCGGCTCTCCTGGGTTCCTCTTCCTGGGTCAGAGGGCACTCACCACAGGGCCAATCAGGGCAAAGCTGTGAAGGTGGGGTGTGTCTGTCCTTGGGAGCCCCACTGACCCCTTCCTCTCTACCCAACCTGAGTCTACATTCTGTTTCCTTTCTCCTGAGCTTGGAGAGCCCTTCCCAGAATCAAGGTGACACTCTGGCTGGTGATGTAGTCCCTGCTTGACTGACCCACCCTCTCAGGCTGTCTGGTCCTGCCCTAACCCCCCCCCCCCCCCCTGGAATGGAGGCCACCTCCCCCTCTCCTCTTGGGAGTTTGTGTATTTACCACTTGCTGGGTCAGAGCCTCTCCTTCGGAGTCCTGGAAATCAGAAACTCAACATTAATGCCAGGCTAGCTTGGTCCTTTAACAGGTGCCTCCACCCTAGCAGAGGAAGTAGGTCACCTCTGAAAATCCCGAGTCAAATTCTCCAGCCCCCAAGGGATCTTTCTATCTATTGATTCCTGACTGAAATCCCCTTGCCTCTTGCCTAAAGCCCCTTTCTAATCTGCACTGGGCCCCTGCCTGACTGAGCCCAGGTCAGAGCTCCGGGTCCGCAAGTGGTTTTGGAGTCCCCAACTCACACCCACGAACCCTGATAGCAGCTGGCTCGCTCAGGGGAAACAAAACGCCCAGACCTGTTCATCATCAGCACTGACAACCCGTATCCCCTAACTGGACACTCACCTGATTCTCCAGAGGGCACCACCTCTCCGGGGACACCTACACAGAAGGAAAATCAGCGATCACGTATCCATTATCCTCTGGGTGGGGAGCAGTTATACTGTGGGGCAGATGGATCTCATTCAGAGACTTTCCATTTGATCTGAGTGGGCCGAGAGGTGACTGGAGCAGGCTGGAGGGCTATTCCATCTTGAGGGGCAACTACCCACCAGCCACCAAAAGCCACTGTAGAAAGGCCTATCCAGTGTTACAGGTCATCCAATTTCCCACAAGAGGCCAGAAATCCAGGTTTTACAACAACTTTTTTTTTTTTATTTTAATAGAGAGAGAGAGAGAGCACACACTGGAGGTGCAAAGAGAGAGAATCCCAAGCAGGCTCCACACTGTCAGCACAGAGCCCGATGCAGGGCTGGAACGAACTCACGAACCATGAGATCATGACATGAGCTGAAACCAAGAGACAGACGCTCAACCGGCTGAGCCACCCAGGTGCCCCTACATTAACTTCTTGATTATAGAAAAGGTGGGCACCTCTTGTATTCCACTGAATCAAAGACATCCTTTGTGAGAAATGACATTATTTTCTATATTTCTATGTAAGGAAAACCACTGCCAATTTTAATTGTAAGTTGCCAGCAATTTTCAGATGCATCCTGACCTTAGAGATACCTAAATGTGAAAAAGTAGGAGTTGTATAATTGATGAAATGTAATAATAATAATAATAATAATAATAATAGTAACACTCCTTGAGCCAGATAAAACACATCTGCACACATGTGGGCATCAGTTTGCAACCTCTGCCTGTTCATGACTACACAGATGTAGATGACGACACCTAGCCATGTGGCCCAGCCCCACCAGGCCCTGAGTTCATGGGAACCAAGCTGGGCTGCACATTGGTAACTCTGGTCCCACACCCTGCTGAGTGTTGAACTCCTTGTCTGGGCGGCTGAGGCTGATTTGAGCCCTCTGTACTTGTCCCGAGCTGCTGCCTCCCCAATTAATCTGGTTTAGGGTGGCCTACCCACCCCATTCATCCTGATTCTTGGTGCTTATTCTAGTTCCTGGGGACCTCTCTCCCAGCCTGTCAAATCCTTTCCCTCAAGGGCAGGGAGAACCCCTTGTAGCATCCCCACCCCCCCTCCAACAGGTAGTCACCACACCTGTACACTTCCCATTCTTCATTGGGTCAGCATCAGGACACGAACATCAGAAGAGGGCACTCAGCACACAACAATAAACATGCTGAACTGTTTTTATGCAAATAGGTCTTTATGTTGATATGCAAATAGGAAACATCATCTGCAGGTGACCTGAGGGGTCAATACTGAGGGTACGGAGAACACACCGAGAACAGTATTAATTAATGAGACTCTAGGAGTGTAATTTACTTAGAATCTCCTAGGTCTTGGGGAGAAAAAGTAATTCACAAATTCACAAACTGTGGTGATATCTACCTTTCAGTGAATATGAATTACTTTTATGATGAGAAAAAAACATTTTTAAATATATGTAAATGTAACTGTTTCTCTCTCTTTCATTTTACACCCAGTGAAACCATTCCCACAGTACTTGAGTAATTAAAAACATTTTCCTAAACCAAGTAATACTTGGCTTTGTGAAAGAGAAAGAATGAGAGAAAGAAAGAAAGGAAGGAAGGAAGGAAGGAAAGAACAAAGAAGGAAAGAAAGAAAGAAAGAAAGAAAGAAAGAAAGAAAGAAAGAAAGAAAGAAAGAAAGAAAGAAAGAATGAGTTCAGGCAAGCAAATAAAACAGTATTAACTATTTACCCACAATGCTACCACCCAGAGGAAGACACCGGTAATATCTTGATGCAGAAATTAAAATATTCTGTTTACCTTTCTTAGAATTATTATCTAACACCTTATTATCAGGTGTTAGGAGACTATGTAGATTATAGAAATGTTGGATTAAACAAAGTTAAACAGGTTTTCATTTTCGTATCTGCAGTACACATTTGTTAGGCTTTTTTGGCAAACTGGCTCATTCCTACAAATTGCCCCCATTGCATCAAAGTGCTATCAAGCAAAGTGCCATGTTTACAACTCCTTGCTGTAATAACCACTATGTCGAGATGAATATTCCATGAAGTATTTAGAGATCAGATCCTTAATTTTCCCATGCATGTGTACATAGCCCACTATTCCAAGATAGTGCGTGCTAATCATGTTCTATTTTGCTGGTTGGAAAGCTCAGGCCCAGAAAGATTGGCCGACTTATCTAGGTCGCCCTGCAAGTCAAGATTATAGTTCAGAAGAGAATCCGGGGCAGTCTCCCCATGGTAGAAAATGCTTGTCCCCATCCCCATCCGCCAATGTTCTAACCATTCATCTGGCCATATTTCCTATATTTTCCTAGCACTTTTCAGCCCATTGAAACACCCTCGTGATCTTGTTTCTGTCCCACAAAGTCCAGAGAGCTCACGTCTCTGTGTAGTTCCCTTTTCTCCAAGGCCACTGGACAATGACTTACCTCCATAGAGCTGAAGCTCGTCCTTCAAAAGGTCAGGCTCCTCATGCACAGCACCTGAATGGAAACATCCTTTTAGCCAGCTCTTCCCAGTCAAAGTATCCCAGGACAGCTTCCATCTCCCACACATCTGAAGTCTTAAAAAGTAACATAAGCCTTGTTTGTGCTGGGGTGAGCCTGGCAGTCTTTAAGAGGCAAGACAGCCTTCACAAGTACTTTCCCTTTATGCTGTCTGACTCCCCCCACACGCTCAGAGGTGACTGTGGTCAGCTTCGTGGACCTGGGTCTGAGAGGTCCTGAGGATCTGAGAGGACCTGAGCCTCCTTCAAAATCAATAGTCAGAGTTGCCATTTATTGAGCACTTACTATGTACCAACACGGAACTTAGATATTTATATTTAACATTTTGTTAGAACCCTGGGGTGACTGAGTGGCTCAGTCAGTTAAATATCCAACTCTTGATTTCCACTCAGGTCATGATCTCACAGTTCATGAGATCCAGCCCTGCCTTGAGCTCTGTGCTGACGGTGTGGGGCCTGATTGGGGTTCTCTCCCTGCCCCTTCCCTGCTTGTGTGGTTTCTCAAAATAAAAACTTAAACTTAAAAAAAAATATTTTGTTAGATCCTTATGGAAATCCAATGAAGAAGGTATGAGTATCTCTTCTTCCCCCATTTTATGGGTAAGGGAACTGAGGGTCACAAAGTTAAATTATTCCCTGAAGGTCACACGGCCAGTAAGTGGCAATTCCAGGGTTCAAACCCAGATCTGTCACCAAAACCTGCAATCATAATCACTTTTATCTTCAGAAATAGAGCCCAGAACTCAACTCTAGCTTCCTGGGCAGCATTTATTAAACATCTCCCAGGTTCTGTGTGCCAGGTTCTGTACTAGGCATTAATACAGACTCTTTGCCTCATGCTCTTTTCTTCCCACAACCCACTTAGGCCAAAATGTATTTAAATTTTTTATTTTTGCAAAAGTTTTCTTCTGGTTGTTAAAATAGAACACGTTCACTGTATAATTTTTATAGCCAAAAAAGCAAAAGCCAAAAATCACCCACAATTTAACCATCCAGAGATATCCAGAGATAACCACTCCTGACACTTTGCTATTTTTCCTTCCAGTCTTATTTATGGCCACGTATGTGTGAATTTTTACAGAGTATATATGAGATCAAACCAGTCATATAATTTGGCATCTTTCTTGGTCACTTCAGAGATGTATGAAGAACAGAACTGTAGCCAGGGAAGGGTGTATTTTGCTGTCGTTGGACACGAGGCTGCTTGCCATTGGTGCCTTACTATAAACACGGCTGTGAGGAACATCTTTAAAATTTTTTTTTAAGCATTTATTCATTTTTCAGAGTAAGAGAGACAGAGCATGAGCGGGGGAGGGGCAGAGAGAGAGGGAGACACAGAATCAGAAGCAGGCTCCAGGCCCTGAGCTGTCAGCCCAGAGCCCAATGTGGGGCTTGAACTCACAGACAGCAAGATCATAACCTGAGCTGAAGTCAGACACTCAACCGACTGAGCCACCCAGGCACCCTGTGAAGAACATCTTCACGCAGGTATGCTCATTCCCACTGAGAAACTCAATCAGGAGCTGGGTGGGCAAAGGAGAAATGGCAAGGCTTATCGCCTACCAGGTGAGCTGTCCCTGGGGGGGTGTCCAGCCCCCTGGCTCTGCCGACGTTTTCCGGTTACTCTGGGGTGCTGGTCCTCATCACTGCTCCCTGCAAGGAACAAACACAAACTCTAGGAGAACCTCAGCCTGGCATGAGCCTGAAATACATTCGTTCTGATGTTTGTTCTCAGAATTTAGCTTATATGAGGAGTGTGGTCTGGAGGAAAGAGCACTGTTTGGGGGGGGAGGGGCGGTGGTGAGGGAGGAGTAGGAGATCAGCCACAAACTTTCTGTGTGACCTTGGACAACTCATTTAATATTTCCACTGTTGCTTTCATGAAGATAAGATGAGGTCACCTGAGGCATCCTATGATAAGCACAGGGGCTGTGTCATCTCTGTGTCCCCACATCATCTTTGCTCCCACTGGGAAGGCCCTTCCCATTTGTCTCCTTTATCTTGAAGATTAAGGAGTAGGAAGGCTTTTCTAACTGCCCCAGTTCACGCTCATCGTCGCCCTCCCTCATCTGGGTTACGATCACATCAGCTATCTGTGCTTGACACAGTGGGCATGAGGGCCAGCGGTGATGGTGTTCGTCTCTCCAACCATCTTGAACTCCTGAAGGACAAGGCCTGGGTCCCTACTGTTCTAAGGGTGCCCAGCCGGGAGGAGGAGCTTGATCAAGACTTGAAGAATGACAGAGTTGTTAGCACGTGGACCAGTCAGTGTTGCAGGAATTCAGGCCTGGGAGCCAGGAGCTCCTGGCTTCATGTCCAGAGGACTCCCTTTTCCTGAGGATGACTGAATGGCTCTGGCAGCGTGAATGTCCCTCAGTGTGCTTGCGGAGCTCCTGCTTAATTGTGGATAAATTTTAAATTTCCAGGAAGCTAGATTAACTGTGTTTTAAAATCAGTGCATATGTGATGTCAGCTAGGTACAGAGGAAAAGGCATCAGGAAGTACATCAAGATTACAACAGCAGGGGTGATTGGGTGGCTCAGTTGGTTGAGCTTCCCACTCTTGGTTTTGGCTCAGGTCATGAGCTCAGGGTCCTGAGAATGAGCGCTGCGTCTGGCTCCGCGTTGAGCATGGAGCCTGCTTGAGATTCTTTCTCTCCCTCTCTCTCTGCTCCTCTTTCTCTCTCTAAAAAATAAATTAAATTAAGAAAAAAAAGATTGCAATGGCAGTATTTATCTCAGAAGATGGGATTTTGGTTAGCTTCTATTTTCTTCTTTTCTGTATTTTATAAATATTAATCAATGTAAAAAAAACTTTTTCATTGCGTTTTGCAAAATATAAAACAACACAGAAAATGAAACAAAACATTATTCCAAATTCTATCGGCCAGGGACAACCTCCCTCAACATGAAAAATGAACATTATTTTAGCTTTCTCTATGATGTATTCATAATATGTAATTTTTTGTAAAAGGTATTATAGTATTAAATGCTTTCTAAAATGAGGACAATTTTTATATGTGCTCTCTAATTCGATTATTTAAAAAAGTAACCCTGGCAGAAAGAGTCACAGTTTGCTGCTACTTGGTACCCCAGTATCCATCCCAGAGCCTGGCACATGTTGGTGCTTAACAAATATTTACTGAATAAATGTAAGGAAACACAGTAATATGTGTTCAGTGATTATCTCTGGGTGACAGAGCACAGGGTGATTTTCTTCTTCTTTCTACTTCCTTATATGCTCCACATTTTTACAGTGTTTCTATGTGCAATCTTGCACAATAAAAAGTTTTAATTAAAAAGCAACAGGATGCATTAAAAAAGATATATAGGGAGAGGAGTACTGGCTGCTGGACTATGAGTTAGGGTCCCCAGTATGCAGGAAGGCTGAGGATACAGTGAAGTGCCAGCCAGGCTTGGGGTCAAAAGGGCTAATGGTCACCAGCGAAGCCCAAAGCATGGGCAGGGTGTGAGTTCTAGCAGCAGACCAGCCTTTGTGGATCAGAGATCAGAATCTTGATATCAGCATGTCTCTGTGCTTCTGTGTTTCTTTTCTTGTTGCTTTTTCCTTAGTGTTCAGTTTTGCTAATCACAGGCAGTCCCATGTGTGCTGCAGAGACCTGAGGAAAGGGGCTTATGGTCACACTTGGGGGAGGACATTTGTAGGGGAGCAGCACCCCCGAGGGTCAACCTGAATGGGAAGACAGAATGTCACCTCCCACCCAGGGAGAAGGAAAAAAAAAGGACAAGCAAGAGCCCCCTAATACCGGGAAACTCTTCTTCCAGGGCTAAACCTAATCGGGGATGGGTGTGTATATCCATTCTTGATTCTCGAACAATAAGGGTTTGAACTGTCTGGGTCTACTTACATGCAGTTTTTTTTTAAGTTTTTTTTTTTTTAATTTAATTATTTTGAAGGAGACAGAAACAGTGCAGTGGGGGAGGGGCAGAAGGAGAGGGAGAGAGAATCCCAAGCAGGCTCCACACTGCCAGCACAGAGCCCGATGTGGGGCTCGACATGAAACCAGGAGATCATAACCTGAGCCGAAACCAAGAGTTGGATGCTTAACCGACTGAACCACCCAGGCGCCCCTGTAAGCAGATTTTTTACCTCACTGCGTTATAAATGTATTTTCTCTTCCTTTTCCTACTTTTTTTTTTTAATTTTAGATATTTAAATATTTATTTATTTATTTAGAGCACACAGGTCGGGGAGGGGCAGAGAGAAAGGGAGAAGAGAGAATCCCAAGCAAGCTCCGGCTGACAGCACAGAGCCCAGCATGGAGCTCGATCTCACAAACTGCGAGATCATGACCTGAGTCGAAATGAAGAGTCTGATGCTTAACCGTCTGAGCCACTCAGGCACTCCAGGGGATAATCTTAACAGTTTTTTTTTTTAGAGCTGTTACTATGTGCGAGGTGCTAAGACTTTAGATGTGTAAAGAATGTAATCCTCCCCACAATTCCATGAGGTAGTAGCTTTTGCTATCATCCCCAGTTTATAGATGAGGGCCCCAAGGCACATTGCGTTTAGCAGTTTACCCAAAAGGACACATAGCTGGTGAGTGGCAAAGAAAGGGTTTGGACCTAGGCAGGCTGGTGCACTGAGTTCAACAGCAGAGTGCTCCTGAAAAGCCTAAAATTACTTTACATGAGACGCAGCCGCTTGAGGGGCTTTCTGGGAAGCATGAAAATTAGCTGCAAAGATATCACAGAATAACAGAATACTCAGGATATGACAGCAAAAATTTTTAAACAGAGGACCAAATTGTCTGTGTGGTCAGTTATAACTGTGTACAAGTTGCATGTATCGACAGGTGGGGTCTGGAAGGGAATATGGAAAAATAGAGTTGAAGTATCAAGGCAGGAGATTATGGGGGATTGTTTTCTCATGTAAATGCTTTTATTGAATAATATTATGAATATATATACATATGTACTAATCTTTGCTATACCTGAAGAAGAGGAGGATGACGAAGAGGAAGAGGAGGAAGAAGATGAAGAGGAGGAGGAGGAGGAAAAACACTTGTCTCTCTTGGGTTGTTCTTGAGGAAAGAGTCCAGCTTCCCTGTCTTGCTTGTGGAAATCCGTCTCTCCATCTGGGAGGCACACATAGGCAAGGATGAGTGTTTCTTGCCCTTCCTACCCCAGAGACCACCAAGACCTCCCCAGGGTCTCCTTGGACTTGGGGGCCAGGAATGGCTGGGATCTTTTCCCAAACATGTAGGGCCAGTGGAAGGTGCAGGAGATCAGAGTTCTCAGAACTCGGGGGCTCTAGGAAGGCCCAAGGCATAAATTTCTCTGAATATGGAGACTAGAGAGGGGCTTTTCAGCCCCCATCCTGCCCAGAGGTCACTAGACTGTGTTGCCGATGTAGGATTCACTGTAAATTACAGGGCAGGTATGATCTGGTCAAGCGAACCCTCTCATCCCCCATTCTGGGGCCGAGCAGGACCATTTCCACCTTCTCGGGACTCTCCCCAGTGTGAGACCCTCTCCTAAGTCCCCAGAACCCCCTTGAGATTTGGGAAGCAACTGAGGGGCTGCAAAGCTAAAGAGTTGTAGGGGACAGACTGGACCAAGTGTGTGTGTGTGTGTGTGTGTGTGTGTGTGTGTGTGTGTGCATGTGTGTGTGTGTAAAACACTGCTTCTCCAGAGGATTCAACTGTGAATTGAGCCACTGTGAAACATGAGCTAAGCAGAGCCTTCTGTTCCACCAGCACTGCTGGACTCTACCTCCCACGTGGCTTTGCCCAGAGGGTGAGAGGAGGCAAACATACAGTCCAGATCTTCTGTTTCTCCAGGGACTCGACTGTGATCTTGAGTCTGGGAAGAAGGTCCTGAAGTCTCCATGGTTTTCCCTGGAAGAATAACAGTAAGTAATTAGAGTAACAATAATAATTAATTTCACCTCAGTTAATCCCCTTAATGTGTAAACAGCTTGGCAAATAAAGAAGAAAAAGACAAACACCCAATATTCAAAAATACAAGAAAACAACTTATAAAAAAAGAATATACAATTAGGGAAATTTAAATAATGATCATCTTTTGATAATATTGGTAACTTATTTATTTTTTTAAAAAATAGACTTTAGTTGTTAGAGCAGTTTGAGGTTCACAGTACAATTGAGTGGATGGTACAGACAGAGATAACCAACATGCCCCCTGGCCCCAAACATGTATTGTTAGGTGTGATATTTATTTACTTATTTTATTATTTTTTTTAAAATTTTTTTAACATTTTATGTATTTTTGAGGCAGGGACAGACATAGCATGAACAGGGGAGGGTCAGAGAGAGGGAGACACAGAATCTGAAACAGGCTCCAGGCTCTGAGATGTCAGCACAGAGCCCGACGCGGGGCTCGAACTCACAGACTGAGAGATCATGACCTGAGCCGAAGTCGGCCGCTTAACCGACTGAGCCACCCAGGCGCCCCTAGGTGTGATATTTATATAAGGTTATATTGAGTTAAAGTGTCCATAAATGTAAGGATAAATACTGAAATTTTTATGATAAAATTATATGATGTCTGGGACTTTCTTCAACATGATCTTATTGGGGGGTTGGAGGGTGTACGTGGGAGTCCAAATAAACAAACACAACCACGAGTTAATAGTCATCGGAGCTCTATCAAAATATAAATTGTGGTTATCTCTGAGTGGTGATATAATGTATTTTTCGTTTCTTATTTTTACTTTACATTTTCTAAATTTTTAACAGTATTGCTTTTGTTGTAATAAAACAGCCAAGAATCTTTCCTTAGTTAAAAATGTAATATGTCAATATCAGAATAGTATATATCAGTGTATATCAGTACTTAAGCCCTTTTACAAAGGGTTTCTCTGAGCCTGATCACAAACCAAAGTCAGGTAGGAATTTGGCTTAATTGCTCCTCACATTTGAATTATATAGTTTCTAGACAACAAAACTTCCCCAAATATTGTGTCTTTTGACTGTTACAATCACCCTTCAAGGTATTTTTATTACCCCTATCTTATAGAGGCACAGAACCCATATGAATACACCTCAAAACATTGGTCTGGGGCACAAAACTACTCAAAGGCCACTCTGGAGTCCGGCCCTGCTGGAATGCCTTTCCAGCATTTCCATGCATGTCCATGGAATTCCAGCATCCACGATTATGGTGACGGTAAGGGCAGGAAGCAGGCACTTGAAAGTGAAGAGCAAAGTTTGGAAATCTATCCCATCAGGACACTATACTCCGTACTTTCCTGAAATTCTGAGAGGGAGCTAGAGGTAACTCTGGAGGGTGGCTTTCGGGTGAACATACAAAAAGGCCATAACTGTGGCCTTGGAAAATCCAAACGGCTGACCAGAGTCAGCTAGTGCTCTCAGTGGGGAAGATATATGGAGAAGGGCTCCCCTACAAAGCCTTTATTTTAGCTGGGCACATGGCCACCCAGCTACGGACTATGTTCCCAGCATCCCTTGAAGCTAAGTGTGGCCATTTGACTACATTCCTGCCAATGGAATGTGTGTGGATGTGATATGTGTGGTGGTGTGACAGTAACTGTTTAATGGCTCTCCAGGAAAAAAAGTACATACACATGCACACATACACACATTTGTTATAAGTTACTGATGTAAAAAATGCATAGCATACAGTTTACAAATAATAAAATATACAGTACCCTTTATTGCAAATCCCACACACCTGTAACTTCAGTGTGATTTGGAATTTCTTGCAAAACCTGCTATCAGTTTTTTATAAGTCCATCACCAGCAATAGTGTCAAAATCATACTACTATAAGTTATTGATTACTATCAGTTTCAGCAAAAAAGTTGCCGACACAATTGATGAACGTGAATACTCCTAATGTAAATGTCAGCTGATATTTTCTTTCACATTAACGAGTAAGACAAAAGTGAAACAACCAAGGCATTCATTGTCACAGTTTGTCAGTGATATGAGCAACTTCTTTGCTGAATCGCATTAGTTTTCAAATTCCGGAAGACTATTTTCTTGACTTGTGCTATTTACAATGTAATGGCTGTAGGTGCAACCCAGTTTTAGGTTGAATCTGCATTATTAGTGTTTTCTTGATCACTTTCTAACATTTAGACCATCAACAAAATGAACCATCAAGCTCTGATTTGTAGAGGTGACTATTTTCTGTGGTGTAAATGAAAGGGTGGGCCTACGCCGGCCGACTCCATCTTGTTCTGTGTCCTTCACCTTGACCACACCTCCTCCCCTTGAGTAACCCCCCCCCCTCACCTGCCTAACAGGACTCGGACCCTTCCCCAGCCAATTGGCTGAGGCTATAGCCATTACCTCACCCACTGCCCCAGGCCCCAATAAAACCTTTGTCCTTTTGAAACTCGCTCTCTCTCCCCGGTATCTCACCGCTGCGTGGGTGCAGGTAGGGGATTGAGCTTGAGCTAGCTCAAATAAAGGCTCTTTTGCTTTTACATCGGACTCGGCTCCCTGGCGGTATTTGGGGATCACAAATTCTGGGCATAACATTTGGGGGCTCGTCCGGGATCCCCAAGACCCCCGAGGGACCCCCGACCCGGAGAGCCTGACTGACCACGGTTAGTGTCTGTCTGTTTGTTCTGTCTTTTCTGTGTGAGCTCATTTCTGGAATTCTGGTAGTGCCCGACGCAGTCTAAGTGGACGCGCTGGAGGACCACGGGCTGGGAGTTTCAGAAGACATTCCGATTCTCCCTTCTGGAGGGACGTGGAATCCCCTCATCTGTTTTGGAGGGATGTGGAATCCCCTCAAAGGTCTGAGACGAGGCGGGTCGCTCCTGCTGGTTGGCGTGAGGCCGTCGTCTTTGGAGGGACATGGAATCCCCTCATCGGTTTTGGAGGGCGTGGAATCCCCTCAAAGGTCTAAGTTAGCTTTCAGTTTTGCTTCCATGGAGTTGGAAGACTTTCTAGGGGCCCTCTGTTTGTCTGTTTTTGTGTTTCTCTGTTTTGTTCTGTGGACTTACTGGACAGATGTTATGGGACAGACTCAGACTACCCCTCTATCCACCCTCTTGGCTTAAGCCCTTCCTAGCCCCGCTCCCTCCGGAGCCAAACCCATTCTTGCTTTGCAGGGGACAAAGAAGAAGAAAAGTCTTACCCAGTCTTCAGCACCCCTCTACCCTGTCCTACAGGGGGGTGCTGAAGAAGAATTAATTTTTCCTCCCCCGTATAACCCCTCTGGGATGCCGGAAGAACACCATCCTCCCCCTCTGGGGGAGGCAGACGCTGTTCCGAGAGCGGGAGGTGGAAACGCTCCAGTGGGAAGCCCGCCCTTTACCAGACAAAGGGCTCAGAGGGAGCAATCCGCCTCCGCCGCCGACTCCACTATTCTGCCTCTGCGAGCCACCGGACCCCCAGACGCAGAGGGGAATCAGCCCCATCACTATTGGCCTTTCGCCACTAGTGACCTCTACAATTGGAAAGCTCAGAATCCTAAGTTTTCTGAGAAACCAGCAGGGCTTATTGATTTATTAGACTCTGTTCTTTTTACCCATCAGCCCATGTGGGACGATTGCCAGCAGCTTTTGCAGGTCCTGTTCACGACTAAAGAAAGAGAAAGAATCCTCAATGGGGCCCGAAAACTAGTTCCAGGCACAGACAGGAATCCCACCACCAACCAGGCTCAGACAGATGCCTCCTTCCCCTTAACTCGGCCCCAGTGGGATTTCAACATGGCAGAAGGTAAGGAGAGGCTCCAGGTCTACCGCCAGACTCTAATGGGGGGTCTCCGAATGGCTGCTAGAAAGCCAACCAATTTGGCCAAGGTAGGAAATGTACAACAGGGAAAAGATGAATCTCTGGCTGCCTTTTTAGAACGGATCATGGAGGCATTCCGTACCTATACCCCCATGGATCCAGAGGCTCCGGAAAGCAAGGCAGCTGTTATCATGGCCTTTGTAAACCAATCGGCCATAGACATTAGGAGAAAATTACAGAAAATAGATAGACTAGGAGAAAAAAGTCTGCAGGACTTACTGGTGGTAGCCGAAAAGGTATATAATAACCGGGAGCCTCCTGAGGACAAGCAGGCTCGTGCCATGGCGGCTGCCAGCAGTAAGCAGACTCGAGACCTGGCCAGAATACTACTAGCTACCACCGCTGACTTCCCCGAGGAATGAGACCGCCATCTCCAGCAGTTGGCAGACGATGCAAGAAAAGGTAAAAGAACCACCAAGGGGAGGAAGCAGAGGCTGCAGAAGGATCAGTGCGCATACGGCAAGGATATAGGGCATTCGGCCCGAGATTGTCCAAAAAGGGCCGGCGGGAAGGGAAGCAAGACTGATCGAGTAAAAGTCCTAGAGCTAGATGAACTAAGTGATTAGGGGAGTCAGGGTTCGGACCCTCTCCCCGAACCCAGGGTAACTCTTAAAGTGGAGGGGACCCCTGTTGACTTCCTTGTCGACACCGGAGCACAACATTCGGTCCTCCGCACCCCACAAGGAAAACTAGCCAGCAAGAAGTCCTGGGTACAAGGGGCAACTGGTATGAGCCAGTATTCATGGACTACCCGAAGAACAGTAGATTTGGGAACGGGCTGGGTATCCCACTCTTTTATGGTAATACCAGAATGCCCCTACCCGCTGTTAGGACGGGACTTACTGACCAAGATTGGAGCTCAGATAACTTTCAGACAAGGGGGGCCTCAGGTCACCGATGGCAAGGGCCACCCCATCCAGGTCCTGACCATGAAACTGGAGGATGAATACCTCCTCCACCAGGAGGCGCTCCCGAGAGAGGATAATATAGACAGATGGCTACAAGAATTCCCCTTGGTTTGGGCAGAGACGGGGGGGGGGGGGGGGGGGGGGGATGGGACTAGCCGCTCACAGGACCCCAGTCCTGGTAGAGCTCAAGCCAGGAGAGAGTCCGGTAAGGATCAAACAATACCCCATGTCTCAGGAGGCCCGGAAGGGGATCCAGCCACACATCCAGAGACTACGAAGCCTAGGGGTACTAGTTCCTTGCCAGTCTGCCTGGAACACCCCCCTACTGGCGGTCAAAAAGCCTCACACAAATGACTACCGACCGGTACAAGACCTCCGGGAAGTAAATAAGAGGGTCGCGGACATACACCCAACTGTTCCCAACCCATATACTCTCTTGAGCTCCTTGGCGCCCTCCAGGGTCTGGTATACTGTACTAGATTTAAAGGATGCCTTCTTCAGTCTGCCGCTGGCACCCCAGAGCCAACCCTTGTTCGCCTTTGAGTGGCATGATCCGGAGGAGGGCTACAGTGGGCAACTCACCTGGACATGGCTACCTCAGGGATTCAAAAATTCGCCCCCCATCTTCGACGAGGCACTACACGAGGACCTGGGTGAGTACAGAAGGGAGCACCCTGGCCTCACCCTCCTACAGTACGTAGATGACATCCTGATTGCTGCCGACAAGGCCAAAAGACTGAGCGAGGGACCCAGGAACTGCTGCCTACCCTGGGGGCCTTAGGGTACTGGGCATCCACGAAGAAGGCTCAGATATGCAGGAAGAGAGTAAGTTACCTGGGATATATCCTGGAGGGCGGACAGCGGCGGTTATCAGATGCCAGAAAAGAAACTGTCCTAAAGATCCCTACTCCCACCTCCCAAAGAGAAGTGAGGGAATTCCTAGGATCAGCCGGCTACTGCCGCCTCTGGGTTCCAGGTTTTGCTGAGATCGCCAGGCCCCTATATGAAGCTACCAAAGAGGGGAAAACATTTAAATGGGCTGAGAAAGAAGAAACTGCCTTTAATCAGTTAAAAAAAAGGCCCTCCTAAGTGCCCCAGCCCTGGGCCTACCAGACATTACAAAGCCCTTCCACCTCTTTGTAGACGAACATAAGGGAATAGCCAAAGGGGTTCTAACTCAAGCCTTTAGCCCCTGGAACTGCCCAGTGGCTTACCTGTCTAAGAAACTAGACCCAGTGTCTGCCGGCTGGCTGCCATGCCTAAGAATTATTGCCGCAACAGCACTCCTAGTCAAGGATGCAGACAAACTGACCCTAGGACAGGAGATCTGGATCACGACCCCACACGCCATTGAAGGGGTCCTGAAACAGCCTCCGGATAGATGGATGAGCAACACACATATGACTCATTACCAGAGCCTCCTACTCAACCCTTCACGAGTGCAGTTCCACCCCAGTGCAGCCCTCAACCCTGCAACCCTGCTGCCCGACCCTGACCTAGGTGCTCCACTACATGACTGTGCGGGAATCCTGGAACAAGTACATGGATTCCAGACGGACCTGACCGACCGGCCCCTCCCCGATGCCGAGGCTACTTGGTTCACTGATGGCAGCAGCTTTGTGCGAGACGGACACAGGTATGCGGGTGCAGTGGTGGTTACCGAAACGGACACCGTATGGGCGGAGGCTCTACCCTCCAGAACGTCAGCCCAGCGAGCAGAGCTCATAGCCCTCACCAAGGCGCTGATGCTGGGAGCTGGAAAACAGCTTAACATATACACAGACAGCCGTTATGCATTTGCCACAGCTCATATTCATGGGGCAATTTATCAGGAGAGGGGGTTACTGACGGCAGAAGGACGGACTATAAAAAATAAGCAGGAGATACTTAACCTGCTTACGGCCTTATGGCTTCCTGCCAAGCTAGCCATTATCCACTGCCAAGGGCACCAAAAAGCTGATAACCCAGTAGCTAGAGGTAATCGAAAGGCTGACCAGGCAGCCAAGGCAGTAGCTCTTACTCCAGTCCCCACCATGATCATACAACTACCGGACCCGGGAGACCCAGTTTTACCAGCCCAGCCCAAATACTCCCAGGAGTTACAGCGGATCAAGAAACTCCCCATGGCCCAGGAGATAAGGGGATGGTGGTGCTCGTGCTGCCAGACCAGCTCGGAGTCTCAATATTAGAGCACATGCATCGGTCTACTCACATGGGAGCCCGAAAATTAAAAGACTTAATCCGACATGCTGGAATCAAGATTCACCAACAGGACACCAAAATAGAGCAAGTTGTATCTGCCTGCAAGACCTGCCAACTCACCAACGCGAGAGCCACATCAAATAAAAAAGGAACCAGGTTCAGAGGCACCAGACCGGGAGCCCAATGGGAAGTCGACTTCACTGAAGTCAAACCAGGAAAGTATGGTTATAAATATCTTTTATTATTTACAGACACCTTCTCTGGCTGGGTGGAGACATACCCAACCAAGCATGAAACGGCTCAGACGGTGGCTAAGAAGCTACTAGAAGACATCTTACCCAGGTATGGTTTTCCTGCCATGGTAGGATCAGACAATGGACCAGCTTTTATCTCGCAGGTAACACAGGCAGTAGCCAAGGCGGTGGGGGCAAACTGGAAATTACATTGTGCTTATAGGCCCCAGAGCTCAGGACAGGTAGAAAGAATGAATAGAACCCTAAAAGAGACCCTTGCCAAATTAACCATGGAGACTGGCGGGGACTGGGTGACTCTCCTACCGTACGCCCTTTACCAGGTTAGAAACACTCCTTACACTCTGGGTTTTACTCTCTACGAGGCCACCCCCTGTTATTCCCAGTCTTCAAGCTGAACTTATTGCTGAGTTTAAAGATCAAGAACTTTTTCTTTCCTTGAGAGGGCTCCAGAGGGCGCACGAGGACATTTGGCCGCGCCTCTGTGCCATCTACGAGGCTGGCCCAACCCCGACACCTCATCAGTACAGGCCAGGAGACTGGGTCTACGTCAAGAGGCACCACCGAGAGACCCTCGAGCCGCGCTGGAAGGGACCCTACATCGTGGTGTTGACAACCCCCACTGCTCTCAAAGTAGACGGCATTGCGACCTGGGTCCATCACACCCACGTTCAGCCAGCGGACCCCTCCTCCATCCGGAAGGACTTCGTCACGCGATGGGCCACCAGTCGGGACCAACACAACCCGCTCAAGCTCAAGCTATAGCGCATTCGACCCATCTAATATTGGTAACTCTGTTAACTCTGCTTGTCATTGCTCATGCTGCCGGGAGTCCTCACGCCCCCCAAAACATCACCTGGCAAATCATAGACACCAGCTCGGGGACAGTACTTAATCAGACCTCCCAGAGCCACCCCAGGGACACTTGCTTCCCAGGACTTTGCGTAAACCTCCAAACTCTGTTCCCCTTGTCACCATAAATGCAGCCGGTCCCATGATTGGGTCCCTAAGCTACATGACAAGGGGGGAATGAAAGGGCGGGCCTACGCCGCCGCCGCCGCCGGCCGACTCCATCTAGTTCTGTGTCCTTCACCTTGACCACACCTCCTCCCCTTGAGTAACGCCCCCCCTCGCCTGCCTAACAGGACTCGGACCCTTCCCCAGCCAATCGGCTGAGGCCATAGCCATTACCTCACCAACTGCCCCTAGGCCCCAATAAAACCTTTGTCCTTTTGAAACTCGCTCTCTCTCCCTGGTATCTCACCGCTGCGTCGGTGCAGGTAGGGGATTGAGCTCGAGCTAGCTCGAATAAAGGCTCTTTTGCTTTTACATCGGACTCGGCTCCCTGGCAGTATTTGGGGATCACGAATTCTGGGCATAACATAAATACTCCCACCATGACTGATTTCAAGCTACCAATATGAGGTCATGGAGTGCAGAGTCGGGAAGGGATGTACCATAGAACACATTATGTGGTGTTTCTACCCTATGAAAATCTACCTATGAAAATCTCAAGTGCCTAGGTAATAGCAGAAAGTAGTGAAATATATTAGGAAGTCATACATTTTCAGCACGTATTAACTTTGTTTTTTAATATACTTTAATTGTACATTTCTTTTTTTATTAAAACTTTTTATTCTTATTTTTTTTAATGTTTTTATTATTTATTTTGGAGACAGAGAGAGAGAGAGAGAGACAGAATGTGAACTGGGGAGGGGCAGAGAGAGAGGGAGATACAGAACCTGAAGCAGGCTCTAGGCTCTGAGCTGTCAGCACAGAGCCCAACATGGGGCTTGAACTCACAAACCATGAGATCATGACCTGAGCCAAAGTTGGCCATCTAACCAACTGAGCCACCCAGGTGCCCCTAAAACATTCTTTTTAAAAAATGTTTATTTTTGTGGATGGAACTGGAGAGTGTGATGCTAAGTGAAATAAGCCATACAGAGAAAGACAGATACCATATGGTTTCACTCTTATGTGGATCCTGAGAAACTTAACAGGAACCCATGGGGGAGGGGAAGGAACAAAAAAAAAAGAGGTTAGAGTGGGAGAGAGCCAAAGCATAAGAGACTCTTAAAAACTGAGAACAAACTGAGGGTTGATGGGGGGTGGGAGGGAGGGGGGGTGGGTGATGGGTATTGAAGAGGGCACCTTTTGGGATGAGCACTGGGTGTTGTATGGAAACCAATTTGACAATAAATTTCATATATAAAATAAAAAAATAAAAAAAATGTTTATTTTTGAGAGAGACTGAGAAGGAGAGCAAGTGGGGAAGGGGCAGACAAAGAGGGAGACAAAGGATTCAAAGTGGGCTCGGCGCTGACAGCAGAAAGCCTGATGCAGGCCTCGAACTCGTGAACAAAGAGATCATGACCTGAGCCGACATCGGATGCCCAAACGACTGAGCCACCCAGGTGCCCCTTAATTGTACATTTCTATAACTTAATAAAGGTTGGGCTTAATAATCAGCGTCCAAAGTTCCTAAAGATTTGACAATCTATGCTCACAGGTGATACAGCCTGGTGTCAGCTCCAGGCATACTTCTGCTTGCATTCTATTTCCTCTTTCCTGCTTTGTATATGCTGGAACTCAGACACCAGGTGGGGGTGGGGGGAAGTGAAACAATCTCCTTCATGCATAACAAGCCAATACCCCAGGGAATTCGTGAGCAAGAAGTCAAAAGGAAATCTAAGCCTGGAAAGGCCTCATGCCCCAGAGCCACCAGCCCACCTGAACCTGCCTCTGATCAGCTATGTGCACGGAAATAAACTTCTCTCTTATTTGAGCCTGTGATTTGGTCTATTTGTTACAGCAGCATTGCCTGTTGTGCAGGCTTCATTTGGAAGCCTCCCATATTTCTTCTCCCAGTTCAGAGTCTAAGCCCTCAACTTGGGGTAGATTCCCTACTCTCTGACCAGTTTAGATTAGGGTTACTAACCTCAACGCTCCTGACATTCAGCACCGATGATTCTTTATATGTGCAAGGTGTTTATCCTCCTGACTAGATGCCAGGAGCATCCCCCAACGAGTTGTTGTGATGGTCAAAAATGTCTCCAGATACTGCTCAATGTCCCCCGGGGGCAAAAGTCACCCCCACTTGAGGACCACTTGTATAGAGAATCTATTCTTTTTTAAAAATTTAATTGTGTTAAGATTTTTTATTGAGGTATAATTGGCATATAACATCATATTTGTTTCAGGTGTACAACATGATGATTCAATATTTGTATACATTGTGAAATGATCACCACAGTAAATCTAGTTACCATATGTTCCCATACAGAGTTACAAATTCTTTTTCTTATGATGAGAACTTTTAAGATCTATTCTTTTAGCAACTTTCAAATATGCACTACTGTATTATTAACCATAGTCACCATATTGTACATTACATCCCCAGGACTTATTTATTTTATTCCTGAAAGTTTGTACATTTTGACTGACCATTTCAGCCATCCCCAGCCCCCATCTCTGGAAATCACCAATCTGTTCCCTGTATCTATGAGTTTTGGGTTTTTACATGTATGTATGGTTGTTTGTTTTTAGTGCAGAATCTACTCTTTTTTTGAGAGAGAGAGAGAGCGAGCGAGTGAGCAGGGGAGGGGAAGAGAGAAGGGGGAGACAGAGGATCCAAAGCAGGCTCTTTGCTGTCAGCAGAGAGCCCGATGTGGGGCTCGAACTCACAAACCATGAGGTCATGATCTGAGCTGAAGTCGGATGCTTAACTGACTGAGCCACCCAGGAGCCCTGGTACAGAATCTACCCTTAATCCACCACAAGACCTTGGCAAGGCAATATCCTTCCCTGTGCCTCAGAGGCAGGCCATCTGGGCCTGGATCCTATCAGACACTTCTGGTTGTGGATCTTGGGCAAATTAATCTCTCGCTGTCTCAGTTTCCTCATCTGTAAAATGGGGACAATAATAGTGCTTCTCTCATAGTGTTGTGAAAATCGCATGAATTAAAACACGTAAAGCATTTAGAACAATGCTTGGTATAAAGCAGGCGTGAAATAAATGCCAGCTGAGATGAAGTCAGGCCTCCAGAGACCTAGGCCATTCTTTCTTACTGTCAAAATTTGTATCTGACCTTCCAAGCACAGCTCAAATGCCACCTCCTTCATGAAGCCGTGTGCCAGTTGCTAGTACCTAACCAATCTCCAGCCTCCTTACCTCACTCCCTTAATCCTCCTCTCCTCAGCACCCCTGTCCTTCTTTCTTGCTATCAAAACTGCAGTTTTGGTCATTATTACAACAGGAACAGCAAGAAGACAGCATTTGTATAGTGTATACAAGCAGATGGACCAGGGTCCAACCACATTCCTGTCACCTGTGCACGGGATGCCCTTGGGCAGACGGGTCCCCTTCTCTCAGCTCTAGTGATCTCAGTTGTGAACTGGTGACGGTAGAACCACAGGGAGGAAAGATGGCCAGGGCCTGCCCTTAGCAGGGCTCAGTGAATGTGAGTTTCCTCTTTTACAGACCTCCTATTACTCTCGACCATTCGGTGTCCAGCCCCAGGTCTGCCCATGCCCTGTCAAAGTAGTGTCTGACCTTCCAGGCACAGCTAAAATGTCACCTCCTTTATAAAGCCCTGTGCTAGTTGCCTAACCAGTCCTCATCCTCCCTACCCTACCCTACTCAGCCCTGCCCTTCTTTCTTGCTAACAAAACTGCAATTTTGTTCTTCCAGCTCCAGTTAGATACTTGTTTTCTCAACCTCCCTTGTAGCTGGGAGTGGCCATGAGACCCAGTTTTGGCCAAGGAGAAGTGAGCAGGGGTTTGGCTGGGGTTCTGGGAAAGGTTTTGCCTCTCCTGACAAAAGAAACCAACAGTGCTGGTGCTGTGCCTTGGCTCTCCTTCCTTCCTTGAACATGAACCAGCTGAGCCACCCAGGAGCCCCTGTAGTCAGAAGTTTTGATACACACTTCCCCTTTCCTATATTACATTTATGTTAATTGAGCACCTGCTATGTGCTAGCACTGGGGATACATGGTGAACAAGTTACATCCCTGTCCTCAAGGAATTTTGTGGTAGACCAGGGGGCTGTGGGAGCCCAGGGGACAAATCAGACCAGAGTTAGTCAGGGAAGATTCCTGAAGGAGGGAATGCTGGGGTGAGTTTGGAAGGGCCAGAGGGAACAACATGCAAAGGCATACAGGCAAGGGGCTTTGTCCCACATGGGAAACAGTTGCAGGAAACAACTCTAAAGAAGAAAGGGATTTGGGGGAGGCCCAGAGTGGACCTCCACCTTATCCCCAGGCATATTGCTCTCCTGAGCCTAGTCAATTCTGCCTCATACCAGACTCTTCTTCCTCAAGGGAGGGCACTTTGTTGCACAATTCCAGGGACCACTGTTCTTATTCACCTTCAGATCTCTCTGCTCAGGGCTCAGCAGAGGGTCTGACACACCCAGGGTGTGTCTCCTCCACTAGAGCTGGAACCCAGGGTGAAGGGAGAGACTAAAACTGCTTCATTTCTGTGTCACTGAACCCTACACAGGGCCCGGCTAAAGGAAAGACGTGATGATGATGATGGTGATGATGACGATGGCAACCATGACAACAAAGTACTTACTATCTGTCAGGCAATGATGTAAGCGTGTCACACATGTTATCTTATGGAGTGCTCACCACGACTCTGTGAGGGCTCACGCTGGTTGCGTCCATTTTATTGATAAGAACACTGAGGCACAGGGAAACTAAGAAACTTTCTCAGGGCCATAACTAGTAAGTGGCTGAACAAAGTAGTTGCTTTGTCCACGATGGGAGATGGAAGGAGTGAAGCTGTCACCTCTTCTCAGGCCCTTGTCATTAGCACCAGGAATGAAGCCACTAAGTCATGGGAGTGCTATGCAAATGATGCTGACATGGCTTGTAGTCAGCCACCGGTGGAGCCCTGAGCAGGGTCCTCATAGCCAAAGGAACTTCCTCCGGCACTTTGCCAGCTCAGCCATCAGAAGCAAGGGCAATGGAACTAATGGAACTGTCATGGAGGTTGGAACTGAGGCAGCCCTCTTTCTCCTTTTAACGTCCTTGCCCCATCCCTCCTCCACCCACATTTCTATTATGAGAAAGGATAAATAGAATTAAAAAAAATTAAAGCTCGAGAATCCATGTGCAGGGCAATGCTTAACTCAAAAGGACAGCACTAATGGTAGAGCATCAGGCACTGGCAGAGGGGTCGCTGGGACGAGCTTCTAAAAGGTCAAGTTCACAGTGTGTGACCTCCTTTGAAGCAAGATGGACCAAGGGGTGTTGAGACAGAAGTGAGGAAAGAAGAAAGCAGAGAGAGGAAAGAGAACATGGCATGTTCTTCAAGATCTCACTTCACGAGCGCAAGTCTTATTTTACACAGGAAGAAGCTGAGGTTCGGTCAGACAAGTGACTTGTCCAAGGTCACCCAGCTGACCGGTGGACTCGAATCCAATCCCTGCTCCAGCCGAGAGCCTCCATTCCCTGATCCCGGTTAGAGGCCCCTAAAACCCCCTCTCGCAGGTAACCCCCTATCCGCGACTGAGCCTGCGAGGAATGCCTTTCTAGCGCTTTTCTCCAAAAAGGCCCAGCCCTGCTGAGTCACGGGTGATGCCAGGGCCTCTGCACCCACAGATCTTGCTAAACTGGATTTCCCCCTCAGTTCAGCCCAAAATTCCTAAGCTCCTGCTGTCACAAGGGCCTGGGCCCAGGCTGGAAGGGATACTAGGGAACACGGAGCCATGACAGCCTCACAGTGCCTTCCCTATGCAGCTCATTTGATCCTCATGCTAACCAGAAGGGAGGCAGAGAAGGGATTACTGTCCTATTTTACAGACGGAAAACTGAGACCCAAAAATGGAGAGGAACTGTACAAGGTTTTATGGCAACTCAGGGGCCAGGCTGGATCCAGAACCCTGACTCTGGATTCAGGAGCTGGTCCCCTTTCTCCGGTGCCCCGCCTTGGGGAGGGGGCCGGGGGTTGGGGGGTACTGAGTTGGATTTCAACAGGTGGCAAAAGGCAGAACGGGATAAAGGTTATTAAAAGAAGCATGTGGCAGGAAGTTGAAAGGGTAGGAACCCCGTGAGGTTGGGGAAGATCATCCTGGGCCCTGAAGGTCAGGCTAATGGCCATTTTCCTGTAGGTAGACTGCAGCGTTGTGCCTAGAAGCCACAAACACAGAGCCAGAGTTAAACAGGCCCCGGCCAGTAAAGGGAACTGGAAACAGAAACAGCAGCTGCTGCCCAAGGCGTGGACACGTGTCGTTTTTGTCCACCTGGGACTGAAGCCCCTTCTTCTGGTGATTACACCAAGGGGGCAAGTTAGAGCCCTCCAGAATCTCCTTCGGGCTTCCCAAGCCACCCCAGACGGGCACACACCCTAACATAAAGTGTATCCTGATCTGGCAGACACAGCTCCAGGACAAGCATCTCCCAAACTGATCAACCTACTCCCTAAGTTCCTTTGATATGGAAATTCTAGAGGGGTCACTGCCCTGAACTCAGGTCAGACCATCAGCCTCTCTCTCTCTCTCTCTCTCTCTCTCTCTCTCTCTCTTTCTCTCTGTCTCAGGATTCTGACTTGTGATGCAAACATAGTGGCTTAAAACAACACCAGTTTAGCATCTCACAGTCCTATAGGTGAGAAGTCCAACACAGGTCTCACTGGGCTAACAGCAAGGGGTCAGCAGGGCTGTGTTCCTTCCTGGAGGCCCTAGGAGAAAATAAATTTCCTTGCTGCTGCTTCTCCTCCCCAACCCCCCTTAATCTCCTTGCTTTGTCCAGCTTCTAGAGGCCACCCACAGTCCTCGGCTTCTGGCGCCTTCTTCCATCTGCAAAGCGAGCACTGTCAGCTCAACTCCTCACCTTGCACCGTGCTGACCTCTTCTGCCTCCCTCTTCCACTTTTTTTTTTTTTTTAACTTGAGAGAGAGAGAGGTAGAGAGAGAGAGAGAGTAGGGGAGAGGGCAGAAGGAGAGAGAATCTCAGTCAGGCTCCATGCTCAGTGTGGAGCCCAATTCAGGGCTCGATCCCATGACCCTACGGTCATGACCTGAGCCAAAATCAAGAGTCCGATGCTCAACCGACCGAACCACCCAGGTGCTCCCTCCCTCTTCCACTTTTAAGGAACCTCGTGTCAGTGTGACATTGGGCCCTCCCAGGTCATCGAGGATCATCTCCCTGTGCTAAGGTCAGCTGATGAGCATCCTTACTTCCATTCGCAACGTTAATTCTCCTTTGCCATGTAACCTAACTTAGCTCCCAGAGATTAGGATGCAGACATTTTGGAGGCTGTTAGTCGGCTTGCCACAGTCTCTAACCCCCAGCGCCCACCACAACCTAGAGCCCTGCAGAGGCTGAGCCTCTTTCTTCCTAAACCAGTTTCCTTGTCTGACTCCACCATGCTCCTGGGCCCCCAAACTCCAGAGATAGGAAGGATGCCTCCAATATTTCCTTCCCAGCCAGGCAAAGCCCAAACTTGTCCCATTTTCCCATCAGGAGGGCCTGGCTTTTCTTCTTCTTCTTTTTTTCAATGTTTATTTTTGAGATAGAGAGAGAAACAGAGCATGACCGAGGGAGGGGCAGAGAGAGAGGGAGACACAGAATCTGAAGCAGGCTCCAGGCTCTGAGTTGTCAGCACAGAGCCAGACAGAGGGGTCCTCGAACTTCAAGGTCATGACCTGAGCTGAAGTCAGACTTGCTTAATCTAATTGCTTAATCAGCTGAGCCACCCAGGCGCCCCTAGGGCCTGGCTTTTCTGTTCCCATTGCCTCCCTCCCAAGAGATTTGATAAGGGGACTGAGGGCTTTGGAGTTGGTTGTAACTATGTTCTTATCCCTGTCGTTAGGTGCCTGGCTCCTCTCAGCCTCAGTTTCCCATGTATAAAATGGGGTATTAATATCTGTCTCTGAGAGTGTTGTGGGGATTAAATGATATTATTGCCCACAACAAGCCTACCACACTGGCTTAATAAATAAATGAGAGTATCCTCTCCCTTTGTCCATGCTCAGTGTCTCCCAAATTTGGCTAATGATCCAATTTCCCCAGGAGCACTGTTGACAGGCAGAGTCCCAGAACTCTCTCCTTGGAAGGTTCTCATTCAGGGGGCTGATGTTAGGAGCAAAGTTAGGGTTAGGATGTGGCTCAGGGAAGTCTGCATCGTTAACAAAGGCATCACATGCTAGGCAGAGTGTGGTCCACTCAGACTGCCAGAACCTCTCCCAAGTGTTAAAAAAATAGCCTTCCTGCCTGCCTCTGGCCTCATCCCTCCAAACGCATTGCCAGATTGCCCTGGGCTTCAGTTTCCCCATATGTAGAAGTTGGGATGCGCTCTATAAGGTTCTTCCAGCTTTGACATTCTAGAAAAACAGTCCTACCCTCCAGTTAACTTCTTCAAGATTCATCAAGTGAGCAAAGAACTTTGGGCCCCAAGGTTGATGTGACTTGCAGGAAAGCCCAGAACAGCATGTTCTAATAATAAGATACATATAGTATCTTGTAGGGAACAGCAGCCCCTTGAAATACTCCAGGTAAAAAGGGGATTTTGTAGTCAGAGAAGTTTGGGCAACATTACTTTTCATAGCCCTCATCTAGGAGCTCCACAATGTGCGATTGAATATTAAAGGCTCTGAAAAGGCCTGTAGGAGTGAAAGCTCTTTTGCCCTATTAAATCCAACCCTTCCCCAAACTATGCAAGAGCATTGTCCTTTTCCCCAGAATGTCATTCAATGTCTTTTGGCACAGCTTTGGGAAATGCCATCTGATTCAATCCCTGACATGCCCAGGGTCAGCCTTTCCATCCTGAAGTCCAGGCCTGGGCCCTGTCGCTGCCCACTTTGGACAGTGCCAATTCCCAAGTCCAGAGTTCCTCCATTCCTCCATCGGGATAGTTGGAGAAGGCAATGAATCAGAAACAGACCCTCAGAAGCCAGGGGCAGAGCTTATCAGCAGTTTTGGGATCCTAAGGTGTGGGTGGTCAATCCTCTCAGCAGCCCCGGGGCAGGGGCTGGGAGAGGAAACTGAGTCAGCTCTCATGAGACCAAGAGCCTGGTCCTGGCCCTGCCCCCAACCCATTCTGTGCCCTCGGGTACATCACTTCCCCCCTCTAGGTTCTTTTTCTCATCTACAAGACAGAGAATAATGTGTTATTCACATTTTGGAGCTCGTATGGGGTTGTAGATAGGAAAGTTCATGATAAAATTATCATGCCCTTAGCCAGGACATTATACTGAGGGTATCTTGATTAAGTCACTGCAGCAAAGGGGTCTGACAGAGCCCACTCAGGTCATGCTTCATCACTTTGCTCCCCAGCTCTGTGACTTTGGGTAAATCACTTTACCTCTCTGAGCTTCAGTTTCCCTGTCTGTAAAATGGGGATCAGCGTCACTGTCTTGCAGGGTTGCTGGGAGCATTGAGATGAAAAGAACGCTAATTCTGAGCTCCCTGGGAATAAAAATCATGTTTTTCTTGCTCTCTACTATATTCTAGCCCCTGGCTTAGACAAAGGGCTTCATAAAAAGAAGTCATAAAATACTAAAGTTAAGAGCTTAAAGAAATGGTAGGCTGGCAAAGTTTCTTTAGCATCTCCTTCTTTCTTTTATATTACTTGTCCACACTCCTTTTTCTTCATTCAGCACCCTCCCCCTTCCTGCCCCAGGCTCACCTTACCCACCCCAGCTCCCCAGGTTTGGCCGTCTCTCCTTTCTCCAAGCTAGAATCCCACAGAATTGTAGCTGAGAGACCAAAACTGAGGCCCTTAAAAGGAAAGGGACTTGCCCAAGGTCACACAGTGGGGCATCTGGCTATGAACTCAGATCTGAGTCTGAAGTCTAAGCATGGAGGGAACCTCACAGAGTAAGAAGGAAGACGTTGCAGTGTGCACCTCTTCCACCATCTTGTCCCAAGTCCATCCGGGCAGTTTAATGGTGGGATGACAAGCCGTGCTGCCCAGCCAGCTGACCACAGCCAGACAGACCTGTCATGAATCTAGGTGACTCTTTTGGCCACAGCATACCCAACAAAGCAGCCAGGGCCTAAGGTTGCCTCTGAGCAGTGCAGGGTGGCACTTAGGCTAAAACGCGACAACATCAAGTGTGCAGAAAGAAGGTGGGTGAGCCCAGCTTAGAGGATGTTCATAGAGAAAGACCTAGGATTTTTAAAAGACCCTCTGAAAGGTAAATAAATGTTAGCACAAGCATCTAACTTGATGTTTAGCACACAGTAAGTTCATAATCAATGTTTGTTGAAGTGTAGTATGAGCCAACAAGGTGATAGAGCTACAGAGCCAAGCTAACACAGCCTTAGGTCACATTAACAGAAGCACAGAGCCTACCATGAAGAAGGTGACCCATATCTCACCATCTCCCATCCTAGGTTCGATCCTAGGTTTTGAACAGAATAGAGTCTGGACAAACAGAGATAATCCAGGGGATGGGGGGGGGGCGGTATTAAGATCAGACCCAGGAGAAGTGGCTGGAGGAGCAGGGCACTACTTTGGGTGGTCATGAGCACCCTGCCAGGAGAGGTGGCAAGCTGAGGAATGGCAGAGGTTGGCTTAGATGTCCTTAGCTCAGAACCTATTAGTCTTTCAAATTATAATCTCCAAAGTACCGGAGGAAAATGTCAGTCTATGTCTCTCTACTTAATTTTTGACTAAAGACAGTTAAACAATATATAGTTCAACCTTGATGTGCACCCCCATCTGTATACCAGATACTGAACATCATGTCTACTAAGGGGGAGGTTCCCAGGGCCAGCGGGAAGCTGTGGCCTTCTCTTTCGTTTCTCTACCTTCAGCCTACTGCCATACATTGTGGTGCCAGGTTGGATAGATCTGAGGATTAAACAATGCATTTTAAGCAAATCAGCCTCCACGGAATGGACAAATGGCTTCAAAGAGCCCTGCAGAGAAACTGAGGATGGAGATAACGCCAATCGAGAAAAATACAAGCAGGCAGCAGGAAAAGTGCGGGACAGACCGCCGGCCGCTCAAGTCTTGCGTCAGCCACCTTACCAACTGAAAACAACAATGAATGGGATCTCATACGCTCAGTATATTGCCGACCGACATAAGAACAGAAAAACTACTCTAGAGGTGGACTCCCATCCACTATTGTCCGTGATTAATTTCATTCCAAGTGTATATTGGGCCTTTAGACATTAGTCAATCATCACGTACTTGTGTGTAATTTCTAAGTCAGTAAATATGTATCTGTTGGGGGTGCCTAAAGCATTTTTCTGGAGAAGCGTATGCAATCAAAAAGTGTGACAACCACGGCTCCAGATCCTTAAACCCAGCGAGACACTAGGGGACACTGCTCCCTGTTTGGGTTATGGGGTTGAATCAGATTTGTTTCAGATTTAGGAACAAAGAAAAATTAGGGGGGGCGGTGTAGCCCCCAGTAAAAATTTTAGAGCCCCTCCCTGCCCCAGTGTTTGCAGATTAATGTGAAGAAACCAAAAACTCTGAAAAGTTTTCCCCAGCTCTGACTTTCCAAGGTGGGTGCCTATTTAAACAGCCAGAGCCAGGGGCGTCTGGGTGGCTCAGTCGGTTAAGCATTTGACTCTTGATTTCAGTTCAGGTCATGATCTCACAGTCATGAGACTGAGCCCCTACATTGGACTCTGCACTGAGCTCTGAACACTGAACGTGGACCTGCTTAAGATTCTTTCTCTCCCTTGGGACACCTGGGTGGCTCAGTCGGTTAGGCATCCAGTTAGGTGTCCATCTCATGGTTTGTGGGTTTGAGCCCCATGTTTGGCTCTGTGCTGACAGCTCAGAGCCTAGAGCCTACTTCGGATTCTGGGTCTCCCCCTCTCTCTGTCCCTCCCCTGCTCATGCTTTCTCTCTCTCTCTCTCTCTCTCTCTCTCTCTCTCAGAAATAAACATTAAAAAAATTTTTTTAAAGATTCTTTTTCTCCCTCTTCCTCTGCCCCTCCCTCTCCACCTCCACTCCTCCCTCCCCTTGCACATACTTTCTCTCTCTCTCTCTCAAATAAATAACTAGATATCTAGGTAAATAGATAAAAACAGCCAAAGCCAATCCAGCCTCCTTTCTCATTCTGTCATCTAAGTTTCACTGTCTGTCTCCTCTCTCTCTTTTCCATCTTTTTTCCTGTCTCTCTCTTTCCCCCTCTCCCGCCCCTCACACATGCAATTGGCAACAGTGAACACCAGAAAGCAGTTATCCAGAGTGAGAGAAGGAGCTTGCTCACTCATGAATGTCGGACAGACCTGGATTCAGTTCCCACCACTACCTTCCACTGACTGAGATCACCGCATACCACATTCATTCTCAGAGCCTCAGAAACCTCCCTTGGAAAAACAGGCATGCTTACCACTCAAAAATAAAATGACAACCTCATTTTAAAATCGTCAAAAGGGGGCGCCTGGGTGACTCAGTCCGTTAAGCTTCTGACTCTTGGTTCCTGCTCAGGTCAGGATCTCACGGGTAGTGAGTTCGAGCCCCAGGTCTGGCTCTGTGCTGACAGTGCAGACCCTGCTTGGGATTCTCTGTCTCCCGTTCTTTCTCTCCACTCCTCTCCCACTTGTGCTCTCTCTCTCTCTCTCAAAATAAATAAATAAACTTAGAAAAGATTTAATTTAAAATAAAATTGTCAAAGGATTTGAATAGACATTTCTCTAAAGAAATGGTCAGTAGTACTCGGAATGCTGTTCCACATGTCATCAATACAGAAATGTAAATCAAATCCACAATGAGAGGTGCACTTGGCTGGCTCATTTGGAAGAGCATAAGACTGTTGATCTCAGGGTTGTGAGTTTGAGCCCTACACTGGGCGTAGAGAATACCGAAATAAATAAAACTTAAACAAAACAAAACCACAGTGAGATCTCACTTCATACCCTCTAGGATGGCTACAATAAGAAGTCCAGATAATAACAAGTGCTGGTAAGGGTGTGGAAAATTTGGAGCCTTCGTGTAGAGTTGGTGGGATTGTAACAACAACTTGTACACGAACGGCCACAGCAGTTTTATTCACAACAGTCACAAAGCGGAAACAACCCATCAACTGATGAATGAAGAAACAAAACGTGATATAATCACACAACGCCATTCAACCACAAAGAGGAACGAAGGACTGATGACGTGTGACAGCAAGGATAAACCTTGAAAACGTGATGCTAAGTGAAAAAAGCCAGTCAGAAAGGATCACTTATTGTATGATTCCACTTAAATAATATGCCCAGAATGAGCAAATCCATAGAGATCATCCACAAAGTAGACGAGTGGTTGCCAGAGGAAGGAGGAAATGCGGGTTAACTGCTAGAGGGTATGGGGTTTACTTGGGGATGATAAAAATTCTAAATTCTAAATTAGATATAAGTGGTGGTGGTTGCATAACTCTGTGAATATACTAAAAATCACTGACTTGTACACTTTAAAAGGGAACTTGATGGCATGTGAATAATGTCTCAATAAAGTTGTTACTGAAGAGAAAAAGAGGACTTCCCACACAGGGTTGCTGTTAAGAGTGAAATAAGGCCTCTGGCAGCACCATGCCCAGCACATCCCTGGTGTGGAGCCAGTGCGTGAGAGAGATCTCTCTGAAACGGTAGCCTGGAGAGGATTTCAAAGCACAGGTACCCTAGCATTTTAGAGGGCTACACTAGCCGAGTTCTAGGAGTTTCAGAGACAGGGGGAGGGGGTGGGGGGAGGTCCCATTATGTATAGATCTCCACAGTCTGGACCCCAAACAAAACACACCACACACTTCCCTTACACACACTCCTGACTCAACTTTTCTGGCAATTTCTAAACAAAGCAGTATAAAATAATAAGCACATGACTGTCATCTTTCTAGTAGCCCTTAAAAAGAAAATGGATTGGGCCCCCAGCCGGAAGGCTGCCTCTGAGGAGGGGCTTGGGATGCTCCCAGCAGAGGGGGCGCCAGACACTGGAGGGGCAAGTGGGGGGAGGCGAGACTGGGGTGGGTGGGGCTCCCTCCAGGCCAAGCCACCTGGGTGAGCCTCTCTGAAGGGAGCAGGCCTCCCCTCCCCCAAGGCCTGGCTCTGCCTGTTCAGCATTTTCTCCCCAAAGGTGCCTTTGAGCCCAAGGCAGAGGACTGGCCTCCTCACCCTCTCCAGTCTACCGGGCCTGGCCAGAGGACCCAGGGTGCCTCCGAAGGAAATGTCTAGAGAGCAGCTGCCTTCACCTGCTGGCAAAGCACAGAGACCGGGATGCTTTGGGGGGAAACATCTTTGTTCTCCCAAGTGTTTGGTTCCACAAGGGCAGAGTGGGCTAAGCCTTTAGAGATCTAGTCTGGACGTTCGTTTCACAAATGGGGTAATTGAGGCTCAAAGGCACCAAGGGGTTTTTGAAGGTCCTGCAGCAAGTGAGCAACAGAATCAGGAGTCAGTCATCTGCTACGGGCTGGCTGAAGCCTCAAAACAACCCAGGGAGGTGAATATTTGTCATCCTCCCCCGATACCTCCAGAGATGGAGACGGAGGCACTCACCCAGCCAGGAAGGCATGGAGCTGGGGTTCAAGTCCAGGCCCACCTAGGAACCACAACAGGTCAGCCGGTGGAAGAGGCTGTTCTGAAAACTAACCCTTCACCCTGCCCCTCACCCAGCACATGTCCCATTACCTGTGGTCGGGAGGCCTGTGTTGGCTGCAAGGAGAGCAGTGTGTGGACTGTGCCGATGCCAGGCTGGGCAGGGGAAGAGGGAGGCAGGAGAGGCCAGGCCACACCCCAGTGACAGGGAGGGGGCGGGGCATGAGTTGCCCTGGGCCCCACTCACTCACCAGGGTGGCATTCCTTCCTGCTGGTGCTATCAGGGGGCCCAGGCCTTCCTGTCTGACTTGAGTCTTGCTCATGACACCCCAGGCACAGCAGTTGGAGCAGCTAAACCCCCAAACCCACCCCCTGGGCATGGCCATGACTGCTGACTCAGGAGGCGGTGATGTAGGGGGTAGTTGCACTGCCCTTGGCTGGGCCAAGCTCTGGGCAGGAAGGAGGTGGGGTGTGTCCCAGATCCCACCTCCACCTCAAGGGTGAGACTGACTCAGGATGCAGCCATGTGGGCCAACCCGATGCTTTCCCAAGGGGTGAGATTGGGCAGGCAGCAGGACAGGAGGCCCGGGGTTCAGAGGACTGGGGGTCTCCTGTGAATGGAACTGGCAGTGCCCTCTCCTGGTGAGGAAACTGGTCCAAGGCTAGAATACCCACTGCTGTGTGCAGACAGGACAACACAGTTCCCACGGGGGTGAGGGGTGGGGCCTGACCTCCTACACTGAGGCCAAGAATAACCCCAGCTCAGCCTGCCTCTGCCTCTTACTCACTTATCGAACACTTTGGAAACAGGATAGTAAACAAGTCCTACACTGCCCAGGGGAGCACCCAGGCCAGATAGAGACAGGCCATGACAGGCCCCATGAGGGCACAGCCCAGGGAGCTGTGGGTTCCCAGGAGGGCTTCCTGGAAGAGGAGTCATTTCAATGCTAAGCTCAGGCCAAAATCTCAGAATCATCCTTGACTCCTTGCTCTCTCATACTCTGTCTGACATATCTGGAAAACCCTGTTGGCCCCACCTTCAACATATCCCAAATCCAGCCTCCTCTCTCTACTTCCATGGCAGCCACCCTGGTCCAGCCAACATGATCCCTAGTCTCTTTGCTCCTGCCTTTAGCCCAGTGGCTGTCCTAATTGTGACAACCAGAGGGATCCAGTTAAAAACCAAGTCAGCTCATGTCCCTCCTCAGCTAAACACCCTCCCAGGACCCCCACCTCATTCAGGATGAAACTCAAATTCTTGGGGCACTTGGGTGACTCAGTCAGTTAAGTGCCCGACTCTTGATCTAGGCTCAGGTCATGATCTCACTGTTTGTGGGATTGAGCCCTGTGTTGGACTCTGTGCTGATAGGGCAGAGTCGGCTTGGGATTCTCTCTTTCCCATTCTCTCTGCCCCTCCCCCACTCTATCGCATTCTCTTGCTCTCTCAAAATAAACAAATAAACCTAAAAAACAAAAAACAACTCAAGTACTTACACAGCCCTCCACCATCTGGGACCCACCTCTTGCTCTCTCTGACTTTAATTTCAATGACCTCTCTCACTCTGCCCAGCTACACTAAACTGTGCCCCAAACACTCCAGTTAGGTTCCACCCTCAGGGCTTTTGCACTGGCTGTTCCCTCTTCCTCAAATGCTTTTTCCTAGCTCCTTTCCTCACTTCTTCAGGTATCTACTCAAATGTCACCTTCTCCAAGAGGTCTTCCCTGACTACCTTGTACAAAGTGGTGACTGCCACCACCACCTTTCCCGGTCATCCTGCTTTATTGTTCACCATGTGACATACTGTATGTTTTTTATTATGCATATTTCCTCATTATGTATTGTTTGCTCCAGGACCTAGAACAGTGTCTGACACATAGTAGGTGCTCAATAAATTTTGTTGAATGATTGTGTAACCTGAAAGGGAAGCCCAAGAAGCATTGTAAGGGTATTCCAGGCAGAGGGAACCATGTGTGCAAAGGCTTAGAGGTAAGAGGCATTGCTTGTGTTGAGGATCTGTGAATCATTCAGTATAGTAGGAGAGTAGGGGATGCTGGGGGTGGGAGAAGGGAAAGTGAGAGGCAGGGACTTGGAAGCCAGACCAAGGAGGCTAGATATTATCCTGAGAGCAACGGGGAGTCACATAAGAGGGACATGATCAAATCTATATTTTAGACAACAATTTGGCTGTCATGTTATGGATTGGTGAGGCTGTGAAGGGCAGGCATCCAGGCGAGCATGAGCCATGGCAGGAGAGATAAGGACTAGGGACAGTGGTCATTGCACTGTCCCAAACAGTAGTCACCAGCCATGTGTGGCTATGGAGCCCTTGAAATGTAGCTGGTCAGAATTGAGATGTGCTGTAAGTGTAAAATACACACCAGATTTCCAAGACTTGCTATGAAACACAAGAATATATAAGAGTTCACTAATAATTTTTGTATTGGTTACTTGTTAAAAAGATATTATTTTGGATACCCTGGGTGAAATAAAATATGGGAAAATTAGTTCTACCTGCTTCTTTTTGCTATTTTTAATGTAGTTATTGGAAAATTTAAAAATTTTTGTGGGTACATAGATCTCACAATCTATTCCTGCTGGACAGCCCTGATATGGAAGGTAGAACAGACAGGGATTGGTTGGTGGACTATGGGGATGAGGGAGACCCTCAGTTAAATTGCAGGTCTCTCCCTTCCAGCTGCTCCTTTCTGATGAGACCGTGGTCTAGAGGCAGAAAGAACGGGCTACAGAGGAGAGCAGTTAGAGTAAGTTCTCATCTCGACATAAGCACACACACAAAATTCCTGTCTTTACAGTAAGAACTATCCAGAAATGAGACAGGTCAGCAGAACAGGCAATGAGTCCTCTGTCCCTGGAGGTAGATAAGAAGAAAATTGAAAACCACCATTACACAGAGGAAAGGAAGTTGAGCTGATTAGTTATTTTCAAAACATGGTCCCTGGACCAGCAGATTCAACATCGCCTGAAAACCTTTTAGCAATGCAAATACTCGGGTCCCATCTTAGTCCTACTGAATGAGCAACTCTGGAGGTGGGACCCACAATTTGTATTTAACAAGCCCTCAAGGTGCTTCTGATACCTGTTCAAGTTTAAGAATCACTGGACTACAGGAGCTCCTGGGTGGCTCAGTCAGTTGAGCATCCTACTTTGGCTCAGGTCATGATCTCAAGGTTCCCGGGTTCAAGCCCCGCGTCAGGCTGTGTGCTGACAGCTCAGAGCCTGGAGCCTGCTTTGGATTCTGTCCACCCCTCTCTCTGCCCCTCCCCTACTTGTCCTCTGTCTCTCGAAAATGAATAAATGTTAAAAACAAATTTTTTTTAAAAAAGAATTACTGGGGGAAAAAAAAAGAATTACTGGGCTATAGAATACTTCCTGTCATTTAAAGGTTTCAATGAATGGCACATAGTAGGTGCTCAAAAAAAAAAAATCTTCACCTTCTGTTTGTTTCCTAATCCCAGGTGAAGGTACTTCCCCTCTCGGGGCAAATGAAGACTTTACTTCCTGCAGCACCTGGTTGTATGTGAACTTGACACAGGATAGAGGCACAGCCTCAGGGCATTTCCTATCTCTTGGACATGGGCAGATTGCCAGGACTGCGACAGAGCTACCAGAGGTTTAAGGGAGGCTCCAGCTCAGCTCCCTCCTTAGGTGACCTCACTATCCTGTGGGGGGGGGGGGGGTGTGGAGAGGGGTCGTGATTCATGAGAGAACCTCCCACTATCCTGTGGGCACAGCTGATGGCCCCAGGGAAGCCAGGTCAGCAGATGAGCGTGGCATCCGGCTTCCCTGCATTCCAGAACTGCCAGCTGGGGGCCCGCCTGATTCAGCAAGCACGTGCACTCTGGAGGCAACAGACAGCGTGTGGCTACGGTCTCCACATCCATATAAACGGGGAGATGGCAGTCCCTATCCACCGTGACACTATTTGTATACAATGCTTGGAGCAGTGTCTGCATACAGTCAGCCCTCAATACCCCCTTGGCATTCTTGTGATGAGGCCACCGGGATCTCTCAGGCAGGTGGGAATTACCCAGGGACTTCTTGGGTTTGAGAATTATGCCCTGCAGGTGTAGGGGGTAAGAATGTGTACCTACTATGAACACCCAGGAGTCTGGTTCTCTATGTGAATTTTTGCTTAATCACCAAATGGACGTATGTGAGGACAGGGCTTGTCTTTTTTTTTTTTTTTTTTAATGTTTATTTACTTATTTATCAACGTCTTTATTTTGAATGTTTTTCATTTTTGAGAGACAGAGTGCGAACAGGGGTGGGGCAGAGAGAAAGGGAGACACAGAATCCGAAACAGGTTGCAGGCTCTGAGCTGTCAGCACAGAGCCCGAGGTGGGGCCCAAACCTAGGAACCGCGAGATCAAGACCTGAGCCAAAGTCAGACGCTTAACCGACTGAGCCACCCATGAGCCCCAAATATTTATTTATTTATTTTGAGAGAGAGAGAGAGAGAGAGAGAGAGAGAGCACAAGCAGGGGACAGGCAGAGAGAGAAGGAAATAGAGAATCACAAGCAGGCTCCACACTCAGCGAGAAGCCCTACGTGGCACTTGATCCCACGTCTGTGAGATCACAACTTCGGCCAAAACCAAGAGTCAAACACTTAACCAACTGAACTACCCAGGCGTCCCGAGGGCAGAGCCTGTCTTAATCACCTTGAGACATTTGTTAAATGGACCCTCTAAATCAGGAGGCGTTGTCCCCATTTCATGGACGAGAACATTGAGGGTCAGAGGGCTGAAATGATTTCCAAATCACGTAACTAACTGGGAAGCGGCTGGGTCAGGATTCGAAGCCAGGTTACCCTGAACTCAAAGCTGGGATTTTTCTACTCCTCCATGCAGAACCCCCGACCTAAGCTCCTGGTTGAGAAGTCCCTGAGCATGTCATTGAAATCCATCTTTGAGGAGTTAGCCTCTGGCCTAGACTAGAATCTTTGCAACTCCATACTCTCTCTTTCTGAGGACTCTTAAAGCTTTGAGTCAGCAGTGCAGGGTAAAGATCCAGGAGTGTCTTTGATATGAAACAGATCTGTTATTTACTAACTTTGTGACTTTGGGGGAGGGCAGCCTCAGTTTCCCCATTTGTAGAATGGGGATGATAATATATTTTTCTAAGAAACCAATTGCAAATAGACATTTTGACACAATCTGGGAAGTGTGAATGTGGATTCAATATTAGATTATTTAAGGTCTACTGTTATTGTTTGTTAGGTTGATGATAGCACATCAGTTATGTAAAAACAACGTGATCTGTTGGTGATGCACAGTGAAGTGATTACTAGTGCTACGACACTGTGTCTTAAAAGTGTGCTTTAAAGCAGTTCAGCAAGGGGGACAATGTGGGAGCAGGAGACAGGAATCACAATTGGCTAAAGTCGATAAGAGCAGAAGCTGGGTGATTTGTAGGTGGGAGTTCATCATACAATCATTTCTACTTCTGTGTATGTTTGAAGTTTCCATAACAAAAGTTCTTAAGAATGCAGCGTGTCACTGGACCCACATTCCCCAGCATCTGAGAGGTGGTCCTGTTCTTCAGTAGCATCTGGACTGTGGCTTCCATGTCTTTGTTGGAAGCCGGTATGGAAGCATTTAGCAATGGGACACCAGGAGACTCCTAGCGGGAAACACTAGCCACAAACTGTGAACTGTCCTGGTGTTGTCTGACCTGCAAGTCCAGTCGTGCTCTGTAGAAGGGGCTCGACAATCTCTGTAAATAGGGAAGTGTGAGTTGTTAACTTTCATGACAAATAGAGTGGAAAGAAGAGATGGGGGAAGGGAGAAAGGAAGGGAGGAAAGGAGAGAAGGAAGGAAAAAAAGAAAGAAATGGAGGGAGGGAAGAAGGGAGGAAGGAAGGAAGCTTTGGAGAGCATCTTGAGATCTAAGACCAAGTGTTTGGAAATAGCTCATCTCTGCTGGAGCAGACAGGGCCTTCAGCCAGGGAATTCTCCTAAGAACTCTGGGAAGTGACTCTCCTGCAAGTGCTGTCTGGACTGAGCTCAAGCCCAGATGTCACACGACACATCTGTCCATGGGCATCAAGGGCAGGCCCAGGACACCCACTGATGAAGCCTGCGGATGTTCAGATGCAAGCCTGTGTGTCTGGAATGGCACCCAGTTGTCTGCCTGGAGGACGCACCCGCTCCTCAAGGCCTGACTCACGCATCCCACCTCTCTCCCCTGTATTCCCATAGTCCTTCCCTCAGCCATCACACATCAGCGTATGTCTCCCCAGTAGGTGTGATGATAATAAAACAGCAACAACTAACAGCTACCATTCACTGCAGGCTTGCCGTGTGCCGGGTATTCTGCCAAAAGCTTTACCTCCTGAGGCAGGTGTCATTATTTCCATTTTACAGATGTTGAACTGAGACTCAGAGAGATTGAGTCACTTGCCCAAGCTCACACAGCTAGAGGGTACCCAGACTTAGCTCTATTTTCCCACAAAGTAGTTGTTCTAAGCTGCAGCTCTATTCAGCTTGCCTCTATATCCTCCTGTGCCTTGCAAATGGCCTGGCTCATTGGTAAAGGCTTGAAGGGACACTCACTTAAATCCTTGGCTTCCCCCCAAGGCTGGGGGTATGCCACCCTTTCCCAGCACCCTGCCTGCCTCATTCACTCCTCAAATTTGTGATAGAACAAGAGTTCAACTTTGTTTGCTTCAAGCCACAAACATCTTTCTCCATCTCAGAAAAAAAGTGTAGTCTTATAAATAGCCCAAAGCTGAGAGCTGGGAGGTCTCCAGTTATGGAGTTCTGGCTCCAGCTGTGTGACTTTAGCCAAATTGCTTAATTTCTCTGGGCCTCATCTTCTTCATAGGTCAAATGGAGAAATCACCTACCACAGGAAAAAGTGTCTGAGAGTGCTCAATGAGTGTTTCTTTTTAGTTCTGAGGTAGAAAGTGAAAGAATTTATCCAGGCACCTCTGAGGTGGTCTGGGATCTCACAACATGGAGTACCAGGAGATGGGCAGACAGCCCTGCTGAGATCCAGGCAGAAGTGGGACCTAGGGGGAGGAGCCTGTCCTCCCTGGGACCAAGTGAAATAACCCCTGGGCCAGAGGGGTGTGTCTGGGGAAGAGAAATTGGTTCCGCTGCCTGGGCCTTCTCCTCGGACAACACCTTAAGCCCTGACCACGGACCAGTATGAGTGAGGAGGAAGATTTGTTGACAAAACCCATCCTCAGACATCTATTGGGCACCTACTGGTGGAAAGTTCAAGAATGAACCAGTTCTGACCCCCATTCTAGATTAATAGCTGGGCACATGATTACCAGAACAAAGATTACATTTTTCCGAGTGCTCTAATACCTATGTGTGGCCAGCCAATAGATTGTAAGAGAAAGTTCTATTCCAACTGGAATGTGGAGGTGATGGCAAGAGTCAGAGTAGCAGTATTTGACCATGAGGCAATACTGGAAAGGTTAGCTATAATGAGAGCAGACATGTAAATAGCAACAATATAAACCAGAAAACAAAGAACCATGTCTTCAAAGTGCGGAAAGAAAGTAACTATCAACTTCAAATTCTAAATCCACCTAAATATTTAAGAGCAAAGGCTTAATAAAGACATTGGCAGACAAAGAGTGAGTACATTTACCATTCCCAGATTTTTGCTGGAAAAAAAAAAAAAAAACTTTCATGATTTCCTAGATCAAGAAAAAAGAAATAGGGGCTCAGTTGGTTAAGTGTACGACTTCAGCTCAGGTCATGATCTCACAGCTCATGAGTTCGAGCCCCACCTCAGGCTTTGTACTGACAGCTAGAGCCTGGAGCCTGTTTCAGATTCTGTGTCTCCCTCTCTCTCTGCCCCTCTCCCTCTCCCTCTCCCACTCATGCTCTGTCTCTTCCTCTCCTTCAAAAATAAACAAACATTAAAAAAAATTTTTTAATAGAAAAAAGAAATTGAACACAAAAGGAAGAAAAGAATTGAAGGAATTATTAGTAAAGAGAATTGGTAAACATGGGTAAATCTAAGTGCTCTCTGAAATAATACATAACTTGAGATGTATAAATACAAGGTAGAATTCAAATTTATGATGAACAATAATACACAGCAGCCTGGATATATTGGAGTTAAGGTATTGTAAGATACTTGTATTATCCAGGAGGTGAGTAGAGGTATTAACTTATAAATTAAATTTGGATTTTGGTAAATCAAGTTTGTCTGTTAAAATGTTAAAGATAATCCCTAATTATCTTGATATCATTAATTTGTCTTTAGATGTTAAAGATAATCCCTAAACTAATAAACTAGAGGGGCGCCTTGGTGACTCAGTCACCTGGGTTGCAATGACCATGCAGAGCCTGGTTGGTATTCTCCCTCTCTCTTTGCCCCTCCCCACTCACACTCTCTGTCTCTCTCAAAATAAAAATAAATAAACTTAAAAAAGTAAACTAATAAAATAGAATGTACAACTTCCATCAAAGGGAAAAGAAGGGAGGGATAAAGAAAATTCAACCTATCCAATAACAAGCAGGAAATAGCAAAGAAAAGGCAGGGTAAATTGCACAAAATTAAGTGAGAATAAAAGTAAGCCAACCATGTCAGTAATCATAATGAATATAAATGGACCAGTTTTGCCACCTGACCAAATTGGACTTTAAGAAATTCAATGTAGGTGGGGCGCCTGGGTGGCTCAGTCGGTTAGGCAGCCGACTTCGGCTCAGGTCATGATTTCGCAGTCCGTAAGTTCGAGCCCCGCGTCGGGCTCTGTGCTGACAGCTCAGAGCCTGGAGCCTGTTTCAGATTCTGTGTCTTCCTCTCTCTGACCCTCCCCCGTTCATGCTCTGTCTCTCTCTGTCTCAAAAATAAATAAACGTTAAAAAAAAAAAAAGAAATTCAATGTAGGCATCTCAAAGTACTATAGAAGAGGTGGATTTTTAAAAACTTTATTTTGATACAAATTATAGACTCACAGGAAGCAGGAAAAATAATACAGAGTCCCACATACCCTTCACCCAGGCTTTCCCAATGGTGACACCTTGTATAAATGTAATACAAGAGCAAATCCAGGAAACTGACATTGGTACAACACCATTAACTAGCCTACACACCTTATTCTGTTTTCGTAATTTTTTACATGTGTGCAGTTGTGTGCATGGTTTCTATGCATTTTAGTCCATGTATACAATCATGTAACTACCACCAAATCAATATACGGAGCTTTATACCACCACAAATAAACTGCCTTGTACTACTCCTTTTATTTGTAAACTTGTTACTAAATGATGCTCAGGCACTTGGGTCACCATTTGGAAAAATATAAAATTAGATCCATATCTCCCACCATATAGAATACCAAAAGTCATAGCTGAGATCTGCTTACCTCGAACAAAAGCCACTAGAATCATAAACTGATAGGAATCCTGAGATGGTAATTTTTAAAAGTTTCCAGAGGCTGAGTATGCATTAGCATGAGAGTGAAAAACTCCTGGGGGTCACAGTCTTAAGGAGAGCCCCATACTTTCATGAGTTTTACCTCCAGGAACTTCACCAAATTCCCAGAATGAAGGGCCAAGAGACATCTCCTCCCAGTTCTGACAGGGGAGGCAAAGAGTAACCGTAGTGAAATACACCCAGAGTATTCTCCCAAACAAAGCCCTGCTCTGGAGGGAAAAAGGCTTTTACCAATCCTTATCCCATCTGGGGGAAGGACATTTCTCTCACTGCAGCTCCCATTAGCCTTTCTGCATCAACTTAAGTGGAGGAATTAAGCTAAGAAACATGCACAAGAGTCACAGACCAGGGACACAGGTGCATGGAAATACTGACATTTAATCATAAGATTATAAACCGCTTCTCCTCTTCCACCCCTTCCCACACCACAACAGGGCTCTAGAATAATAATAGATTAAGGTGGAAAGAGCTGCAAGATGCGGATTCTCTCTGAGGAGGAGAATCCAGGGAAGCCCAAAGTCAACAGGGAAGATGAAAACAAAGATGCTAGAAGAATGTGAACCCTCTAGCAGCTATATGTACAGGAAACACTAGGCACAGCCCAGCTCCTAGCCAGATTACCATAAATAGTCACACTAGAGGGTTATTTACCCCAGTTCCTATTTACTAAAACAGCATGCCTGACTTCCCACAAAAAAAATAAATAAATAAAATAAATCACAAGGCATGCTAAAGGATGAGAAAAAAAGTTTGAAGAGACAAAACAAGCATCAGGACCAGATGCAGATATGACACAGATATTGGAAATGTCAGACAGAGTATTATAATAACTGTGATTGGGGTGCCTGGGTGGCTCAGTCGGTTTAGCATCTGACTTTGGCTCAGGTCATGATCTCATGGTTCGTGGGTTCCAGCCCCACATCAGGCTTGGCTGACAGCTCGGAGCCTGGAGCCTGCTTCAGATTCTTTGTCTCCCTCTCTCTCTGCCCCTTCCCCACTCACTTCTCTCTCTCTCTCAAAAATAAATAAACATTAAAAAAATAAAATAAAATAACTGTGATTAATATGTTAAGGGCTCTAATGGAAAATGTAGACGACATGTAAGAGCAGGTGGGCAATGTAAGCAGAGAGATGGAAACTTCAAGAATGAATCAAAAGGAGGGGCGCCTGGGTGGCTCAGTCGGTTAAGCAGCTGACTTCGGCTCAGGTCATGATCTCGCGGTCCATGAGTTCGAGCCCCGCATCGGGCTCTGTGCTGACAGCTCAGAGCCTGGAGCCTGTTGCAGATTCTGTGTCTCCCTCTCTCTGACCCTCCCCTGTTCATGCTCTGTCTCTCCCTGTCTCAAAAATAAATAAAAAAACGTTAAAAAAAAAAAAAAGAATGAATCAAAAGGAAATGCTAAAAATAAAAAACACTATGATAGAAATGAAGAATGGCTTTGATGGGCTCATTAGTAGACTGGATGTGGCCGAGGAAACAATCCATGAAGATGTCAGTTCTCCCCAGTTTGATCTATTGGTTCAACATAATCTAATAAATATCCTGGCAAGCTATATTATAGACATCAACAAACTTGATTCTGGGGCTCAGATCAACAAACTGATTCTGATCCTGGTTAAGCATCCAAATCTTGATTTTGGCCGAGAGCATGATCTCAGGGTTCATGACATCAAGCCCCGCATCAGAATCTGTGCTGACAGCATGGAGCCTGCTTGCGATTCTCTCTCCCTCTCTCTCTGCCCCTCCCCTGCTCCCTCACCCGTGCACATGCACACACGTGTGTTCTCTCTCTCTCTCTCTCTCTCTCTCAAAATAAATAAACATTAAGGGGCGCCTGGGTGGCGCAGTCGGTTAAGCGTCCGACTTCAGCCAGGTCACGATCTCGCGGTCCGGGAGTTCGAGCCCCGCGTCGGGCTCTGGGCTGATGGCTCAGAGCCTGGAGCCTGTTTCCGATTCTGTGTCTCCCTCTCTCTCTGCCCCTCCCCCGTTCATGCTCTGTCTCTCTCTGTCCCAAAAATAAATAAACGTTGAAAAAAAAAATTAAAAAAAAAACAAAATAAATAAACATTAAAACAAACAAACTGATTCTAACTTTTATACGGAAAGGCAAAAGACCTCAAATAGCCAGCGCAATACTGAAGAACAACAAAGTCGGAGGACTGATACTATACAACCTCGACACTTGCTATAAGGCTACAGTAGTCAAGAGAGTATGGTATTGGTGAAAGTACACACAGGTAGAACAATGGAACAGAATAGAGACCCTAGAAATAGACCCACATACGTATAGTCAACTGTTCTTTGACAAAGGAGCAAAGGCAATTCCGTGGAGGAAGGATAGTTTTTTCAACAAATGGCATTGGAACAATAGTATGCCCACATGCAAAAAACAAACCTAGGTAGAGACCTTGTACCTTTCACAACAATTAACCCCAAATTAGTCAGAGACTTACATACAAAACATGAAAGTATAAAACATCTAAAAGAAAATATTGGGGGAAATCAATAGGAGCGTGAGTTTGGTAAAGAGTTATTAGATATGATACCAAAAGAATAATCTATGAAAGTGGGACTTATTACTTTATTAAAAGTAAAACTCTCTGCAAGAGACACTGTTAAGAGAATGACAATATAAGCCACACACTGGGAGTAAATAATTGCAAATTACTTTTCTGGTAAAGGACTTGTATCCAAAAATAGACACATTTAAGACTCCTAAAACTCAGCAATAAGAACACACCTCACTGAAGAAGATACAGAGATAGCAAATAAGCATATAAAAAATGCTCACCATTATTGCCATAAGGAAATTGCAAATTGGAACAACAATGAGATACTACAAGGCACCTATCAAAATGGCCAAAAATACCAAACACCAAAAACCAAAAAACCCAAAACTGAACCACCAAACACTAGTGAGACTGTGGAGCAACAGAAATTCTCATTTATTTTTGGTGAGAATGGAAAGTGGTTCAGGCACTTTGGAAGACAGTTTGGCAATCTCCTATAAAGATATAGATAGCTTATAGCACATGATCCAGCAATCCCACTCCTAGCTATCTATGCAGCTGACCTGAAAACTCATGTCCACCCAAAAACCTGCATGTGAATGTTTATAGCAGCTTTATTGATAATCACTAAAAACTGGAGGCAACCAAGATGTCCTTTGACAGGTGAATGGACAAAAAAAACTATGGTACATCCGTGCAATGGGATATTATTCAGCATTAAAAAGAACTGAGCTATCAAGCCACAAAAGACATGAAGGAATCTTAAATGCATGTTGTTAAGTAAAAAAAAAAAAAAAGCCAATCTGAAGAGGCTACATGCTGTATACTTCCAACTATATGACACTCTGGAAAAGGCCAGACTATAAATACCGTAAAAACGATCAGTGGTTGCCAGGGGAACCAGGAGAAGGAAGAGGAGTAATTAAATTAAGCACAGAGGATTTTTTTTAGGATGATGAAGCTATTCTATATGAGAATGAGTACTTGATACTATTTCTTAGAACTTTTATAGCGCAAAGAGTGAATCTTAGTATATTCAAATTTTATAAAACCATTCAGGAGTTGTCAGGGGATTCCAGGATGGAACACAGAATGTGACAAAGCAATTGAACTGTATTACAAATGTATGCAACCACTTCACTGAGTAGAGTGGGGGAGAAGAGTGTTGATATAAATCCTTCAGAAATGAATGGAAGGTGCAAAACCAAAGGCAAAAGAAGATATACATAGTAGTATACTATACTTGATCAAATTGTTTCCCATGGGGATACAGGTTAACGAATCTGCTATTGCTATACATATACACTGGAACTGAACAACTAGGTAATGAGTGGCTGATGGTGAAAGCCAGGTTTTTTATTGTTGGAGTAGGATGTTACAATTAATTAAAGGAAGGAGGCTAGGGGCACCTGGGTGGCTCAGTTGGTTAAGTGTCTAACTCTTGGTTTCAGCTCAAGTCATGATTTCATGGTTGTGAGTTCAAGCCCTGCATTGGGCTCTGCGCTGATAGCATGGAGCCTGCTTGGGATTCTGTCTCCCTCTCTCTTTCTCTGCCCCTCCCCTGCTTGCTCTCTCTCTCTCTCTCTCTCTCAAAAACAAACATTTTTAAAAAATAAAAGAAGGAGGCTAGAATAATCCATGAGGTAATGGATAAGAATTGGAAATAATGGGGTACCTGGGTGGCACAGATGGTTAAGCACCTGACTCTTAATTTTGGCTCAGGTTATGATCTCATGGTTCATGAGATTGAGCCCTGCATTGGGCTCTGTGCTGACGATGTGGAGCCTGCTTGGGATTCTCTCTCCCTCTCTCTCCCCCCCTCCCTCACTCTCTCTCTGTTTCTCTCTCAAATAAATAAATAAACATTAAAAAAAGAGTAAAAAAAAAACAGTTGGACATTAGCACAAACTCATGTTTAGCTTAACAGAGATAGAAATGGTTACATAAATAAATTTTATAGGTATTTCAATGAGTAGGTCCTTGCTGCTCCTTGCTCTGTCAGCTGAGAGGACCTACAACCAATGACACCCCAGTAGCAAAAAGTACATCCAGCACCCGAATCTTCATTTCTAATACCATTCTCCAATAAAAGAAATCAGGACTCTTTAGAGAAATGGCTGACATTGGACTGGGTCAGGAAATAAACAGGATGAGTCTGAAGCATCTTGTTGTACCAGAAAATAAGGAAGTGCTCAAACACACACGTGCACACACACACACACACACACACACACACACACTGATCAAGGTATGTCAAAAAGATACAAGAACCAACTGAAACTGCTCCCAATGGCCAAAGCTGAAATAATTTGAGCAAAAAAATTAAAGTAGTACCACATTATAACCCAAAGTATAAAATAAATATCCATGGGTCCACACTGATATAAATAAAATGATTGAGTACATACTTAAATGGGAGAGAACAAACAAATATCTAGCATAAAAGAATTTAAAGTAGTATATGCAGATATTCTGCCCTCAAGAAGCATAACACCCCCTCACCCCTAAAATGTAGGTTGTGCTTAGTGACTTTCTTCCAAAGAGCACAGATGGAAAGTGGAAAGGGAGGGGAAAAAAGAGTCACTTTACAGTTGAGAAGCTTGTGAAACACTATCTCAAGACAGGTGATCAAGGTCAACATTAATGGAGATAATTCACATTGATAGTATGGAGTATTGATAGTTGATGTGATGTGATGAGAATGGCGCTTTACCTCTGTGCTCTTCCTCCCAAAAACACATTACCCCAATCTAACCACCAAAAACATCAGACACATCTCAGTTGAAGGTCATTCTACAATATACCCAAATAGTACTCCTTAAAACTGTCAAGGTCATCCAAAATAAGGAAAATGTGAGAAACTGTCATAACCAAGAGAAGCCTAAGGAACCATGCATGTGGTATCCTAGAGCAGAAAAAAAAAAGACATCAGGTTAAAAACTAAGAAGATCTGAGTACAGTATGATGTTTAATTAATAATTTATTGGTAGGGGAGGAGCCAAGATGGCAGAACAGCATGGAAGTTTTTTTTGCATCTTGCATCCATGAAATATAGCCAAATCAACACTAAACCATCCTGCACACCTAGAAAACTGATTTGAGGATTAACACAACAACCTGTACAACCTGAACCACAGAACTCAGCAGGTTGGTGGCGCAAAAAGGTGAACTGGGGGAGAGAGAAGCCACAGAGGGCAGGGAGCTGTTTTTGCTTGTGGAGAGTGGATGGATATGGGGCGGGGGGAAGTACAGGAAAAGCATCCCCCTAAAAGCAGCTGGAGAGAAAGTGGAAAAGTAGAAACAGTTGCAGGGACTGAACTAAAAATGGAGAAATGAGAAAGGAGAGGGTTTAAATTCCATTAAGACTCTATAAACAGAGGGAGTGCAGAGTCTGAAACTCCGCAGCTTTATACCTGGTGGTGCTCTGGTGGGAAAGGCAAATCCTCAGGAGCAGAGTGAAGTCTGGGGGGCCACACGGCAGAGGCAGTTTCCCTGCTGGGAGGACATTAGGTAGAGGCAGTGCGCCCCCAACAGGCAAAGGTGCCAGGAGACCCCAGAGTACAACCACATTCGTCGGTGCTGGAACAAGGTCGTCAAGGCTGATGCCTGGCGCCAGATGTGTGTTGTGATTTTCCATAATCCCTGAAACGCTGCTGCTACCCGATCATGTGAACTTTTTCTGGGGCAGGCTGGCACCCAGCTGCAGTCTCTGGGAATCAGTAGCAGCACGGTCCCACGAACATTCCTGGGTGCAACTGGCACCTGGCCATTGCTTGGTGAGACCCTTCTGCAGAGGGTCTCAGCAGGTCAAAGCTGCAGTCCCTCTGAAGTGAGGGGTTGGGAAACACAGCCGTATCTGAGATAAAACTCAGGAGGGAGGTGCCGCCTGGCAACCTGACAGCTTGGTCAAGGACAGTGTAAAAGCGGGGAGTGAATGGAAGCCAGAGACAAAGGATGGGTGCACAATTGCTAATCAGGGAGAGCAGAGTTCCGATGCTAGAGACTGAATAGCCGGGGATGCCATTTTCACCCCTTCCGCACATCCACAAACACACCTACAAACACCACAACAATCCACCCCAGTAAACTAAGCAGCGCCATCTAGTGGAGAGAGGAGCTGTTACACTAAGTCCTGCAGAACTGGGCCAACGTCACTCTTCACAAATACCACAAGTCTTGGGGCGCCTGGGTGGCTCAGTCGGTTAAGTGGCCGACTTCAGCTCAGGTCATGATCTCACGGTCCGTGAGTTCGAGCCCCGCGTCGGGCTCTGGGCTGATGGCTCAGAGCCTGGAGCCTGCTTCCGATTCTGTGTCTCCCTCTCTCTCTGCCCCTCCCCCGTTCATGCTCTGTTTCTCTCTGTCTCAAAAATAAATAAAACGTTAAAAAAAAAAATTTAAAAAAAAAAAACAAAACAAATACCACAAGTCTCTCCACCTGCTTAGTTTCTGGACTATAAAGTGCTTCATAGCTTGACTTCTAGGGGAAAACAATGTAATTTCAATCATATTTCAGTCTGTTCGCTGGTCTGTCTATTCAATTTTCTTTTGTTTTCTTTTTGTTTCTTCTCTTTTTCTTGAATACAGAAAGAGAAAAAATTTATTTTTATTTTCAATTTTTATTAAAAATATTTTTCTTTAATTTTTTCTACTACATTTTTTACTTTTTTGTAAATTTTTCAAATTCTATTTTCAAATTATTTTCAAAATCATTTAATTTTATTCTATTTCATTGTATTCATTTAAAAAATTTTCAAACATTTTCCTTTTCTCTCTCTCTTTTTTTTATTTTTCCTTTTTCCCCTTTTTTCCTCTAATCTATCAAGCTCCTTTCTACACCCAGACCAAAACACACCTAGGATCTAGCATCATTTATTTGATTTGATTTGTGTGTGTGTGTGTGTGTGTGTGTGTGTGTGTTGTTTTTAGTTTTTTTATTTTAATTTTTTTACCTTGTTAATTCCTTTTCTTCCTTCAAAATGACAAAATGAAGGAATTCACTCCAAAAGAAAGAGCAGGAAGAAACTACAGCCAGGGACTTGATCAACAGAGATACATGCAAGACGTCTGAACCAGAATTTAGAATCATTATAATAAGAATACTAGCTGGGGTCAAAAATAGATTAGAATCCCTTTACGCAGAGATAAAAGAAGTAAAAGCTAATCAGGATGAAATAAAAAATGTTATAACTGAGCTGCAATCTCAAATGGATGCCACGGCAGCAAGGATGGATGAAGTAGAGAAGTGAATCAGTGATACAGAGGACAAACTTATGGAGAATAATGAAGCAGAAAAAAAGAGGGAGACTAAGGCAAAAGAGCACGATTTAAGAAATATAGAAATCCGTGACTTATTAAAAAGGAACATCAGAATCATAGGGGTTCCATGAGATGAAGAGAGAGAAAAATGGGTAGAAGGGGTATGTGAGCAAATCATAGCAGAAAACTTTCTTAACCTGGGGAAAGACACAGACATAAAAATCCACAAAGCATGGAGGACTCCCATTAGATTCAACAAAAATCAACCATCAACAAGGCATATCAAAGTCAAATTCACAAAATACTCAGGCAAGGAAAAAATCATGAAAGCATTAAGGGAAAAAAGTCCTTAACCGACAAGGGAAGACAGATGAGGCTTGCAGCAGACCTACCCACAGAAATTTGGCAGGCCAGAAAGGAGTGGCAGGATATATTCAATGTACTGAATCAGAAAAATATGCAGCCAAGAATTCTTTATCCAGAAAGGCTGTCACTCAAAATAGAAGGAGAGATTAAAAGTTTTCCAGAAAAACAAAAATTAAAGGAGTTTGTGACCACTAAACCAGCCCCACAAGAAATCTTAAGGTGGGCTTTCTGAGGGGAGAAAAGACGAAAAAAAAAAAAGACCAAAAGCAACAAAGACTAGAAAGGACCAGCGAACATCACCAGAAACTCCAACTCTACAAGAAACATAATGGCAATAAATTCATATCTTTCAGTACTCATTCTAAATGTCAATGGACAAAATGTTCGAGTCAAAAGACATAGGGTAACAGAATGGATAAGAAAACAAAATCCATCTATATGCTGTTTAAAAGAGACCCACTTTAGACCTAAAGCCACCTTCAGATAGAAAGTAAAGGGATGGAGAACCATCTATCATGCTAATGGTCGACAAAAAAAAGCTGGAGTAGCCATACTTATATCAGACAATCTAGACTTTAAAATAAAGACTGTAACAAGAGATGAAGAAGGGCATTATATCATAATTAATGGGTCTATCCATCAAGAAGACCTAACAATTATAAATATTTATGCTCCAGGGGCGCCTGGGTGGCGCAGTCGGTTAAGCGTCCGACTTCAGCCAGGTCACGATCTCGCGGTCCGTGAGTTCGAGCCCCGCGTCGGGCTCTGGGCTGATGGCTCAGAGCCTGGAGCATGTTTCTGATTCTGTGTCTCCCTCTCTCTCTGCCCCTCCCCCATTCATGCTCTGTCTCTCTCTGTCCCAAAAAATAAATAAACGTTGAAAAAAAATTAAAAAAAAAATATTTATGCTCCAAATGTGAAACACCCAAATATATAAATCAATTAATCACAAACATAAACTCGTTGATAATAATACCATAATAGTAGGGGACTTCGACACCCCAACTACAGCAATGAACAGATCATCTAAACAGAAAATCAACAAGGAAACAATGGTTTTGAATGACGCAGGACCAGATGGCCTTAACAGATATATTCGGAACATTTCATCCTAAAGCAGCAGAATATATATTCTTCTCCAGTGCACATGGAACGTTCTCCAGAACAGATCACATACTAGGACACAAATCAGCCCTCAACAAGTACAAAGAGATCAAGATCATACCGTGGATATTTTCAGATCACAACGCTATGAAACTTGAAATCAACCACAAGAAAAAATGTGGAAAGGTAACAAATACCTGGAGATTAAAAAACATCCTACTAAAGAAAGAATGGGCTAACCAAGAAGTTAAAGAGGAAATTAAAAAGTACATGGAAGCCAATGAAAATGATAACACCACAACCCAAAACCTCTGGGACGCAGCAAAGGCAGTCATAAAAGGAAAGTATATAGCAATCCAGGCCTTCCTAAAGAAGCAAGCAAGGTCTCAGATACACTACCTAACCTTACACCTTAACGAGCTGGAAAAAGAACAGCAAATAAAACCCCAAACCAGCATAAGATGGGAAATAATAAAGATTAGAGCAGAAATCAATGCTATCGAAACCGAAAAAAACAGAACACATCAATGAAACCAAAAGCTGGTTCTCTGAAAGAATTAACAAAATTGATAAACCACTAGCCAGTTTGATCAAGGAGAAAAAGGAAAGGACCCAAATAAATAAAATCAAGAATGAAAGAGGAGAGATCAGAACCAACACAGCAGAAATAAAAACAGCAGTAAGAAAATATTATGAGCAATTATACACCAATAAAATGGTCAATCTGGAATAAATGGACAAATTCCTAGAAACATATAAACTACCAAAACTGAAACAGGAAGAAACAGAAAATTTGAACAGACCCATAACAAGTAATGAAATCAAATTGCTAATAAAAAATCTCCCCCCAAAAAAGAGCCCAGGGCCAGATGGCTTTCCAGGAGGATTCTACCAAACATTTAAGGAAGAGTTAACACCTATTCTCTTGAAACTGTTCCCAAAAATAGAAATGGAAGGAAAACTTCCAAACTCTTTCTATGAAGAGTTACCTTGATTCCAAAACCAGACAAAGACCCCACTAAAAAGGAGAACTATAGACCAATTTCACTGCTGAACATGGATGCAAAAATTCTCAACAAGATATTAGCCAACTGGATCCAACCATACATTAAAAAAATTATTCACCATGATCAAGTGGGATTTATACCTGGGATGCAGGGCTGGTTCAATATCTGCAAAACAATCAATGTGATTCATCACATCAATAAAAGAAAGGACAAGAACCACATGATCCTCTCAATAGATGCAGAGAAAACATTTGACAAAATACCGCATCCTTTCTTGATAAAAACCCTCAAGAAAGTAGGGATAGAAGGATCATACCTCAAGATTATAAAAGCCATATATGAAAGACCCAATGCTGATATCATCCTCTTTGGGGAAAAACAGAGCTTTTCCCCCAAGGTCAGGAACATGACAGGGATGTCCACTCTCGCCACTGTTATTCAACATAGTACTGGAAGTCCCAGCCTCAGCAATCAGACAACACAAAGGAATAAAAGGCATCCAAATCGGCCAGGAGGAGGTCAAACTTTCACTCTTCACAGATGGCATGATACGCTATATGTGTATCATTGGGAAAACCCAGAAGATTCCACAAAAAAAACTGCTAGAACTGATCCATGAATTCAGCAAAGTGGCAGGATATAAAATCAATGCACAGAAATCAATTGCATTCCTATACACCAACAATGAAGCAACAGAAAGAGAAATCAAGGAATCGATCCCATTTACAATTGCAAATACCTAGGAATAAATCTAACCAATGAGGTGAAAAATCTATACACTGAAAACTATAGAAAGCTTATGAAAGAAATTGAAGAAGGCACACACACACACACAAAAGGAAAAATATTCCATGCTCCTGGATAGGAAGAACAAATATTGTTAAAATGTCAATACTACCCAAAGCAATCTACATATTCAATGCAATCCCTACCAAAATAACACCAGCATTCTTCACAGAGCTAAAACAAACAATCCTAAAATTTGTATGGAACCGAAAAGACCCTGAATAGCCAAAGCAATCTTGAAAAAGAAAACCAAAGCAGGAGGCATCACAATCCTGGACTTCAAGCTATATTACCAAGCTATAATCATCAAGACAGTATGGTACTGGCACAAAAACAGACACTCAGATCAATGGAACAGAATCGAGAACCCAGAAACAGACCCACAAACATATGGCCAACTAATCGTTGGCAAAGCAGGAAAAAATATCAAATGGAATAAAGACAGTCTCTTCTGCAAATGGTGCTGGGAAAACTGGACAGCGACATGCAGAAGAATGAACCTGGACCACTTTCTTACACCATACACAAAAATAAACTCTAAATGGTGAAACACCTAAATGTAAGATAGGCAGCCATCAAAATCCTCGAGGAGAAAGCAGGAAAACACCTCTTTGACCTCAGCCTCAGCAACTTCCTATTCAACACGTTTCCAGAGGCAAGGGAAACAAAAGCAAAAATGAACTATTGGGACCTCATCAGAATAAAAAGCTTCTGCACAGCAAAGGAAACAATCAGCAAAACTAAAAGGCAACCGACGTAATGGGAGAAGATATTTGCAAACGACACATCAGATAAAGGGTTAGTATCCAAAATCTATAAAGACTTTATCAAGCTCAAACCCATAAAACAAATGATCCAGTGAAGAAATGGGCAAAAGACATGAATAGACACTTCTCCAAAGAAGACAACCAGATGGCCAATCGGCACATGAAAAAATGTTCAACACCACTCATCATCAGGGAAATACAAATTAAAACCACAATGAGATACCACCTCACACCTGTCAGAATGGCTAACATTAACAACTCAGGCAACAACAGATGTTGGCAAGGATGCAGAGAAAGAGGATCCCTTTTGCACTGCTGGTGGGAATGCAAACGGGGGCAGCCACTCTGGAAAACAGTATGGGGGGTTCCTCAAAAAATTAAAAGTAGAACTACCCTACGACCCAGCAACTGCACTACCAGGTATTTTTCCAAGGGATACAGGTATGCTGTTTCAAAGGGGCACATGCACCCCCATGTTTATAGCAGCACTATCAATAATAGCCAAAGTATGGAAAGAGCCCAAATGTCCATCAATGGATGAATGGATAAAGAAGACGTGGTATATACACAATGGAGTATTACTTAGCAATCAAAAAGAATGAAATCTTGCCATTTGTAACTACGTGGATGGAACTGGAGGGTATTATGCCAAGCGAAATTAGAGAAAAGACAAATATCATATGACTTCACTCATATGAGGACTTTAAGATACAAAACAGATGAACATAAGGGAAGGGAAGCAAAAGTAACATAAAAACAGGGAGGGGGACCAAACATAAGAGGCTCCTAAATATGGAGAACAAATAGAAGGTTACTGGAGGGGTTGTGGGAAGGGGGATGGGCTAAATGGGTAAGGGGAATTAAAGAATCTACTCCTGAAATCACTGTTGCACTATATGTTACCTAACTTGGATGTAAATTAAAAAATAAAAAAAATAAAAAGAACATAGGAGCTGATCTGAAGGAGGTCCCAATGGGAAGACCTAGAAAAATTTGAGCAACAAAATAAATAATAATAGTACTAGATTATAACCCAAAATATAAAATGAATTTACATTTGACCATGGATATGAATAAATAACTGGAAAAAAATAAATGAAGGAAAAATCTCTTCCTTTCAGAAGAATTTCAATTAATAAATGTTGAAGGAAAGAGAAATAGAAAACTGCCATTTGGCAGCAATAATAGTAACAGAAAGATCCACCAGTGGATACTAAAATTAGTGGGTGAAAGTGTGCAAAGAAACAGGATATTTGCATAGTGCCAAATGATCTCCTCTAAGATATTTATTAAGTACAATGTGCAAATTTTCTAATTTATTAAGATTTATAAAAACTTAAATGTAAATTTACAAAATTATAAACTTATTAATTACAAAGAGAAACAGAGTGGGGCACCTGGGTTGCTCAGTTGGTTAAACCTCAGACACTTGATTTCGGCTCAGGTCCTGATTTAATGATTTGTGAAATTGAGCCCTGTGTCCTGCTATGAGCTGACAGCACAGAGCCTGCCTGGGATTCTCTCTCTCTCTTTCTCTCTCTCTCTCTCCCTTTCTTTCTCTGCCTCTCCCCCAGCTCACGCTCACTCTCTTTATCTCAAAATAAATAAATAAAAATTAAAAAACAACAAGAGAGAAACAGAGCAACTTTATAGTGGTAAAACCCAGTTTAATGATCACAGCTTAGCCAGATGATCAGGGTTAACATCACCAATCATAAGACATACGGACATAATGAAGCCCCTGATAAGATGAACCGAAAAGAGCATACATAACACTACATCTGTTGTATCCCTGCCCCAAAAATGCATAACATCAATTTAATCATGAGAAAACCTTAGACAAACCCAAATTGAGGGACATTCCATAAAATAACTGACCAATTCTCTTCCGGAGGGTGAACGTCATGAAAAACAAGAGAAAGAGGAACAGTCACCTGTTGGAGGACACTAAAGAGAGATGACAGCTAAATGTCATGTGGGAACCTGAATTGGATCCTGGAACTAGAAAAGAACATTCCTGGATAAATTAGTGAAATCCATGTAAGGTTTGGTTAATAGTGTTGTACCAATATTAATTTCCTCATTCTGATCGTTGTAACATGGTGATGTAAGGTCTAACATTAGGGGAAGATGAGAGGATACATGGAAACTCCATACTATTTTGTAACTTTTGGGGAGGGCTCCTCTTCTATTTTTTGGAAGAGTTTGAGGATTGGTATTAATTCTTCAAACGTTTGGTAGAATTCACCAGTGAAGGATCTGATCCTGGACATCTGTTTTTTGGGAGGTTTTTGATTACCGATTCAATCTCCTTACTAGTAATTGGTGTGTTCAAAGATTCTATTTTTTCATGATTGTCTTGGAAGGGTGCGTGTTTCTAGGAATTTATCCATTTATTCTAGGTTTCCAATTTGTTGGCATTCTTTTATGATCCTTTGTATTTCTGTGGTATCTGTTGTAACATCTCCTCTTTCATTTCTGATTTTATTTATTTGAGTCTTCTTTTTTTCTTGGTTGTTCTGGCTAAAAGTTTGTCAATTTTGTTTAGCTCCTCAGAGAAAACAATCAGAGAGATCAATGGTTTCATTGATCCTTTCTTTAAAAAAAAAATTTTTTTAATGTTTCTTTCTGAGAGAGAGAGTAAAGGCATGAGTGGGGGAGGGGCAGAGAGAGTAGGAGACACCAAACCGGAAGAGGTCTCTCAGGCTCCACACTGTCAGCACAGAGCCCGACACGGGGCTTGAACTCACTGTGAGATCCTGACCTGAGCTGAAGTCAGACACTTAACCCACTGAGCCACCCAGGCACCCCTCGTTGATCCTTTCTATTGTCTTTTTTATTCTCTATTTCACTTATTTCTGTTCTGACCTTTATTATTTTCTTCTTTATATACGACTTTTTGGTAGGTTTAAAATTAATTCAAAATGTTTGTAGGGGATATACCCAAAACATTAGCTTCCAGAAAGATTTAAAAGAAAAGCATGAAGAAAAAAAGGTCAAATAACTCTAACCAAGATAAAACAGGCATCACTATATTTATCACAGACAAAATAGGCTTTAGGGCAAAAAGCATGATTTTGGAAAAAGATTATCAGTACAAAGGATAAAAGGAATACTTCCCCATGATGTATAATAATTTTAAATGTGTACACACCTAGTAATAATATAAAAATATAGTAAGCAAAAAAGAACAGATTTCCTAGAAGAAATTGAGAAATCAACTATTTAAAGTGGGAATTTGGGGGGTGACTGGGTGGCTCAGTTGGTTAAGTGTTGGACTTCAGCTCAGGTCATGATCTCGCAGTTTGTGAGTTTGAACCCCGCTCTTGTGTGGGTATGTCAAGGTAGATACATGCTTATTAGCTTTTATAAATATCACCAAGCAGTGTTCCATTGTAGCTGCATCAATTTAAAGCACCTACCAGCACCATATGAGAGTTCTATTTATTGCACATCCTTGGTAACACTTAATGTTGTCCATCCTTGTACACACCTATCACTTTGAACACCATCTCTGTGTGAAGACCTTCCCTTGATCTCTAACTCTGACCCAGTGCTCTCCCCCCATGCAAATAGTGTATCCAATTGTCAATATGACATCTTTCCTTGGATGCCTTGTGGGCATCTCCAAGACAACAGATCAATGCAAAGATCTTAAGTCCTCCTTCCTTGCAAAGGGTTCCTTCCCTTGATTCCCTCATCCTCATAAAAAGCATCACTATCTTCTCAGCTGCTCCAGCTAAACGCCTATAATTTCTCCTCCCTCTCATGTCCACATCCAATCCTTCAGCAAAGCTGCTATATTCCGTTTCTATAATACATTCAGGATCTGTCCGTTTCTTCCCACCTTCAACACTGCTCCTCTGATGCAGACCACTATTAATCATGACTGCACGACTGCTTAGCAGCCAGAGAGAGCTTTTTAAAAACATAAACCAGTCACCTCATCTCCTTGCTTAATACCTTCCAGTGGCTCCCTAGTGCTCCAACATAAAACCCACCTTCTCACCTTGGCCTGAAAGGCTGTGAATGATCTGGCCCCTAACCAGGTACCTCTCTGATCTCTCCTCTTCCAGTAGGGGAGTGAGCACATTCCAGCCATTACCTTTTCTTTCTTTCTCTCTTTCTTTCTCTTTCTTTCTTTCTTTCTTTCTTTCTTTCTTTCTTTCTTTCTTTCTTTCTTTCTCAATGTTTATTTCTGAGAGAAAGAAAAAGAGCACATGTGAGCGGGGGTGGGGCAGAGAGAGAGGGACAGAGGGTCCAAAGTAGGTTCTGTGCTGACAGCAGAGAGCCCAATGCAGGGCTCGAATCCATGAACCACAAGACCTTGACCCGAGACAAAATCGAATGCTCAACCAACTAAGCCACCCAGGCACCCCAGTCATTGCCTTTTCTTAAATACATCCGGCTCATTCCTGCCTCAGAACCTTTGTCCTTACTGTTCCCTCTGTCTGATAAGCTCTTCCCTCAAATCTTTGCCCAGCTGTCTCCTTCCCATCTGTTTAGGTCTTAACCCAAATATCTCTTCCTCAAAAAGGTCTTCTCCAATCACCTTAGCTAAAGTTGCCCCTCCATACATCTCTATTCTCTCACCCCTTTGTCTTTTCTTTTTATTTTTTTTTTAAGATTTTTTAAAAGCAATTTCTACACCCAAAGTGGGACTCAAACTCACAATCCTGAGATCAGGAGTTACACATTCTACCGAATGAGCCAGCCAGGAGCCCCTATTTTCTGTATAGATCTTATTTTCCTGATGTGATCACTTACTTTTTTAATACTCATATGCTCCATTAGAATATAAGGTCTTCAAGGGTCAGGAGCTGTGTGTCTAGTCCCCTGCTATGTTCCTACTGTCTAGAACTGCATTTGCCCCTATGGTAGCCACTAGCCACAGGTAGCTAAATTTAAATTCAGGGGCACGTGGGTGGCTCAGTCAGTTAAGTGTCTGACTTTGGCTCAGGTCATGATCTCATGGTTCGTGAGTTCGAGTCCCGTGTTGGGCTCTGTGCTGGCAGCTCAGGGCCTGGACCTGCTTGGATTCTGTGTCTCCCTCTCTCTGTCCCTCCCCCGCTTGCACTCTGTCTCTCTCTGTCTCTCAAAAATAAACATTAAAAAAATAAAAAATAAATTTAAATTCATTAAAAGTAAACAGTATTAAGAATTCAGTTCTTTAGTTACACTAGTGAGATTTCAAGTGCTCAAGAGCCACCTGTGGCTAATAGCTACCATAGTGGATAGTGCAGACAAAGAAAATTTCCAACATTCCAGAAAGTTCTGCTCTAGACAGCACTGTCCTAGAAACCAGCTACCCAATGAGCATATAATAAAATAAAGATATTTTGGGGGCACCTGGGTGGTTCAGTCGATTGAGCATCAGATTCTTGATTTCAGCTTGGTTCATGATCCCAGGGTTGTGGGATCAACCTCCACCTTGGGCTCCACAATGAATGTGGAGCCTGTTTGAGATTCTCCCTCTGCCCCTCCTCTCCACTGTTTGCATTTTCTTAAAAAGAAAAAGTATATATATATATATATATGTATATATGTGTATATATATATACACATACATATATATACATATATACATACATATATATATATATATATATATATATAATTTATTTTGAGAGAGAAAGAGGGGAAGGGGGAAGCAGGGAAGGTGCAGGGAGAGAGGGAGAGAGAGAATCCCAAGGCTGTCAGCGTAGAGCCTAACAGGCTCACTCCCATGAACAATGGAGATCACAACCTGAGCCGAGATCAAGAGCCAGGGGCTCAACCGACAGAGCCACCCAGCTGCCCCCAAATATCTTTTTAATATCTCTATTAAAAAAGATATTTTTAATCCTTATCTTATGAGGGAGAAAAACATAGGTCAGAGAAGTTGTGTTATTATCCCAAGGCCACACAGCCAGGAAGCAACCTAGCAGAAATTTGAATGCAGTGTTGTTTTGCTCTGAAGCACATGCTACTCCCTTTCTTTCTTTCTTTCTTTTTTTTTTAAGTTTATTTATTTTGAGAGCAAGAGAGCATAAATGCGTGAGGAGCAGAGAGAGGGTGAGAGAGAGAGAGAGAGAGAGAGAATCCCAGGCAGGCTCTGCACCTCTAGTGCAGAGCCCCAAGGGGCCTACGGGGCCCTCGAACCCACAAACGCAGAGATCATGACCAGAGCCAAATTCGGATGCCCAACCAACTGAGCCACCGAGGTGCTCAGTTGAGCCTCCCTTTCTTGAGAGCCAGCAGCCTCTTGGCTGTTTAAAAAGGCACAGGGCTCTCTCGTACTCCTACATATCCTCCAACCCTGGGCTTGTACCTAACTGAAGAAGGCGTGGGCAGCTTCATTGAAGGATTGTTGCGCAAGGCATTGAAAGATTTAGGGTCTGTCCAGATTTCATCTCAGATCCATTGGCTGTTCCACACTTAGTAAGTCTCTACGCTTCTCTGGGTCTCAGCTGCATCTCTATAAAATGAAGAAACTTACCCTGTGACCTGAAGACTGGAGATAGCACGCAAGGGACCTGGTGACTAGGTACACTCTTCAGCTCCTGCCTGATTCTGAGGCAGGCCACATGAGGAGTAGGGTGGGGGTGGAAGTGCTTTGGTTGGTTTGACCCACAATAGCAGCTCTTGTTGCTTGAATGCCTACAGGTGAAAAAGCTGAGGCTCATAGACGTGAAGTAATTTGGCCAGGAGAATTGGGATCTGAACCTGAGACTCTCTGATCCCACGCGAGTGCCACGCAACCAGAGTCGGGACCCATAGGAATCAGGAGGAGTTTACCGGTGAAAGGTGGTGAGCTCCCCGTCTCTGGAGGTGTGCAAGTCGGTCTGGGCCACGCACGGAGCAGTGGCTGGTGCCCGGGAGCAGACCATAGAGCCTCTCGCAGGCCCCTTTCCGCTTGCCGCGGCGGCCCCGGCCCAGGCGGGAGCGCAGCGCCACCAGGGCGGGGCGGGGGCTGCTATTTCTGTCCGGTGAGCGCAGCCCGCGCCGCGAGGCGGGGGAGGGGGCGCCCGCGCCGCCATATTCCCTCCCGCCGGCCGGCCCCGCGGCGTGCAGCCACCATGAGCACCGCCGCCTTCCACATCTCCAGTCTCCTGGAGAAGATGACGTCCAGCGACAAGGACTTCAGGTGCGTCCCGCTGCCCGGCCCCCAGTCTCTCCGCCTTCCACTGAAACCCGGGCCTTCTTCGCCTCCGGTCGCGCCGGCCCATCCCCCACGAGCGTGCAGCCCCTGCCCCTCTCCCCGCGTAAAGCTCCACCCCTCCCCTGACCCCCGCGTCCGCCTCCCCGGCTTCCCTGTTTCCCTCGTCGCTGCCCTGCCCTTTCTACAGTCCCAGCTTCATCTCCCACCGTGCGCGCTTCGACCCCTGCCACCGTCCCCTGGTCGGCGGAGCCCCGGCTCCGCCCCTCTGCACCTTTCCTCTGCCTCCGCTCCTCTGCCCAGCCCTCGTCTCTCCCCGTGGCTGATGCGCCCAGGCCCCCCGCTTCAACCCACGGTGAAGCCCTCAGCCCCTCCTTGGGCATCCCAGCGCCTGCCTCTTCTTCCTGGCACTGGAACTCAGTCCCTTGTCGGGCCCACGACCCGGGGAATGACTTTTCCATGGATACCCTCAGCACCGCCCTCTTCTCTTCAGAGTCATCCCAGGCCTCCTCCCTGCACTTCATCAGGGCATCTTCTCTCCTCCCCTCCCCTTCCAGGCTTGCTCTGACACAGCCCTAAGGAGGGGGCTGGGCTGAGTGGCTTTGCAGGCACTGGTAGGTGATGGTTGGGATGGGGGCTTTTAGGGTTTGGGTGCCACTCCCCTTATCATTGTTCCCCTTTCGCCAGACATCTCTGAGCCACACAGGAACAGAGCTGAAAAGAAAGGAGGAAACCTCTCGTCCAACCCCCTCATCCTCAGGGAGAAACCGAGGCCCCTGGAGGCCAAAGGGATTGGCCCTGGTCACACAGCCAGTTCTGGACCCTGGGAGCTAAAAGGAGCCCACAGAGACCAACATAACCCACTTATTGAACATTCTGTCAGTTTATCCCCAGTTTACAGATAGGGAAATGGAGGCTCAGAGTCATGAAGGGGCTAGTCGCAGTCACAGGGCTATGAAGTGGAGGACGTGGGGTCCAAATCCAGGTCAGTCTTAAGCCAGAAACTGAGATCTCAGCAAGGCCATCTGATTCCAGCCCTCTGACAGGTGAGGAGATTGAGGCCCTGTTCTCCTGGTCTGGCTCCTGCCCTCTGCTGACACCCAATCCTCAGCACCCCTCAAGTGCCTCTGAGTAGAGCTTTAGAACACAGTGCTGGATTCAGACCCTGGCCCCAGCCACTTACTGGCTGTGTGACTGGACTTCTGAGCCTCAATTTCTGTTTCTATAAGATGGGATGATAATAGAACCCACCTCAGAGGGTTGGTGTGTGTATGAAAAGAGTTAATAACATGTGCAATGCCTAGATTAGTGGCTGGCACCAGGTAAGTGTTTAATAAATCGTTACTTATGCACATCAGAAACCTGCCATGCACTCTTCCCACTCTTTACTTGTAAACCCCACCCCCTTTCTTTCCTTCTTTCACCTGGCTCACCCCTACTCTTTTGTCACCTCTTTGGGATGCCCCCTGACACCCAGGCAGGGTTGGGCACCTCCCCTGGGCTCCCACAGCGCCTTCCCCGCCCCATGTTTCTACTGCATCACTTCTAGCCCCTGTGCCAGGCCTGTGTGTTTCCTTTTTGCATCCCATAGTCTGTTCGAGGTACACAGAAGGTGCTCAGTGAATGTTTTCTGGGTCCCAGGCTCCCTGCTGTGCTGTCCAGTGCAGTCTCAGTCAGTCCGCCCCTCTGCCTGGGTGGTATGATTGTCTTTCCTGTTCTTCAGAGGCTTGGCGAGGTGAAGTGACTTGCCCAAGGTCGCATAGTCGGCTAGTGGCCGAGGGGATTTGCACCACTGTCTCTTGGGCCCCAGGTCCAGTCTCCAAGAGAGGGAGTTGGCCCTGCCATCTAGAGCCAGAGCCCTTTCAGTCTGCTCTGCCTGAGAACACTTAAAACCACCCAAGCATATGAGGATGGTGTCTATTTTTAAAGTCCAAATACCAGGAAGGCTGGGTCCTGCTGACCAACTGTCCAGGTGCCCATGTGGCAGAGTATTTCAGCTGAGTTGCCTCTAGGATTTCTCTGGAATGAAACTGAAACTGTGTCCTCTGGCTTCTGGAGGCAGGTGGCGACAGCAAGTGGGGGTCCCAGGCAGGGTGAAGGAAACCTTTGATCCTTGTTGTCCCTCTTTGGGCAGGAGGCTGCTCAGTTCCCACTCAGACTCCAGCAGCCAGATGGATAAACTGGGGGGTCTTGCAGGAATTCCCAAATCATTTTTTGAAAACATAATAGTAATTGTTGAGGAGCCGGGAGACCTGACTGGTGGGCGGAGACTCTTCCCAACTTGCTGTGTGTCCTTGGACAGCTCCTACAGCCCCTCTGAGCCTGGTTTTCCCATCTGCCTCATGCGAAGAGCTGGTTGTCCTATTGAAACCTCCCAAGGATGTTATGAAGTGGAGCAAAGAATATTCCCCTTTCATAGGTGGGAAAAATGAGACTCTAGAGAGGGGTCAGTTGCTTAAGTTCACCTAGAATAAATGAAGCCAAACTTCAGTGCTAAAGCTCTTATCTACCAAATTACATGCTTTACATCCCCCACTGCCACCACCACATCCATGTACACAATACGGCTTTCTTTCTCTGTGAGCCGGGTATTTGCAGGAACTCGGGGGTGTTTGAAATGCTGAGGAATCTCTCGGAAGGGTTGGTTTCTGAGTTCGGGTTTCCACACGCTGCCTGGCTGTCAGGGGCTGGCTCTCTCCCTCCTTTCCCTCCTTCCCTCGCCCTGCCTCCCAGGCCCTCTCCAGAACTATTCTTTGCTGGGTCTGGAGTCCCAGGGATGAACACGATGGGCCCTTGTGAGTTCACAGTCTAATGAGGAGACACACTGGTGACCAAGCTTGTAATGAAGTTTGAGGAGTGCTGTGATGAGGAGTGCAGAGTGCTCTCACAGAAATCTATCCAGGGGAGCCAAGCATGATTAGAGACTGTGGGTTGGGGATAGGGCACGGTGGTCAGAGGAGTCATCCCTGAGGCTGGGCCATTTGAGCTGGGCCCTTGACAGTCGAATAGGAGTTCAACAGAGAAGAAAGAGGGGGGGCAGGAGGCTCATCTTGGGCAAAGGAACACATTCCTTCAGTTTCCAGGGTGAGCTGGGTCACCATGAACTGCGGCAGAAATGCAGCTTAGAGATCCTGGCTGCCATCTCGGAATGTCCCCTCAGCCGGGCAGACCTAGGAATGCATGTGCCTACCCCACGCCTTGGCCTGGCTCAACTGCAAACCTTCTCCTTCATCTTACCTTGGCTGCATCTGCATTGAGGAGGCCCAGAGGTGGGCACAGTCAGTCCTGCCACTCCCTCCTGGCCTCCAGCCCAGCCTCCTTCCTTTCAGCAGCTTGAGGCTAATCCCAGCTGTTAAAAATAAACAGCAGTGACAAAGACCAGTGCCTTCCCGGTAACAGGGCGCTGGGGGCCTCCCCGTGACATCATGCAGCAGGTCTGAACCTGCAAAGATGAGGCTAGAATCCCGACTGTGATCAATTTTGCCACAGGAGGCTTGGGAGGGGTGGGGGAGGCTCTTGTTAACAGAGCAAGCTCAAGCCCAAAAGCAAGGCTGGTGTGAGGAGGCAGAGTGGCCTGGTGGGTCACCAAAAGCTGGAGGCTTTCTCTGGGGCTGCCACTGTCTGGCCCTGACTTTGCCGCATCTCTCCTTGCCGCTCTGGCCTTCTCCAGTCTGTCCTCATAAGTGCCTGCGGGAGCCAGTGAACAGGTGCAGTGGGCCTGGTGGGAACCTGGTGGACTGGAGAGAGTGTCCTACCTAATGAGGGCAGCCATGCCTTGACCGGCCAGTTATTGTCACCAGGGGATGTTGGCCCAGTTGTATCCAAATACTCTATTTTCAAGAGAATCTGGAAATCGCAACTTTTACATCAACTTTCCCAGTTTCCCAAATGCTGATATTTCAGATTTTTGAAAAACATCTGCAAGGTGGACACAGCCGAGGGCTGCCAGCGTAAGGCTGCTCTGCCTTCTTAATCTTGGCAGGAGCAGTGCTCCATGATGCCCTTGCAGCCCCAGCTCATGGCCTTCCAACTCAAGACTCCCACTGCAGTTTTCATTCCCCGGGACACAGCATCAGGCTGCACAGATCTGCCCACCTGTGGGTGGGCAGCACTTGGCTCTGATGCCCACCCTGGACCAGGGAGCCATGGCTGTGGACTGGTCAGTTGTTGACACTAGTGTCTAAGATGTGCTTGTGGCCCATCAGCATGGCCTAGTGCAGTAGTTCTCAGGGTAGGGTCCCCACCCCCAGGAACTTGTTAGAGATGAAAATTCTTGGGCCCCGTCTCAGACCTGATCCCAGAAACCCTGGGGGTGGGGCCCAGCAGTGTCTAACAAGCCTTGTGGGTGATTCTGATGCCAGCTAGAGTTTGAGAACCACTGGTCTAAAGGCAGGGGCTGAGTGGGTTCTCTGAGGTGGGGGTGGGCAGGGCTAGCCCCACTCCACTGGTCTGGTAGAGAGGTGTGTGTTCGACCTTCTAGCGTGAATGAGAGGTGAATGATGTAACATGCCATTATAATGAAGTGCTACTTACTGAATGCTCATTGTATGCTAAGTCCATCACATACATTCTTTCATTTTAACTTCCATATAACCCTGCAAGGCAGGTGCTATTCTTATCCCCCCCTTTTTTTTTCTGACAGGTAAACTAGGGCTCTGAGAGGTGAAGTGACATGCCCAAGTTCACATTTACATAAATGGCAGAAGCAGGAGCCACCAACCTCAAAGAACTCAGCATTTGGCCAGGGTGCTGTACCACTCATAGTCTGCCACCATGTGGCAGCTGGTGCCTTACACATGGGTCTCCTTGTAGCCCGACCATGCCTACAGTGCAGATAATCTACTTGCCCTTGAATCTTTGTATCAAGGTCTGCTTCTGGGGGAATGCTGAGATACCTCCCAAATTATTGGGGCCAGGAGCTGCTCAGTAATCCTCCTCTGCCCTCACGCCCAGGTTCATGGCCACCAGTGACCTGATGTCAGAGCTGCAGAAGGACTCCATCCAGCTGGACGAGGACAGCGAGCGCAAGGTGGTAAAGATGCTGCTCAGGCTCCTGGAGGACAAGAATGGCGAGGTGCAGAACCTGGCCGTCAAGTGGTGAGTTTTGGCCTCGGTATGGATGGGACAAGGCCAGGTGTGACAGAACCCCAGGGATCCCTGCCTCTTTGGGGTGCAGCTTCTGATAGAATAGTTGCTGAGCAGCTCTTGAAGCCCCAGAGGAGGTGGACAGTGCCGTGGTCTTGATTTCCCCAGAAGTCGACCCGGTGACAAGGATTCAAGTGTAAGTGTATTTGGGAAGTGATCTCAGAAAACTCCAGTAGGCGAATAGGGAAATGAGGTAGGGAAGGAAGAAAACCAATAAGGTGTGAAATATCAAGCAAGATACTGCTGTGGGCAGATGGAGCTTAACCCTACTGGGGGCCTTTGGGACACAGTTGTAGGGGACGCCCTGTGGAGTGTTCCACCCGCCAGCTGTCAAGTCCTGTTGAGGCTGTTCCCAAGGTAGCATGGAGGGTTATGTATTCCATGACGCCTCCAGCCAGAGAAAGCCCTGAGGTACAGATGCAGGTGCTGGCAGCTGGAAGGTCATGTTGGCATGCAGAAGAGTGGTGAGAGCTGAAGGGACAGGGGGCCCCAAAAGTCTTTGCCCTCGGCACTATGAGGTTACAGTCCTGAGACCGTGGAGAGTACCTTTAGAGCTAAAAAAGCAAGATGAGGTATGTGCAGGGCACACGTGTGTGTAGGTGGAGGATTGAGGAATGGCAGGGGTCACTGAGAATTGGGGCATTGCCTCTCGAACTCTGTGAGCTGAGCCCAGGCATTCTGGGTCGTCTTAATGAATTTCAATTTGATCCTAAGAGCAGAGGCAATTCAGTAGAGTTTTATGCAGGAACATGACGTGGTCATGTTTGTCGTCTGGAAGCATCCCTCTGGCCATGCAGTAGCGATAAGATAGGGTGGATGGTGGTTTCCCAGTAGCAGAACCAGTAACACAGTAGCATGTGTTCGGTATGTAAATGCTTGGGCCCGTTGACTGAAGTGATAAAGTCATGAGAAGCCTGTTCTAAATGTAGGCTCATTGTGGGTGCCATGGCAGCTGGTAGGTAGAGACAGGTATGGATGCTGGGGACTCCGATACCACAAGCAGCGTTGCTCTTAGTGACAAAATTTTCTGAAACGGTGAACATCTCCTGGTAGTTTCCCAAAAAACCAAGTACAGTCTTCCTTTAATTTACCTACACAATTATATGCTTGGAAAATTTAGAGTCTATTAAAATAGTATAAAAAGTACTTTGTGTTTATATGTAAATTGAAAGTAGATTTTGGACTCAGATAATTATAGAAAGGTTTTATTTTTCCTATACGAATGCCCAGTGGGATGTTAGAACACATCCAGCAGGATGTGAAACGTTCTGTTTTGCAATATTGTCTTTCCCAGCCACCCCCCACCCCCAAAATAAAAGCCAGAAGCGACATCTTATTAGTTACAATGACCAAAAAAGGCCCCCATAAATTTCCAGAACACCCCTGAGGGCACTGCACCCCAATCAGGAACTATGGGAGGTGGAAACGGGAACCCTATGATTACTTAGATGGAGGAACTGATGGAGAAAAACATCAAGAGAGCCAGGGTTTGCAAACTGGTATGCATTGGAGTATCCTGGGACCCTTGTTGAAGCTATGTATTCCCCAGGGATTCATATTCAGGACTGGGAGGGGTGGGGAGAGGAGGCTGAGGTAGGCAGATGAGAGGGCAGCACCTGGGAATCTGCATTCTAATGAACACCAACATCTCAGAACCACTCATTTAGGTCAGAGGTTCTCAACCTTAATGGCACAGTAGAATCACCTAGGGAATTAAAAAAAAAAAAAAAAAAAGACAAAACAAACAAAAAAAAAACCCTGCCAACGTCCAGGCCACACCTGAAAACCAATTAACTCAGATTCTCTGGGGCTAGCACCCAGGTGACAATTTTTTAAAGGTCCCAGGTGATGGCAATGCACAGTTAAGGCTGAGAACTGGTATGTCTAGTGTAGCTATTTTTAAAATTCAATGTGGATTCAAATCACCTGGGGCCTTTGTTGAAATGCAGATTCTGGTTCAGTAGCCCTAGGGTAGGACCTGAGATTCTGCGTCTCTGACAAGTTCCGTCTCTGACAAGTTCCGGGTGATGCTGGTGACACTCATGATGCTGATCTGTGACTACAATAGGCAAAGCAATGCTCTAAGGCAGAGGTTCTCGGAAGTGTGGTCCCTGGACCACCAGTATCAGCATCTACTGAGAACTTACTAGAAATGTAAATTTTCAGGCCCCATCTAGACCTTCTGAATCTGAACATCTGGGGTGGGCCCAGAAGTCAGTTTTAACAAGTCCTTCAGTAGATTCTCATACACACTCAAGTTTGAGAACTGCTGCTCTCAGGCATTCCTTGGTTTCCAGCTGAGGTTACTGGGTTCACTGGTTTGGCCATACACTGAGATGCAAAACCCAGGAGGTGGTGCAGGTTTGGGAGGTGCCAGGAATGATGTTGGCAGAGCAATAGGGTGCCTCTCCTTCTGGCAAAATAGGGAGTCCCCTGTCGATCTGGAGCCTTTTCCTCAGCACATGTGGCCCTGTGGGCCTGAGGGGACCCTAAGGAGCAGCGTGACTCAGGCTGAGCCTGGGGCTTTTGGACCCCATCCCTCCCTCTCTCCCTACTCAGCCTGGGTCCTCTGGTGGGCAAAGTGAAGGAGTACCAGGTGGAGACCATCGTGGATGCCCTCTGTGCCAACATGCGGTCAGATAAGGAGCAGCTCCGAGACATCGCTGGCATCGGCCTCAAGACTGTCCTGTCGGAGCTCCCCCCTGCAGCCACAGGTACCCAGGCCCCAGAGATTAGGCACTATCATCATTTGTGCTACTTTACAGTTAAGAAACTGGGGCTCAGAGAGTTGAAGGGATTTACCTAAAACCAGCCAGCTAGTAGGTGGCAGAGAATTCAGACCCAGCTCTGTTTAACTTCATGGCTCTGTGTCAGGAATGCTTTAGCTTCGAGTAACAAAATCTAATGACAGCTTGAAGAAGTACAGCGTTGCTTTTCTCACATAATTCTGGAGAGATCAGCCATTCCACTTTTGTAGCAATTCATTTAGCAGGTCAGTTAGGACAGGGTGAGGTCTCTGCCTGTGTCTTTTGTCTTTTATAAGGAAAGCACATGTTTCTCCAGAAGCCCTCAGAAGTCTTCTACCTATAGCTCACTGGCCAAAACATGGTCACTTGGCCCCTGCTAAGAGCAAGAGCATTTAGGAAAGGAGCTTCTCCTGCCTCCTTAGTTAGAAGGTAGAAGGCAGAGGGGTTGGATATGGGGTGAATCAGCCAACAGGTCAGCCATCAATTCAGCTTCCTTAGCCAACCCCCTTTAGTTCTTTCAGACTCTGGGTCAAACCTTGGACCACGTAGGGTCAGCAGGATTCTCAGGAATGTGAGCTCAGGAACATAATGACAGCAAAGGCTGACCAGAGGTGGAAGCCAGCCCTAGCCTCACTGTGCTATGCTTTTGCTCCGTGCAGGCTCTGGCCTGGCTACCAACGTGTGCCGGAAGATCACCGGCCAGCTCACCAGTGCCATTGCCCAGCAAGAGGATGTGGCTGTGCAGTTGGAAGCCCTGGACATCCTCTCTGACATGCTGAGCAGGTACAGGAGGCCACCCTGGGCAAGGAGGACTGGGAGAGGGTGGCGAGGGGACAGAGAGGAACTCAAATCCACAGAGCCGGCACTCACTGCACACCATGCTCTGTGCTTGGGGTCCCTTACTTGTCCTGGCAGCCCTAGGAAGGAGAACTCCTTCGTCTCAATTCTGTAGTCTCTGTCTCTGCCCAAAGTCACTGTCAGCACCAAGGTAACAGTAAATGGCAGAACCTGGGGTTGAATTCAGGTCTCTCCAAGCCCTGAAGCCTGTATATGTTCATCCTCTCTCTCACCCCTTTCTTTCTCTTTTTCTTCTTTGGGGTGATATAGCTGAGCCTTTGTTTGTTTATTTATTTTTAATTTACATCCAAGTTGGTTAGCATATAGTGCAATTATGATTTCAGGAGTAGATTCCAGTGATTCATCTCCTATGTATAACACCCAGTGCTAACCCCAAGTGTCTTCCTTAATGCTCCTTACCCATTTAGCCACTCCTCCCACCCACAACCCCTCTAGCAACCCTCGGTTTGTTCTCTGTATTTAAGAGTCTGTTTTGGGGTGCCTGGGTGGCGCAGTCGGTTAAGCGTCCGACTTCAGCCAGGTCACGATCTCGCGGTCCGGGAGTTCGAGCCCCGCGTCAGGCTCTGGGCTGATGGCTCAGAGCCTGGAGCCTGTTTCCGATTCTGTGTCTCCCTCTCTCTCTGCCCCTCGCCCGTTCATGCTCTGTCTCTCTCTGTCCCAAAAATAAATAAACGTTGAAAAAAAAAAATTAAAAAAAAAAAAGAGTCTATTTTGTCCCCCTCCTTCTTTTTATATTATTTTTGCTTCCCTTCCCTTATGTTCATCTGTTTTGTATCTTAAAGTCCTCATATGAGTCAAGTCATATGATATTTGTCTTTCTCTGACTGATTTCATTTAGCATAATACTCTCTAGTTCCATTCACATAGTTGCAAATGGCAAGATTTCATTCTTTTTGATTGCCGAGTAACACTCCATTGTGTGTATGTATATGTGTGTGTATATATATATATATATATATATATACACACACATATACCACATCTTTATCCATTCACCCATCAATGGACATTTGGGCTCTTTCCATACTTTGGCTATTATTGATAGTGCTGCTATAAACATGGGGGTGCATGTGCCCCTTTGAAACAGCACACCTGTATCCCTTGGAAAAATACCTAGTAGTACAGTTGCTGGGTCGTAGGGTAGTTCTACTTTTAATTTTTTGAGGAATCCCCATACTGTGTTCTGGAGTGGCGGCCCCAGTTTGCATTCCCATCAGCAGTGCAAAAGGGATCCTCTTTCTCTGCATCCTCGCCAACATCTGTTGTTGCCTGAGTTGTTAATGTTAGCCATTCTGACAGGTGTGAGGTGGTATCTCATTGTGGTTTTGATTTGTATTTCCCTGATGATGAGAGATGTTGAGCATTTTTTCATGTGCCGGTTGGCCATCTGGATGTCTTCTTTGGAGAAGTGTCTATTCATGTCTTCTGCCCATTTCTTCACTGGATCATTTGTTTTTTGGGTGTTGAGTTGGATAAGTTCTTTAAAGATTTTGGATTCTAACCCTTTATCTGATGTGTCGTTTGTAAATATCGTCTCCCATTCCGTTGGTTGCCTTTTAGTTTTGCTGATTGTTTCCTTTGCTGTGCAGAAGCTTTTTATTTTGATGAGGTCCCAATAGTTCATTTTTGCTTTTGTTTCCCTTGCCTCCAGAAACATGTTGAGTAAGAAGTTGCTGCGGCCAAGGTCAAAGAGGTGTTTGTCTGCTTTCTTCTCTAGGATTTTGATGGCTTCCTGTCTTACATTTTAGGTCTTTCATCTGTTTTGAGTTTATTTTTGTGTATGGTGTAAGAAAGTGGTCCAGGTTCATTTTTCATGTCTCTGTCCAGTTTTCCCAGCACCACTTGCTGAAAAGACTGTCTTTACTCCATTGGATATTCTTTTCTGCTTTGTCAAAGATTAGTTGGCCATATGTTTGTGGGTCTATTTCTGGGTTCTCTGTTCTGTTCCATTGATCTGAGTGTCTATTTTTGTTGGGCCTGTATTTTAAATTGTATTGCACATTTTAAAACCATTCATTCACCCTTCAAGACTTGAGCACCTACTCTACCACCCAGAAAAATGTCAGGTGCTGAACTGGTACTGGGAATGTGGAGATGGAGGAGTCTGGGGCACTCCTAGGAAGGAGCTCACAGACACATAAACTAAGGGGAGTAAGAATAACAGTAAGGAAAAGAGCAGAGTCTTTAGGAGCTCAGAGGAGGAGCCCCTAACCTGGATGGGGGTAGGGAACCTTCCTAGAGAGGGTCCTGCTAGCTGAGCCTTCAAGGATGGGCAGGACTTGTCCAGTATTGGGTGGGCATAAAGGGGACTCTGGTAGGAGAGACTGCCTTCAGCCCAGAGGCTGGAGAAGACATAGGGTCCTGGGGGTTGTGCAACATAGGTGTGGCGCTCGGGTGTAATGTGGAGAGGGCTGGGCAAGAGCTTAGATCACACTGAATGTGTGAGGAGTGGGGTGGTGGTCAGGGCAGGGGTCCAGGAATGCCTTGTGTATATTTGTGTGCTTCAGACTCCTCTTCCTGTCTGCAGTGTGCATGGTGGATGGGAGGGGTTGAATGGGCAAGGATACTGGTTAGGAGGCTTCTGCAGGCAGGTGAACTCAGGTTGTATTTAGTAGATAGACTCCACAGGGAAATAGACTTGGAGTGGGTCAGGGGCAAAGACTCAAAGATGACACCCAGGCGTTTGGCTTTACTAAGTGGGGGCCCAGACATAGGGCCATTGGCTGTGGTGGGGTGCACTCGGAACAAGGAGCAGGTGTGTGGGGAAGAAGGTGATGGATTCATTTGGGCATGTTGAATCTGAAGTGCCTGGGAGGCACCCACTCAACCAAAGACTCGATGAGGGCAGGCCCTAGGCTCACCTGAGCTCCCAGCACAGGGCCTATGACATTGTAGGTGAACAAATAAATAAATGAAATCCAGCGAGCTGGCCTGGATATGAGAGCGTGAGGTCAATGTGCTTGTGTGGAGTGAGAGAAGAAAAGGTCTCAGGATATGTGTGGGACAGAAAATGCATAGGCCTGTTTGGAGGTGAGGATAGAAGCTGCTGAAGTGAGCAGGGGCTGTATTCTACCTGCGCATTCTCTGGTTTTGCCTCTTGCCTTGATCTCAGAGCTCAGCTTATCCAAAGGGCACTGGAGAGCCATTGAAGGAGTTAGGCAGAGGAGTGACCAGGTCAGAGGTAGGTTTTAGACCACTGTGATCTCAGTAAAGGGGATGGACGGTCAGGGTATTTGGAGAGTGTGCCTAGAGGCAAAGCCCAGACTCCCAAGGAAATCAGCCTCACTGGAGACACCCAGACTCTATTACCATCAGGCCTTCTCCCCAGGCTGGCAACCTGGACATCTGGATTCAACTCCTGGCCTTGTATTTCTTGGCTGAGTGGTGTTGAGAAAGTCCCTCCCCTCTCCTTCTCTTGTGTAATAAGAATAATTACTCCACACAGTTGCAGGGCGCCTTTCCTTATACCAGGGCCCATTGGGTTGTCATAATTCTGGCGAGGAGGTCAGGAGAGGATTGGGGGAAGGAGAGCTGCCTGGCCCAGGTTGCCCTCTGGGTGGGCCCCGTCCGACGTCCCCTCCGACTCCCCAGGTTGGGCGCCCCTCTGGGTGCCTTCCATGCCAGCCTCCTGCACTGTCTGCTGCCGCAGCTGAGCAGCCCACGCCTGGCCGTGCGCAAGCGGGCAGTCGGGGCACTCGGCCACCTGGCGGCCGCCTGCAGCACCGACCTCTTCGTGGAGCTCGCTGACCACCTGCTGGATCGGCTGCCCGGCCCGCGTGCGCCCGCCAGCCCCGCCGCGATCCGCACTCTGATCCAGTGTTTGGGTAGCGTCGGCCGACAGGCAGGCCACCGTCTCGGTAAGGGGGTGGAGCCCCTCTGTAAGGGGGCGGGGCCGAAGTGGGGAGATGCCGCGGGGCCTGGGGCGGACTGCAGCCTAGGTAAGGGGGTGTGGCTCAGGCAGGGTCGGAACTGGGGAGAGGGGTGGGGCCGGAGTGTCAGCCACCTCCTAGGTAAGGGAGCATGGCTAACATCTCAAAGGGGGAGGGCGGAGCTTGAGAGGCAGTGGGTGGGCCCTGAGCTCCACATGCTTCTGAGCCTTACCTACCAGTTATGAGTCTCCCGGGTAATTGTAAATCATGCCACCAAACTTAAATACAATATGTTCTATCGTCCTACTTTGACAGATATGCTATAGTAACAATCTATAAGCTGGGTTTGAATTTTTAAAAATTTTTGTTGGGGGATAAGGTACATACAGTAAACTGCACTGTCTAAAGTGTACAATTAGGTGTGTTTTGACCTATGTGTACAGCTGTGAAATTACTACAGCAATAAAGGTACAGAACATTTCCATCACCCCCCAAAGTTTCTCTGTCCCCTTTTCCAGTCCGACCCTCCCTCTGCCCCACTCCAGGCAAGCACTGATCTGCTTTCTGTCACCAGAGGTTAGCTTTATAGAAATGGAATCCTGCAGTTGGGGTTGAATTTATCTTCAAGCACGTCAGAGTTCTGTGCTGGAACAAGGCAGTGTGGGTAGAGTTGGCCACGGTCTACCCCTCCTTCCTCTCTGGCTCTCTCACTCCAGGGGACTTTATGAACACACATGGGGAACACAGGCTGAAGTCCGTGCTCTGTCCACATCCTCTCTCAAACAACAGCTACCTGTTGGTCACTCTTGGGAGTATGAACCCAAGAAGGATGTCTGCACAGGGTCAGACTAGGGTTCATGGTCAATTGGGCAGGAAAATGAGAAAGGGTGTGACTGGAGAAGGGCTGGGACAGAACCCTTTAAAGAGGTGGGCACCTCTTGCCTGGTGCATAAGGGCAGTGCCTGCATTTCTGTTTTTCCCACCCAGGGCTACAACCTAGTGCAGGAAATAAGAGGAGGGCATGAATAATAGTTTCAACAACAGATGCTACTTGAGTGCCTCCCCTGTGCCAAGACTTAGGTGGAGCTCTTTATCTGCAACATGTCATTAACCTTCACAAAATCTCTGCCTGGTAGGCATTGCTGTCCCTACTGGGAAGATGAGTAGATGAAGCTCAGAGAAGTGTTGTGCTGTGTCCAAGGCTGCATAAGTCATAGGTGGCAGAGACAAGGCTAGAACCCACATCTGCTCAACTCTGAAGCTGCTGAGTTGAGTTTGCAGTGGCCAGGGCTGCAGGTGCAGGGACTAGCTGAGTGCTGTGGGCTGAGGGAGCCTGGGGATGGGCCTGGCCTGCCCTCAGTGATGCACCTGGCTCTCTAGGGGCCCACCTGGACCGCCTGATGCCCCTGGTGGAGGAATTCTGCAACCTGGATGACGATGAGCTCCGGGAGTCCTGCCTCCAGGCCTTTGAGGCCTTCCTGAGGAAGTAGGTGCAGTACGGGTGCCAGGAGAGGGGGGCCCACGGTTTCTTTGGGAAGTTGGTGGGGAAGAGGTGGGACAGGATGCTGGCCTCAAAGCACTAAGATCTCAGGACTCACCACTGGGCCCACCTGCTACCCTGTCCTGCCTGTCCAGCAGAGCCTCCCCACTCCCACCCCAACAGATGCCCCAAGGAGATGGGTCCTCATGTGCCCAATGTGACCAGCCTCTGCCTCCAGTACATGAAGCATGACCCCAACTATAACTACGACAGTGATGAGGATGAAGAGCAGATGGAGACAGAAGACAATGAATTCAGTGAGCAAGGTGGGTGGCCAACTGGTCACTGGGGCTAGAAGGCGGAAATGGGTGCAGCTTTCCTGGGACACCCCCTCGGCCCCCCAGCCAGAGACAAGGCCACATCTGGCACCTCCACCGTGGTCTTAAGCCTTCCTCAGTCTCTAGCCCTGACCTCCATAATCTGGATTCCACAGGCCCCCACCCTCTGCACAGATCAAGGTAATGATAGTAATTGGTGTCATTTATTGAGCATCTACTGGTGTGCTGAGCATTTTCATTTCATGGTCATTCTAATAACCCTAGAAAACCAGGTGTTTATTATTATCCCCATTTAAAAAAAATTTTTTTTAACGTTTATTTATTATTGAGAGACAGAGAGAGACAGAGCATGAGCATAGGAGGGGCAGAGAGAGGAGGAGACACAGAATCTGAAGGAGGTTCCAGGCTCTGAGCTGTCAGCACAGAGCCCGACGCGGGGCTCAAACTCACAACCCAGCAAAATCATGACCTGAGCCGAAGTCAGACGCTCAACCAACTAAGCCACCCAGGTGCCTCTTATTATCCCCATTTTTTAGACAAGGAGACCCAGACTTAGAGTAGAGATTTGCCTTCGATAACACAGCTAGGAAGTGGCAAAACTGGGCTTGCAGTCTCCACCTGTATGCTGCCATATCTGTACCTGCTTAGTAACAGTTTCTAAGAGATGAAGCTTTCACCCAGCAGAGTGAAACTCTAGTAGTGGAATGATAGGTACTGGCAGGGGGAGAGAGATACCTGGATGGGGAATGGACGCAGTGGCTTTTTTCTGTTCGTGCCCATGGTCCTAGCTGTCACTCAGACTGATGGCCCTGGGCCGGTAGGGCATTGATGGAGGCAAAGGACTTAGGGCCTGATCTCACTCAGGGTGAGATGGGATGGTAGGAGACAAGGTTGGACAGGCGTTTTGAAGCCCAAATGCCAAGCCAGGGAGGTTGAGCATTTTCTTGTCAGTAGCAGGAAGCTATGGATTTTTCTTCCTGGGTGGCATAGGGTGGAGATAACAAACAACGATCCATCCAAGGATATCTGCAGTGCTGATAGGACACATCCATGGGACCATCCACATGGCCCACTATGGCTTCTCCAGATGTCAGTGCTCTGAAAGTCTGAGTCATCTGCAGAGTGGCACAGATAGAAAGAACACACTGGGTCTGTGTGTGTTACACACTAACTGTCCCTAGTTAGGACTGTCCCCTTCTTAGCCTCATGTGTGTCTCTCCAGATGTATGGGTGGACCTCGTGGGCCTGAATCTTAGCTCTATTGTTTCCTAGCTGTGTGTCCTCAGGAGAGTCTCTCACCCTCTCTGAGCCTTATTCTTGTCATCTATAAAATGGGGCTCAAGGCACCCTCATTCCTGAGGCGTGGTAAAGTACTTGATGAGGTCTGTACTTGGAGAGTAGAAAGCTTGAAGAGTAGAAAGTCACACAAACACAGCTTTTCCTTGTTAGTAGTCCTGCTTGGAAGCCAGAATCCGGACTTGAGAGGCTGGGGCCAGAGGTGGAGGAAGTGAGGAGGCCAAAGGGAGGCCCTGTCAACTGTCGTTTCTGGAATCCCAACAAGTGAAACATCACACAGCCAGTTCTGAAACCAAAGGATGGGTTTTGTGCCCCAAATGGATTGTCTTAAACCCTCACTGATGACTTGGAAGTTAGTTTTGTCCCTCATGTAGGCAAAACAATGAAGGGTCTGGACACAAAGGGAGGATTCTGGTTTAACTCCAACTGTATCCCTGCTCATGTAACTTGGGGTGAGCCATTCGCCCCCAGTTTCCACATTTCTACAGGGGCGAAATAATCCTTGTCTTACAAGATGGTTGTGAGGCTCAGAAGAGGTTGTGGATCTGAAGTGCTTGGCACCACCTTTGGCACGCAGTAGGTGTTCACTAAATGGCGGGTAACATTCCTAATAGTGTGTAAATCAAAATTGAAAGATGAAACAGTCCTGACTCCCTCCTCCCTGCCCCCTCTCTTGTCACTTCCCCATCCTGCGAGACAGCCTGAGTGGGGCCAGGACACATGGGTGTTCTGTTCATGCCCCAGAGAGTGAGGACGAGTACAGTGATGATGATGACATGAGCTGGAAGGTGCGCCGGGCAGCGGCCAAGTGCATGGCCGCCTTGATCGGCTCTCGGCCCGACCTGCTGTCTGACTTCCACTGCACCCTGGCGCCTGCACTCATCCACCGCTTCAAGGAACGCGAGGAGAATGTCAAGGCTGACGTCTTCGGGGCTTACATTGTGTTGCTGCGGCAGACACGGCCCCCAAAGGGGTGGCTGGAGGCCATGGAGGAGCCCACCCAAACAGGCAGCAACCTGCATATGCTGCGTGGCCAGGTGGGCATGCCTCCTCCTGTCTCCCATCCTTGCTCCTGCACTCATGACTCACCCTCCCACCTGCTCACCCTTCCATCCCTCCACCACCGCACCATCTGTCCACCCAGTAAGATGTGCGCACTGAGCACCCACTGTGTGTCTGGCCCTGTGTTAGGTGCTGAGTATAGTGGGGAGCATGGCAGGTGAAGGCCTGGCCCCTGAACCACACAGGGTAGGGGCAGATAGACAACCCAAATAGGGCTTCCAGCCCCCTAAGAAGGAGTTTCAGTTTTATTCTAAGAGCCTAGAAGCCACAGGAGGGGAATTACAGGATTCCATTCCCATTTGAAGGAGCTCACTCTGGTTGCTGTGTGGGAAATGAATTGTCACAGGGAGGGAAAGAATAGATGCTGGAGGCCAACAGGAGGCTGTTGCTGCTGTCCAGGTGAAAGGAATGGCACTTCAGGCTGGGGGTAGGGGCAAGAAGAGTGGTCAGACTGGAGGAGTAGTATTTGGGTCTTGATGTCAAATTGGATGTGAAGGCTGAGGGACAAGAAGGTGTCTATGTGAGTTCCAGGGTCTGGCTAAAACATGGGCTGCAGTCCCTTGACCTGGTGGAGAAGGGAATATCTAGAGTTCCGTTCTGGACATTTAAGGTTCCAGGTCCTCGGATGCCCACGTTGAGGTCAGACAGGCAGTTAGCACACGAATCTGGTGTTGGAGATCTGGGAGTCTTTGCTTCACTGGAATCTGAGGCTCGGTGAACAGATGGGCTCCTCTGGAGAGAGAATCTACCCAGGGAAGGAAAAGGGGCCTCCTTGCTTCCCCCTTATGGAGTGTATGGGTGAGAGCCAGACTGCCAGGTGACCTTGAGCAAGTCACTTAACCTCTCTCTGCCTGTTCCCTATCCGTAAAGAGAGCCCAGGAATAGTTCCTACCACAGAGGGTCTGTGTATGGAGCGAGGGATGGAAAGCTTGAGATGGAGTGATCCTCTCACACTGGGGGTCCTCCATGGGCATGTGCCCCAGCAAAGCTCCCCAGTAGTCGGTGGGACACCCTGGTTTCCTGGGTGGTCACGTTTCTCCTTCAAACTGCCCACAGGTGCCTCTCGTGATCAAGGCCCTGCAGCGGCAGCTTAAGGATCGGAGTGTCAGGGCCCGCCAGGGCTGCTTCAGCCTCCTCACCGAGCTGGCAGGCGTCCTCCCTGGCAGCCTGGCAGAGCACATGCCCGTGTTGGTAGCAGGTAGGATGGACTACAACCAGGTATCTCTCAGCCTGGGCTCTTCCAGAACCCAGACTCCAAGCCTCAATCCCCATGGGAAACCTGTTCAGCAGCCTATGGTGGCTCCCCACTGCCAGCGGTGAGAACAAAGCTGGGGTGCAGGCCCTTCTTTCTGGTTTCAGGGGGGTTTCCTGGCCTTGTGTCCCTCAGCCCTGGCCAAGCCCTGATATTTCAGGATCTGCAACATAAGAGCCCTGGGGCCTGGGTCCAGCTCACATGCCTGCCGGTGCTCCATCCCCATATCCAGGGATTGTCTGGGGCTCCCTAACCTTTGCACCCATCCCACAGGCATCGTCTTCTCTCTGGCGGACCGTTCCAGCTCTTCCACCATCCGGATGGATGCCCTGGCCTTCCTGCAGGGGCTGCTGAGTACAGAGCCAGCTGAGGCCTTCCATTCACACCTGCCGACTCTCCTGCCACCTGTGATGGCCTGCGTGGCTGACCCTTTCTACAAGATCGCAGCTGAGGCCCTGCTGGTGCTCCAGGAGCTGGTGCGGGCCCTGTGGCCACTGGACAGGCCTCGGACGCTGGACCCTGAGCCATATGTTGGAGAAATGTCTGCAGCCACCCTAGCACGTCTCCGTGCCACTGACCTGGACCAGGAGGTGAAGGAGCGCGCCATTGCCTGCATGGGCCACCTTGTGGCCCACCTGGGTGACCGGCTTGGGGATGACCTACAGCCATCGCTATTGCTCCTTCTGGACCGCCTGCGGAATGAGATCACCCGGCTGCCTGCTGTCAAGGCACTGACGCTGGTGGCCTCGTCCCCGTTGCGGCTTGACCTGCAGCCCATCGTGGCTGAGGCACTGCCCATTCTGGCCTCGTTTCTGCGAAAGAACCAACGGGCGCTGCGCTTGGCCACACTGGCTGCCCTGGATGCCCTGACCCAGAGCCAGGGACTGAGCCTCCCTCCGTGTGCTGTGCAGGCCGTGCTGGCCGAGCTGCCTGCCCTGGTCAGTGAGAACGACATGCATGTGGCTCAGCTGGCTGTGGACTTCCTTGCCACGGTGACCCAGGCCCAGCCGGCCTCTTTGGCCAAGGTCAGCGGCCCTGTGCTCTCAGAGCTGCTGCGGTTGCTACGCTCACCCCTGTTGCCAGCAAGTGTGCTGGCAGCTGCTGAAGGCTTCCTGCAGGCCCTGGTGGGGACGCGCCCCCCGTGCGTGGACTACGAGGAGCTCATCAGCATGCTCACTGCGCCTGTTTACGAACAGGCTGCGGACGGCGGGCCGGGCCTGCACAAGCAGGTGTTCCACTCTCTGGCTCGGTGTGTGGCAGCCCTTGCGGCCGCTTGTCCCCAGGAGGCGGCAGGCACGGCAAACCGCCTGGTCTGCGATGCCAGGTCGCCCCACTCGAGCACAGGGGTCAAGGTCCTGGCTTTCCTGTCACTGGCTGAGGTGGGCCAGGTGGCCGGGCCAGGCCCCCAGCGGGAGCTGAAGGCAGTGCTCCTGGAAGCCTTGGGGTCACCCAGTGAGGACGTGAGGGCGGCCGCCTCCTATGCGCTGGGCCGCGTGGGCGCCGGGAACCTGCCTGACTTCCTGCCCTTCCTGCTGGGGCAGATCGAGGCTGAGCCCCGGCGGCAGTACTTGCTGCTGCACTCGCTCAGGGAGGCCCTGGGGGCCGCCCAGCCCGACAGCCTGAAGCCCTACGCCGAGGACATCTGGGCCCTGCTGTTCCAGCGCTGTGAGGGTGCCGAGGAGGGCACCCGGGGGGTGGTGGCTGAGTGCATTGGCAAGCTGGTCCTCGTGAACCCTCCATTCCTTCTGCCCCGATTCCGGAAGCAGCTTGCTGCAGGTAGGGGCACAGGTGTGGGCAAACACAGTCCAGATCGGAGGTGGGCAGTTTCTCCCAAGTGGCTCACTCACAGGGAGCTAATTCAAGTGATTAGATCTGAAGAGTCTTGGTGTGGATAAGGCAAAGGCAGAGAAGCCATTAAAAACACAGTGTTTCCTGAGACGTGTAGGCCCTCTCCTGGGAGCTCTCTGGGATGGAGGAGACAGAATCCTTAATACGTCCCTACAAAAAATAAGTTTTTCATGATGCCACCTTCATACTCCTTGGTGTGGACAGCAGGCAGCCTCATGCTCCAGGCACAAGTTAATAAAAGGAGTTCTTGGCCTGCAGGGAGTGCAGCTCTCTTGGGTTTGTTTGAGCCAGGAGCAAATGTCAGTATAGACTAGGTAGGACCGGGGGCCATACTCGTAGGGTTTGGGGAGGGTCCAGCAAAAACCAGGGGCAGGTTTTGTGTGGTTCGGTAAGGGCACGTCAGGGCTCTCTGAAACTCAGGGAGGAAGAAAGCAGACAGGTGGGGCTGTGGGGCTCTTGGGTAAGTGAAAGCCCCTGGGAACGAAAGGCCTCCAGGCCTTGAGCTGGCCAGCTGCTCCTCTGAGAGAGTCAGAGGGTGTATTTATTCCCATAACGCAGGCAAAGCGCTTGGTATAGCATATGGTATGTAATTAATACTAAGTAAAAACTGCTGTTGTTGTTATGTTCGTGATCACAGTTAAGCCCTCACTGGGCTGCTGGGTTTATAAGAAGCAGCTTGGTGGCTCACACCACTGCATGGACGAGAAGAACGTGTTGAGGACATTGCCTGTTACACTCACAGGGCTCTTCACAAGGAAGCTTGAGGGGCCAGAGTCTCAGGATATGAGGAGCAGCCCCGCCATTCCCAAGCCCTGATTCACTTCTGCCTCATGCACTCTGTTGAACCAGTTAAGCGGTCACATTGCCTTTTTACCACCAACTGCCTGGAAGCTTAGAGCCAGACTCATGGCCTGCTTCCAGCGAGTTCATGGGACTTCCTAGGTGGCTCTCCCTGCCCTCACTCTAGTCTTCCTTTCACTTCCTTGCCTGTGTTTTTCCTTGGCCTCGTTTTTCTCATTTAAAAAAAAATTTTTTTTATTAATGTTTTTATTTATTTTTGAAGGAGTGAGAGAGACAGCATGAGCGGGAGAGGAACAGAGAGAGAGGGAGACACAGAATTTGAAGCAGGCTCCAGGCTCTGAGCTGTCAGCACAGAGCCGGATGCAGGGCTCAAACCCATGAATCGTGACATCATGACCTGAGCTGAAGTCGGAAGCTTAACTGACTGAGCCACCCAGCCATCCCTCGTTTTTCTTATCTTAAATTCACTTAATCCTGTTCTGTTGTCCATGTCTTCATGAGCCACACTGAATCTTGTCATAAGCCAGTCAGGATAGAGAGAGAAAGAGGAAAGAACTGTAAGTCTCAAGTCAGTAACTCTTTTCTGTTTTCACACCTTGGCACCAAAGTGTAAACTTTCTTCTGACTCGAATGTAAGGGCTAAATGACGGAAACAACCTTAACCCCTCACTGTTGGGTGCTGAGGTAGAGAGGAGGGAGCAGCTGCTGGGTTCTTTGTTTCACCATAATGGGAAGTGTGTTCCCCACCCCTTTTTCAGCCTCTATATTCAGAAAGCAAGCGGAAAAGTAAATTTAAGTAACTTCTGCATTCCCAAGCTTTCGGGATGTTCTGAGTTCTGTTGGAATCCCCTTGGCCTTCAGCTTGCCTGGAGCACACCTGCCGCCTGCTTGGAGAATGCAGGCCTGAGGAGGAGGGCCCAGCCAGGGCTCAGATTCAGCCGTTGAATTCTGGATCTGCTGTGTGACCTTAGATATGAACTTAACCTTTCTGGGTTTTTTTCCTCATCTGTAAGTCAGAGATTAATAATGATTTTTATGAAATGTTTTGATTTATATTACCATTTATTGTTAATCAATAGGACCATCCTGAGGATAATGTGTCTGAAAAGTAGAACGCAGCCCCAAGGCCTGAGCAAAGGTCTTTCTTTGGACTATGGATTGACCACTGTCTTGGGTTCTTGGTTCCCTGTGTGCATCCTGCAGTGTGGTTACCTGAGAACTGGGAGTTTTCCTCTCAGCCACCACAGGAGAATTTAGGGGTGCATTTTAGACTGCCAAGGGAAAGGGCATTGACTTCACCAAAGATGGGTGTTTTGAATGGGGAGGGGTCCAGTTCTGTCTCCCAGGGAGGCAGCCTCAACACCTTCTGACCTGTGTCTCAGTTTCCACATCTGTAAAATGGGGGTGAGAAACCCTTAACTGTAGGTTCTAAGGTTGATTCAGAGACCCCGTCATTTACCGAGTGTCTAGGATTGTACCTGCCGCTTACCAAGCTGATGCCTCTTGTCCTGCAGGTCGGCCACACACACGGAGCACTGTCATCACAGCAGTCAAGTTCCTCATCTCTGATCAGCCCCATCCCATTGACCCCCTTCTGAAGAGCTTCATCGGTGAGCACCCCCACTCCTCTACCCCCGGCCCCGCTCGTCCCCTCCTCCCAGCCTTTGAGTCCAGGCTGATTTTTCTTACACATTAGCTAAGGGGAGTCTGAGGCATAGGAGGCTACCTCACCCCTATCATGGGCAGCAGGCCCTGGTGCAAATCCCTGTGCTGCCACTGAATTGCTGGGTGAGCCTAACATGCCCCTTCTTACCTCTGAGCCTCATTTCCTCATCTGTAAAGTGTAAGGGGGTGAGAACCCTTATCTGCAAGTTCTAAGTTGATTCAGAGGCCCCATTTTTTATTGGGGGGAGGGTACTGCATGAACACACAGTCTCTTACACGTGGAAAACCACCAGCCTCTCACGTGCATTGGCTTCGGTGGGCTTCAAGCTAGGTAGAGCTCTACTGGAATTGGGGAGAGTGGCTCCCAGCTCATGCCCTGTCTTAGGAGTCTTCTGGACTTAGAAGCCCAAGCAGACTTCATTGGTGAGCCCTCTCTTTGGAACTCTGCAGGACTAGGCTCTTCCTAGAGAAGGCAGACATTCACAGCTCTGAGCCTGCAGGCCTGTAACTGGATCACACTGGGAGTCTGGCCCTTCTCACACAGGCAGCACAGCCTGGTGGAATGTGGAGAGATTCTGAAGTCTGCCAGTCTTGGGTTGACAGCCTGGCTCTGCTACTCTCTGGCTGTGTGAGTGTGGACAGGTCATCTCATCCCCAGCTCTAAAACGGGGGTGACGGGGTGCCTGGGTGGCTCAGTTAGTTGAGCATCCGACTTCGGCTCAGGTCATGATCTCACAGCTCATGGGTTTGAGCCCCATGTCGGGCTGTGTGCTGACAGCTCAGAGCCTGGAGCCTGCTTCAGATTCTGTGTCTCCTCTCTCTGCCCCAACCCCGCTCATGCTTTGTCTCACTCTGTTTCTCAAAAATAAATAAATGTAAAAAAAAAAAATTAAAAAAAACCAGGGTGTTGGGGTGCCTGGGTGGTTCAGTTGGTTGAATGTCTGACTCAGGTCATGATCCCAGGGTCATGGGATCAAGCCCCACATTGGGGTCCACACTGAGCATAGATTAAGTACCGCTTAAGATTCTGTCTCTCCCTCTGTCTCTTCCTCCCCTTCTCTAAAATAATATTAAAAAAATTTTTAAACGGGGATTCTGATCCACACTTGCCAGGGCACTGTTGTGTGAGACCAGGGGTCAGCAGGTGTGGCCACACTCTGAATTGGAGAACATGTCCAGAAGCCACAGCAATATCAACAGCAACTTCATCCCATCCCCTGACCCAGTGGGCGTACGTTGCCCCTAGTTCTGAATTCCCTCATCTTGCCTGAGCCGCCCATGGCTAGCAGTCCTAGGGACCTCTGCCTAGGTGTTTGTTTTTGGTTGTATGGTTGAACCACAGTTTTCGTGCTCTCACTGCATATCAGATATAAGGCTAGGCCCTTTGGTATACCTCACCGTAGTTCATTCTCCCTTGCTTGAGGGTCGCATGTTACAGATGAGGAGGCAGAGATTCAGAGAGGCGACTTGAACTCCAGTCTTGCCAGGTTCCCCACCAGGACACAGTAGAAGAGCCCCAGAGGTTACCAGCTCTGGATTTGAATCCTGCTCTGCTGGGAGACTTTATATTCTTCCCAGGGCATTGTATTGGGAGGCACAGCATGGCAGTTTTCCCCATGACTGGTGATGGTAACTCTGATAACCTGATTAAGGTGGAGACTTCCAGGTTCTCCACTCTAAAATTACTTTTTCCTTTGGAATGAATAAGTATTTTTGAGTCTGTCAAAACATCCTGTTCATCAAATTTCTGCCCACCACATTTAGCATCCATTGTGGTTTCTTTCCTGATTCAGTGATTTCTGACAGTTGCCAAATGGTGACTTTTAATTTCAGCATTCCTTCCATATTTGTTAGATTGCTTTCTGTTCTCTGGAAGAACTTTCCCTTATCCCCCATTTATTTATTCATTGATTTATTCATATCGTTATAGACTCATAGGTTCCTGTTTTATTCAGTGACATAACTATTTACTGTCTTCATTTATTTTGATTCTTAAGCTTGTCTTAGATGTGGCCAGTGTGAGCCCTTCGGACTGGTTCCTATGTTCTGTTGATGTGTTTCCATCATCCTTTGAACATATCCTTACTTTTTGGCACAGTAAGATGCCCTACACTTACCTTGAACCTTTGCTGCCTCAGCTCTGGAATCAGTCCTTTGTTCAGGGAGCCCTGATTCTTTTTAGTGGAGAATGGTACTTAGAATCCAAGATCTAGACACTAGGTGTGCTAATTGCTACTGGGGTGCCATTGCTTCAAGGTCCTCTTAACAGAACTAGGAAGTATGTGAATGTGTGAATGTATGTACACAGACACACATGTACATGTGTTACCTGCTCTTCCAGTCCAGCACTGCAGGGCTCCTTCTAGCCTTCTTCTGTTCCATACCCTTCTCTTACAGGGAAAAGCCCAGTTCCTGCTGTCTACCAGATATTTATACGCTTAATCCTGGAACACACAGAAAGTAGACTGACAGTTGCTAACTTTTATCTCTGTGAATAGTCAGTATCTGTTTATAGGTCTTTTGTCGTTAGCCGGAGGGTAACTAGTCAAAATACTTTGGAAATTACTTGGGTGAGTTGTTTCATTCTTTCCTAACCTGGTGGTTATGTTAATCATTTGAAATACTGTTAGGATCGCAGTTTTTGTTGTTGTTTTTTGTTTTTTTAAGGATTCCCCTCATTCTAGATTTTCTTTATAGAGCAAATGAGACATTAACATAGTCCTTAAAAAGTCTATAAACTATACAAAAAGGTATATTCAGAGAAGTGCTGTGTGAAAGTATAAGTTTCTTTCTCTCTCTGATCTTCAAGATCCTTATCTGTAATGATATCAAGTTAACGTTTATAGAATCCTTGCTCTGTGCCAAGCTTTCTGCTAGGTATTTTAGATAGATTAGGTATATTAGATAGATAGATAGATAGATAGATAGATAGATAGATAGATAGATATCACATCACTACATTTTAAATCTTGAAAACAGTCCTACACTATGGGTACTGCTGTTACTTCCATTTTATAGATGAGGACATTGAGGCTATCCAAGGTCCCATAGCTAGGAAATAGTGGAACCTGGATTTGAACCCAGGCTAGACTCTAGTTCACATTCTTACTTGTGCTTTGAGGACTCATTGTGCCTGGTAAGAAAGTAGATGCTCAGAACACGTTTGCCCCCCTTCAGCCAAATCTGCCCAGCTCACAGTAATCAGGTAACTGAGGTTGGGGTGGAGGTGATTTGCGTCTTGGCTGAGCCGTCCCTCACACACCCTCTCATCTTTCAGGAGAGTTCATGGAGAGCCTGCAGGACCCAGACCTGAATGTGCGCCGGGCCACTCTGGCTTTCTTCAACTCGGCTGTGCACAATAAGCCCTCACTGGTCCGGGACCTGCTGGATGACATCCTGCCCCTCCTCTACCAGGAGACAAAGATCCGCAGGGACCTCATCCGAGAGGTAAGGCCATTGAAGGCCAGTGAAGGCCTGACTGGCGGAGCTGTGACAAGGATTTGGGTCAAGCTCTTCAGAGCAGGCACGTGGGCCATGTGGCCTGGGTCAAATGCTGCACCTCCACTTCCAGGTTGTGTGACCCTGGGCACATTGACCTAGGGACAATTTAATCTGCTCTGAGTCTGTTTCTCTTCTTGGGAAAAATGAGGAAAATAGTTCGTGTCTGCATCATAGGGTTGTTGACAAGATTCAATGAGTTATGTCCTGCAGCTTCTCAGGGCTGCTCCTGGCACACAGTTGGCACTCGGTCAATGTTGGCGGTTCTTATTATCACTCAACATTCAGCAGGCATTCACTGAGCACCAGCACTGTGTCAGAGTGCCAGGATCAGAGCTGGATCAGAGCTGCCACTAGGGAGCTCACGGCCACCTAAAGGATAGACACACCCATTCTGCCGATTATTTTACTGAGATAGAGCCTATTTGGTGCAATAAGGATTTAAGGGGCACAGATTAAAAGTTAATTAACAGCTATCATCACATAGTATAATAAAAATGTCTTGGGGAGCCTGGGTGGTCACTCAGTTGAGCATTCAACTTCGGCTCAGGTTATGATCTCATGGTTCGTGGGTTTGAGCCCCACATCTGGCCTGCTGCTGTCAGTGCAGGCCCACTTTGGAGCCTCTGTCTCCCTATCTCTCTGTCTTTTCCCTGCCCATTCTCTCTCTCTTTAAAAAAAAAAAAAAAAAAAAAGCCACCTGGCATTGCTGAAGAGGAAGCGACTATGTTTAGAGGGGTTAGGAAAGTTTCCCAAAAGAGGGGGCATTTAAGCTGGGCTTTGAGGGGTGAGAATGAGAGTACCATTAAGAACAGAGCCTTGTGGTTAAAAGCTTCAGAGACCCGGGCTTTTAATTCTAGTTCAGCCGCTTAACTAGCTGTGTGTTCTTGGGCAAATTAATTAACCTTTCTGAGCCTTAGTTTCCTCTTATGTTACGTGGGGTTAATATAACACTGTCTTCCTGGGGCTGTTGTGATGCTTGAGTAACATGTCATTTGTCAAGCACTCAACACAGTGGCTGGCACGTTACAACTGCTCAGTAGACTATAATAATTATTGTTACTGTTATTATCACATTGCAGGCTGAGCAAAGGTAAGAGATTGGGGACAGAACACAGTACTGAACAACAGAGGTGGGGTGTGCAGCAGGAACTAAGGCAGGTGTTCTTACACCCTAGAGTCACATCCCATAACCCTTGTCACCCTTCCCTCCTGCAGGTAGAAATGGGGCCCTTTAAGCACACAGTGGATGATGGGCTGGACGTGCGCAAGGCAGCCTTTGAATGCATGTACTCGCTGCTTGAGAGCTGCCTGGGCCGGCTGGACATCTGCGAGTTCCTGAATCACGTGGAGGATGGCCTGAAGGACCACTACGATATCCGGGTAGGATGGGCTCCCTGCCAAACCTATGCCCACCCTGTACGAAGGGGAGAGCAGGCACCACTGGGGCCCATTGCTTGTTTGTCCCCCACTCTCCACCCTGGCACCCCTGTAAATAACTGCATTGTTCTTTTTCAATAAGAAAGAGAGCCAACCTCTCAAACACCTTTGAGGAGAGTCTACACTGGGCAAGCTCTTTGGAGGACGGTTTAGCAGTAGCTAGAAAAATTTAGAATTCTGAGACCCACCTTTGACCTAGCAGTTCCATCTCTGTGAACAGAGCCTCTAGACTGACACCTAAAAACATGTTTGGAGTTTTATGTTCTAGATTGTTCTGAGAGTTGGGGAAAGCTGGCAGCTTCCCAAATGTCCACCTATCAGAAGCTCACTCAATAAACTGGGTACCTCTGGTCTTGGAATGCTAGCAGCATTAAGAAGAGTGAGCCAGGTCCCTCTGCACTGATGTGAGAGATGCCCAAGGCCCACTGTTGATTGATAAAAGCCAGTTTTTACAGGCATTTCCCCCATGCTTTTCCCTTCTTACCCCTTCTGGCCACACGGCCCTCTTGCCTGCCCTCCAGGGAGCACAGGACAAGGCCTGGGCATCAGTGCAACATTTGGACTCCTATGTCCAGGCTCCTTTTGGTGTTGAGGAGGGTGGGTTGAGGAGGGTGAGTCTGCACCACACCCTTAGAGAGTGGGTTTATGATGCCCACTCTACAGGGGAGAGGCCAGAGAGCTGGGTGGTTTCAGGGCACCAGCTGGGAAATGGAGGAGCCCTGGGTCACAGCATGTGCTGTGTGATGCCATGCTTTTTGCTGGTCCCCCTCCTTTGCTGTGGGTTGCGGGGGGATCAGGGCAGGGTGGACATCTGGTAGGGATGGGTAGGGTGTGTAGAATTCAGACAACCATCCGTTATGCTGCATGTTTGTAGGAACTTCACCATTTTCAAAAGAGGTCACCATTATTCTCCTGCAGGCTGGACCAGGATTGTAGATGTGTTTAGTTGGCTCATACAGCAGTTGTTTGTTTTGTTTTTTTTTTAACTGGGTGCCAGTATTTAAAAGTTGAGAGATTTTACGTGAAAATCAGTTTCTTTTGAAAACAGTGCATGAGCTCTGGGCCGCATTCCCATGGCCACAACGGGCTGGAGCTGACAGCTGCTGTCTGGAGTGTGGACTCCTAACTCCTTCCCAGTTGCCATCTGGCCCTCTTCACTCATGGACAGTGTCTGCCTGGCCCTGTGAGCATCTGAGCTTGAGAGTAGCCCCCTCCCTGGTGCTTCTTCTTATCTGATCCTCCTCAGCCAAGTGTAGCTGGCGTAGTGGGTATTGCCATTCACATTTTTTTAATGTGTATTTATTTTTGAGCGAGAGATACAGAGCATGAGCAGGAGAAGGGCAGAGAGAGAAGGAGACACAGAATCCAAAGCAGGCTCCAGGCTCTGGGCTGTCAGCACGTGGGGCTCGAACTAATGTACCACAAGATCATGACCTGAGCCTAAGTCAGACGCTCAACCGACTGAGCCACCCAGGCGCCCCCTGCCATTCACATTATAGATAAGAAAACTGAGGCCCAGAGTGGGAGAGACTGTTGCAGGGCCCTGGCAGGAATTAGTGCTAGAGTTTGGACCTGAGCTCCAGGTATTGGTACCAGATCCTCTGATCTTCCTTGGGCTCTGCTCCTTTTGGCCATTTCACTGTGAACGTTGTCTCCTTCCTCTGGGGCAGATGCTGACCTTCATCATGCTGGCCCGACTAGCTACCCTGTGTCCCGCACCTGTTCTGCAGAGGGTGGACCGGCTCATTGAGCCACTCAGGGCCACCTGCACCGCCAAGGTAAGCCCTCCTGCCTAGCCCTGGGCACACCTACAGATTATTCAGTTACCATTTACGGGTAGTATATGAAGTGCTTCATTTAACTGTTGTTGTCACCCTATGAAGTACTTCTTATTGTCACCACTGTATACACAGAGGAACAGAGACTCAGAGAGGTGCAGTTATTGATTTGGGCTACCCAGCTAGTAAATTGCAGAGCTGGGATTCACACTCACCTCTTTCTCTCGTTCATCAAACATTTCCTGGGTGCCGGCCCTTGTAGCAAGGTACTAGGGATACCACATTGAACATGGTGCATTCCCTACTCCCACATCCTAATTGGAACACTGAGTTATTCTCTTGGAAAGATAGAAACCATTGATCGGGTGATTGATCCAGGGCAGAGTTGCTGCTAGGCTGGAGTGCCTCAAGGGTCAGGGGAGGGATCTGGAGTGGAAGGCCTGGGGGAAAGCTGCAGCACTGGGAACAGAGCCTGGTGCCCAGTAATTATCTGTTGACTGAAAGAACTAATCTGGGTTTTGTTTTGTTTTTTTTTTTTTAATTTTTTTTTTCCAACGTTTATTTATTTTTAAGACAGAGAGAGACAGAGCATGAACGGGGGAGGGGCAGAGAGAGAGGGAGACACAGAATTGGAAACAGGCTCCAGGCTCTGAGCCATCAGCCCAGAGCCTGACGCGGGGCTCGAACTCCCAGACCGCGAGATCGTGACCTGGCTGAAGTCGGACGCTTAACCGACTGCGCCACCCGGGCGCCCCTGAACTAATCTGGGTTTTGAAAGGGTAGTAATTAACCAAACAAGGGCAGAGTATTTCAGATGGAGCTTAAAGAGGAGAGAGATCTATAGAACAGTGATTTTCAAGCTGCAAAAGAGCAAAACCTTTTCCAAAAAAAAATGAAATCTTTTGTGGCTAAAACAGATAAAATTGGTAATTTCTTAATAGAAACCCACCTTTTAAGTTTCAGTTTGTAAATCTATGCATGGTATGAAGTCCTAGAAAACAGTGGTTCTGCAGGGCCATTGCAGTCTTGACAGTTTCAAAGGCCAAATCACTTCTAGTTTTCTTGGAGCTATACAGCATGGAGAAAAATCCTAGTTCACAGGGAAAGGCTGCAAATGGTGTTGCAGCATCAGGACACCCTTCCACTCGGCTAAGATGGCAAGAGGAGCTTTGATCTGAGGCCCACACAGAGGCCACTCATTCTGGCTGCCCAGAGGGCACTGTGTGTGGGGCGTTATGATGAAAACTTGCTGCATCCAAGTCCACGATCCCTCATCCACTGAAACCTACAAAGCTCTGGAAACCAAAAGCTTTTTATTTTTTTTTAATTTATTTTTTTTAATGTTTATTTTTGAGAGACAGAGAGACCGAGCGCAAGTTGGGGAGGGGCAGAGACAGAGGGAGACACAGAATCCCAAGCAGGCTCCAGGCTCTGAGCTGTCAGCCCAGAGCCCAGCACGGGGCCTGAACCCACGGACCATGAGATCATGACCTGAGCCAAAGTCAGCTGCCCAACCGACTGAGCCACCCAGGTGCCCCACTGTGCTAAGTCATTTAATCCTTAAAAGCAACTCTATGGAAAGGAGGTTCTTACATATAGAAAGGGAAGTACAGCTTAGAATGACCACCCGAAGTCACAGCTCTTACAGGGCAGAGCTATTTGAACCTGATTGTTCAACCCCAATGCCAAGCTCTTAACCATTACACCGGACTCTTGAAGGGAAAGAGTCTTTGGGTGAAGTCAGGGGCATGGAGAGGAATTTGGACTTTATTCCATAAGCAGTGGGGGGAATTCTGAGATCCTCTAAATAAGTGGAAGAGGGTGGGGGATGAAAAACAAGGCAGACAAGGCAGTTTTGGGTACTTGCTGTGCAGAAGAGATTGCAGGGCCAGGCACCTGAGTTGGGGGGAAGAAGCCAGGCCATCTAGATGACTGTCACAGTGATCCATTCATTCAATTAAGTCAGATGGTACCACCAAGTCATATGATACCAAGAGCCTGTTTTTAAGCACAGTGAATAAACATAGGCTGAATCTCCTATCAGGGGCAGGAGACAATTAACACTTTATAACAATTGTCACCACTGAATTATTTATTTTTTAATTTTTTAATTTTTTTAAATGTTTATTTATTTTTGAGAAAGAGAGAGCGTGAGTAAGGGAGGGGTAGAGAGAGGGAGACACAGGACTCAGGCTCTGAGCTGTCAGCACAGAGCCTGACACGGGGCTTGAACTCACGAACCGGAGATCATGACGTGGGCTGAATGAAGTCAGAGGCTTAACAGACTGAGCCACCCAGGTGCCCCCATCAAATTACTTATTAATGAAAAGAAAGGTGGACAGTTTAGATTGGCTGGTCCGAGGCCCCCCCAACTTCGAAATCATTCGAAGTTGATTTGAATGACAAAGAATCACCCTCTGGAGAAACCTACCAGTGTAAAAGTGCAGGAGAAATCTCAGGACAGGAGACTGAAGTAGGGGAGTATGCTGTGATTTAAACTGGGAAAGCTTACTACAGGTGGTTGAGAGGAATCCAGAGACTAGTGAGGGAGGCTGTGATGCCAGGCCAGGCCAGGCTCAGTAAAGGATGGCTCGTTTTTTCCCACTTTAGGTCAAAGCTGGTTCCGTGAAGCAGGAATTTGAGAAGCAAGATGAGCTGAAACGCTCCGCCATGAGGGCTGTGGCCGCCCTGCTGACCATCCCGGAAGTAGGGAAAAGCCCCATCATGGCTGACTTCTCTTCCCAAATCCGATCCAACCCCGAACTTGCTGCCCTCTTTGAGAGCATCCAGAAGGATTCTGCTTCAGCCCCCAGCACAGACTCTATGGAGCTCAGCTAGTGCTTCCCCAGTCCCCAGGTGGGCCCTTACCAAGAGAAGGGGGCCTACCCAAGCCTGAGGCCTCACTGTCCCCATGCTGGCCAAAGGCCTCTGCTTTTGCCCTTTCTTCATCTCACTGGGGGGCCGTCCTGCTCCTGGTCGGGGCTTACAGTGCCTTCTCCAGGGACCCCAACTCGAGGCCCCCAGCAGGAGCTGCAAGGCTGCCAACAGTTGGACCCTGTAACTCAGGACAGTCATTCAAAGCAACAGGGCATGGACGTTTTTCCAAGCCCTTCGGCACAAATAGTGGATGTGTGACTTCACACTGGGCAGTCTGTACCTTCAAACTGGGGAGTCGCTGCCTTACAGAGGACTAAGTAGTGTTTAGAAATACTCTTGTGCTCACAGCTGTGAAAGGTTAGGAGGCAGCCGGCTGGCCTTCTTTCCCACCAGTGTCACTCACACCTCTCCCACTTTTCACTTCACTTGATCTGATAGGCCAAAAATTCATGCTTCGGCTGGGTATCTGAAAAACTAAAGCTACTTCTCTGAGCTTCTTGCATTTTAGAATTCAAAATGCTTCCTTTTCCAATTGGTAGTGATGATTCAGAAATTGGTATTTTTGCAGGGGAGGTGGTTGGGATAGAGAATCAGATCTAATATGTTTTTTTCTAATTTCAAAACGCTTATGTAGTCAAATGGGAAACCAGAAAGCACAAAGGAAACTAGACCACCTTTCACGCCACCCCACCTATAGGTGTAACCAGTTGGTTTGTGTCCTTCGGAGGAAGACTTTGAACATGTTGTTCCTAGTTTTTAGTATTGAAGACACAAATATTAAGCGACAGATTAAAAGAATTTTCTGTACTGTCCCAGGTTAGTAAGAGATCCTTGTTACTTTTTCTCTGCACAGTTCCTCTACTAGGCATGTCACCATCCGTATGTTTCCCAAGTCAGTTTAAAGAAATTATGAAAATGACCAACATTTACTCAAATGTTTCAGACTAGGTTTTGAACTGGAGGCAGCCCACCTGTAAGACCTTTTTCTAAGGGACTTAAAACCGCTCATGGCTAGCAGGCCAAGAAAATTCTAACCAGGGTAGTTCTTTCTGCTCAGTTGACCAGGTTGGTAGGGAAAAACACCCTGTATGCAGTTGTCTTGTTCTGGAGTCTACATGCCATATCCTAGGACTATATACTGCCACTTGCTACCAGTTCTTGGAAAAGTGGTACCCTAACTTTACAGACATGCCTGGCTTTATCATGCTTTGTAGATACTGCATTTACAAATTGAAGATTTGTGGGAATCCTGCGACCAGCCACGTCTGTCAGCACCATTTGCTCATTTCATATTTTCCTCAGTTCACTTTTTCATTATTGTATTTGTTACGATCTGTGATCTTTGATGTTACTATTAGTGCCTGAAGATGTGACGGTCATGAGAAAACTTTTAACGGTGAGATGGAAATCTGCTCCTGGTGAAGGTGCTGTTAAAGACTGTTGAAATGACAACAAAGAACTGAAGAATATTACATCAACTTAGTTGATAAAGCAGTGGCAGAGTTTGAGGGGATGGACTCCAATTTTGAAAGCTCTCTGGGTAAAAGTGCTCATATTACATGCTACAGAGAAGTCATTCTTGATTCCATCAATGCAGCAAACTTCATGGTCTTAATTTTAGTAACTTGCCACAGCCACCCAGTCTTCAGCAACCACCTCCCTCATTAGTCAACAGCCATCAGCATTGAGGTAAGACCCTCTACCAGCAAAAAGATTGCCATTCATAGAAAGCTCAGGCAGTTATTTTTGCAATAAAGTTATTTTTAAATTAAGGTATGCACATTATTTAGGTAAACTATTGCACATAATAAATTTGAGTATGGTATAAACAGAACTTTTATATGAACTGGGTAACCAGAAAATGCGTCGGACGTGTGACTTGCTTTATCACAGTGATCTGAAACCAAACCAAGCCTGGGCCTCCAGAGGCATGCCTGTAATTAACAGGGCTAAATTCTAGCTATTGTTGCCTAGAGTGTGGGCTGTAGTTGAAAGGAAGCTTGATTAAATCCTGAATACCAATCAAGAGGCTGTATCATGTTAAGGATCCCACATCTTCAGAAATTGTTCAATTACCTGAAGCAGCCAGCTAGGGGAAGGTTATAAAAGGGAGACTGCAAAATATCTTCAGACATCCAAGGCTGATCATATAGTAGAGGGATTTTTGTCATCCTGTCATGGTTTAGGACAGAAGCCACAGGATGCTATTTCAGCACCAAATAAGTAAGGGAGTAAGGGATTCACCTGGATTCTTTCATGCAGTTTCTCAATCATGAGAACCACATAGAGTAAATGTCATCCAACTGTACATAGCAAACCTAAGAAAGACTACTTGCTCTGAGCTACAAGGTCCTCCAGTTAAGGGACGAACCCACCTTGGTCCGAAGGCCAAGTCTCCCCTACCCCCAAATGGAGTGGACAAGGCTGATCTGGGCACCAGAGGCCTGTGCCCTATGAAGAATAAAATATCCTTTATAAACCTCTTCCAAATGGAAGATTCCAGAGTATTAACCAGCAGTAAAAAAACACCTGTGACAACTTGTCTGAGTAGGAAATTGAAGAGTAAAACCAAAGAGGGAAATGCCAGATGGTAGTTTTATGGTTTTATTAACACAAATATGATGTGCACATAAACTGTCTATTCATTTTCTTCGCTGCGCAGTCTGGCATTGGGATTCGTGACTCTGATGGCCAGCTGGGCTGCTCTTTCCACAATGGCTTTACGGTTCTTGGAGGAGACATTGTGAGCAATCTCTGCACAGTAAGATCTGGAAGAGAATTGGTTAGTGAGTAGAGTAAGGAGGTGCTGGTAAATGGCTGATGAACAAGACCTGCACAGCCCCGAATCCCAACTCTCCTAAAATCTATGGTACCAGCAGTAAGGCTCTTAAAGTATTCCCAGGCAGTGACAAAAGCACTCTCATTGTTCCCTCTCACTTAATCCTTACAGCAGCCTTATGATTCATGTATTGCCTCCATCTAACAGACAAACCATGGCTCTTAAAGGTGGAAATGAATTCCCAAGTCAGATATGTAGAAACAGACAGGGCTATCATGGCTCAGACCCAGACTCCAAGTTCAAAGGTCCTCCTCTATCCTTCTAGTCCCATGAAGTTTTAAAACTCTCTGCAAAGTAACCAAGAGCAGAATCCAACAGTCTGATTAAACCAGGAGCTTCCTGGCTCAGACATTAATTTACTTGTTTGCTGCTGACAAAATTCAAATTGAGAAGTACCATTGCCTGAAGTTGCCCAGCAAATAGCTATACTTTAACCCGCCTAACAGATACTGTTCCAACTTACTCATTCCTCACAGCTGCACCATACCCTGGTTTGGTAACAAACTGGCCTGAAGCATTTTATGACGCCAGCAACAGCTAATTAAGATACTGTAGGGGCACCTGGCTGGCTTATTAGGTGGGTCATCTGACTCTTGATCTTGGGGAGGCGAGTTTGAGCCCCATGTTGGGTGTAGAGATTGCTTAAAAATGAAATCTTAAGGAGCAGCTAGGTGGCTCAATCAGTTAAGCGTCTATTGATTTTGGCTCAGGGTATAATCTCATTGTTTGTGAGTTTGAACCCCAGTCAGCTGGAGCCTACTTCGGGTTCTGTGTCTCCCTCTCTCTGTCCCTCTCCTGCTCATGCTCTCAAAAATAAACATTAGAAAAGAAAATGAAAATCTTGAAAAAAAAAGACTCTAGGAGAAATTTCAGCAAAGGAAGACTGTAAGAAGTGACTAAGGCAATGGGGCATACAGAGTTCTCTTTAAGAACTCCAGCAAAATAGCTTAACAGACAAGCAAACTAAAAGAATTTTTTCATTTTCTATAAAGGAGGTTTACTCAAGCTCAAAGTAGCTATATTTTGAAATGTTTCCATCTTTGTTCTTAACACTTAAATCTTTTCTTCCCCCCTCGGTAACTCCTCAGGTCCTCGTCCATATGTATATTTAACATATCAATCATCTTAAATACCTTCCCCTCTGCCTAGGCATTTTCCACACATGATCACCATTTTGAGTGTATATGTAACATTCCACCCAGTGCTTGTACTCCCACCATTCACAAATTACACTTTCAATCCTTCAGTTACTGCTGCAATGATCAGCCTTACAAAGATTTTCTGCTTTTCAGTTTATTTAAGGACAAATATCCAGAAATGCAACTTGTGATGTAAAGGTCACAAATTCCAAAAATTTCTATAGCTCTTTACACAAACTGTCAAGCTATTTAAAAAGAGTACCTTTTTGGCATCCAGCAGCATCTGCAACTCATGTTTGCTGCCCAAGTATCTTTAATAGGAATATAAGAACACCATTCCCTCCAACCGAAATTCAAAGCATCTAAATAACTTCCCACATTAAATGTTTTCTCATCCCACTGTCCCCCTTTTGGCCTAAGCAAACCAAGTCTCTCACAGAGCTCATAAAGTGTCTTTCTTAAAACCCTTGAAAGGAATGCTGTGAATCCTCCGTGCACTCTAGCATCTCTACAACTTTGTGTAAGCCATCCTGATTGCAAAGCCTTCCTCCTTTTCTCTACCTCAGATCACAGAGCTCTTAATCAGACAGCAACTCGTCTATTCCTGCAGGTTTTGGAAGAGAGATACCTGTGGCCACAGCATAAAGTGTCCCTTAGGTCTGAGGCTACACTATATCCCCCATACCTCCACATAAATAAAGCCACCATTCTGCAAAGAACTGCCAAAAGGATCCTCCAGCGTTTTTACTGTCAGGCAAAGTCCTGTCTTTCCAGGTCTCAGGTCTCTATACTTACCAGGGGAAGTTCCCTCACCCTGCTCCAGCAAAGGAAACCTTTCTAAGCCCCCAACAAGCATTCTTTAAGCTCCCTAGAGAATATACAACTCCTCCAAATGCATTCTATAAAGTCCCTACCAAAATTGCTCACAGATGCAGACTTCTGACACCTGAACCCAGAAGTGGGGCCCAACTCACTTGTTGCACATCAGCAGCACCTCAAGCTCCTTGACGTTGTGGACTAGGAACTTCCGGAAGCCACTGGGCAGCATGTGCTTTGTTTTCTTGTTGCTCCCGTAACCAATGTTGGGCATCAAAATCTGGCCCTTGAATCTTCTGCGCACCCTATTGTCAATGCCTCTGGGTTTCCGCCAGTTGCGCTGAAATAAACACAGGAGGGTTAGTGCCTTTGCCAACACCTCTTCCTTTTAGAGGAAAAAAGGGGGACCCAATGAAAAGGAAACATGCCCCAACAGTAGCTGTCGTTGGGTTACAGTTCACCTTTATGTGGTGGAGAAAAATAGGGGCTCCTGCCTTTGAGCACCAGGAATATAGACTCACATCCACACTCCTAAATAAAGGAAAAACAAACTACAGACTGATAGAATGTGAGGGGATTGTGTATACAGTAAGGTAAAGAGTGAAGAGCATGGGTTCTAGCACTGCACTCAAGATACAAGTTTTCTCATCATAAAATACAGGTAATCTACTTCTCATAACCTCTTAAGGCCACCTAAAATGATACAAGCCTCTAGACACGTCAAAACAGCCAAACGTCCAATTCATACTATAATCAAGTGACTGAATGCCAATAAGGTGTACTCAGACCTAAGTTTCTAGAGAGCTCTTCCACTAACTGGACTGGTTCATCTGCCAAATGTGATCTTCTGACCAGGTGATACCATAAATCCAACAGCCCATTTAGGGGCTCCTTTCTCCACCCCAACAAACACTTCCATCCCAGGACCACATATACCTTAATTTTGACATATCGGTCTGACTGGTGCCGGATGAACTTCTTGGTCCTCTTTTTAACGATCTTGGGCTTCACCAGAGGTCTGAGGGCAGCCATGATGCCTTCAAGAAAGAAGCAGAGATGGTGACAGAGTCCTAGAAGGAAGCTTTCCTGCTCAGGCCTTGAACATTGTTGCAGAGTGTCTTCCAATCTCCAGCTACTGAGCAAACTGGGAATGGAATGGGTACCTCTGCCAGGCTTGCTTTCCCTCCCGTTTCCGAAGCTGGCAGAATACGAACCACTCTCCAGACGCGATCCTGGGAGGTCAGCAGTCACTTCATCCACTGAAGAAAAAAAGCACGCTAACAGCTAATCTAAAACAAATGGGGGCGCCCGGGCGGCTCAGTCGGTGGAGCATCCGACTTCAGCTCAGGTCATGATCTCACACTCCGCGAGTTCGAGCCACACGTCGGGTTCTTGTGCTGACAGCTCGGAGCCTGGAGCCTGCTTCAGATTCTGTGTCTCCCTCCCTCTCTGCCCCTCCCCTGCTCATGCTCAGTCTCAAAAATAAATCAAAACATTAAAAAAAAAATTAAAACAAATGGACCCCCAAAAGTTCTCAGCTTGCACAGGGGAGCAAATCCCACACCTGGCGCCCCAAACCCCAGACAGTCCAATTTCCTTTTCGTTAGGCAGAACTTGGACAATCCACAAGAACCTGAGCCTTAGTTGTTTTCTCACCTGTAAAATGGAAAGGATACTGCACGTTGAATGCTTGCAGTGACTTAAGTAGAGAAACCTGTTATTTCCCCTAGAGTGCTGCTGCTCTACAATTCTCTCACAACAGACCTATAAAACCATAATGTACTGATGCTTCTAGACCTTGGAACTTCCTGTTCTACCTGAAGATCATCCGAGGACCGGCCTTCCCGATTACCCTAGTTTTTTTTTTCCCTAATGCAATACCCTTTTTGTTCTCTTCGCTGCTTCTATTCCTTTGTTCAGCACACGGTACTCCGTGAACTTTGTGTTCGATAAAGGAACGCACCTCCGCCCGAAACATTATTTCCTCGCAGACAAGGACGCAGTTTTATATTCTCAGAGATCCTTCGTTAACTGAACCGATCGACTAGCAGCAATCGATTGTTTTGTTTTAGCGGTCTGGCCGCAGCAGCATCCCCAAGACCAGAACCGCAGAGGAGGGAGCGTCGGTCGGCGTGAACAAAACACACGCGGAAACACAACGCTGACCAAAACTGGAATACTCCTGCCCTCGGACTGGAAACTTCTGGTGGCTTCACAGTCCCTACAAGCCCGCGCTGCCTAGACCCGAAACGGGGACCTTCACTCCCAGGCCTCAAACAAGCTGTCAGCAACGCTGAGAGACACCAGGCGACCTCCGTAGGGCGGCCAAGAGGCCCTGGGAAGCAAACCTCCATCACCGGCTGGGCCGCTTCGTTCTGTTCCTGTACGTGCTCCAGCCAACCGACAAGGACAAAGCCCACCAAGACGAATGCTCGGAAGGGCAGGCCTCCTCACCACGAAGCGACAATACCAGATGAAGACCGCAGAGATGCGGATGGCCAACGATTAAAACTCACCGAGTTACAGATGGCTGCCACCTCCGCAGGCAGCGCCGAGGAAGAGAGTGGAAAGTCGCGCGCGAAGGCTGATGGGACTTAACTTCTGGGTCCTGTCAGGGAAAAAAGAGCACTTCCTGCGCTTGGTCCTTCAAAGGAAAGAAAGACATTTCAGAGAAATACTGAAAAAAAAGTCGAGGAATACATGTGTTTTAATATATATTAATATCTAGAAGTACTGCTGGGAATTTTTCATACCTGCCGTAGGACTACGTAGAATATTTGGAATTCTTTCTGAGCTTTTAAGACCTGGTGGGGGGGCATCCACTTCCGCCAGAAATTGAAGCCGTTCTTCCGGAGAACAATCCAGTTTTTAGATTATTTCCGCCCGCGTTTCTTCTGTTATTAAGTGCGCCTCTTGGTGGCCAGGAGGGAGCAAAACAGAGTCTTCCTAATACTTCCTCACGTGAATTTATACAGTAAGATAGGAACGATACCCTAACAGCTATCATTCCATGGGTTTCACGATCCTTCCCACGATTCTGCAAGGTAGTTCTATTTTTTCCCCATTTTGCCTATGTAGAAAGCGACGTTTGGGGATTTGACTCCAAAATCCACACTTCTAATCATTCAGCTAACCTGCCTAGTTTTAAATAGTTGTTGATGGTTTTGTTTTGCTTAGATTTTGTATTTAAGATTATTGTAAAAAAAAAAAAAATCAAATTTCAGGACGAAAAAATTGTGCATTGATTCCACAATTTGAACACAATACAGATGTCATCGTTGATCTTGTTAGTAGTTCCAGGGGCCAGATGGGGACAGAAGCTACACTGGATTGTGTTGTTGACAGGATGAAAAGTGAGAAGGGAAGAGTGTTGACAACTCCTTCCTGAGATTTTGACTGTGAAGGGTAGGAGTTTGAAGAGACCCAGAGGAGCGAAATGTGAAATGTCTTGTCTAAGGTCGCACAGCTCACAAGTGATAAGGTTGAGACTGGAACCCTATTGTGCCTGTGACTACACCACACCTCATGAATCCTGCTTAGCCAGCAGGCTCTGGGAAGTCAGATGGGATGCAGAGAATGAAAGCATTGTGGTAACAGCAGCCCACATTATGTGTGTTGTGAAGGGAGAAGGTCTTGATGGGGTCAGGTGGGTTAATCAAGCAGAAGCCTCAGGAAACAGAGAGCATGCCTCTAACGGTGAAAGATGCAAGAGATTTGGAAGCAGTAACCAAAAAGGCTCAGTCTTTGGGGGATGAGAGACCGGCTGTGACCGTTTCCACAGAGAAGGGCACAGGGTACCCGCACTGCCTGCTGCTTTCCCATGAGCACTGAGATCCCAGGACAAGATGCTGCAGGTGCCAGGCAAGCATACCTGCAGTAGTGCCCTGGGCTCAGAACCCCAGCTTTTCAAACACTCCTCTGGCCCCAGCTCCTGAGCAAGAAATCACATCAGCTGGATCACAAGTGACATGAAAAAAAACTCCAATCTGGTTTATTTCAAAAGGGCAGAGGTCAAGACAGGGAAATACTCAGAAACTGCTTATCTTTCCCTAGATACACCTGCCCTCTGAGACACTGGACATTTTTGCTCAAGAGAGAGCTGGCTCCAGGCCATCGCACTGAAATGATTTCTTTTATCTGGCTCTTTACACTTCCCGCTGTGTCTGTGGCTCTGGGCTGCTAGCTGCACTGGCCACAGCCCCAGGATGGCTGGGTCGGACAACACCTGGGCCACTCTAGTCGATGTAGTAGACCTTGGAGGCATCGTAATAGGCACAGGTCATGTAGTTCATGTTCCCAATAGGCCACCAGTGGTTGGGGTGGTAGGTGGCTGAGTAGGCATGGGGCTGGGGTTGGACACAACTGAAGAGTGCCAGGCTCCTGTCCATGGCCACAGTGGGCAGATAGAGCTGCAGCTTGTCCAGGAGGTGACCCGGCCAGAAGAAATTGGGGTGAGTTCGCAGTGAACCCCTGGACCTCTTCGCCTGCAGCTTCCTGGAAAATGAGAAGATAGGAAGTTTGTCGTGGCAGACCCGCCAGGGCTGGGGCTTCTGCTGAGCACAGCTAAGCAACTGTGTGACCAGAGTGGAGGTGTGGCACTGTGCCAAGCACTTCGCTTCCATGTGGTAGGTCCTGTTATGCTGTCTGCCCTACCAAGGAGGACGTGAACACCTAGAGAGGATACGTTATTTCCCCCAAAGCCACACAGCGAGCAAGTGGTAGGATGCGGGCTTGACTCCCAATTTGCTGCCTTGAAACCCCAAATTCTTTTTTTTTAATTAATTAATTTTTGAGAGAGAGAGAGCGCGCGAGTGAGTAGGGGGCAGGGAGGGAGAGAGAGAGAGTGCAGAGCCTGGAGCGGGGCTCGAGCTCACCCGAAGCAGGGCTCAAACTCACAAACGTTAGATCGTGACGTGAGCCAAAGTGGGATGCTTCACCAGCTGAGCCACCCAGGCGCCCCCAAAACCCAAATTCCTAAGTGTACACCGTCAGTTCTCTCGAGGCATTTTAATGTGATGTTCAGCGTATAGCCTCTGGAGCTAGCGTTGCTGGGTCCAAATCCCTGCTCCGCCCCTTGATAGATGTGTGACTTTGAGCAAGATAATTAACTTTTCTGTACCTCAGTTTCCCCTTCTGCAAAGTGGGCATGCTAAGAGTAACTTTATAGGGTTCCTGAGAGGATTTAAATGAGTTAAAACATGGGAACACACCCACAGTGGTGTCTGCCTGGCACTCTAAGTAGTTTCACTGCCTCTCAGTTCCCGGGCATTGAGCCCTAGATACTGTGCGCCGTGCAACATGCAGAGTCCCAGGCACCTCCTCCACCGTGAGGCTGGTCCTCCCTCCCCTGACCCGCTTACAGAGTTGGCTGATGCTACAGACCTGGTGAACTCCTCAAACTCCTTAAAGTGTATCTTCTTGATTTTCTTTGGTGTCTTCCTAGTAGAGAAGACAGAAAGGTATCTTGTCAGGATGGGGGGAATCCATGTTAATGGGGCCTCAGTAGGTCAGAGGACATGGGGGTGGGCCTGTCTAGTGAGTCCAAACCAGAGATCGAAAAGGAGCATTTCTTCTATCTGGGGTGGGCTTGGTCAGCCAGGCCTGGGTTCCCAACCTGGCTGGCTGTGTGGCTCTGGGCAGGTCACTTCCCTTTTCAGAGCCTCATGTTTTTTATTTCCCAGAGCAGAGCCTCCCAGGGTAGCTGAGAGATGCGCAATGATCTGCATTGTTTGGGGGCCCCTGACTGTCACTTTCCCTGCCAGAGCCAAAGCCAGCTTTTGGAACAAGGGTGGTGAAAACTGACTCTCCAAATCTTCGGCCTGGCAGACATCACTCATTAATCACAGACGGCACTCTTTCCCAGCAGGCCTGCATCTGGCCTCAGAATCTTTGACAGCACAGTCCAAGTAGCAAGATAAAACAAATGTCCATCCCTGCCCTTAGGGACCTCCCTAAGGGACCTGCCCTTAGGGTCCTCAGGGACCTATCCGTTATGGCTGTGGCCTACCTAAACAGGGACAAGAGTCCCTTTCTCAGGCTCCCACCCACTCCCTAGGTTCCCGGTGCAGAAATGGATGTCAGCCACCCAGGGGCTGGCAGTCACTAAGTAATCAGAAAGGGCTCTCCAGGCCACCAGCCTTCTGACTCGTGCTCAGCTCTGCCTCCCCAGGGTTGTGGACAGGCCCCTCTGTAGGCCCAGGCCCATGCCTTCAGTTGAGATTGTCCTGATGGGACAGGTAAAACAACAACTATCACTGCTTCCAAGGGGTGACTATCTGCCAAACACCATGCTAGGAAGTTTATGTGCATTTCTCATCTGATCCTCATTGTGTGTGGGAGGGGCTGTTATGCTCATTTAACAGATGAAAAGCTGAGGCTCAGACAGTGAAGTATCTTGTCCGTTTAACCTGCAGCCTGTGGGGTTTCCACTTGGCTCTGCTGTATCTCATCCCAGCTGTTCTGGCCATACCACCGCAGTGGGCAGCTGGCAGTGGTCTAGAATGTGGGCAGTTCCCGGTCCCCTCCCCCCTTGTGGTCAGCTGGCCCCTCCCAGCCCACATTAGCCCCATCCCTCCTCAGGGATGCAGGGATGCTGCTTGCTCTCCAATATGCAGTCACCCACAGATGCTGGCTCACAACCTGCCCATGGGTCACTTCCTCCCAAAGAAGGAGGTTGGTCTGAGGGCCAGAGACAGGCCCCATTGCAGAGTTCCTTTCTCCTCCTAATGCAAGCCCACCTCTTGCCAGAGAAGGCAGGACAAAGAAGGGACGGCCACCTCTGTCCTCTGTAGGGCCCCTGACCAGCCAACCCATGATATGAGAAGGGACCTATTTCCCTAAGAAGGCCCTCTTTTTAAGCTTTTGTAGAGAGGCTGAGATCACATAGGATGTGGTTGGGAGCGAGGCAAGGAGGCTAACGCCCTCAGACACTGGAAATTGGCCAGTCCCTGGGGACCAGCTGGGTTGGACATGCTGGGCACGCTTGGCCACAGGCATTGGCACAACATGTCACCTCAAGTATGCTGGTATGCAAATGGCAGGGGGGAGAGAGGGGGTCTGATACTCAGCTTGTCAGTCTTCTTAGCCACAACATTGCTGAAGCCCTGGAACTTGAGCAGAGCCAGATTTGGACTGAAGATCTTCATATCTGAGTAGTAGCCTCCTGGCTGCCGGATTGGGCGTACCTGGTCCTTCTGGAAAATGATCTTGTCCCCTGGGTACAGCAGGGCTGTAAGCAGCAAGAGAAACGTGGCCTCTCAGTCCAACACCCCTCCCTGCCCTCAGCCTTTGGGGCAGAGGGGAGGATTTTTTTTTTATGTATATATATAAGTCCACATTTTTGTTTGCAAATGTTTTTTCTTAGATATACACTTTAAACTTTTTTATGCTTTTTTTTGGTTTTTTAAAAAGTTTATTTATTTATTTTGAAAGAGAGAGAGAGAGAGAGAGAGAGATGGGGTAGGGGCAGAGAGAGAGAATCCCCAGCAGTCTCTGCACAGTCAGCATGGTCCGTGCACAGCCTGACGTGGGGCTCGAACTACAAAGCGCGAGATCATGACCTGAGCCAAAATCAAGAGTCAGATGCTTAACTGACTGAGTCACCCAGGTGCCTCATTAAGCTTTTTATGTCTAAATGATTGTAGATTCACAGCAAGTTGCGAAGTGCAGAGGGTCCCTTAGACTCTTCCCCCAGCTTCCCCCAGGGGCGACAGGGCACATAATCTTAGTGCAGTGTTAGGAAGTGGGGTTGGTACAGCACTGGTGCCTGGACTAGAGCTGTGGGAGCTGGTTTGTAACCAGGTCAGCCCTGGCCCCAAAGCCTGGGTGCAGTTAGGATGGAGTGTGTGTCGCCCTACCCCACTCTGCACGGGTCGTGCTGGTCACGAGGCCACAAGAAGGAGGGGAGGTTCACCCAAGGCTTCACCAGGTTAACTAGACCTAGTTGATGGAGGTTTTCTCCTTGCTTAGAGTTAGTCCCATAGATATCCTCAGGAGACTGCTCTAAGAAGTTGGAGCATGAAAAACACTGGCCAGGGGCTCTGTCTTTCTGCAGCCACGGAGCAGTACTTGTCCTACGATGATAACGCATGACTAGCTCACGTTCTAGAAAAAGTAATGGAAGGTTACAGTCCAGGTTATTAATGCTGGTTATCTGGGGTGGGGGAGGAGGAGAGGGGAGGGCAGGGACTGTGCAGATAAGAGGGGAGAGGGAAGGGGAAGATGCAGCATCAACATTTCAAAAAAAATTCTTTTTAATGTTTATTTAATTTTGAGAGAGACTGAGACAGAGCGTGAGTGGGGGAGGGGCAGAGAGAGAGAGAGAGAGAGAGAGGGAGACACAGAATCCGAAGCAGGCTCCAGGCTCTGAGCCTGTCAGCACAGAGCCCGACACAGGGCTCAAACTCACAAACCGTGAGGTCATGACCTGAGCCAAAGTCAGACACTTAACCCACCAGCATGCCCTGCATCAACATTTTTAAAAGATATACAGGATTTTTTTCTTAGCTTGTTTATTTATTTTGAAAGAGAGAGAATAAGCTGGGGAGGGGCAGAGGGAGAAGTGGAAGGATCTGAAGCGGGCTGGATATGGGGCTCGAACTCATGAGCCGTGGGATGTTGACCTGAGCTGAAGTCGGACACTTAACTGACCCACCCAGGTGCCAATATACAGAATTTTTAAAAACTACATTAACGATATATGTATATATATCTTTAAAAATAACTTACATAAATAATTTTGTGTAAATGGAAAAGAAAAAGAGATCTATGAAAGGACAATCCCTAAAATATTAATGGTGCCAACTCAAGCTGGGGGAATTTTTTTTTTAATAAATTATTTTTGAGAGTGAGTGAGCAGGGGAGGGGCAAAGACAGAGAGAGAGAGAGAGAGAGAGAGAATCCAAAGCGGGCTCAGAGCTGTCAGCATGGAGCCAGACTCTTGAACTCAAGAACCATGAGATCATAGGGCACCTAAGTGGCTCAGTCGGTTGAGCATCTGACTTTGGCTCAGGTCATGATCTCATGGTTTGTGATTTCAGGTCCCACATCAGGCTTTCTGCTATCAGAGCAGAGCCCACTTCAGATCTTCTGTCCCCCTGTCTCTCTCTGCCCCTCCCCTGCTAGTGCTCTTTCTCTCTCTCAAAAATAAATAAACATTTTTAAAAAATGCTTTTTAAAAAAAAAAAAAAGAGAGAGAGAGAAAAGAACCATGAGGTCATAACCTGAGCTGAAGGCGACACTTAAGGGACTGAGCCACCCAGGTGCCCCCAGCTGGGGGGATCATTATTTTTATGTTTTCAAAAAAAATGTAAGTGAGCAAGTATTATCTGTGAAATCAGGGGGAGGAAAAATGATAAAGCTATGTGCACTGGGGAGAGGGGAAAGGCCTTGATGTTTTAGAACATGGCCCTTGAGCTTGAGGCCTGGATTCTGAGCCCACCAAGCTCTAGTCTAGAGCACAGACCCAGAAGTCCCGATGGTTGAGTTTCTTTACTCATAGCTGAGCTGGCCTCTGTCAAAGAGACAGCCAATAGATAGTGGCCAGGAGAGCAGTCAGAGACAGACTCGAGTTTTTTCCATCTAGAACCGTCAAGAAGTAAAGGGAAGCCCACCCACGGATGCTGCTTTGTGCCTGTGAGTGTGAAATCCCGCTGGCAGGTGAGGTTCCCTGACCCAGCACCTAGCAAAAGCTAGTGGTGGTGGGAATCAGTTAGTGGCTCAACACCCTGGTGGGGACAGAGGAGGTGCATCCAGAGGAAAGACTTAACCCACAGGGCAGTCCAGGGTGCTGGCAAGCCTGCCTGCATTTCAGAAGACAGCTAGCTGCATTTCCAGCACGAGCAGAGATGAGAGAATATAAACAATCAGGGAAGATGCGGCTCACTGAGGAAGATGGAAGGAAGGATGATTTGGTGAAAAGTCAGTGTTGCGAGCCGCAAGAGATTTCCTGTCACTGCCCTCCCAGACCAGGTGGGCAGCAAGTGGCCGTGTACATGAGAGGGTGCCGCGTGCACAGGAGACAATGATCACTTAGGGTGGTTTGCCTGTGTTCCTGAAGGCATTTGGCCGTACGCTGTTGTACAGACCTGTTATGGGCTGAGTTGCGTCCCCCACCCCTCAAATCATATATTGAAGCCCTAACCCCCAGAACCTCAGAATTTGTATTTGGAGAGAGGGCCTTTCAAGAGGTAATTAAGCTAAAGTGAGGCTGTGCGGGTAGGCTCAAATCTGATCTGGCTGGTGTCCTTGTAAGAGGAAATTTGGACACAAGAGAGGCACAAGGGGGCATGAGTGCACGGAGGGAAAATCATGTGGAGAGGCAGCGAGAGGGTGGCCGTCCATCTGCCAGCCCAGGGGAGAGGCCTGAGGAGAAACTGGCCCTGCTAGCACCTTGATCTTGGATTTGTAGCCTCCAGAAGTGTGAGAAGATAAATTTCTGTTGTTTAAACCACCTGGTCTGTGGTATTTTATTGTGGCAGCCCAAGCAAATTAATACAAGACCCATGGCCCTATACGTTCTGCCCTTCTTTCCCCTTGTCTTGGAAAAAAGACGGAAATAGTCAGTTGTGACGGTGAACTTGTTCTTAGATAAGTCACCCCATTGTCTGTGTGCCCCTTCCTTTGAAAGCCACATTTCCCAGTTTGGCCATGGTTCCTTCCTGTGACGTTCCTGTGGGAAAGCCTCTGTCCTTTTGTGTTTTGAAAGCACAAAGAGGAACTTGCCCATTAAAGTTATAAATTCACGAATTTAGGACACCAGCATTGCTGTGTGGTCGTTGGGGTTATGGGGCCCTCTCCTGTCCCCATCTCTCAGAAATACACACTCTATCCAGAGATGGGGAGGGTTCAGATCTGCTTGGATATATGAAAACACAATTCTCCCTCAAACAAAGGGTGAGACCAGTGTGGAAATCTCAGGGCTGAGTCCTGTGGTCTGAGCAGAGAGCCAAGGCGTCAGAAGAACTTGTCCCCTGGTGCATTCCTACCTCTGTGTTGTGGAAGAACCAAGAAACAGGGCTGGCCTGGGGAAGTGGTTGCAGAAAAGCCCGCTACAGCAGAGCAGGTATCGCCCCTATCACATGTCCCTCTTTGAAATTGGGACTGTTCCTTTCTGCTCAACTTCAGGGCTCCCTCACCCAGAACTCCTGTCCTTGGAGCTTCCTGCTTTAGAATGCTCAGCAGGCTCAGTTGGGGAACCCAGACCCCTAGACCTGTGGAGCCTGTGAACCTCCAGGACTCTAGAATGTAGAATCAAATGTAACAGCAAAACAGGCTGGGCTGCCTCTGCTCCTTCAGTATCCCCACCACAGGCCACAGAGGCTTGGCTGGATGCACGTCTGCTGGGGAAGGACAAACCTCAGGCGGAGCCATGTTCACTTGGGTTCTGAGCCCTCTCGGCAACTTCCCAAGGGCCAGGCGCCAAAGCTCTTACCTTTCACGAGGATGTCCTCTGTCAGTGGGAGGCCGTAGGACTCACAGAGCTTGCAGCACTGCAGGTAGACCAGAAAGTTGTCCCTGCGGGACTTGTTGATGAGCTCCTTCATCTCCCCATGGATGGTGGATGGGAGGCAGTGCTCATCAAAGTGCTTATTCCCGCTGCGCACCAGGCGGCACCGCTCCGTGTACTGGATGGAGGGGATCTTGAGCTGCAAGGAGAAGAGGTTGGCACCCACTTCCCTCCACCTTCTTCCCGACCAGAAGGCAGATATGGAGCCTCATCGACCTCTCCCCCAGGAGGGGAGATGGCAAAGCATGCAGGGTGGGACCAAAGTTCAGGCTCTGAAGTCAGTGACTTGGGAGAAAAATCACACATGGTCAAGGTTACCCCTGAAGGGCACTTGAGTGGTTAAGCCACGCGGTTCTGTGTGCACAGCCCCGTATGTGGTTGTGCATACATCACTGTATAACATATACAGTAGGGAACAACGTAGATGCCCTACTGAAACAACACATCTGTGTTTGGCTGCACAAGAATTTAAATTGGGCGCAGATATCTGTGCCTTTGAGGTGGAAGGCACATGTCAAGGATGGCAGAGCAAAGTGGAAGAGGCCCAGGGAATGTGGAGCCACTTTTGGCCTTCTCATTTATTTATTTACAAGGAAACAAAAATCTGTTTTTTGGCCTCTAACACCAGAATCAGCAAAGTACAGCTCACAGGCCACATGTGGCCCGGCACCTGTGTTTATAAAGAAAACTTTTTTGGGACACAGAGGCACTCATTTGCTTAGATGTTGTCCGTGGCTGCTCTTTGCTGCAAAGGCAGAACCGAGTAGTTGCCACAGAAACGATAAAGCCCCAAAAGCCTAACACATTTGTTATCTGGCTCTTTATAGGGAAAGTTTGCTGACCTCTGCTCAAATATTTTGGGTTTTCTTATCATGCAGCTGAATCAGATCTTAGTTGGTATAGCAGTTACAATGCCTAGTATATTATATAATAATAATAATAATAATAATAATAATAATAATATGTATTTAGGGGTGCCTGGGTGGCTCAGTCAGTTAAGTGTCTGACTTTGGCTCAGGTCATGATCTCATGACCCATGGATTCAAGCCCCACATCAGGCTCTGTGCTGACAGCTCAGAGCCTGGAGCCTGCTTCAGATTCTGCATCTCCCTCTCTCTCTGCTCCTCCCCTGCTTGTACTCTGTCTCTCTCTCTCTCTCTCTCTCTCTCTCTCAAAAATAAACATTAAAAAAATTTTTAATGTATGTATATATAGTATAATATTAATATTATCTGCCTTCCTGAAGGCAGGGGCTGTTTTGTTCTCTATAACACCTAAAATAGCGTCTGGCACTTTGTGGTCTCTTGATAAATATTTTTGGGTGAATTAATTCCCACAATCAGTCCTGCCTTCACTGGTCATGTATGTCTGGAGTGGCCGCTCAGTGACAGGCCCTGTACCAGGCATTTGGATTCCAGCCACAATGAAGACACAGCCCTCAGCCCTGGTCTCAGGATGCAAGGTCACAGTCAAAGGATGGGAAGAGAGGAGCTCCATATACTTTTGGAAACATGATCTCATTACATCTTCAGAGAAACCTTGTGAGGTAGGTGTTGTTTTTATTATGAGATGAGGGAACATAGGGGTAAAAGAGGGCCTGCTCCCAGGAGTTCCCCAGCTAGAAGGTGCAGCGGACTTGAACCTGAGCCTGCCTAGAAGCCAAGCGCCACGCCCTTCCCATTGACCGGGGTACCTTGTGCTTCCGCCTCCTCTCGCGGTACCGCTTGCCAATGTCCTCCATCTCCTCCAGAGTCAGGGGCCGCGCCTCCATCTGGGTGTCAACCACGGGCACGGTCAGCAGGTCCATCTTGCACGGTTGTGGGGCTAAATTCACCTGCTTCTTGGACAGACTCGATGGGGAAACTCTGATCTTGGCAGGTCTATAATCTGAAAGGAAGGAGAGCCTGAGAGGGGGCTCAGCTAAGGAATCCATCAAGCGGTTAACTCATGTGATCAAGCAGGTGCCGGCCATCCCTCTGCTCACTTCCCACATGGCTCATCAGGCCACCTGAGACGGACCTTGAAGGTATCCCTTCTCTCCGTCTACACTATGGCCTGCCCAGTGCAAGGCCACCTCGTGCCTCACCTGCACCACTGCCCCAACCTTGCGGTTGGCATTCTCATACTCTAGCATCCTGTCTCCACCAAACACTAAATAGGACCTTTGAAAAATATAATCACTTCATTCCCCTGCCTAACACTCTCTACTGGCTTCCCTCAGCACTTACATGAAAGCCCAGAATCCTCCTCCTGGTCTGCAAGGCTCTGCAGACTCTCGTCTCAGCTCAGCCTCCACGTGATCCATCTCCTCCTGCTCACCCCTCCCCGCCTCCCCAGAGCCACCCTTTTTTCTTCCTTTTTTAACTTTTTTTTGACTACAGGTGTATTTCTTATTTATTTACTTACTTACTTACTTACTTATTTACCTACTAATTTTTGACAGAGAGAGAGTGAGCAAGGAGCAGATAGAGAGAAACCCACAGGTACAGAGAGAAAGAGAGAATGAGAGTGGGGAACCCAAGCTCATCCGATGCGGGGGTTCCAACTCACCAACCAACTCACACCTGAGCCGAAGTCTGAGGCTTAAATGACTGAGCCACCCAAGCGCCCCTCACCCTAACTTCTTCCTGTCCCCTGAAAACTTGCCCAAGTCGGGGCCTTTGCCTCTGCAGATCCCTCTGTCTAGGGTGCCCTTCGCCAGAATGGGCTCCTCATCTGTCACTCGGGTGTCAGCTCCCATGGCTGCTTTGCAGAGAGGCCTTCTGTGACCACCACCCCCTCACTCTGTCCTATTGTCTTCAAGGCATTAATCCCTACTAGACATCATCTTGCTTAACCCTTTACCTGGAAGCTCATTGAAGGCAGAGGCCTTGGCTTCTTCACTCCTATGTTCCCAGTTCCCAGTTTCTGGAAGTATGCCTGGCACGTAGGAGATGTTCAACAAAGAACCGAGTGAATGAAAGCATCCCATTGCCCCTGCCCTGGTTCAGGCCTGCCCTGTTCTGGGCTGAAATGAAGTCATGGCTCAGTCACCTTCTAGTTTTGAGACTGCAGACTGGTGGCTTAGCCTCTCTGAGCTTTATAGCGTCCTCCTGTAGAGCGTGAATTGTAGCTTTGACCTCCAGGGACTTGAAGGATAAACTGAGCTACCTGCTGTGGGTAAGGCTACCCAGCCCGAGTGCCACTGCCTTCTCTCGTGAGCCTGCCACCCAAGAGTCTCGTTGACTCTTGATGCTGCTGCCCCTTTAGGCAAAGCAAAAGATATCCAAGTCCATTTACCCTGGAATGTTCTCCAGAGAAAAGGGTGATGACACTGAGATGGCACCAGGCAAGCAAATACTTGCTCCTGGCTTCAAGTCTATTTATTGGGAAATAATAGGCCCCAAATACCTTTGACTCAAATATGCATCACGGCACACTGTGGTCGTTCACTAAACAGCTCACGGCCAACTACGTGGATAATGGTGAGCTTTGGTAATTGATAATGAAAAAGCAAAAAGGTCATGGATGGGAGAGCAGGCCCAACTTGAGGCAGCTCTGAACACAAGCTGGACATAAAAGTTGCCAGAGATTATGACTGTGGGTAGTGATGTGTGCAGGAGGTGACCAGGGTGGGCGGTGGTGCTCAGTTTCCCTGGGACTCTGAGAGAGGCAGAGACACTGCCTGCAGGTGACGGGGCCTCTGCTCAGTGGCTTGATGAGACTAGAGGTTGGAAATTTACATGCTGCACTGTGGGGTTATATTTGGGGATATGCTATATTGTTATTATATTTGGTTACATTTGGGGAGGGCTCTGGAATGGTGGATGGAGGTTTAAAGGAGGGCTTTAATTTTATCTGGAGTTGTTCAATTTTAATTTTTTTTTTTTTTACACCACAATGCCACTAAGCTACAAAAAACCATGATGTGCCCTTGTGTTGTAAATTCATAGCCAGCACTATGGCTAGTCCATTTCTAATTTGCCTCCATGCTATGTCTGGACAGATGTGGTTCCACAAGCACATGGCTTGGCAAATGGAACTTGAGCTGTTGCACAGCTCATACAACTGTTCATAGCAGCCCTGCTAATATCCCTGATCATAGAATATCAAAGTAGGCTTTCCAGTAAACTCTAAACATGTGCTAATTCTGGTTTCCGACTTTTAGTTAACTTTTTGTCAATAAAATATAGATTAGTAGCAAGAAGGCTTTAGACCCACATACAAGATCTCAGTCTATTGGGAAAGCCTTGGTGGGCTGAAACCACCTTTTGAGAATCCTCCTTTAAGGACAAGGGCTGCGTCTCATTCATCTTTGATGGACATGGTAGCTAGGCATTCAAGAGAATACCTTGCTCCTTAGTTGATCACTGGGCTTGGGGATTCCAGAGTCTTGGCCCACCCATGGTAACCCAAAGCTGGAGAACACACTCAGGAAGTAAACCAAGGCTGCCTCCACCATGCTTGCTCCCAGGATGGGGAAGCAGAGGCATGGGGGTGGGACTGGATACATACGCTCCCTTGCAGTTGCCAGGGTGCTTTTCTGATGAGCCAGACACCACTGCTTGTAGGTATTGACTAGGATATCTGTGGTGATGCTGTTGTCCTTTCCCAGAGAGCTGAGATAGATCACAACATCTTCCACCTCCTGGTTTTTCAGAGGGACTCCAACCTAAGGAGAGAAGAGAAGCCACCAAGGTGGGCAGGCTCCAATCCAAACATCCTACCTGTATGGTCAAAGCTTTACCAGCCTGGCCCTACTTCCCCTATCTAGTTTCATCCACAGCCACTCCCACCTCGGCAGGAGCTCAGAGCCTCTTCTGAGGCCCTGAACACACCCTGCACTTTCTCACCCTCTGCCTTTACTCAGGTGCTTCCTCCTTCTATCTGAAGAACTATCCCTCTTTCAAAACCTAGTCTAGATATGCCACTATCTTTGCAGAGTCTGCTACTCCTTCCTTCTGGGCTGCCACCCCACTCCATACCAATCTCAACGATAACTTTCCCACACTGGATTGGAAAAAGGATTTCATGCCTACCATCCTTGCCCACGAGAAACACATCAGCTTTCCTTAACTGAAGAAAAATAAGATCAGAAGTACAATACACATTACTCTTTCAGGGATGGTAAGCAACTTTATAGGAGTATAATGCTTGCCAGCAATACTGAATATTCAAGAAGGAAAGTGTTTAAGGAAATATAATTTTCTTCCTCAGCTTCTTTAGACTGTAGTCAGTGTTCACTGGGCTTTCCTTAAAGAGGGTCAGAACTCTCCTGGTTCTAGAGGACTTCATGTTTTCTCTTTTTGGTTATGATGATTAAAAACCCAATATATATATGTATATACATATATGTATATACATATATGTATATACGTATACATGTACATATATATGTATATATATACACACCCTGTATACATAATATATATATTTAATGTTTTGAAACGTTGTTTAGGTAACTACATGTCGTGAAACAACAGTGTGAAAACTGGTGATGATTTAAAATCATAAAGACCTAGCAGGCAGCTTCCTGAAGTATTTCCAAGAGGTATCTTGTATTCAAAGCATATTAAGGCTTAATTTATCCAGACCAGAGGTCAGCAAACTTTTCCTATAAAGGGTCAGATAGTAAATATTTTAGGATCCATGAACAATATGATCTCTGTCATAACTGCTGAAATCTGCCATCATAGCATGAAAGCAGCCATGACAATACATATAAATGAGTGTAGCTGTGTTCCGATAAAAGTTTATTCACAAAAACAGAGGCAGGCTGGATCTGACTTCTGGGCCATAGTTAGCTGACCTCTGGTAGATCAACAGAACTTTCTGCAATGATGGAAATGTTCTATATCTGTGCAGGCTGATAGAGGAACTGCTCACCACATGTGAACACTAAGCACTCGAAATGTAGCTGGTGTGACCGAGGAAATGGATTTTTAAATTTTATTTATTTATAATTAATTAAAAATTTTTGGATAGTCAGTGAAAGTGTGGCCTGTGGACCAGTACCATAGACATCACTGGGAGCTTGTTACAATGCATCAACTTGGGCCCTGCACAGAGGTACTGAGTAGAAGCTGCATTTTAACAAGATCTCTATGGGATTATCTGCCAATGACAGTTGGAGAAGGTCAGGAGGGTTCTAGAGGCAAGACAGAAGGCCCAGCAATCTCTGTGCCCAGTTCTGGAGTCTGATGGGCAAGACAGTGATTCCCCAGGTACTGACTGGTTATGGGGTCGGCTCTGCAGACTTTCCACTCAGGTAGGGGTTTTCAAGATCAGACTCATGCAGGAGTGGTTTTAGGGGTCTGATGTGGCCACAAGTTATGTCACATTTTCCAATCTGGCTTAACAAGTAACAAGGCTGATGGTTTGATCTACTTTTCAGTTGGTCCAGGACCTGGGTGGAGGCAGCAGTGGGGACAGGATGCATGCACGTCTTCCTCACTCAGGCCAGCCTGGAGGGAGCATGGGAGGCACTTACCGCCTTCAGAGCCACAATGAACTCCTCCCTAGAGATCTTCTGGTGCTCGCCCCCGTCCACTTTGCTAAATATCTCCAGGATCTTGATCTTGCGGCTGTGCAGGTAGGAGTACAAGGCTGATAAGGCAGAGGGCTTGGGCAACCGGAGCTGGGGCACCAGTCGGCGGGAGGGCCGGGGGCTCTTCTGTAAGAGGTAAGAGAGGGAGCAGAGGAGAGAATTCAGGGGAGACAGGCCACTAGAATGTGATTCCCAGAGTTAGACAGAACATGATTCCCAGAGAGGGGGGCGGGGGGCTGAGCAGCTCTCAACAGACAGCAAGATGGAGTGCAAGGAGCATTGGATTCAGGGGTGCCGGGGTGGCTCAGGTTGTTGAGCATCCGACTTCGGCTCAGGTTGTGATCTCCGGTTCATGAGGTCAAGCCCCGGATCAAGCATCTCCGCTGTCAGACAGGTCCTCTGTCCCCCTTGTTCTCTGGGGGGTTGCATGCTCTCTCTCTCAAAAATAATTTTTTTTTTTTCTTTAAGGAGCATTAGATTCAGGGCAAAGGCGTTTTGCCAGGGATACTTTGCATCTCTGGGCCTCCATTTTTCCATCAGAAACAACCGGGCTGGACATGATGAGAACTAACATTTCATTCTTACCCACATCTCTCCTGTCAAACACGTCAGGATTAAAATCACACCAGGCGATCAGTGCACCAAAACATATGCCCCTGCCTGGAACCAGATGGGGCTCTCTAATCGACCCATCTCCCAGCCTTTGCTCCTGCTCGGCCTCCTGCCCAAAACTTTTCCTTCTCTCTCTACCTGTCCGACTCCTACTCTTCCTTTACTTCCAGGTCATCGGGAATATTTCAGGATAATACTCCCTTACCTTGGTGCAGCACCTGACAGTTTACAAAGGGCCTTTCTGTTCCCTACTTTGTAGCTCCTCTGTGTTTAGGATCCAGCTCTATTAATGGCCAACTGTAGTCACCAATCTGATGTGTCTGCCTCCCCCATTAACATGTGAAGATTTTGAAAGCAAGACAATGTCTTTTGAAGCTGCATACCTCTACCTCCTATTCATCTACTGGACAAGCCCCCCAGCCCTAGGCAGATAGGCAGTAATGGTTTGATGAATGAATAAATGATGCTGTAAAATAGGTATTAGATACTACTTTCTTTTTTACAAACGAGGAAACAGGCTGAGAAAAGTGAAATGACTTGCCCAGGGTCACACAGCCTATAAGCAATAGAGCTAGGTTTCTAATCCAGGCCCAGTGTTTTGGTTTTTTTTTTTTTTAATGTTTTTTAAATTTATTTTTGAGAGACAGAGAGAGACAGAGCACGAGTGGAGGAGGAGCAGAGAGAGAGGGAGACAGAGAATGTGAAGCAGGCTCCAGGCTCCAATCTGCCAGCACAGAGCCTGACGCAGGGCTTGCACCCACGGACCATGAGATCATGACCTGAGCCAAAGTTGGATGCTTAACCAACTAAGCCACCCAGGTGCCCCCCCCCCCCGGCTCAGTATTTATTCATAGACACTGTACTGCTGTCTGGAAAGGGTGTGATAGGCCTAGGAAATTTCGGTTTGGACTCTGATTACACCAAGGACTGAGTCTGGCACCAGTGAGACTAAAGTAGTAGTAAAAATGGCAAACATAGGAGTGCCTGGGTGTTTCAGTCGGTTAAACATCCGACTTCAGCTCAGGTCATGATCTCACGGTCCGTGAGTTCGAGCCCCGCGTTGAGCTCTGTGCTGACAGCTCAGAGCCTGGAGCCTGCTTCGGATTCTATGTCTCCCTCTCTCTGTGCCTCGGGACTCTCTCTCTCTCTCTCTCTCTCTCTCTCTCAGAAATAAGTAAATATTAAAAAAAAATTTTGTGATGGTAAACGTAATATTCAGTGCTCACTATATGGCTGTCACTGTCCTAGGCACCTACTCCATTTAGAAGTCACAGCAACCCTAGGAAGTCAGTACAATGGTTATCCCCATTGAATAGATTGGGAAACTGAGGACCGGATCATACAGCTAGGAAATATCAGAGCTGGTTTAAACCCACGTTATCTGACCTCTTATCCCAATTTCACCTGAACTGGGAGAAATTTCAAGTGTTTCCATTACCAGAAAATGTCACAGAGAGGTAAGCACTGGGGGACAAGGGCTTTGGTACTGACTGCCACCGACTACCTCTCTGGGGCTGGACAATTTATCGGCCTCGTTGAGCTTCTATTTCTGTATTTATAAAAGGGAGTCCTCCTTTTTCTTCCAGCCTCACAACTGTGACCCTCACGGTACCACCACGAGCACCTGCTTGGCACATATAGGCCCTCAACAAACACGTGTCAGTGAACAAATGAATGAGGAATGCATATTTTTAAAATGCCCCATAGATGGCATTCCAGGAGTTATCCCTCCTAGGGTGGTTTTAAGATATAGTCACAAATTCTTTAACTCCTCCCTTCTGGGACAGAGCCTGATTCCCCTCCCCTCGAGTGTGGACAGTACTTAGTGACTTGCTTCTGACAAATAGAATATGGTGAAAGTGATAATGTGAAACTCAGGTTGCCTGAGATGAGGTCATAAAAGGCATTGCAGCCTCCTCTTTGCTCTGTCTCTTGGACCATTCGCTCTGGGAGATGCTGGCTGCTATGTGGTAAGGATGCTCAAGCAACCCTATGGAGAGGTCCCTGTGGCCAGGAACTGAGGCCCCCTGCCAGCAGCCACGTGAGCAAGCTAGCTGGGAAGTGGATCTTCCTGCCTCAGTCAAGCCTTGAGTTGTCTATGGCGCAAGCCAACAATTTGAGATGAGGGCCACCAGCTAATCTCTTCCCAGACGCCTGACTCTCAGAAACAGTGGGGGTAATCAACATTTGTTGCTTTAATGTTTGGGGGCATTCGTTATGCAGCAATAAATACCCCATACACCTCCCTTTGGGGGCTTCTCTTTGCTCCCTTTGGAAATGGGGTGAATGACCCCTATCCTGACTAATCTGAGGGAATGAAAGGACAGCATGCCCCTAACACCTTCAGCGTCTTCATAAGCAAATGGGGCTACTCACCTTGGTGGCTCTGATAGTAGTCAGGTGGTCTAACAACTGGTCCTCCTGCTCCTTCTGGATCATGTGCAAGACCTTGGCCTCTGAAGGTGTGAGGCTTGGCTTGTTCTGAAGCCACCTCTCTACGCTGCCAAATGACTCCAGGTTCTGGCGAAGCTTCAGCCTCCGGCTCAGCCAGGTCCTCACGTCGTCTGGCTGGCCTTGGATGTCCCCAGCTCCCAGGGCTTGGAAGCTGGAGATCGGCTGTGGGGGAGTCTGGGGTTGGGCCATGAGATTGATGGGCATCGGATCCTCTTTTTGAGGCAAGATGATGATCCGCCGGCGGCTCTGAGGCAGGTGGAAGTCCTCCTGCTTGAACTGCTTGAAGCAGTGGGCGATGACCAGTTCAGGATCGAAGGTGGGGCCCTTGCTGGCATTTTTGTCATCACTTGAGGTCTCAGACTGGCAGAGCCCTTGGGGAAAGAGGGCTAAGAGGTGAGCTTCTTTCAGGAAGAGGACTAACGGAGTCAGGAAGGAAAAATGCTACAGACCAGGCTGGGTTCCCAGGCCTGGTGTTATCAGTGCTTTGCTATAATGATGAAGATAATCACACCTAATATGATTGCGCATTCCTGATGGCAGGCATTATGCTCAGGTCTTTGTATGTTTTCTCTTGTTTAACCTTCTCAGATTTTACTCTTCCTCCACTCCACCCCACCCTCACCCCAATGCTCAGAATTTATATATATATATATATATATATATATATATTTAAAGTTTATTTATTTATTTTGAAAGAGAGAGGGGGAGTGGGGGGAGGGGCAGAGAGAGAGACCCAAGCAGGTTCCGCACTGTCAGCACAGAGCCTGACGCAGAACCGAGCTCAAATTAAGTGCCCGACACTTGACCGACTGAGCCACTCAAGTGCCCCCAGAATGATCTTTTAAAAAAATGGCATCCTGATCTGGTCTCATCATCCGAGCAGAGGCTTTGAAGCCGGAATGCTTCAGCCGTGTCCTGGCTCTGCTGCTTAGTGGCTGCATGTACTTGGGTAAGTCACTTAGGCTCTCCGTCTCAGTCTTTCATGTGTAAAACGGGGGTAAAGATGGTACCTACTTTACTGAGTGGTGGAGATGGTTAGAATCAGCCCATCTTAGAGCTGCTTTGTTCATGTTATTTTTAAAAAAAAAATTTTTTTTAATGTTTATTTATTTTTGAGACAGAGAGAGACAGAGCATGAACGGGGGAGGGGCAGAGAGAGAGGGGGACACAGAATCCGAAGCAGGCTCCAGGCTCTGAGCCATCAGCCCAGAGCCCGACGTGGGGCTGGAACTCACGGACCACGAGATCGTGACCTGAGCTGAAGTCAGACGCTTAACCGACTGAGCCACCCAGGCGCCCCTGCACTGTTATTTTTTAATGAACTTGCTCCTCGCCTATTTTGAAACCCTCTATCACTTTCCACGGCCCTCAACATAACATCCCTCCTCTGCCAACCTTTCCTACCTCATCCCTTGCCTATCCTTCTTTACAGGTCCCACACGCCTTGACCCTGAATGATCCCTGAATGGTCCAAGCACATCCCGCCTAAAGGTTTTGCATGTGTTGTTCTATCTGCCGGAATGCTCCCTCCCCCCGCCATCCCCTTAAAACTTATCACAGGGTTTTAAGTTGGGGGCTGCAAATGGTGACCCTCGTGGTGAATGAGGCTTGGGATCCGGTTTCATTTGACGCATTGGTCAAAATTTTCCACCTTGAGTTACTTTAGGCTAGGGCATGCCCTCTCCAGCTTGCTGTAGTCCCAAATTATTCTCTATGGTCTTTTTTTTTTTAATTTTTATTTTTGAGAGAGAGAAAGAGAGCAAGGAGGGGCAGAGAGGGAGAGGGAGACAGAGAATCTGAAGCAGGCTCCAAGCTCTGAGCTGTCAGCACAGAGCCCAAAGAGGGGCTTGAACTCACAAACCAGGAGACCATGACCTGAGCTGAAGTTGGACACTCAATCAGCTGAGCCACCCATGTGCCCCCATTCTGCATTGTCTTACATGCAGCTCAGTTCATTTATTAAGTGCCTGCTTTAGGCAGACATTTGTGTTTGAAATCTCTGGTATAATTACTTGGTTGGTGTTTATTTTTTCAATAGACTATGGACCTGGACCTCCTCTCTCTGGTTGCCTGCTGGAGCCCCAGCACCTCCACGTGCCAACATACAGTGGGAGCTCAGTAATTATTTGGCGAATGAGTGGATGTCAAGTGGACAGACTATTTGACATCATAGAGATCAGCTCTATGATTATACCACTTTACAGAGAAGGGCACTAAGGCCCAGAGAGGCCCAAGGTTGCACGGTGGTTTAGTAGCAGAGCTGGGATACAAATTCTGGTTTGCCTGGCCCCAGAGCTTGGTTCTTAGCCATTAATTGATAAGACCACAGGCTGCCACCTAATCCCACTGAGTCTCAGTTCTTTTATTTCTAAAATGATAAACTCTGGTCTAAGTACCTCCTGAAGCTGTTATGAAGATCAAATGAATAACAGATATGTGAGTGTTCTAAAATTCAGAAGGGATATAGCATTATTATTAAAAGTATTGTCACCATCATTCCCCTTCTAAAACCCACACCCCCTCTGCTTTAAAACCCTTTTGTTGCCCCTGAAATAAAATTCAGTCTCCTTAACCTGGCCTCACCTGACACACCCACCTCTGCCAGCCTAATGGGCTCCTTCTCTTATTCTTTCTGACCTTACCCTGTATTTGTACCCAAACTGAGCTGACTATGGTTCCTTGGTCACCTCATCCTGCCCCCGTGCTGTTTCCTCTCTCTGGAATGCTCTTGGAGACTTAGGTCAGGCATCACCATCCCCTGAAGCCCTCCCACCCCCTCCCTCATATCCCCTCTGGTTTCCCATAGCCCCCATGCTCAACCCCATCATAGCATTTACCATGTTTTTTCTGGATGAAGATGCTTTCTGGGTCTTTCTTTCCCAATAGCCTGTGAGTTTTCCAATGGCAAGGACTGTGTCTTAGTTCCCATGTATCCCTGGTGCCCAGCCTGGCACAAAGTGACCATTCAGTCCATTTGTTAAGCCTCCTTACAATGCCTGTGTTTTTCCTTCATGGTCAGAAAATAATGTGCCAGGAAATAATACATCAAAGTGGACGGAAGTGAGCACTTCTCAACAAGCCATGTGTCATTTCTTTGAGAACAAGACGCTGGGTACAACTGAGAATGTAGCCATTTATCCAACCAGCATTTACTGAGAATCATCCAGTAGATCCAAACGAGGCTGGAAACCCAACCACAGAGCCCTGGCATGGAACAAGGTGGGGCAACCAGAGTGTATGCCCTCAGTCGGGGGAGAAGTGCTGATGGAGAGAGTCGGGTGGTCATCATGAAGGAAGAGGCATTGACGTGTGCCTTCAAGAATGAGTCAGAGTGGAGGGGTCAGCGTGGGGAAAGGTCAGGGGTGGAGTTTGAGGATTTGGGGGTTACTAAATAGTTCCACAAGTTGAAAGTACATTGTGCATGAAGGAGGAGGCTAATGGGAAATAAAGCTGGAGTCATCTTGAATGCCAGGTTAAGGGGTTTAAACTTTACCGTGTTGACCTGGGAACACACTCAAAACATGCTCCTCCCTGGCCTTGCCACTGTCACTTCCGCCCACCCGAGACCCCAAATCCATGATCTTCCCTTAGCTAGAAGGGTCACTCGCCGCCAAGCCCTTCAATGGCTTCATTGCAATGGCTTCTCAGTGCCCTTAGAATAAACAAGCCCCTCCTACAATGGCCCCCACCACTGCCCTCACTGGCACCCTGCTCCCCGCTCCTCCCTGATCTCTCCCTGCCCCCTCCCTCTGCTCACTTCACTCCAGCTGCATGAGCCTGCTTTCTCTTTGTCCAACCCTCCTAGGTCTGTCCTGACTTGGTTTTGGAATTTGCCATGCCCTATGAAGGGCATGGGATTCCCCAAGATTGCTGTTGGCTGAGTCCTTTTCACCATATGGTTCTCAGCCCAAGTGTCACTCCCCTCAAAGTCACCCTGACTCCCCTATTGAAGGTCGCATGCCCACTATACCGCGGAGCTTCCACTGTAGTGATCTTTGGGGTTCTGTGTCCATTTATAGAGAAGTGAGGTGGGTAGAGACTGTGTAAAAATGTTCCCAAGGGATTGTGAGGACAGCTTCCAGAGGCCAACTAGCTCCATTGCCTTCCCAGGTCAGGGATCTCTTCCTGAAATGCCCCTGGCAGATTTTGCCTCTGCTTGGATATGCCTCTGGTTGACAGGGTGTTCTTTCCTCACATTGTGGATGCCTGATTCTGATTTTTAGAAAAGACTTCCTTATATTAACCCAGATTTTGTTTCCCTGGAAGTTCTACCCTTTAGTCCTAGTCTTCCCCACCGATGCTCCAGAAAACGCATTCCTTCCCTCTTTCCTGGGACAGCTCGCCAAGTATCTGGAGACAATTCAACTCTCTTGAAATACTGTTTATTTTGGCTCTGATTCAAATCTCTCCCTCAATTCCATCCTACCTCTCTGGCCACTTGCTACTTGGGCCCTCTTTTCCCCCCATCCCTTAAAATTGGTGCCTTCTAGGTTCATACCTGGGCTTTCTCCTTCTCCTTCCTTCTCCCTTTTCTTCTTCTTCTTCTCCTCCTCTTTTTTCCAAACAATCTCCTCTACTCTCATGTTTCTGTGGTCTTCTATATGCTGAGGACACCCATACCAATATTTATGACTTGAAATTAGCTCCAACTTTCTACATACAGTTGCTTCTAAAGTATTTCCACTTGGATGGCCTACAAGGATCTCAGTCTCAACCAACTAAGACTGCACTGGCCTCCATGTCCTGTTCTCACTCAACCTGTTCCTCCTGGTAGGTTCCCAATCCCTGTGAAAGGCACCTCCATCTCTAGGTCACCCTAGTTACCAACCTGAGCATCATCTTTGATTGTCCTTTTCTTGTTCCCTGTTCAGTCAGCCCTCAAATCCCCCTAGTCCCCTCTAGCCTGGCCACTCTCCCTCACTTCTCAGTACCTTTGGTCTGGACATTTCAGGCAGCCCAAGAGCTCATGATTCTGGCTTCAGCCTTCAAGTCTGCCAATTCATTCTGCATTTGCTGATAATCCCAATCCCAATACTGCCATTTCCAGTAGCTTCTCCATCTCCTACCTCCCAAGATCTTTCATGATCTTGTCCCTTCTGACCTCTCTCACCTCTCATCCCTGGCAATGCTCAAACTCCTAGCAGTTTCCTGAAGATACCGTATCTCTGAGCTTCTCTGCATGTGCTTCCATTGGCCTGGAATGCCTTTCCTCCCCTTTTTGGCATGGAGAACTCTTTATATCCTTAATTTAAGCCGAAGTGTAAAGAGCTCTTCCAGAACCTTAGAATTGTTCTTACCTGTCCACTACACTTAGCAGACCTCTTACTTCTGGGTGTCACCCCCAGACCTGGCATCCACCCCTTCTTCTGTAATTATGCGTTTATCTGCCTATCCTTCACCTCTGAAGTTAAAGGGTTTTCCCGCAGCAGGCTATCACCAAACACTGCTGGTTTTCTCCATGCTTCTTCTCCAGTACCCAGCACATTAATATCCGGCGGAGAAATGGGGCGCGGCGGACGAGACAGAGGGCCGTGGATGCCTTTCCCTGATTTCAGACCAAGGCAACTTGGCCCACTCCTCCAGCCTGGGAATGGAAATCTGAGAAATGTGCACGACTCGCCCCCGACTCCCTGGCAACCCCTCACCCAGAGAGAGTACGGCACAATGAGATATTCGCCTCCCGTGCTTGCCCTCACCCCACTCGCACGCGTCTGCACGGGGCTGAAGGCTTCCTGGAGGCGGCGCTGCTTCCCGGGAACTTACCGAGCAGCGACAGGTACAGAGCCTCAGACGTTTCGTACGAATCGTCCATGGTCGCAGCGTCGGGAGCGGGTGTTGAAGAGCGTGTGTGTGTCTGTGTTTGTTTTTGCTGGCGTGTCAGGGTACCAAAAAACAGTAATTCCAAACTTTGCAAGAAACACTCAATGCGCCCCAGAGCGTAGAAGCAACTGTTGCCAGGACTACAGACGCCCTGCGCTGATTGGCTGAGCATTGCCACGCTCCTGCCGTCTGTGGGACGGAGGCGGGTACGGGGGAGCACCCTCCCACTCCCGATTGCCTGAGAGTCGTGTTCCTTTTGTGGGTCCTGGGAGGCAGTCGCAGCGGGGCAGAATTCCTGGCTTGGAGAAAGACAGGATTCTTAGTATGGCCCAGTGGCCCCTGAATCTGGAGGAATCACAGGTTTTCCTGAAAATTGTACGATCTTCAGCCGGTCTCCACATATTTCATTTTCATCCAAGGAACAGGCCCTGCCTCCTCCGGAGGGATTGTAGGAACCCAAGAGAATCTTGGCCAAAAAGAGGCCTGTGTTTTTGATATGCATTGCTCCCTAATGACAGGATGCCACGGTTTGGAAATAGAGAACCTGATACCAGGAATATTAAAGTTAAAATGTCCGTCAACTGATAAATGGATAAACAAAACATACTCTATCCACACAATGGAATATTAGTCACAAGAAAGAGTTAAGCACTGATGCATGCTACAACACAGATGAACCTTCAAAACATTACGTTAAGTGAAAGCAGCCAGACACAAAAGGTCACATATTATTTTATTTATAAGAAATGCCCAGAATAGGCAAATCTATAGACACAGAAAGCAGACTGATAATTGCCAGAGGCTGGAGGTGAGGTGTGTGGCTTTGGGTTTGACTATTAACAGGCATGGAGTTTCTTCTTAATGCGTTGCAAATGTCTTAAGAATTAGTGATGATGGTTGCAGAACATTGTCAGTATACGGAAAATCATTTAATTGTATATTTAAACATAATTAAGTGATGAATTTTAGATTATGTGAATTGTCTCAATGAAAGAAGTTAAAAAAAACACTTGAGTGCTTATTCTGCATAAAGTACCACCTTCACTGAATTGCATTATCTCTGTGACCCTCTCAACCTGAGGTTGTCATTGAGACCATCCCTATGAGTCACGTTAATGTAGCATTTATTTATTTCAAATTTTTTTTAATGTTTATTTATTTTTGACAGAGAAAGAGAGACAGAGCATGAGCGGAGGAGGGGCAGAGAGAGAGGGAGACACAGAATCTGAAACAGGCTCCAGGCTCTGAGCTGTCAGCACAGAGCCAACACTGGGCTCGAACTCACAGACCGCAAGATCATGACCTGAGCAGAAGTCGGATGCTCAACCGACTGAGCCACCCAGGTGCCCCTATTTATTTATTTTTTAAGTTTATTTATTTTGAGAGAGACAGAGACAGTGGGAACAGGGAGGAGAGAGGGGGAGAGAGAGGGAGACACAGAACCCAAAGCAGGCTTCAGGCTCTGAGCTATCAGCACAGAGCCTGATGCGGGGCCCAAACCCACAAACCGTGAGGTCATGACCTGAGCTGAAGTGGGACACTTAACTGACTGAGCCACCCAGGTGCCCCCAGATTTTAAGTAATCTCTACACCCAACATGGGGCTCAAACTCACAACCCCATGATCAAGAATCACATGCTCTACTGAGCCAGCCAGGCACCTACAGAAAAGGCTCTACAGAACCTTTTCATCTTTTTTCATCTGCCTCCAGCACAGAGCTTTGCACTTAGTAAATGCTACTTTGAGGTTTGTTAAATAAAGATGTAATGGGACACTATAAAATGGACGTTTGCCTTGGGGGGTGGCAGGGATGTGGCCAGTTTTCCCATTCTCTGGTCAAAATTCAACTCTCTCTCTAAAAACTAAAACTGGCTCACTAATGTGGAAACAACCCACTAGCCCTGCAGCATATTCCACCCTACAACAAAGGTAGTTTCCCTAACAATTTATTTTTCATTTATTCAATCAATTTTATTTTCAAATTATACCTTAAAATGGCAATTGGTAATTGAGACTTAGTAACTTGAGATTTTTTTGTTGTTGTTGCTTGGTGAGTTCTTTCTAAGGTAAACGTTTCAGTATTTGTGCTACAACATTATGATGCCTGTATTAAGAACAGCACAAAACTTAAAAACTTTAACAATGGGGTCAAGGTGCATGAGCCAGAAGCTGATACTCTGAAACAAAATGGCAGGCAGATAATCACAGGTTATCAATTGGATGCTGGGGTCCAATCTCTAATTACTAAAAGCCAGCACAGAGTCATCAAGAACACGTGACGACAAAAGTAACTTACTGTTACCTTTTTTTAGTAAAAAGACTAATTGCCTATTATTAGCTGCCTATTATACTCTGTAATATCTTTTCTTACATTTTTGGCTGCAAACTGTTTGATTGCTTCCTACATAACAACTGTGTAATTCCATTTTTATTGAAAGAGAACTGAAAGTCTAATCTTTCCTTAAGCAAGATTGATAGAAATCTGCTTTGTATAATTGAGAGTTGACAAAAGATTTTTTTTCAACTTCAAATCATGTTTTATTATTGGAAAAGTCATTTACATTTTTAGGTTTCTTGTCACATAATTTATTTTTTAAAAAATCTCAAAACATGTTCTAGTACATTCAGTAACAAAGATCTACCAGTGTTACACATATTAAGAAAACCTGTATCATGTTTCTAGTTGGACTAAAATCTATATGCCTGTGCTTAATGGAGCTCTTAACTTACTTAAGTACAAAGTAAGGTATAAAAACTGAGTTTGAAAACTTCAAACAATTTTAAGACAGACTTAATTTTTCATGATTTTCCCAAAGCCAGTCATGATATTTATTTAACTTATGGTCTTCAGGGTGCACCTGGAAGAAATACAACACATTAGGAGACAGAAGTTAGTCAGAAATACATTTTTAAAATGGGCCTTTCAAAGGTAGGGGAACAATACCTTATTGTAATATTCCTGCAAATTAAAACCTTTAACCTAATTAGATTCATGAGTGCTTAAAACTCTATCTTACATTAAGGCAATCCTTCACAAAGTACTTTCCAATTTAGTACTGATCTTTAACATGACCTAGCACGTGGGTTGGGGACAACATGAGTCAAGTATTAATAGGCCATTTTTCAGGAGAAGGTTATAGACCCTGAGAGTTATCACAATAAATGGTGGAGCAGGGATGGGCTTAGCCACATCTACTGGCTGAATGCTTCAGGGTGAGTCACAGACTAAGAGGGCAGTGTACCACGCCACCTGGCAGTACCCACCAGCTGCCAGGACACCCGCTGGATGTCTGTGGACAGGGGACACTCATTTGAATGGGTAGCTGAAGTAGGGCCCAGTTACTGTTAAAGCAGTCTGGGACCACTAGGAGAAACCCCCACAAGCATATATTCCAAGTCCAAACCTGCCTGCTTTCCTTCAGTGGTGTCATTTTTTTTTTTTTAATTTTTTTTTTTCAACGCTTTTTATTTATTTATGGGACAGAGAGAGACAGAGCATGAACGGGGGAGGGGCAGAGAGAGAGGGAGACACAGAATCGGAAACAGGCTCCAGGCTCCGAGCCATCAGCCCAGAACCTGACGCGGGGCTCGAACTCACGGACCGCGAGATCGTGACCTGGCTGAAGTCGGACGCTTAACCGACTGCGCCACCCAGGCGCCCCCAGTGGTGTCATTTTTGAAGGCTAATATGACTGACAGGAGAAGAACCACATCAGGCTTAGAGACCACACATGAATGGGAATGACATTACAGGGCCAGAAGTGATAAACTGCTGGAGGTCAGTCAGAGGCCACACCAAGGAGTCTTTATGGAGGTGGGAGTGTCTACAGATCCTCTCCCTTCTGCCAACAGCCCCATGCCACCACTGCCCCTCAAGCCTGGGACAAAACTAGTTGTGATGGTGGCAGCACATGTGCCCAAGAAACAGTTTTGGCTATTGGATGGGTGTATTTTGTCTCAGAGACAAAATGTGCTGGAGATGTTATGGCTGGGGGTGGGCCTCACCTGCTTCCACTCATTGACACAAAAAATTCGGTAAGAATCATTGCCATATTTGCCAATCCCATGAAGCTCAATCGGGTACCTCCACTGCTTTGTCAGATATTCATCTGCAAAGATAAAACCTCACTTATCAGGTCAGCTTCTAGAAAAGATACTTTCCCCAAATATGTAGTGATGCAGAGCTGGATGGTGAGAAGGGCAGGAAGGGACAGCAAAGAGTCTTTCCTAACAACCCCAGTTCTGATGGCTCTTTCTTCTGAATTCCCACAACACCCCTGTCTAAACCTCTCACCTGCCACTTAGTAACCATTGTGATTTTGTGCTGTGCTAACTAGACAGAGGTAAAGTCCCTGAGGTCAACGGGGCCTTCTGCTTTGCTGACTTCTTCATCCTTCCTAGATGGCCTGCCCCAGTGCTGAGCAAAGATTTACTGCTTGGGTCAGTGGGAGACTGCAGTTTGGGGCAAGTGGATTGTTTTTACATGCTTTTAGCCCTTGAGCTGAATGACCTCTATTAATATAGCATCCTAGAACATTAAAGTTTAAGGTTTGACTCTCTTAAATAGGCATAGTTTATGTTCTTTCCTTTGGGTATATGGGAAAGTACCTGAGAACTTGATAATGGTTTTTGCTCGAAGATCATAGAGACCAAGAGGTTTAAGAAGTTCTGACACATCTCTCCAGTCTGCGGTTCTTGCTACCTCAGCTGAAGGGTACTTCTCTAGAAACTCCCAGAGCACAGGGATTGCCATTTTACCTGGGAAGTAAAAGTAACTGTGATTACAAGCCTCCTGATGGGTTGTTTTTAAGTTCGGGTATTTCCTCTCTAGAAATCTCATACAGAGGGTTTTTTGTTTTTCGTTTTTTGTTTTTTTGTTTTCCTTTTTAAATCCCTGATGAGAAGCCATTACTTGAACTGGTAACCACCTTCAGAGTCAATAACCAACACTCCTGACGATTTGGCTAAGAGTTAAAAAAAATTTTTTTTTTTTTTTTAACATTTATTTATTTTGAGACAGAGAGAGACAGAGCATGTACGGGGGAGGGTCAGAGAGAGGGAGACACAGAATCTGAAGCAGGCTCCAGGCTCTGAGCTGTCAGCACAGAGCTGGATGCAGGGCTCGAACTCACAAACCACGAGATCATGACCTGAGCCGAAGTCGACCGCTCAACCGACTGAGCCACCCAGGCGCCCTGATTTGGCTAAGAGTTTAAATCATGCTGATACCTGGCCTTGCATGATATTAATTTTCTTTTTTTTTTTTTAATTTTTTTTGAATGCTTATTTATTTTTGAGAGAGAGAGAGACAGAGACAGAGCATGAGTGGGGGAGGGGCAGAGAGAAAGAAAGACACAGAATCCGAAGCAGGCTCCAGACTCTGAGCTGTCAGCACAGTGCCTGACGCGGGGCTTGAACTCACGAACCGTGAGATCATGACCTGAGCCGAAGTCGGACACTCAACCGACTGAGCCACCCAGGCGCCCCGCATGGTATTAGTTTTCAAATAATCCAGTCATCAGATAACTAGTATAAAAGCATACAGAACACAAAGTGCCAATGACATTAAAGAAAGCATTCAATGAAAAAGAAATGCTTTTACACATGACAGAGGGTGGAAGAATGTTAAGTAACTGATTTTCACTATGACCAAAACTAGTTTGGAAGTAGAAAATAAATGACAATCTATCTGTTCCTTAGTGCGAAAAAGGCTTTGGCTGTCATCTAGTCTAACTTCCTCATAGCTGAAGAGCTGCAAGGCTGTAAGAAGTCCTTGCCTGAGGTCACACAGACTCAAAGTTAAACTTGAACCCAGGGCTCCTAATCAATCCAGTGTTCTTTCTCCTCATCGCACTGTCTCTAAGATAAAGATTAAAATAATCCACAAACCTGAGGTCCGATTGAGAAATATAGTAGCGATGAGGAGCTTCCACGGATCATGGAAAAGTGTTTCTTGGACGAGGTTAAAAGGTGACCGAGGAGGTGTCCACTTCTTAAAGGCTTTGCGTCGTGGGGGGCTAAGGGCTAAACAAACACACTGCATCAGAGCTGAACATCTGAAACAGACTTAAAATAGGATTTTCTGATTGGGAAAGGGATACCTTCTTTGTTATATTTGCTGGAAAAATATAGGCTTGTTTTCCTTTTTTCTATTTGTGTCCGTGGAATGGTATCTTCTGAAAAGGAAGGGTTAACATTGTTTATAGAAGCTATGGCTTAGGCTAAAGAAATACTCAGGGGTACAAATAACAATAACACACTACTATTATAAAGCATTTAGTACGTGCCAGGTACTGCTCTAAGCAAAGCACTTTACAAAAATTAACCAATTTAATACTATGGACCTACAAGCTAGGTACTATTTACTTTTACCTTACAGATAAGGAAACGGAGGTACAGAGAAACTAAGTAAACTGCTCAGGGTCACACAGCTAGTGACAGAGTTGAAATTCAAATCCAGGCAGTCTGGCTCCTGAGTCCATAACTTTGACCACTGTATTACACTAGTATTCTAAGACATGCTCAGAGTTCTTAGTACTGAAAAATTAGAATATGGAATATTTTAAATTAGGACATACTTGTACAATGTGGTCATTAAACCATTTTGAGACGATATCATGAATAGCTTCCCCCATGTTCTTAACTTTTAAATAAAAACGCAATATTCTACATATGATCCCAATTTAATAAAAAAAGAAAAAAAAAGATTAGAGTGTAAAAAACCAAACCAGTATAATGGTTATTGCTAATTGTTCTTTTCTCCTTTAATTTTCTATATTTTCCAAAATTTCTGCGGTGAACACTTTACGCTTAAAGAAAGGACCCAGACAAAACAGAACCTGCCGAAAAACCTGATTTGGACCTTGGAATACTGACCACTGTCTACTGGGAAGCTCGGTTAATTTAAGAAAGACCATTTGACCAGCATTATTGGGCTTCCCAAGTTTTTAAAATCATCACATTTAATACTCTCCATAAGGTTACCCTCTAAATTTGAATGTCTGTTAATAATATCTTGCCATTTGTATAGCGTGAGCCATCTTTTTCACTTCTCCTTTTACTTTGTAATATTCTTGATGTGAAACACAGGACTGGTGAGGATTATTACCTCCATTTTATAGATAAACAAACTAAGGCTTAGAAATTAAACAACCATCCTGGGGTGTCTGGCTGGCTCAGTCAGGAAGAGCATGAGACTCTTGATCTCAGGGTCATGAGTTTTTGAGCTTCACGTTGGGCACAGAAATTACTTTTTTAAATGTTTATTATTTTGTTTAAAATTTTTTTTTTAACGTTTATTTATTTTTGAGACAGAGAGAGACAGAGTATGAACAGGGGAGGGGCAGAGAGAGAGGGAGACACAGAATCTGAAACAGGCTCCAGGCTCTGAGCTGTCAGCACAGAGCCCGACGTGGGGCTCGAACTCACGGACCGTGAGATCATGACCTGAGCCGAAGTCAGACGCTCAACCGACCAAACCACCCAGGCGCCCCTAAATGTTTATTTTTGAGAGAGAGAGAGAGAGAGAGAGAGAGAGAGAGAGAGAGAGAGGCAGACAGTGCACAAGGAGGGGAGGGGCCAAAAGAGAGGGAGACACAGAATCAAGAGCAGGCTCTAGGCTGATAGCACAGAGCCCACACAGGGCTCCAAGCAATGAACCATGAGATCATGACCTGAGTGGAAGTTGGACACTTAACTGACTGAGCCACCCAGGCACCTAGGGCATAGAGATTACTTAATAAAAAAGTTAAAAAATAAAATAAAATAAAACAGCCATCCCAAAATGAGAGTGGGATCGACTATAGATTGGGATAGGTATCCAGCTCTCCAGATAATTAGCTGTTTTTTGCTATTTTGAATAGGCAAAGCCTAATATAAAGTCAAAAAAGAGAACAAAGGAAACTGCTATTAGTTCCATTTCTTCTGTGGGCTCTTACAAATAATTATTAACTAGCCTCTTTTATTATTAGGAGACTGAAGCTCGGTTTACCTGGCAATTTCCAACTAAGCCAATGGGAAAGTCTTTACTATTCCATTGGACACCTCTTAAACTAAGGCTACTTCACCTGGTGTTGAGAACTAGACTTCTTTACAAATAGGATACTTCCATTTGGTCACAAAAGGATGTTTTTCATATTTTATTTACCCATTATACTAGCAATAAAGCTACATAAACCTTAAGATTCTAAGAAGCTTGAAGTCTTTAAAGGACAGGCTTGTCCTACGTATATATGAAGCACAAGGTGTGTATATATAGAAGCACTTCCTAGGTATATATGGTTCAGCTTCTATTAAGAATAAAGGAATTCCAGGCACAGCAAAGACATAAAACCATGAGTAGGGCTGAGAACAGGAATCAAGTCTAACCCCGTTCCACCATTTGTCCAGGCTGTCTCCCCATAGGACTTTAAGTAAAATTCTTCTTCTTTAAAGGAGTTATTCATTATGCCATAATGGCATAATGAATATATAATACAGGGCTACTCAAAAGATCTTCTTTTTATTTCTTATTCACTGAGGTATTATAAAGGCAAAACTACTAAGCTCTGAACTCTGTATTAAGAGCATATTACAAATAATAGATGAACTATATGATTACAGTTTTGAATTATTTAGAGCTCTAAAGCATTTTAGAGAAGCATTACATTATAATAGAAGATAAAAATGACTATGATATGTACAAAATGAAATTGGAAGTCACACATCAGTGATAAGTAACAGAAGGGGTGCAAAAGAGTAGACACTGACTATTCACAACCAGTTTATGCACATCAAGATTCTTCCCCAAACCTTTTCTCAAGTGTCGCTTTTTTATTTTCCCTAAAGTTGTAATATTACTGGCTGGAAAGAAGATGGGAAGAAGGGAATGCACTGTCGGGGAGAGTCCCTGCTGTTGAACCAGGGAGAGATGGTAGCAGCTGTTAATGGCACAATTCTCCTTTGCTGGGGGTATCAAGGCAGTAGCCAGCCAGTTCCCTCTATGCCATGGGTTTGAAGATTGGTTAACAGAGGTACTAGGAACAACTGGTAGGACATATCTGATATTTGGGCCTATTTCTTCATTCTATTCCCACATCCTAACTGGGTACCGGCATGAAATATACTGTCTGGGAGTATAAATTCATCACATGTTTACCAGCTGCTTCAGCGCTCTGAATACCTTGACATATTTTCACAGAAATAGAGTCTTTCTCCGTTTGTGAGCAGTTGTCATCCATTTCAGAGCCACATTTTAAAATGTCAGTATGCAAATGTTCCTTCCTTTCCCCAGCTTCTACTTTTGTTCTTATTTCCTCAGATTCTAAAAAGGTTTCCTCACACTTCTTGCTGTGTTCTGCTTCTTCGGTTGAACATAATTTGTTTATGATGCCAGAAGTTATTTGTTCAAAACAAAAGTTTGATCCTGAACTCAGTGATTTTTCTTTTACAATTCTCTTTTCTTCATTGGTTACACTGAGGGTCTTGTTGCTTGCTCCAGCATCAGAAATGGAGAAAGTTTTATCAAGCTGACTTCTTTGCTCAACACGTTCACTTTCAGCATCTGCCTTATTATATTCAGATTCTCTTTTCCTATTACTTTGAGTAGACTCGGGAAGACCCTTCTGGCACCCTGTTTTAGTTTTCTTAATTTGAATTCCTTTTAAAATAGTCACCTTTCGTTTGGACTTTCTAACCTTTCTGGAGTCAACATCATTAACACCCTCATCTTCTTTAAAGTTAGATGGTCCTCTGCTATTTTGCGATTCCGAAGTACCACTTGGCAGGGGAAAGACACCTTTTCTCCACCAGCTTCGTGTCCTGAGGTTCCAGTTTGAATTGCTCCTTTCATTTTGCATTTGGGATGTCAGAGGCGCTATGTCGTTATCTTTATGTCTGGCCTTGATGCCCCTTTTAGAAGGTACAGTAAAATCAAAATCTTCTGGTGTAAGAGAAGTCTCTCCATTTTTGTGAAGATATTTAGCAAGTGAACTTTTGGATCTGAACTTCAGTCCTTGTGGGCTAGAAAATGATATTAAAGAAAACATTGGTAGTAAATAAAAGTGAGTTTTACAAAGAATTGGACCACATTTCAGATTTTTAGTTAATAATTTCCAAATGTTGCTATGGGTATTTGTCATTGAAAATTTAAAAAGCACGGGGTGCCCAGGTGGCTCAGTTTGCTAAGCATCCAACTTTTGATTTCAGCTCAGGTCATGATCAAGCCCCACGCTGGGCGTGGGGCCTGCTTAAGATTCTCTCTCTCCCTCTTCCCCTCCCCCACTTGCATGTACTCTCTTTCTCTCTCTGCCATGGGTATTTGTCATTTAAAATTTTAAAAAAGTGATAAAGTGGTACTTCTAAATAGTTTTCTCTATGATAGTATAATTTTATAAATATTTACAAACTTACAAATTTAAAGGCACCCATTTGAAGTAGAAGTATGTAGTATGTACTTGTTCCCAAATCACTTGATGTAACTAACCTGTGACACTCAAAGAACAGAATCCATAATGGCTGTTATGATAAAAATAGAAAAAGCCAAGTTCTTGTTATGCTTTCCTGCTACCTATCTAGATAAAATGATTTGGCTGTGCTATCGGTACCACATTGTATGCTCACCTGATAAAATATACATCATATCTTCCTGCTGTTTTCCCTGATAACCTTTGCTTCACAACTCTTTCCCATCCGCATGGGACAGACTTACGGCATTCTGTCATTGTACTACCACCAATCTGACTGGAAGCAATGGATTCTTGCAGCAGGGGATTCCAGTCACTGCTGTTTTTTATCATCATTTGCTTTTCATCTTTTCCCACTCTTTCCAATTCCAGAGTAACATCTTTCTTACTAAACAAACAAACAAAAAACAAAAACAAAGTACAGGTGATTGGCTTACTTAAAATTTATTTTCCTCTGCTTATTCAATTTCAATCCATGACAGAGCAGGAACCATATGGACTATTCAGATTATAGGAGAGATTAAAATCAGTATGGACCAGTCTTATGCTATGTGATTACCTCTCTGTCCTGCAACATGGGTTAAAAATGATTGGAAATCTCTGTATAATCTATAGAGGTATCTAATCCAGATTGTTTTCTACAAATAGGGAAACTAAGCAAGAGTTAGTAACTAGAATTAGAACCAAGTTCTTCTGAAGTATTTTGGGGTTAATAATTTTGGGGGTTTGGGTGGGTCTTAAGAAATTATATAGTTGACATTTTAGGAATAAGGAAACTGAAGCCTGATGAAAACAGCACAAACTTTAAAGTCAGTGGACTGGGTTCAAATCGCAGCTCTTGCGATTTACCAGCTATGCGTCCAAGAGCAAGTTACTTAACCTCTTAAAGTCTCCTTTCTTCACCTGTAAAAAGGAGGTAATACTTCCTTAAAGGTAGTTCTGGGGATTAAATTTTGAAAAAAACAAATCAGTAGATAAATCATCCTAACCCCGTATCTCACATATACAAGTACTGTACTCGAAACAAGACTGTGGCTTCCTCTGGAACTTCCAATAGGACTTCCATTTTGGGGTCAGCAGCGCTGGCTGCTTAACGTGACATCTCCTACAAGGTTTTCCTGGGACCCTGCAACCCAAGCAGATCTCTCCTTGCTCCCCTTGCACAAAACCTCCCTGCTCCTTCCACCTCCCTCGTCATTTCGGGTAACGAAATAGGGAGCACTCTAGGGCTGAACCTCACAAGAGAGTATCTGAGCCACAGCCATTGCTCCGAGTAAACTAACCCTGTGGGTCTCGAGCTCTGTCGATCCTAGGTTAGAAAGGACCACCAGCCTTCTATCCACCCCAGCCCGCTCCCATTTTATAGTTGGTGAAAATGAGTCCCGAAAGGGGACAATGACTTGCCGGAGGTCACTGGGCCGGTCTGGGTCTAAGCGCTCACTGGAAGTGACCGAGCGGGCAGCTCCGTAGTCCCGCAGGCTCGGACTCTCCATCCTAGCCGTGCCCTTCAAGGGGTCTCCGGCGGCAGCAACTGGCCAAGAGGGTACGACAATCAAGGAGCGGAGCAGAATAAGATGCGAAAGCTTCTTCAGCACCAAAGCCGAAGAGAGTGAACGTCCGTCAGATCCCACCGCAGCTCCCTCACCTCCCCCTCAGCCACAGGCGCCATTTCCACGGCTCAGCCAATCAAATCCTTCGTCGAGGAAGACGTACCGCCTTCCGCGCGTTCGGACCAGTAGAGCGAGCGCTAGTCGCGCAGACACCTTCTAGGCCCCGTTCCATCTTCGCTTTTGCTTCTTTCTTAAGCCTTTCCATTTAGACCTGCGCACTTGGAACTCAGCCGCGCGCACGAGGCTCACTGCGCATGTGTGTTGCCAGGGGTAGCGCAGTAACGAAAGCCGTTAGGGGAATAGGGCCTGTTACTGAGGCGGGAGGAGGGGCTTGAGGCGTGAGGGAAACCGCGATGAGGGCCGTGTTGACGTGGAGAGATAAAGCCGAGCATTGGTGAGGAGCGGGGCGGTCCGGGAGGAGCGGGAGGCCGAGCCCTGGCGGGGGTGCGGGAACCGTTGCGGGAACCCCCGTGGTTGCCAAGGGCAACGGGCCTGCGGCCTGGGCTGAAGGCACTGAACCCCGGGTCTGCGCGACTGCAGGGTCGCCCTCCCACCCCTTTGCGGATGGAGAAACTGAGGCCTGGCGCGGGAGCAAGGGGGTGTACCACGCGTGAGGTAGTGGCCTGTCGAGGCCGTTTTACACAGACAGAATCAATGTCTGGCCCTGTCCAAGTACGTTCTGGGTTCAGCTTACACCCACGGCAGTGTTTCTCGAACGTCACGATCTTTGCCACATCCACATGTTACCCATACTCTTGTTTCCTTGGCGTTTTTTGTCTAAATTGTCTCACTTTCACTCAAATATGATTTTACAAGGAAACTATTGCTCCGTATTTGAAAATCAGTACCACTTGCTTTGAGATAACTGTGAAACTTAAAGCAGCGAGAAACAAAACGGTATTATTAAGTTGTAGCTGGATACTGGCAACTAGGAAGCCTTTAAGCCTCTGGTCTATAGTCTGGAGAACTGGAAGGAAATTTATCCAGTGCCATCAGAGAGGTGCTGGAGATGAATAGCGTCAAACCAAGACTTTCTCCTGTGCTTAATTAGAAGGCTTGAAAGAGAATCACAAGAGAATGACTTTCTCGCCTTAGGAGCGGATGTTAATGTCCTATTCCATTTTTATCATCGAAATCCATCATACAATGAAACATTTTGGGAAATGCTGACTTACTGGATCTTTCTCCTCAGTGTGACTTTAAAAATCTTCCTAGATGGTCTTTTCAAGCTTCATTGTGCAGCCTTTGTTTTGGCCACTGGAACAGGGCCCTTGCCATTCCCTCTCTGTCTTTGCTTAGTCTCTTCTGTGTGAAGCTAGCATGCCTTCTTTTCTCATTTCCTCACGCTAAAATTCGAAACATTCTGTAACGCTCCCTTCAGAGATGGTTTCTCCCTCTTCTGTATTCTGCACTAGTATTAGCTAATGCTTACTATGTGCCAGGCACTGGCTGAGAATTATGTCTTTTATCTCAGTCATTTCACAACAGCCCTCTGGGGTAGGTACTGTAATTACCTCTGTTTTACGTGAAACTGAAGCACAGAGAGGGTCATTAATTTGCCAAGGTCACACAGTGAATGAGTGGTGGAGCCAGCTTTTTTCCTCACCCCAGAGCCAGTGCTGTTTGTTAGCTACTACATTAATTTTTCTTCATGTTACAGAGGCTGCAAACTCAAATGCCTGCAGGAGTCAGGCAGGCAGTATCATGGGAGGTGTTTATTTGCATCTTAAACTCACAGAATTGCCTGTCTGTCTTAGGAGTATTCTGCACCCCTTTTCTACACCCCATTTCTCTTGAAACAGATAGACTTCGCAGTATATCTTTCACTTCTTTTAATAGAAAATAGAGCTTAAAAAATTCTTTTTACTTTTTTCTTATAAAGCTGCTGAAAACTAGCAACTGAACATTTGGCTTTGAGGTCAGGGAGTAAGAGGGAATGGCAAGGAGTGTGGCAAACTAGAGATCTCATGCTCTGCCTAAAAGGGGCAGCTGCTGCTCAGCTCCTGCCAATTACTCCCCTGCAGGAATTTGGCCTCGAGTGCTCAGATCTTCCTGTTTCCACCAGAAGCTACGGATTTTTATGTGAAATGCCCTAATTTTTAAGTGTTGGCAACTAATTTTAAAAAACTGAAATAAAACACCATGTGAGCCAAACAAAACAGTTGCTGGCCAAATACAGCCTGATTTGCTCCCAGTTTTCAACCCCAGGCATAGATTTTGTTCATTCCTCTCTTGTGGTACTTAGAATCTGTCTAGTATAAGAGTTATTTGTGAATCCGTTATCCCAGAAGTCTATAAACCCTTCAGAAGCAATGGCTACTTTTTATTCATTTCAAAGGCATATTCCAGAGCTTAGACAAATCAGTGGTTGGTGTGACTATTTGATGGATATATGTATTCATGAATTAATGAATGAGTGAAAGAATGATGAATGAAGGTTGGTTATTTGGGTTTTGGCCCATTACAGCTTTGAAAACAACTGTTTAGAATAGGCAGTGTAGGGGTTCTATAGACCAGCGATCTTGGTGGCAGCAACATATGCCAGCTGGTAGCCCAGAATAAGACAAAGCAAAACAAAAACTATTTAAAAAAATAGGTAGTAGATCTAAGAGATCCCAAATATCTAAGATTAGTCCTCCACAACTGAACCAGCCACTGTCTCCTGGTCTGCTCTTTTGCTTCCAGTCTAACCTTCCCATGGCAGGAGGATTTCTCTTTTTTGAGTCCTGTTGCTGTGATCCATTATTCTACTTTGCATAATCCTAGATTGACTCCCATTTCCCTTCTGAATCACATTGTGCATTTAACTAGGTGGTCCTGTTACCATCCCTCCTCCCCCACTGCTTGCTAACATTTAAATTTATGCTTTCCAGTTCAGCTGCAATCTCCATTTTTCTATCCAAACCTCCTTCCCAGATGCTGTCTTATTCTCTGAACTCCCTCATTTCTTCCTTAAAACCACTGCTCCAGGTTTCCCTCAACCATGGTGACTTTTCTGGCTAGACTGCCTTATTCCAGTAAGGACAGTATCTGCTATTACCCTCCAGTCGCACCAGCTCATATTTAGTGAGTACTTGCTATAGGCCAGACAGTGTTTACATGCATTATTTTATTTAACCTCCACACAACCTATGAGGTTAGAATAATTACCCTATTTACAGGTGAAGAACCTGAGACTTAAAGTAACATAATTTGTCTAAGATTCCAAGCAGGTAAGTTGGGGTGGGTCAGGTTGGGCAGGATTTGGAGAGGCACCTTGACCTTGGGACTTCCTTTACAGTGGGGTGGGCACAAAGTTGGCAGAGGACAATTTGCAGGACTTGCTCTCTGTCTCTCTGCAATGTAATTTGATAGTGTATCTTTCTCATAAAAGGTGGCAGATGGGTAGAGAGAGCCATCCTGTAGTGTAATAAACTCTGCATACTGGTGACTTCTCCAACCCTGGGAGTGTTCAGAGGCTGGATGGCCATCCATAGGGAATTCTTGCCTTGGTGGGGGAGTTGGACTACATGACAAGTTCTAGGGTCTTTCCCAATTCTGAATTTCTGTGCTCTTGTCAACCCTGAAAATAAAACAGCCAGTTATTTTGCCAGCAAAGTGGGTTTATTCAGGAGTAGGAGAGCAGTTGCAAGCAGGACAGCAATTGGGACAAGCAAGCTATGGTGAACCATAGGTAAGTCCAGAAAACAGAGGAGCACTCTTTTATAGAGGAAAAAGGGGAATTGGGAGGGGCTGTTATAAACAATAAGTACATTAAACTGGGAGCTCAAAGTGTAGTGGCTTATTAGTGGCTGAGTTGTGACAGTCTCTCATTGGCTGGGCTGTTGCTGGGCAAGGAGAAAAATCTTCCTTCATCTAGGGTGGTGGTGAGGCATAAGCTTCTTCCTGTTGAGTCTTCAAAGGGCTGCAATAAACGTACACCATGAGAGCTCCCCCTTCTGGCCTCCTAGCTCCATTTTAAACGAAGTTTCCTTTATTTGGTTTCATAGTCTCATGATGTAATTAAAGTCTGAAGGGTTCAAGATAAAACATTGTCAGGTTGTTGGTTATATTCGTTTTGTGTCTAGGACCATGCCATGCACCAAAGGCCCATAAATGTCTAAAACGGGGTCCTTGCCCTTAAACTGCAGGGGACTATAATTGACTGTAATTAAGGGGATATAGTATTTGAAACAGTGTAAAATATAGACGATTATGTAATTCAGAGCTATGATAAATTATACAGATCCTAAGTACCTTAAGAGTTTAGACTGGGGTAAATTGAACATTATGTTGTACTTTAGGAAGGCAAAATTCAAGACGTTTATTTATTTTTTACTTATTTATTTTTAAATGTTTGATTTAAAAAAATTAAAAAAATTTTTTTAAATCTTTATTTATTTTTGAGACAGAGAGAGAGAGACAGAGTGCGACTGGGGGAGGAACAGAGAAAGAGGGAGACACAGAATCCAAAACAGGCATCAGGCTCTGAGCTGTCAGCACAGAGCCTGATGTGGGGCTCGAATTCATGAACTGTGAGATCATGACCTGAGCCGAGGTCAGATGCTTAACCAACCGAGCCACCCAGGCGTGCCCCCCCCCCATTTTTTTAATGTTTAATTTTGAGAGAGAGAGAAAGTGTGAGCAGGGGAGGGGCAGAGAGAGGTGGAGACACAGAATCAGAAGCAGGCTCCAGGCTCCAAGCTGTCAGCACAGAGCCAGATGTGGGGCTTGAACTTCTGGACCAGGAGATCATGATCTGAGCTAAAGTTGGACACTTAACTGACTGAGCCACCCAGGCGCCCCAAATTTCAAGACATTTAGAGAAAATGAATTTTCATATCTGAGAGGAAGACAGTTTAAGACTTGGCCCAAATCAGACACTCAAATGATTTTCTGAGAATTCAACCCCAAATGATCCTTATGAAGAAGATCCCCACAGGAACCACTTTAATGAGCTTAGATTATCTACATTGCAGAAAGGGAGCCACAGGACCACGGATGACTATAGAAGAGTGGTGCAGATCCTTTCCAAAATCCGGTACCTCATCACAGCAACCCACAGGTGTCAGGTGCTTGCACAAGGGTGGCCTGTGCACTCAGAGGTGGGATGGCAGCTCTCTTGCCTTGTGTTGTAGGTGAGGACTAAAGCTTGGACAGGGCATCAGTTCTAGCCCCAACTCCCTTCTGATTTTCACTTTACCACCCTGTTTCTCCTCAGTGTGATACATGCCAAGCACATTTCCCCATAGGTTCAGAGAAAGAAAGCCCAGAAACAGTAAGGCCCAGATCTGTAACCAACTAATAGGAGGAAGCTGAAGAACTCAGTGTCTGTGTTTGCTTCTATCAAGAGGGATGCCTAACTGGAAAGGGTGTAATATTCATCAGCCAGCTGTTGAATATATGTGAAGAATTACTATTATTTTAAAAATTATTTTTATTAAAGGAGGCTGTTGTCCACAGAGCCTATATAAAAATTTTTTTGGATTCTACATGTAATGCCTTTTTTTCCCCCCATTGATAAAGCATGGAAACTGTTGCTATTATATTATCAACTGTGACATATGCTAATAATAATGAAAATAAGGGCCACAGATCATAGTGGTTAGATCTTGGGCTTTGGAGACAGACTGCCTGGGTTTGAATTCTGGTTCCACCTCCACTCAGTAGCAGTTTATTTCCTGGCAAGTTATTTAGCTTCTCCATCTTAATTTGTCTCTTTTGTGAAATAGGTATAGGGTTGTGAGGGGTAAGTGAGCTGATACATGTAAAACATTTAAACTGTATTTGCACACATAGTAAATAAATGTACTTAATAAATGTTATCCACTGTTATTGTTAAAGTATTAAAGATAACAGAGATTTGTCATATTTGACAATAGTTCAAGTAGAAGGTAGAGAGTAGAAGGTAGTATAGCACAGACTCTACAGTCAGACCCAAGTTGAAATTCTGGCCCTGCCACTTGCTGGTAGTGTAATGTTGGGTGGGATAATTGATTTCTCTGAGCTATGGTGTCCTCAACTACAAAACCGAGTAATAATTCATACTTCATAGAATTGTGAGGATGAAATGAAATAATGTATTGGAAGAGCTCAGCACAGAGTATCTCTGCAAAATACTCCAAGTACTCTTACCCGGGGTCTGTATTTCTAAATTTTTTTTTTTTTCAACATTTATTTATTTTTGGGACAGAGAGAGACAGAGCATGAACGGGGGAGGGGCAGAGAGAGAGGGAGACACAGAATCGGAAACAGGCTCCAGGCTCTGAGCCATCAGCCCAGAGCCCGACGCGGGGCTCGAACTCACGGACCGCGAGATCGTGACCCGGCTGAAGTCGGATGCTTAACCGACTGCGCCACCCAGGCGCCCCCCGGGCTCTGTATTTCTAGATGACTTCAGGTATCAGGTGAATTTATCCCATGCTAAACCTTTGCAATAGGCTGACTTGGCAGTGCTATCTAGCACATTTTTACTAGAGTCACCTGAGCTAATGAAATCCCCTGCCGAGAGCATTCAAGAATCATTGCAATATGGCTCCAGCCTGTTGTTTTTCTAGCCTGATCTCTCCCTACTGCCTTACATATAGCCAAAGTTTCAGTCAAATTTGATTATTTAGATTATATGCTATTCCCCACCTTCATGTCTTTGCTTGTTCTGTTTTCTCTGCCTGAAATGCTTCACCCTCCAAATCTCCTCCTGCATGTCTCAAAAGCCCTATTTTTCTCACATAGTTTTTTCTTCATGAAGCTTTTTCTCATCCTTTCTCCAAATCTTTTCTGCATCTTCCTCATTTGAATCCTGTAATATATGTTTTAATGTATCTCCTAAAACCTTTACACAGTATTATTCTGTAGTCATCTAATCTAAGAGGTCACTGATTGTAAAATACCATTATTTTAAGTACCACTAAGAAACCAAAAAATGCTTCCAGTTAAGCTGACACATCATCAATTATAAGATACATAACCTCAGAGATTTTATTTTTTATTTTTTTAAGTTTATTTTTATTTATTTTGAGAGAGATAGAGAGCAAGCAGGGGAGGGATAGAGAGAGAGGGAGACAGAATCCCAAGCAGCCTTCGTTAAGTCAGTGCACAGCCTGATGCGGGGCTTGAACTCATGAACCTTGAGCTGAAATCAAGAGTCGGATGCTTAACCAACCGAGCCACCCAGGCACACCCTCCACCCCCAACCTCAGAGATTTTAAAATGTGAAAAAAATGTATGCTGCAGAGTTGATGACATATGGTAGGTCTTTGTGAATGTGTCTGAGTCATATCTTCCCAGTGGATGGGGATTTCTTTGAGGGCAGGGAGCGAGTGTGATTTACTCATTTTGTATCAGTTACTATTGCCTAGCACCTAAAAGGCATTCATTAAATATCCAGTTGGTTGGAAATAATAATGATACTTTTATTTTATTTATTTTATTTTTTTAATGTTTTTATTTATTTTTGAGACAGAGAGAGACAGAGCGTGAGTGGGGGAGGGGCAGAGAGAGAGGGAAACACAGAATCCGAAGCAGGCTCCAGGCTCTGAGCTGTCAGCACAGAGCCCCACGCGGGACCTGAACTCACAGACTGTGAGATCATGACCTTAGCGGAAGTTGGACGCTCAACTGACTGAACCACCCAGGCGCCCCAATAATGATATTTTAATAAATGACCAGTTTTTCAGAGACATGCAGATTTAGTAACCCTCACGCATTCTCTCAGTTTGTGTAGTCTTTATAGGAGAGTTAGTGCCTTCAACTGTTGACCCTTTGAATCATCTCTGGCGTCTGGACAAGTGGAAACTGGGACATGAAGCTAACTGCCAAGTAAATCGTGATTGAATGGACTGCCAAGGTGCGGTGGCTGAACGGAATTTGCAACCAAATGCAATTCTTAGCCATTATTTTTCTCTCTCATACACAAGCAGTATTTCATAATGGAAATAAAGTTTGCTTTCCTGGCCATTAGCAGACCTCATCCTTTTGGTTCCTAATTGTCCTTTTGTCTTGTCTTGTCTCCTGTTTAGTATATATGACCTCGCATTTAAGCCTGATGGAACGCAACTGATTTTGGCTGCAGGAAACAGATTACTGGTAGGATTTTGTCTGAGTTTCCTTTTTAAGTGCTTTTTTCCCTCTCCCTCTTGTAAGTGCTCTGAAATTTGACCCTTTATTTTTTAAGATAAAAAAGGCAAGGGCGGAAAAACCAGTCATTACTTTTTAATAGGGAAGGAAATGGGCTATTTAAAACAGGTAAGTAAACTGTCTGTCAGATAGGAACCTGTGAACAATACCTCCTTTGGAGTCATTAATCTTTCCCTTTTTACTTTGAGACACCCATGAAAGAGTTGAAAACAATTAATCAAAATGCCTTTGAAACTGGGCTAGTGTCAGTTCACATTTTGTCCCCCTGAAAAATTTAAGCAACAAGACTGAAGGGGTTCCCTCCCTGAGAAGCCAGATAGCTTGACCCCAACTTTTAGGCATTGGCCTACCTAAACAATTCCATATGGATGCTGTCCTTTTTTCATATTTTCAAAGAATATAGCTAGTCTGGAACTTATCCCAGTATATAAAAGTAATTTTCAGAGGACTCTTTATGTTTGACCTAAAAACCTTTGTATGATCTCTCCTTCCTCCTGCGTAAGTCCACTTCCCCTTGCTCTGTTGTCTCTAGATATGCAGACTGACTGATCTCCATTCTCTTTATGGTAACTACATAATCTTAAAGCCTTGGTTACATTGTTCTGCAGACTTCTCGCCAGGGTAAACAATCCAAATTCTTTTACTTTTTTTTCATAGGTTATCTTCTCTAACACTGTTTTTGGAGGGTTTTGCCTTGATTACGCAGATAGTGTGTTTTTTAAATATCCACACATTTATAGATGTTACAGTGCTACAAAATATCCTAAATCCATGTTACACCTGGGTTTTATAATATTTCCTCTGATTTGTAAACCTGGAGTTCAGGTCTATGACTTTCAAACTCTTGATAGCAAATATGAAACATTTCTCTATTATGTTGATACTGGGGTCAGGCTAGAACTAAAATTTAATCATGTTGTAGCTGACTCTTTGTGTGTGTTGGCTTTATTTGGGAGGGTTTAGCTTGATTGGTCATATATCCAAATTCACATAAGATGAATGAACTTTGTAGTGAAGTTCCACAGAATGAAGTTCTATTTCTCAAGGATTAATGATATGTTCCTGGCCATGTAATTTATAGAGTTGGGACCTCTACTTTTTGGGTTTCTCCACTTAGAGTCACATTCTTTCTGGGTTTTTTTGGTGTAGTTTTTACTTGATGCAAATTTAGAATATTGACAAATGTTTTGTCGTTTAAACAACAACAACAACAAAAAGCAGCAACCTGCAGGAATTCTGACTAATAGATGTCATGTGGATAATGTGTAATTTTGTGTCTTTTTTGCCAGGTTTATGACACCTCTGATGGCACCTTACTTCAGCCCCTAAAGGGACACAAAGATACTGTGTACTGTGTGGCGTATGCAAAGGATGGTAAGAGGCTGCTCTGGTTTTATACCCTCTGTAATGGTCTCATAGCTGCTCATTTTTCTCCTTAGTCACTCCTTAATTAGTGTTAGTAAGCTGACATACAACTCACAATCACAGAAGATAGTTAAGTTTCTTACTTTATTTCAATCATTCAAGTCAATAAGGGCCATCTATGTGCCAGGTATTATTCTGGGTGCTTGAGATAATGAAGTAAATTAAACAGTATGCTGGAAGTAGGGCAGAATAAGGGGAAATGAGAATGCTGGATGGGGCAGGGGATGGGTATGGGAAAGGAAAGGGTGGTGACAGTGGGCTTATTGAGATAGGACAGATGAGCAAAGTCTTGAAGGTGGAGAGGCAGTGAGATTCTGATAGTGGGCATCCAGAAGAAGAGAACTCCCCGCAAAGGGAAAAACCATAGCAAAGGCTCTCAGGTGGGAGTGTGCCTTCCAGGGGCTTTCGTGGAGTGAGTCAGGGGGAACAGTAGGGGATAAGGATAGAGAGGTAATAGGTATGGATGGGGTGGCCAGATCATGTTGGCTGTTATAAGGAGTTGGACTTAGATTCTCAGTGAAAATGGGGAACCACTAAAGACTTCTGAGCAGAGGAGAGATCTGATTTGATTTATATTTTTAAAAGGATCCCTTTAGCTGATGTTTTAGAAACAGTCTGCAGGGGGTGAGGGTTGGAGCAGGGAGACGAGTGAAGAAAGCATCATCCAGGCAACTTTTGTAACACTAGTGATGGTGGCTCAGATCTGTGGGAGCAAAGGAAGTAGTAAAGAGTGGTCAGATTCTGGATATGGTTTGAAGGTGGAGCAAACAGGATTGCCTGAAAGACGGTGTGTGTGGTGTGAAGAAAGTAGTCAGGTGTGACTCTAAGGTTTTGACCTGAGCTACTGAAAAGGTTGGAGTTGCTTTCCACTGAGATGGGAAAGGTTTCAGGTAGAAAAACTTACAGTGGAAGATCAGGAGTTCAGTTTAGGACATGTTGAATTCGAGAAACATTGATGCTGGAGGGGAGAGGGGAAGGACTTGCCAGGAAAGAGTTGTTGAGTTGGCAAGAGGAGATGGGATCTATGACCTAGATGGGACATGGTGGAAGGGTAGAAGGTACCACCACGATGTTGGCAAGTGGGGGCATGTGGTATTAGGAATCTAATGGAAATTCTTTTCCATTCTTTTCAGTGAAGTAGAAAGCAATGTCACCTGAGAGTGAGGATGGGGAGGGAGGTATCAGAGTTGAGGAGAAAGGAAAAACTGGCAAATTGCCATTTAGGAGAATGGCTGAGTAAATGTACTGTGAAATCCCAAGCAATACGAAGGGCCCACTTGAAGCTGGTTATGAATTGAAAATGAGATTCATTGGTGTGATTATGTCTTTCTCTCCACTACTTGAGCTGCATAGATGCAGGGACAGGAGTGGTGGAGACTTGGATTTAACCAGGTTGGTAGGTTTGCAGGCACCTCTGAAGATGAAATAAGAGGGCAAGGGAGTGGAGGATGTATGTGAAGCAGTGATCATATACAGTGACTTTGAACTGTCGGCCATTGTAATGAGGGATTAGAGGACCACAGGGGGGTGGGCAGTGGAGAGGTTCTGGTGGACTTGAAGAGGGTTATTGGATGTGGTAAAGGTGACAAAGAGGAGAGGTGGCAGTTAGAGAATGGGTGCATTCTCTATGTGGGATTAGTGGAAAGAACATGGACTTTGGAATGAGATGGTTCTATGTTCCAATCCCAAAGGTTCTGGGAGTTTGAAGTAGTTATTGAGTCTTCTTAAGTCTCAATTTCCTCATGTGTCAAATGGATATAGGATGAGAGGTAACATTCTGTGACCACTGCTGAGAAGGCACAAAATTGGAATGTTATAATGCTTGAACAAACTTTGAAGATCAGTCAGGTTCCAGGTTTTTAACTTCTTTTGGATGATGAACCTCTTTGAGAATCCAATGAAAGCTATAGACCTCTTCGTAGAAAAGTGCACATTCTTCATATATACACACGATTTTGTGGGTATAGTTTTAGTGTCATCTAGCCCATTGTCTTCATTTTAGCCCATCATAAAGACATGGAAAAGTCAAGTAACCTGCTAAGGTCATGTAGCAAGTCAGTGGCAAAAACATTATTTCTTGCCTCATAGTCAAGTGTGCTGTGCCACAGTAGCCATGGTTTTTTTGGTTGTTTTGTTTTGTTTTGTTTTTATGTGTGTGTTTGAGTTCAAATTCAGAGTAATGCCATGAGAAGGCCTTGGGGTCCTCTGGAGTTTATAAGCCTGGGGACTCTTTGGCTTACTATGCCACTAGGGCCCTTGAGGGTGTCAGAGTGTGGCCTGCCATTAGTGGCATTTGTCAGCATTTGCAGAGTCCTGTCACGCATACCATCAGATTTGATCTTCCCAACAACCCTCTGGAGCACTCAGGGAAGTTCTCAGCTCCTCTCACGGAGGAGAAAACAGGTTTGGAGCAATTACGGTGGCAGCCGGTCATAGTGGCAGCCGGTGACGGTGGTACATATATGCCTGCCCCAGATCCTCCCGACTGCAGAGCCCTCATGCCTTCTAGTATTTCATGCTGCCTCTTCATGACACATAATGATTGAGAAGTCTTTTAATTCCTCTCAATCGGCCTTTTTTCCTTGGATCTAGAAAGGGAAATGCTCTCAATTATGGTATTGCTCTTTAAGTTTGCTTAAATTTAGCAAATACTTAATGAACAGTGTCTCCCTTAAGTTTAGCAAATACTTAATGAACAGCCATGATATAAAGGTATGTAAGAACTAGTTATTTTGGTTCAAGAAAAACATGACAATATGAAGAAATAATTGTAATAGTAGCTAATATTTTTTTTAGCATTGATTATATTCTGGGTACTGTCTGAAATACTTTAATCTCATTTAATCATCACAACAACTGTGAGGTGAATACTATTGTTGCAGCCGTTTTTCAGATGAGGAAATGAAAGCATGGAGATGTTCAGGAACTTATTTCAGGTCCTACAGCTGGTACCATCACTGGGAATTCCAACTCAGACTCTGAGCCCATAGCCCATACTCTTCTACACCATGTCTTACTGTCTGCCAGTGTTGGGGGAGTAGTGACAGGAATAATAACAAATAAAATCAGCTTCTGAAAAATACATACATACATACATACATACATACATACAGCTTCTGTGTATTTAATAGATACAGCAGTATCATATGGCTCACCCAAATATCTACTGTTCCAGCCATTGTGAAAGGTGTTTTACAGATATTTATCATCTTAGTTGTCCCCCCGCACAAAGTCTCTGAGGAAGGTGTTACTACCCCTTTTTGTTTCAGATGTAGAAGCTCAGAAAACAATGACTTGCTCAGAAAACAGGTCAACTTCTATTTGCCTTAAGAACAAAGTCTAAAAATCCTTAACAAAGGTTACAAAATCTGGCCCATGGTTAATTCTTTTTTTTTTTTTTTTTTTTATAATTTATTGTCAAATTGGCTAACATACAGTGTGTAAAGTGTGCTTTTGGTTTTTGGGGTAGATTGCCATGGTTCATCACTTACATACAACACCCAGTGCTCATCCCAACAAGTGCCCCCGTCAATGCCCATCACCCATTTTCCCCTCTTCCTCACTCCCCCCATCAACCCTCAGATTGTTCTCTGTATTTAAGAGTCTTTCATGGTTTGCCTCCCTCATTCTCTGTTTATAACTATTTTCCCCCTCCCTTCCCCCATGGTCTTCTGTTAAGTTTCTCAAGATCCACATATGAGTGAAAACATATGATATCTTTCTCTGCCTGACTTATTTCACTCAGAATTATCATGGTTAATTCTTCCTTATCTCTCTCCAGAGTAGGTGAAGACTCCTTATTGTTTGCTGCCTTGATACTCTGCTCCACCTCTTAAGTACTACTTGCAAATTTGCAACAATGTAATTAATAAGTAATTACTTATTATATGTTGCCTCTCTAGTCCATTCTTTCATGGTTTTCAAAGAATTTTAAAAACTTTAATACAGTTCAAATCAGTGTGCCAGGTTCATTTCAGGTCCTTCTGTGCCAGACCTGGGGGCAGGGACTGTTTCAGTTTCTCTTCTTTCTCTCTGCCTGTGATGACGAAAGTGTAAAGGTATCTACTGCATTGAACATCAAACTTCATGTTATCCTTATCTTTATTTAATTTCATTTATTCTATTTTTAAAAAATGTTTTTTTTGTTTTTGATAGAGAAGGGGCAGAGGATCCAAAGTGGGCTCTGTGCACACAGCAACAAGCCCGATGTGGGGTTCAAACTCAAAGAACTGTGAGATCATGATCTGAGCTGAAGTTGGGTGCTCAACCAACTTAGCCACCCAGGCGCCCCATGCTTATTTTTCTTGATCTTGATGGATTTGGCATCCTTTCATCTGGCTGTGAGCAGAAAATCCTTGATTTCTTCAATTTGGCAAGGCGTGGCTATGAGGGGCACAGGGGAGCGTGCAGCTGGCACCACCCGAGAGACCTAGTCCATTCTTTCATAAAGCCCAAGTAGTGTGGACATGAAAATCTCATTTGTTGCTCTTGCTTAAAGCCTTTCTTTGAGTTAAAGAACAAGATTTTGACTATGGCCTTGAGGCTGCTAGAGATCTATCCTCTACCCACCTCCCCCTTGGCTCTTGGTATTCCATGCTGCTGCCTCTCAGCCACTCAGACATACCAGGCTTTTCTTACCTCAAGGCCTTTGTATATCTTTTCTATCCATGTGGATGGGTCTTTTGCCTCTACCTGGCTAAGCTTTGCTCATCCTTTAGGTCTCAACTGAAGGTTCTCCTCCTGAGAAGCTTTTCCCTCATCTAAATTACGTCCCCCAGTTATTCTCTTTCCTAGGACTCACTTCATTTCTTAGCACATTATGTTCATGTTAGATTAAATTCATTCAATGCCTACTTTTCCCACTACACTAAACTCTGTGAAAGTAGGGATTACATGTGCTTTAATTACTACTTAATCCTTAGCATAGAACATGATACTTAACATGTGGTAGGCCCTCAATACATCTTTGTTTACTCAGTGCCAGAAAAAGTAAAATATGAACCCAAACTTCCTGAACTGCCACCCAGTACTGATAAGAAAAAAAGTAGAGGGGCGCCTGGGTGACTGTCGGTTGAGCATCTGACTCTTGATTTTGGCTGAGGTCATGATCCCAGGGTCGTGGGCTTGAGCCCCATGTTGGGCTCCATGCTAAGTGTGGAGCCTCCTTAAGATTCTCTCTCTCTTTCTCTCTCTCCCTCTGCTCCTCTCCCCCCCCCCACTCTCTCTAAAAAAAAACAAAAACAAGTAGAGAAGCAGCTGACACTTGCTAGTTAACCTTAAAGAACTAGTTTTCTAAGAAACTCCTTTCTAGGAAATACTCTTTGAGAAATGCTGGTTTAAAACAAATATGAGTTTTCTTTTTAAAACACTTTTAGGCAAGCGCTTTGCTTCTGGATCGGCTGATAAAAGTGTTATTATCTGGACCTCAAAATTGGAAGGCATTCTGAAATACACGTAAGTAACCATTTAGGTGTGCAGTATTATTGGTTTGGCTCTGATTGAGCTACTGTAGCAAAAGCCCCTTAGAAATAATATAAGGAAGAACTTTTTTTCTCTGCAATTGAATTTGAGGTTAAGTTATAGATAGGAGTATATGGTGGGTATAAGAAAGTTGGGTAATGAACAAATGAATGAACATTTGAGCACAACTAGCCTGGCCAGCACTGAGCTAGGTGTTTTCATATAGCTCAATTTAGTCACTCTGACACCACAGATTCCACCTGAGTCCGATTTGTCCCCTTCTAATGCCCCCATTTCAGGGAATGGCGTCACATCCACCCAGTTTCAACGGCCAGAAACTTGGGGTCAGTGTGCACCAGGCTTCCTCTCTGCAGAGACTTTGCTCATGTTCTTCCCGTTCTTCCCATTCCTCCTCCGCCAGGTTAACCCTACTTGCTCTGCAGATCTTAGGCTCATATGTTGCTTCTATGTGAAGCCATTCCTGCCCCTCTAGACTCAGTCAGGTCTCCTTCCTGGTATTTCTCACAGTTGTAGTTTTACATTTATTCTGGTGATTGAAGGCAAACACTGCATCTATTTTTGCTTACCCATGTGTTCTTGGTGCTTAGTGCAATGTCTGGCCCATAATCAGTACTTAACAAATCATTTTTTTCTTTTTAATTGTGATGAAATACACATAACATAAATTAATCATCTTAACCGTTTTTTTATGTGTACAGTTCAGTTGTATTAAGTACATTCATGTTGTTATATAAAACCTCCATAGCTCTTTTCATCTTGCAAAACTAAAACTCCGTACCCATTAAACAACTGCTATTCCCTGGGCCCTCAGCCCTTGGCAATCAGTATTTTACTTTCTGTCTCTATGAATTTGACTTCTTTAGGCACCTTATGTAAGCAGAATCATATAGTATTTGTCATTTTGTGACTGACTTATTTCACTTAGCCTAAAGTCCACTAAGTTTATCCATGTATCAGAATTCCCTTCCTTTTTAAGGCTGAATTATATTCTAGTGTGTGGATATAGCACATTTTGTTTATCCATTCATCTGTCATTGATGGACGTTGAGTTGCTTCTACTTCTTGGATATTTTGAATAATGCTGTTGTGTACATGGGTATATACATCAATGAACAACTTTTGAATGAGTGAATAAATAAATGAATGAATGAATGAATGAGGTTATAAGCAAAACGTTACCTAGAAGCGAAGAAATAAAATAGAGGCTGAGATGACATACGTGACTCACTCAGCTTTCGCTGTTGTCTCAGGATTTGCCGTGTTTCCAGATCTTGGCCTGTAACATCTTCATTGCATCTCTGTCCTGTATTTCCAGGCCTCCACAAAGCAATAATTAACAGCCGTGAATAAAGCACTTCCTGTGTACCTGGTGCTAGGCTAGGTACTGTACATCATTATCTTATCAGCTCACAAACCAGAGGTATCAAGAGTGCTGGTCCTGGAGGAGGTTGCATTTAAACTAGGCCAGTCTGGTGGGTGATGTTTAAGAGAGGAAAATGGTGGGTGAGGGGCAGTCCAGCAGAGGAGAATTCATCCCCGTGCTTTTTGTTGATCACTGGCATAAGAGCCTGTAGTGTGTAGTCAGAGAGACTGTGGGCTCATCATAAAATCTTCAGTTGTTGCCACTGAAGCATTTGTGGTTTGCTGCATAATAATCTATAGTTGTTTACTTGTTAGGCACAATGATTCTATCCAGTGTGTCTCCTACAACCCTGTTACCCACCAACTGGCATCTTGTTCCTCTAGTGACTTTGGTAAGTTCTGATTCCTGATGTCTTGTCCTGGAGTTACTGAAAATCTGGGCAAAAAATGTTGAAATCCATCCAGAATGTGGTGGTTTTGTCCTGAGAGAGTTCATGCTACTTCCCTGCCTTTAATAGCTGAGGGGAAGCTGACAGTTATCTTTAAATTGTAGAGAAACCAAAAAAGTGAATGGTGACATTGAATCTGGTACAAAATCTGGGAGACAGCAGGAAGGGCCCCAAGGAAGGAAATGGTAAGAAGGGTGGGAAAGCACAGACATAACGTTATGCTGCTGCCTCTGGGGAAACTTCCCACCTCATCTGGCAGGAACCAGTGATTGTCTCCACTTCTGTGTCCCCCAGCATCCTTGTATGTGTGAAATTCTTCACTATTTCAACTGTGCTTCTTGTGTAGTGTGTCACCATTACTTGTCTGGTGGCTGTAGCTGTCCTTCCTGAGGGGCTGGATGCCCTGAGGAGATTACTGTGGCCCCACTCATGGCATTGGCATGGTGCTGGCACAGAGGAGAGGCCAGTGAAATGGCCCTCGAGGCAGGGAGGGAAGGAGCAGAGGCCTGTAGGTTATCTCTGTCAAGACCAATTTTGTTTTCAGCTCATCAGTTCTGTCTTCCTTGCTGACAGTGGGTACAACAGAACAGCCATTATTGAGGAGTGAGAGACCATGTAATCCCTCTCAGTGTTTCACGGTCCTTATCCTACCTGTCTACCTCACTGCCAGAGTGACAGAGTTCTGAGGTTCAAGAGAGAATATAATTGAAAGCACATTGTATAAAAGGGAAAGGGACTGTCATTCATTAAAAATGTTAACCCCTATGTGAGGCACTGGTCTGTGTGCTTACTTTTTTTGTTGTTTATTTATTTATTTTGAAGGAGAGAGAGCATATACAGGTGTATATGTGAACATGGGAAGGACAGAGAGAGAGAGAGAGAGAGAGAGAGAATCCCGACACAGGACTTGATCCCATGAATCATGAGATCGTCACTTGGGTGAAATCAAGAGTTGGACGCTTAACCAACTGAGCCACCCAGATGCCCCTTTGTGCTTACTTTTGTGATTAAAAAGACAACATAGAATCCCTGCCCTCAAAGAGCTTGTGGTTTGGGGCAGGTGGAGAGGTAGAATTTGTAAAAATAGAATATCAAGTAATAATAATAATAATAATAATAATAATTAATAATAATAATAATAATAATAAAATATTTGTTGAATGCTTGTGATGTGCTAGGCACTGTGCTGAGAGTTAAAATGAATTCCTATTTGAGTTGTATGACCACCCCTAAGGTCAGATATTCTCATTCCCACACCACTGATGAAAAAGAACTGGGGCTTAGAGTGGTTTGGTGACTCACTTGAGGTTGCCCAGCTGATAAGTGGTGGAACCAGGGCTTGGACCTCGGCCATGCAATTATATCTAAGGCATGATCTGGTAAATAGTGCTGAGGGAGGCCCAGGAGGGAGAGGTTTCCTTTGCTGGAGGCTCCAGGCAGGCTCAGTGGAGCATAGAGAAGATGTATAAAAGTTGAACATTTGCGGGAGGCATTCTGGACCAGGGAGAGGGAGAAACAAATAGCTTGTTTGATGTTGCACCTTGCTATGTAAGTATATTATTGCCCTGGATTTATTTTCTTGATCATACTTCATGGCTCAGGCAAAGAGTAGAACTTGTTCGTGTTGCTAGATGTACGCCTGTTGTAGGGCACTGAGCCACTAGCAGGAGGCAGTAAACCAAAAGTGGCCAGTGTGCCTTGCACAAGGCACAGTCTAGACAGGGTCATGTGCTGTTGGTGAGGCCTGAGAGAGGAAACTGATTTTCAGGAAGCATCGTTCATTACTTTGGATGCTGATTGTACCCTGGTTGTAATGTAATAGTTATGAACTGTGATGTTGCCATTTCTTTGAGTTAAACCTCTGAAATTCACCAGTCTAGAAATTCACGAATCTACCTTGCTGTTTTTTCTTTTTCTTTTGAAATAATTATAGATTTGCTGTCAGTTGCAAAGATAGTAGAGTTCTACCAGGAAATGAGGCCTGGCACAACATGTGTATATAGTTCTGTCATTTCATCACATGTGTAGATTACCATTGCCACAAAGACATTCCTTTATCTCCATCCCCCTCCTATTATCCCTAATCCCTGGCATCTGGTAACCATTAAGCTGTTCTCCATATCTATAGAATTTTGCCATGTTGAGAATGTTATAAAATGAAAGCATATAGTACATGACTTTTTGAGATTGGCTTTTTCATACAGCATGAAGCCCTGGAGGTGTATCAATGATTTGTTACTTTTTATTGCTGAGTAATATTCCATCTAATCTTATCTTCCTTTATATATTTTGTGTTGAAGGCTTGTGGTCTCCTGAACAGAAGTCTGTCTCCAAACATAAATCCAGTAGCAAGATCACCTGCTGCAGGTGAGTTAAAGGCAGCTCTGAAGGTAGGCTTTATATTCCCTCCTCTTCTAAACAGACTCTTAGAATCTGGTTAGGTCACACAGTGGAAAAGTTCTTGCGTGACCTAGTTGGTTTGGGCCCCTATGTTTTCTCTTTTCTTTTACTGTCTCCTTGATGGGAAGGACCTGTGCCTTTGATCATCAAGCAAAAGAGAACTACAAGTTGCCTTCCTGTAATTATCTAGTAATAAGTTTCCTCAGCTAGAAAGCTATACTCAGTGGAGGTTTTCTGGAGGTGCGAGGCTGTCCTTGTCCAGGCAGCATGTGTGCTAAGAGAAAGCATAGGCTTTGATACTAGACCTGGATTTAAATCCAGATTTAGTCACTGATAGGCTCTGTGACCCTAGGAGGTTCCTCATTTTACAAATAGAGATAAAAATACTCAATAGGGCTGTTGTGAAATGTGCACAAACTGAGTATAAAACAACACAGTACCTGATGCATTAAAGACTCTATAAATAGGAGCTATTCTGGCTGTGCAGATTCTGAGTGTAGCCATTCTTTCATTCAATATCTGTTAAGCACCTACTTATTTGAGAAGCTAGGTGTACACCAAGACACAGATTCTGTTCTTAGGTGATCTTATAGTAGGAGGAGGTTGAAATGGTGAGTGGAGAATAGAGGCTGGCTCAGTGTTGCAAGCACAAGCTAAGGACTTTCATGGAGGTATGTACAGAAAACCGTGGGAGCTCAGGAAAGGGTGATACTGCCTTCACATCTCACTGTTGATTTTAAAAATAAATGGGGCTTGATGTTTGGTCCTCTGACTTTTATATCAGGACCAGGATGAGCCCTTCTGTTGCTGCCTCATTAGACTATATTTTGACCAGGGCATCCTCCTCACTGGCTTTACCTTCTGTGTGTTCCTTTCCCTCTCCCCATGCCCTTTTGTTGGTTGTATGAACAGCTGGACAAATGATGGTCAGTACCTGGCTCTAGGAATGTTCAATGGGATCATCAGCATACGGAACAAAAATGGTGAGGAAAAAGTGAAGATTGAGCGGCCAGGGGGCTCCCTCTCCCCCATATGGTCCATCTGCTGGAACCCTTCAAGGTAATCTTATAGCTGTCCTCCTTCTAGGACAAATACTATTAAGAAAAAGAGCTTTCTCAGCAGGCTGAATTCTCTTCCTAAGGTGTCCCTCCATTCAAAAGCTTCTCACTCCATTTGACTGATCTGTTCTGGAACCCATTCCATTTGAATGGAATTTTTTAAGAGCCCATCTTGAGTTTTGGAATGAATCCCAGAGATTTTAGCTAAGCAGATGAACTATCTAGGCCAGCCCAAAGCATGCGTGCGTGCGCGCGCGCTTGTGTGTGTGTGTGTGTGTGTGTGTGTGTGTTTGTGTGTGCATATGCTACAGAAAGCCCATTTCTTTATGAATTAATAGCTCACCTGTTTGCTGTGGCTTTATTTGGGTCTTTTCCCTTTTTCATTTCTTCCCTTCAATTCTGGGCAGAACATGTGCCCACCCAATAATAAATAGCTGTTTCATGAGCCTTTTTTGCTGCCCTTGCCAAAAAAGTAAAAATTAAGTCTAGAAATGTCCTCAAAGCCTATAGTTCCACAAACAATTGGCACCTACCTTCTCAAACCTTACACACACTTTCCCTCTTCTGCCCATGTGACTTTAAGGGTAGACTAATAACTTTAGATGCTATTTGTATAATCCTCTAATATTATTAAATTCCTGGTAACCCCCACAAAGTCCTTTGAAGTAAAGGACTTAATTGTTTACCAGCCCAATGTCATTTTACAGGTGGTACCTACTTGATTTACAAGGTTGTTTGATTCCATTGCCCTTCTTACACCAGATTATTATGCTTCTTCCTGAATAATTGTGTCCAGCCCAGGGCTGTACCATGCATATCTAATGCCTTCAAAGGCCATTAGCCTACCCCAGAGTTCCTGCTGTTTGATTTTGTGGCCACAGATGACTTTGTGGCTGCACGGTACCATTTTTAATTCATGAGAAGCAGGATGCCCAGTATACCTGGTTGCTGTCCTCTTCCGGGCAGGGTTCAGGGGCTTCTTGACAGGTTTTGAAATTATAGCTTTAGTGCAGTTCTAGGCAACATGATTGTGAACAACCACTTACTATCTACAGCCGATGGGAGAGTTTCTGGATGAACAGAGAAAACGAGGATGACCAGGAAGTCATGGTCGACAGATATTTTCAGGAAATCCCTTCCACTCTGAAGTCAGCAGTGTACAGTAGTCAGGGTAGTGAGGCAGAGGAGGAGGAACCAGAGGAAGAGGACGACAGTCTCAGGGACGACAACTCGTGAGTGTGTCCTGAGGAGCAAGAGCCCCCCTCCCCCCTTGGAAGGGTCAAGGCCCCAGCATAGACCTGCCAGGCAGACACTGCTCTGAAGTCCCTTTCTAAGAGGTTTGGGGGAATTGTTGGTGAAAGCTCCCCCAGCAAGGGGGAGAGCCCACCCTTATAATTTATGTTATAAAATGATTCTTTGGGAAACTTAGGAAATACTGGAAATCTAAAGGAGAAAGTTCAACTTTTTTGTAAAACCCTATCCGCTGAGGGAATCATTATTAGCATTTCAGTGTATTTCCCCCTCAGTCTTTCAGTGTGTTCATATGATTAAATAAACCATATCTGACTCTTTTTTTCCACTTAGCCATCATAAAGCAGTCTCTTTCTGGTAACATTAATGGTCCTTTTAAAAAGAGGATTTTTAATACCTGCATAGGATACGCTGTGTGGATGCATCATAATTCATTTAACACTTCCTCTATTACTAGACACCTTTCTTAGCCTGTTCCCATAGTGTACCTTACCTTGCATTTGACAGGACATGTATCGGAGAGGAAGCCCTTGCCTTACCCACAATCCTCACACCCAAATCCTGGCTGTCTAGGCATTCTCTCTTCTTTTTGATCGAGTTTACCTATAAGGAAAACATTGGCATACTGGAATGGGGAAACCTGGGGTAGCCAGGATATTCTGATTGGGCAAAAGTGATCTAGCTTGGGACTTTGCAAACTGTGCTCTTTGATATCTGGGGTTCTTTGGAAGAAGGAGGTGGGAGATGAGGGACAAGGAAAGGAGCAAAGGGTGGGCTTCAGGTCCCTATTTTTGCTTCAGTCAGATCGGCCCCTTTTATTGCTTGACATGAGATTTTGTCCCACTTCCAGGAATAAAAAAGAAAAGGGAAAAAGGAGGTTGAAAACTACCAATCCAGTTGATACATGTGACCTCCATAAGAAGGTTCACCATGGGCTGGGTTCCTGGACTGTGTTTGGACCTCATATGAATCCTACAGAGTTCACCTGCAGGTCCCTTCCTGTTAACATCCCTCTCCATCTTCATCTTTTTTCCCTTAGTTGTGAATTAGTGCCTATATTTGCCAGTTTGCCACCCTTGGCTATGTTTTGCCAGTGAGGCTGCACCCCGCCTTGCCTGCATATCTAATGGTGCTACCAGATGACCTCAGGCCCTGGGCTTGAAAATTAATAAACAAAGAGGAGGCAACATTAGGTGGAGTAAGACCAGGTCTCAAGGGCTGAGAATGTCTGTCTCTTGAACTAGATTCCCAAGTAGCTTGATCCCCAGCCTCAGCTGAAGAGGTTTCTCCGGTGTGCTGGTCCTACGGCCCTAGTCCCAAGGCACTGATTCTGATAGGTGGTCAGTTTCAAAGGCAATTGCTGGTCTTCAGAGAGCACACTATATTTTATTCATCTAGTCAGAAACCATTTCACCTGTTTGAGGACCCTAACTGTGAGAGAACTGATCTTTAGGTGTTGATTTTCCCTCTTCAGGAAGCACAAGCAAACTTCCTCTCTGTCCATTAAAACATCAGACAACCCATTGCCCTTTCATTGCAATAGATTTGCTTCTCCATCATGTCCCCACCTTTTATTTTATTTTTTTTTTTTTTTTTTTTTTTTATTTTATTTTATTTTTTTTTATTTTATTTATTTTTTTTTTTTTCTCAACGTTTTTTATTTATTTTTGGGACAGAGAGAGACAGAGCATGAATGGGGGAGGGGCAGAGAGAGAGGGAGACACAGAATCAGAAACAGGCTCCAGGCTCTGAGCCATCAGCCCAGAGCCCGACGCGGGGCTCGAACTCACGGACCGCGAGATCATGACCTGGCTGAAGTCGGACGCTTAACCGACTGCGCCACCGAGGCGCCCCTATCCCCACATTTTACAGTACATAAATAAAAGGCACTCTTGGCTCTACAACCTTGTGCTTTCTTAGCACTGCTCTCAGGAAGCTTTGAAATGAGGGGTTTAGCTTCTTCACTGTGGCAGAGGCCCAGCACCACAGCCTATGGTAGGGCATTCAATGAAATAACAGATCCCAGAAGGATCACCTTGCCTCATCCCACTGGACTGATTGATGGGTTGGCCCATGTTACAACTTTTGG